>NC_080071.1:82514867-83114867 GCF_949987535.1 Balaenoptera acutorostrata
ATTTGGCATTATCATTCTATTTTGCTTTGTTTTGTTTTTAAATATCATTATAGGTGTGGAGCGGTATCCCACTGTGGTTTTAATTTGTTTTCCTGTATTTATTAATGATGTTGCATATCTTTTCATATGCTTATTTGCCATCTCTGTATTATCTTGGGTAAATGATCTGTTTAAATCTTATGCTCATTTCATTATTTGATTGGTTGTTTTCTCATTGTTGAATTTTGAAAGATCTTTATATATTCTGGATATAAGTCCTTTATGAGATATTCAACTTGCCACTGTTTTCTCCTACTCTGTAGCATGTCTTTTCATTTTCTTAAGAGTGTCATCCAAAGAACAGAAGTTCTTACTTTAATAAAGTTCAACTTGTAAACTTTTCTTTTATGGATTGTGCTTTTGGTCTTGAATCTAAGAAATCTTTGCCTAATTTAAGGTCACAAAGATTTTCTCATGTGTTTTCTTGCAGACATTTCATAATTTGTAGCTTTATATTTAGGTTTATAATCCAATTGGAGTTACTTTTTTACATGGTGCAAGGTATGAATTGAAGATTTTTTTGTTTTGGAGTTTTGTTTGTTTTGCATATATGTATACAATGGTTTTAGCACCATTTCCTATTAAATTTTAAAAGTTTTGTCATCTACTTTCTTGTTAAATAGTGGTCTGTGCTTTTCTTTTAATGTTTTCGTTTGGTTGTAATATCAGACTCATAAAATAAGTTTGGAAATACTTTCTTCTCATTAACTTTTTGGAAAAATTTGTGTAGAATTGGCATTATTTCTTCTCAAATGTTACGAAGAATTCACCAGTAATGTCCTCTGAGTCTGAAGTTTCCTTTCTAAGATAATTTGTAACAATAAATTCAGTTTCTTTAATAGATATAGGCTGTTCATGTTATCTATATTTATCTATCATTTCTTTCTCTATCTCAATATGTCTATCTCTATCTTCTTGGGGTGGGGTGTTCTAGTAGTTTGTGTCTTTCAAAGAATTTTTCCATTTTAACTAAATTATTGAATAAATTGACATAAATTTGTTTATATTATTTCCTTATCATACTTTCCCATCTCTGTAAGTTCTGCAGTGATCGTCTTTCTATCATCCCTGATATTGGCAATTTGTCTTATCATTTTTCTTATTTATCTGACTAAGGATTTATAAATTTTATTGATTCTCTCTGAGAATCAGGTTTTGATGTCATTGGTTTCCTCTATTGCTATTGTTTTATGTTTCATTGGTTTCTTTTCTTATATTTATTATTTCCTTTGTTCTGCTTACTTTAGGTTTAATTTGCTCTTTTTTTTAAGTTTTAAAAGATGAGATAAATTTTCTGAGGTTTTTTTTAATTGCTATAAATTTCCTTCTAGGAAATGTTATGGCTTCACAGCACAATTTTTGATATATTATTTTAATTTTCATTCAGCTCAAAATATTTTCTAATCTTCTTTTTGCATTACTCTTTAGCTTTTACTCTTTGTAAGTTATTTAGTTCCCAAACTTTGGAACTTTTTAAAGATATCTTTCTATTATTGATTGTTAATTTGATTTCATTATGGTCATATTTTGTATTATTTGAATAATTTAAAATGTATTAAGACTTGTTTCATGACTTGGAATATGTTTTGCTTGAAAACGTCTGTATGCACTTGATAAAATGTATACCTGCTGCTGTTGGGTGAAGAGATAATCTCTAAGTGTTAACTAGATTAAGTAGATGATAGTATTCCAGTCTTCTGCATTTCTATGGATCCAATTTTTATTGTATATTTTCTACCAATTATTGAGAGAGTGGTGTTGACATATTTGGCTATAATTTTGAATTGGTTTATTTATCCTTTCAGTTATGACAGTTTTTGCTTCATGTATTTGGAAGTTTGTTGTTAGGAACATAAACATTATTATGTTGTATCCTCATGATTAATTGACCTCTTTATCCTTATGAAATGACCTTCTTTATCACTACTAAACTCTATAATTTACATACAAGCATTCCAACTTTCCTCCCATTAGTGTTAGAATGGTATATCCTTTTCCACCATTTTACTTTCAACTTCCTTGTGTCATTAATTTAAAGTCAGTTTCTTCTAGGAAGCAAATAGTAGAGTATTACTTTTATATACAATCAGACAAGTTGATAATCTCTACCATTTAATTGAAGTATTTAGGCCATTTATATATAATGTGTTTATTGCCATGACTGGGTTTAAATCTACCATCCTATTATTTTTCTTTCTATGTTCCATTTGCTCCTTGTTCCTTTTTTCCCCCATTTTCTGCCTTGTTTAGAATTAATTATCTTTTATGATTTCATTTTATCTCTGGTTTATTAGCTCTAATTTCCTGTGTGTGTTTGTTTAGCACTTGCTTTCAGGGATTCTGCTATATATCTTTAACTTACTATGATCTACTTTCAAATAATATTATACTACTTTGTATAAAACTGAATATTTCCATTTCACCTATCCCAGCATTTTTAATATTATTGTCATAAATTTTACTTCTGCATTTGTTATAACCTCCCACAATGCAATGTTATTATTTTTACTTAAATAATTATCTTTTAAACTGATTTTTTAATTAAAACATTAATTTATATGTATCTATATGCTACTAATTCTTGTGCTCTTCTTTCTTTTTTGTAGATCCAGATATCTATCTGGTATAATTTTCCTTCTACATGAAGGACTTACTTTGACATTCTTATATTGCATGTCTAATAGTAGTTATTTTTTTCATATTTTGTATCCTAGAAAAATTATTTTGTCATAGTGTTTGAAAGGTTTTATACTGGATATAAACTTCCAGATTGACAATTTTCTTTTCTTTCAGTATATTAAAATTATTGTTTCACTCCCTTCTGGCTTGCATTGTTTCCTGAGAGAAACAATTTGTCACCCTGATCTTTGTTTCTTTATATGTACAATTTCTTTTTCTCAGGCTGTCTTTAAGATTTTTCTCTTTGTCACTGATATTATTAATCAATGTGATTAATGCTGTGCCTTATTATAGTTGTATTAATTTTCCTGTTCTTTGTTCATTGAGCTTCTTTTTTCATTTCTGGAAATTTTTCTGATTATTTCTTTGAATATTCTTGTATTTTTTAAAGTACTCTTGAACTTTTATTTCTGGAACTCTCAAGTAATGTGGAAATAGTTTGATCTTTTATGAAACTTGCTTCTGAACTTTGCTAGGTGGGAACAAAAAGCATTTAGTCCAGGGCTAATTTTTCTCCACTACCTAGGCAATGCCTTTTTCTAACACTTTACTCAGTCATCCGTGTTTTATACGGTTTTTCTGTCCTGACTGTTGAGAATATCAACTCTTAAGGATTTTTCTGTCTGCACTTTACAAGTAGTTTTTTCCCTGGCTTGGCAGTTTTCTCAGATTCATGCGCTGATCAGTATTTGGCTGAAAACTTAAGAGGAGGGAACACTTGATAGATCTCTGGAGCTCATTCTCTTTCTCTGCAACTTTCTCCCCACCATTATTCTTTCCTTGTTCTACCAAATCTTCCAATTCTGTCTCCTTGGTGCAAGGTAACTGCATGGTTTTGCTTGCATTCTCTCCGTACTGTGGTTTGGAAACTCCTAAGGCAGTAAATTGGGGCAACTGTAGGACTAAGGTTGCTTATTACCCTCTTCTCCAATATCACAAATTTCACTGTCAGTTGTCCAATATCTGAAAACCATAGTTGTTTTTTTTTTTTTCCCCCTAAACAACTAAAATTTTAAGACTGGATAGTAAAACTTGTCCCTTTCACTTCAAAGTAGAAGTTGAGACATTTACTTTACAGACACTATTCTGTGTCTTGCAAACTCTGTAATATAGAAACCAAGGAGCTTTAATAATTGATTGCACACACAATTGCTGTGTAAATGAGGCCACACAAAAAAATGGGTTTCTTTTCTTAAAAATATTTTGTTAATGTCAAAAAGTTTAGTGACCAAAAACATTTCATTCATTAAGTCTGTAAACATTCTTCATGTTGAACATCTGTTTGGATTTTAGTAGAATCTTTTGGTTCCAATGATTGACATTTAAAATTATATTATGTGATCATTTGCAATTCAAATACAATTAATATTACTTGCAGGGAAAAAGTCTGAAATCATCTGAATTGAATGAATTAAATGTAATCTTTTACTAGTGGAAAGCAACAAAACTATAGAAAAAATTATCCCAAATTTGAGCATAAATATTGTCTCTGCCTATAACTAACTTACATCAAATTTCTTTTATGTGTGCCTCCAAATGATCCATCATATACAGTCAAGAGAATTCATTCAGGAGATGTTGGAAAA
The DNA here is from genome assembly GCF_949987535.1 of Balaenoptera acutorostrata. Classification (NCBI taxonomy): domain Eukaryota; kingdom Metazoa; phylum Chordata; class Mammalia; order Artiodactyla; family Balaenopteridae; genus Balaenoptera; species Balaenoptera acutorostrata. The sequence continues at coordinate 82,519,172 of NC_080071.1, forward strand.
ACACATAGACTCACAAGTATACTTTTAGTGTATTTTTTCCCCCTTTTGACCAGTAGTTTTCAGAGAAACTGCTAAATTTAATTTGTTTAATTAGTAATTATGGAGCTTCACAACTTTTGTTCAGGAATTTCTTAGCTTGTTTGTTCTGAGAAAAATTTGAGAGAGATAAGTAAGGCCAAGCTCTGCAGGTGAAAAAAAAAGAAGTTTGATCCAAATCAGGCACATTCTGAGGGTGGCTTGGGCTTGGTGAAAATGGGTCTAGCATATATATTTGGATCTGAAATGTAACAGTACATCATGTCAACCTTTCCTTTCTCAGACACAAATTTCTTTGATCTACCCTGAAAAGTCTAGTTTTGCCAACATTCCACATTGCTATAAAAAATTTTTGCCAGAATTAATGGTGAAAACATAACTCTAAATTCAGTGGGTGTTGAGTTTACCTAGACACAAGTATGTGAATTGCGTTGATGATATAGAAGTAGGCAAGAGATCAAACTTATTACCAAGTCAGTCCACCAAAAGCTAGCTAGTCCTATACAAAAAGTTGAATGAATTCGTGAAAATTATCCATTAAAAAAAACCCAGAGGTCAGCTTGGGAATTGAAATATTGCAAAGCGCATATATTTCAACTTAGAGAATTAAGAATTGTGAGAGCTACCAGAGTTGCTTTATGATAGCGAGTCTTTGTTAATAATGCCATTTCTGGTAGCCAAAGTTGACAAACAGAATGTTAGCCCTCAAAAAGTATTTGATACTATGCCTTCTGTGTTTTCCTATTTATTTCCCTGCTAGAACTGGATAGTCAACATTTTTAACGCTTCTTTCAAAAAAATTTAAAAAGGACAAACCTGGAGACCTTGGGATATTTATTACCTTCCTCAAAATGTAGAAAACACTTAATGATAACATTTATGTTAGCTGTGGTGGCAGAATTATGTATTTACATCTAACACTTTTTTTCTGTATAACAGGGATTACTTAATTACATAGTACTCACATCCAAGGAAATTAAAGTTATTTTAAAGTATGAAGAACATCTTTTTAAGTGAAAGTTTCATTTACTGTTTCTGAAACATATATTCAACTCAGAATTACCAACTTTTTAAGAATTGTGAATACATTTCATACACAGTTTAAATGTCTGTATATATAATGTATATATAAAGTAATTTTACCTTTAAAAATCTAATGAATGTATCACTTGCAAGGAAGAATCAAAAAGTATGATTCTAAGACAGTGAACTCTTTAGTTCAAATAAATGAAAACCTGTTACAGCTATAATTACATAGGTGGAAAATTGGCAGTCTGTAAACCATGGACCTAACGTGAGTTGGTATAAATAATTACATGTTTATATAGCCCAATTTAACAAGGCTACTCTGGCAAAAGTCATTTAGAAAATACAAAATAAAAAGTTAAATTCTAAGCAACTGTACTAGTTAATTCAGTATTAAAGTCCACGTTGATCACAAATGATCCAGAAATAGTATTAAAGAACAAACCTGTAGAAAAATTACACATCAGTGCCCTTTTAGACGTATATGGATGATTAAATAAGAAATTGAAAGAGTGTTTATGAATCCTGGTCACTCTTTAAATGTATAAAATCGTATGATATTAGTGACTGCCATTAAATAATTACAATATGTGGTAATTTATATTATGTAAATAATATAATTTATATGTTTATCTATGTTACAATGTCGCTGTACATTTTATAGTCCCATAGAATTTACAGACCAGTTTCACATAAAACTTCTCATTCAATTCCCTTAGCAAGTCTACAAGGCTGCTGTTAACTCAATTATTATTATTCCCATTTTCCAGTTGAGGAAACTGAGTCTGAGAGGTTGTACCTGGCTCATATAGTTGGACTTCTGAGTGGCAGAGGTTAGTAAGAATCCAATCATCTAAGCTGATTACTTAATAACAAAATAAGAGACTTCATACAAAATAGGCAATTCTATTATATGGCTGTTATTATCTAAATAGTACTTCTTAACGGAATGAAAAAGAGGAGAAAGAGCATGCTTTTGTAAATGGTTTTAATGAAGGTTCTGTTAGAAGGAATTGGTTATTTTTCTGGTTGCATTCATCATAGCACAATTTAAAAACTGACATGAATTAGAAAAAAACATTCTCTTTGTTATTGTATATTCTGCAATAAAAAATATTTTTAAGAAGTCAACCATTGCTTTCAATCCAGGTGTAAACAAAATAAAACTGTCAATGAGCAACTTCAGAAATAGTATTTTTTAAATGATGCCATTTTGTATTTTGACACTTCTGCAACAGAAAGGGGAGAACATTTTGGGTTAAACAATGATGATGTGTCCTTAGTTTCCTTCTCTGAGCTTTGCCATTTGAATTTGCCTTTGTTTTATGTACATACAACTCCAGACGTGTGCTAAGACACAACCTTCAGATACTATTTGCTAGAAAGACGCAAATTGAAGACCTGAAATCTAACATGCAATAAATCAAAAATAAGCAGCACAAGCAGCACATAAGGGGACACCTTCTTTCCTTAATCTGTAAAAGTCAAATGTCACGGTTGATGCATCGACCGAACTGCAATGGAAAATGTGTTCATTTCAGATGCTGAGTCAGGAACACCAAGGCTGTGTGAGCAGAGGATGACAAATGGAGACTCCCAACTTCTAACTCCATCTTGGGAAAGGAATAAATGGAATTTTCTCAGGACTCACCCACAAGGGTGACTTTTTTTAAGGCTTTGGGAGATTTAAAAATGAAAGTTGAAATTTTCAGAAAATGCCTCCCTAAGAGTTGGGTATAGGACATCCAAACCTACAGGCAACTGTAAATGTGTTGCTTTTGCTGGAATTAAAGTTTAGGGGCTACCCAAGGGATGGTCAAAATAAAGCAATGCTTTCCAGCATGTGAGACAGGTCCACTGATGAACAATTATTCTAAGTATATGCAGAAAAACTTCATTGTTCGTTTGCTTGTTTTCATTTTACTTGCTAACATTTTGAGTATGCATTTGATGAATATAAAATCCCTCGGTATCTGCAGGAGATTGGTTCCAGGACCCCCAGGGATACCAAAATCCATGGATGCTCAAGTCCCTTATAGAAGATGGCATATTACAGTCGGCCCTCTGTATCCTCAGATGGGGAATGGGGGATACAGAAAGCTGGCAGTACATAACAAATATAGCAAGCATAGTAAACTTGTAAGATTGGGGGTTATTAGGACAAAAGTGAAATAAAGGAAAATAGTAAGAAATAATGATCCAGATAACACAAGGATTTGATTCCTTTAGACTTCTTGTATAGACACTAATCCCATCATGAAGGGTCCATCCTTCTGACCTAATTACCTCCCAGAGACCCCATCTCCAAACACCATCGCATTGGGAATTAGGGCTTCAGTATATGAATTTCCGTGGGGCACAAACATGCAGTCCATAACATTGCCTGCCCAAAGGTACATAAGTAGTGAGTGACACAGCTCATGGAAAGGCAATCACTCTTAAATGCTAGGATATTCTGCATAAGCATGGAAACTGGGCAGTCCTACTCCATGCTGATCTCTTCATCAGAATCATCTGACTTGTGAAAATGCACTGACTTTGAATCACAAGAGATATGGTCAGGGTATCCGCATTTTTATTTAAGTGTATTGGGTACTTCTTATGTTTAAGACTCAAAGCTATAGACTGTATCTTTACAATAGAGATACATGTACAGCCCCTGAGAATAGAGATTGTTCAAAAGTTCAAATGATTTAGTTCCCTTTCTGTGAATGTATGCTTTCTTGGCTTTTCCAGAGATGTTTTCTAGATCAATGAATTCAAATTAACTATTAATACAATTGTAACCCCACACCTTCCACCTGCATATTATTTGGTAGCTGCTAAAGAACTTTTGTATATATTCTCTCATCTAAGCCCGTGAGACTTCCCTGAGACCAGCAAGCCAGGTACAAATTTACAAGTGAGAAAAGGAAGGCTCTGGGACATGAAATTACTCAGTTATTAACACATAGAAAGTAGTTGGTCAGCTGTCTAGAGAGTCTAATTCTTAGTCTTGTCTTATTTTTGGCAGCTTCTCCAGTTCCATCAAGAGTTGAAAAAGTATACTGTAAGCCAAACCTTTGAGACGACTTGCCCTGAGCAAACGTCCAGCTGATATCTGAGAATTAAACCTGAGCAGAGGTAGCCATTGCTATAGTAATTCCCCCAGTTCACGTTTGGCTGTAACCTCAGAATTGTTGCTTTCACCTAAAACTCTCCTTTAAAATCAAAAGTTGGAGCCATGGTGATATAGAGGAAAAGGCCTGCCAAGGTGAAAAGGGAGGGCTTTTCTCCCATCTTTTATCATCCCTCACCACACATGACCCAGGTCAGTGTCACCTGACATCTCTAGTCAACTACAGGGGCAGCCAATGTAGAAAACATGGAGAATAAACTCTCCAACACACTGGGATATAATTCCTGCCATTATTTTTATTGATTTGAGTTTGCTTTAGTTTTATTGTTTTTCTCCCTTTCTTTTTTCTCTTTCCCTTTCTTCCTTTCTTCCTCTCTTTCTTTCTTTCTTTCTTCCCCTCTTTCTCTCTTCCTCCCTTTCCTTTCCTTTCTGTTTATTTATTTTCTTTACTCTTTACTCCTTTCTTACAATGAATTTTACTTTTAGTGGAACAGGATTTTGAGATGTGCTAATTAATAGTTTTGAAATTAAGGATATTATATTCACTTTCAATCCTCTATTTAAGATCCAGAAACATGAAAAACCCACTCCTTTTTATTAAAGTAGAAAAATGGTTTATTTTGTAAGTTATTTTAGATTGTATTTTATCATAGAAATTTAAACATCAATTAAAAGCAAATTATTTACATTATGAATTATCACAAACCTAAAATAAACATCTCTCTAGATAGCATTTACATATCTCCCTTGGACAAACATGTAATATACAATACCAATAGGAGAAAGTTTGTATTCAAAATAGGCATTGTTTATGTTTCTTACTGTCTTTAACACATCAAAATTAGTTTGTTTCCAACAACAAATAAGTAGCCATATATCTTCAGAATTAGAGGTTGAAAAATACTGTCAAAGGATGTTCTCATTAATTCTCTCAGCTCCTGCTAAAATTTACAGGAGTAAAAATGTGAAAATTGAATAAGAGAGTATCCCACGGAACATTCTTATAAAAAGTGAAAGTGCCAAAGAAGAATAGTAGCTATGTTATTTTTGATTTTTAAAAATATATTAGAGAGATTGTTATTCCCTCATCACCACAACATCTGACTACATTCAAAGAGCTTAATGAAAGAGATGAGTCTATGTGTTACATTAAAAAAAGAATTTTGTACAAGCGTGTACTGTGAAAGAGATAAACAAATTACTTTCCCACAGTGCTATGTCAAAGAGATTAATTCTGGCACAGATGTGCTTGTTGGCACTGGCTATAATACAAGTATTGTATATTTCCCTCAAAATTGCTAGTATTCTACCAAATAAATAAATGCCATTTTTAAAAGGCCAAGGACCTTGAGGAAACTAATAAACATCAGAAAGCAAGAATGCATGTATTTATCTGGTCGTTTATCTTAAAACTCAGAGTTAACATGCATTACATATTAGGTAGTATCACTGTTTAACTGTTTTTATAGGTCAAAGTGGGTAACTATCAGCAATTCATATGGTTCAACCTAATAGAATATCTATTATCAGGTAACAGCATTCTTGATTAATTGTCCAAGTAACATAGATGACATAGTACAAGCTCAAAACTGCAAAGTAATAGGAGGTTGACCTACAATATTCAAAAGCGTACCAAGGTAGAAATAAATCTTATACTCTAGTTACAAAATCTTTTATTGGATATTATCCACTTTGTTGGTTTCTTGCCTGTTATTCGATTGTTTTGTCCAAATCAAGTTCACCTGTGGCTTAAAACATTTATAGGCATACAGGTGATATCATGTACACAACAATAACTTTCTTTTAGTCATGATGATACCAATTCCATGTTGGTCATGGCTTCATAAAAACTTATTTCTGTTTCAAGTGGTGGTGGTATGAAAAAAGTTTCCATAAGGAAAATTACATTTTATGGGTTGTCCTTAATGACATGTTCTTATTAAGTCATCTCACCTCCCTAGTTTAGTGTGGTATGGAAAGCATCTAAGAAAATAATGATTAAGGGTCTTACTTGAAATGAGAGAACTAAATTCTGTTAGGCTATCTAAAAGAGACAAAGCCACAGACATTAAAACAAGAGGAGTTATAAATTAGGGACCATCTTTACACAATATTATGAAAGAAAGGAGGTGTGCTGGGTATTCTCTGAAGCTCTCTCACCTACCTAAACTCTGTCTGGCAGAGTATTCTCTACTCTTTTCTACCCTGCTCTCACCAATGTCCTCGGGTTTCATGTTGGTTTAGACCCATGGCAGGCATCGGGAAGAGACTAAAGGACAGTAATGTGGGAGAGGATGAAGGAATTATCTCTCCACACAGCCTGCTGCTGGTCCCTTCCAGGCTTGCTGCACTTCAGCAGAATCTGTTTTCTTCCATGTCTCAGCTTCAAGTGAAAGGCCCCTCTTCCACAGGTTTAATTTATGTAAGGTTCTAATGACACTGTCCCCTCCCCTTCCCACTTCAGTCCTAAGAATGATAATGGCTTCATTCTGGTGCGAGTTTCTGAGTGTGTCACCAACCTTTGTTTGTTTCCTTATCCCTACTCATACCTCTGTAATTTAGATTCTTTTCAGCTAAACTCTTTGATGATGTTATGCGTTTATTTACAATACTTGGAAAGCACAGCTTTTTATTTGTTTGTTATAAGCGTCGAATACTGTTTGCAATATTTATAATATTATAAGTAAGTAGGCAAACAAACAAATACATACATTAAAAGAAATGGACATTACAAGCAGTTGAGAAGACTTCTGGAAATGCTTTAGTCTGACATGTGGGAAAACTTTTAAAGCAGTGGTTTTACTGTATTATTTTCAGAGAATTTTTTGGGTTTAATTTTAGTAATATATTTTATTTAACCAAGTATTCCAAAAATATTACTATTTCATCATGTAAAAATCAGTATAAAATTATTAATGAGGTATATTACATTTTTTACATGAAGTCTTTGAAATCCAGGATGTATTTTATACTTACAACACAACCCCTGGAGGGCTTGGTAAGACACTTGTATTACAGAGAGAGAAATAAATCCTGAACATTGAGAAATTTGCCATTTCAGTTTTGGAGGTCCACTGGTCAGAGGTATACAATGACATCCCCTCTGAAGCAAACAACAAATTGCTATATCCTGCCTCCTTTACCACAAAGTAAAAAATATCAACACCTACTATGCCCCAGAGTAATTTTTTATTGAAGTATAATCGATTCACAATATTAGTTTCAGGTGTACAACATATTGATTCAATATTTTTATAGATTACACTACATTAAAAGTTATTACTAAATAACGGCTATATTTCCCTGTACTGTACAATATATCCCTGTTGCTATTTATTTTATGCATAATAGTTTGTGTCTCTTAATCCCATACCCCTATCTTGCCCCTCCCCAGTTCCCTCTCCTCACTGGTTACCACTAGCTTGTTCTCTATATCTGTGAGTCTGTTTCTGTTTTGTTATATGCATTTGTTTGTTTTATTTTTTAGTTACACATATAATTATTAACAAAGAGTATTTGTCTTTCTTTATGGATGAGTAATATTCCATTTTGTGTGTGTGTGTGTGTGTGTGTGTGTGTATATATGTGTGTATATATATATATATATATATATACATATATATATATACATATATATATATATATATATATATATATATATATATATACCACATCTTCTTTATCCATTCATCTGTTGATGGACACTTGTGTTGCTTCCATATCTTGGATATTATAAATAGTATAATGCTGCTATGAACACTGGGGTTCATGTATCTTTTTGAATAAGTGTTTTCATTTTCTTCTGTTACATACCCAGCAGTGGAATTGCTGGATCATATGGTACTTCTATATTAGTTTTTTGAGGAACTTCCATGCTGTTTCCCATTGTGCCTGCATCAATTTACATTCCCACTAACAGTGTACTAGGATTCTATTTTTTCTACATCTTCACCAACATTTGTTATTTGTAGACTTTTTGATGTTAACCATGTTGACAGGTTTGAGGTGATATCTCATTGTGGTATTGATTTGTATGTCTCTGATGATTAGAGCTTTTTTTTTTTTTTGGTATATACTGAATGTATACTTTATTTATTTATTTATTTATTTATTACAAATATTACCATGTATACGTCTTTATTCTTAATTAATATTTAGGGCATTTTTTTTATTTTAACATCTTTATTGGAGTATAATTGCTTTACAATCGTGTGTTAGTTTGTGCTTTATAACAAAGTGAATCAGCTATATATATACATATATCCCCATATCTCCTCCCTCTTGCATCTCCCTCCCTCCCACCCTCCCTATCCCACCCCTCTAGGTGGACACAAAGCACTGAGCTGATCTCGCTGTGCTATGTGGCTGCTTCCCACTAGCTATCTATTTTACATTTGGTAGTGGATATATGTCCATGCCACTCGCTCACTTCGTCCCAGCTTACCCTTCCTCCTCCCTGTGTCCTCAAGAACATTCTCTATGTCTGCATCTTTATTCCTGTCCTGCCCCTAGGTTCTTCAGAACCTTTTTTTTTTTTAGATTCCATATATATGTGTTAGCATAAAGTATTTGTTTTTCTCTTTCTGACTTACTTCACTCTGTATGACAGACTCTAGGTCCATCCACCTCACTACAAATAACTCAATTTCGTTTCTTTTTATGGCTGAGTAATATTCCATTGTATATATGTGCCACATCTTCTTTATCCATTCTAGAGATTTTGAGCATTTTTTATGGCCTGTTGCCATCTGTATGCCTTCTTTGGAAAAATGTCTTTTCAGGCCTTCTGCTCATTTTTTAACTGGGGTGTTTTTGGTTTTTTTAATATTGAGTTGTATGAGCTATTTATGGATTTTGGATATTAATCCCTTATCAGTCGTATCATTTGTAAATAGTTTCTCCCATTCAGTAGTTTGTCTTTTCATTTTTTCAATAGTTTCCTTTGCTGTGCAAAAGCTTTTAAGTTTAATTAGGTCCAATTAGTTTATTTTTGCTTTTCTTTCCCCCACCTTAGGAAACAGATCCAAATAAATATTGCTACAATTTATGTCAAAAAGTGTTCTGCCTATGTTCTCTCCTAGTTTTATGGTTTCAAGTCTTACATTTAGTTCTTTAATCCATTCTGAGTTCATTTTTTGTATATGGTGTAAGAAAATGTTCTAATTTCACTTTTTTACTCATAGCAGTCAAGTTTTATCAGCACTACTTATTAAAGAGACTGTTTTTTCTCCATTGTATATTCTTGCTTCCTTTGTTGTAGATTAACTGATCCTAGGCATGTGGGTTTATTTCTGGGCTCTCTATTTTGTTCCACTGATCTATGTGTCTACTTTTGTACCAGTACCATGTTGTTTTGATTACTCTAGCTTTGTAGTATAGTCTGACATCAGGGAGTGTGATTCCTCCAGCTTTACTCTTTTATCTCAAGATTGCTGTGGCAAGTCAAGGGTTTTCTCTTGTTCTTTCACCTGAAACAAATTCCTCTATCTTCTCATTTTGCTTAACTTTCTCTGTCTATATGAAATTAGGTGGAACAGTTACCCATTGCAGTCTTGAACGGGTGTCCTTGTATGGGAGCATCCTTATGCAGTCTGTATGTGCCCAGTGGCTTTGGTAGGAGAGCTGGATTTGATGTGAACAAAAGTCACGTCTTTCCTCAGAGTGTGCTGGCGGCTATCGTCTTGGTAGGAAGTGGGGCTGGAGATGGTGAGGCTGAGGTCAGAGCTAGGTATGAACTGGAGCTTCTCCTCTGCCCAGAGGCCATCACTGCCTATTGGGTATGGGGCCAGGTCTTCAGAGTAGAAACCTTGAGGGTCAGGTCTGAGCTGGTTCTATTCCCTTTAAGTGTGTGCTCTCCCACTCCCAGCACCAGCATCCTCGTCCCAGAGGGAAGCAGTGCTGGAGCAAGAGGGGCTGGTGTGGCTGTTTGGTGTGGGTATGGGTATGGGCTGTGTGGCCCTGGCTGCAGTCAGCGACCCACACTGCTTCTGATGCAGTGCCTGTGTAAGTGCCAGTATTGGCTTCCCCCACCCTATTCAGATGCCCCTCTGGGTCTGAGCTGCTTTTGTGCCTCACAGCTGCTTTTAAGCCTCCCCTTAGCCCCTGTGGCCTTCACCCTAGTGTGGAGCTACAGTCAGGAAGCAAGTGGGACCAGAATGGTTGCTTGGGGCAGGCGGGTCATGTGTCAGGGTGGTCACCAGAAACCTACTAGCAACACATGCAGTTTCAATCCTTCCTCTTTGCCCTATTTTGGGAGTAAGGAAGTATGTCTGTACTCCTCACAACAGAGTCCAGGCTTCCCACAGCCTTCCTATTAGTACCCCTGGCCCTCCAACCAGACAAGGAGACTCATATTCCCCCAGGGCTAAGGTGCCCAATATCCCAATATGTGGCTTGAACCACTTACTCCCCAGACAGAGGATGTCTACCCATATAACCCTTCTTCTTCTTAGTCTCTCCCCAGGGCACAGGTCCTCAACTAATCACTTCTCTTCCTTTCCTACCTGATCCCATGTGTATCTTTCTTACAGCCTGGGTTGTACAGGAGTCTTTCTTCCAGTCTCCAGTTAGTTTTCAGTGAGAAGTGTTCCACATGTAGATGTATTTTTGATGTATTCATGGAGGGAGGTGAGCTCTGCTTCCTCCTAGACTGCCATATTGATCTCCCCGCTCAGTGATTTTTTTTTTTTTTTTTTTTTGGTTATAAGATTAGTCAAGAAGTTATCAAAAAGGAGAAATTTGATTATAGTATCTTCATTCATTCAAGAAATAACTAATAATACAGCTGTAAACAAGGTGGATAATGCCTAGCCTCGTGGAAGTTATTATCATGCTGGCAATTAAGTCTTTAAACAAATAACTGCACAAATAATTACACATATGGCAATTGTTATATGTATTAAGAGAGAAATACAGTGGAAACTAATCTGGGTAGAAGGCAATGACTCATAAACTGAAAACTGAAGGATGTATTAACTAGGTGCAGAAAAAAAGCAAAAGCAGCCCAGATCTGCATGAAGGCTCTATGATGTGAAGAAGCACAAGGTAAGTGAACCACTGAAAGGAGTCCAAGGTGACTATATCACAGAGAGATAAGTAAGATATGGTAAGATATGAGACTAAGATTGCAATGAGAGTGATATAATTTCAAGACCTTGTGGTTAAAGATTTTAGAGGCTATTCTAGGAGCAATGGCAAACCATTGATGGATATTAGAATAGGGGCAACATGATAAAATCTGAGTTTGTAAAGACAACTGTGGCTGCTTAGAGAAGAAAGAAAAAAGAGGCAGGATGTTGAGGCAGCAACAGCGGATAAGAGGAGACCAAGTAAAATACAATATTGATTTAGAATAGGATGTTACATATGGAGAGATGTAAGTAAAACTGAGGGAATGGCGATTAAATGAGTATGGTTGGAGATAGAAGGAGACACCAGAGATGATAACCAGGGTTCCACATTGAACAGAATATTTGATGATGGTGTAATCTATTGAGATGGAGAATCCTGGGTAAAGAGCAGGTTTGTGGTGAAAGAGAACTGATTTGATTTTGAAAAGTTGAGTTTGAGGCATTTAACACATGGACCAAGTCAGCAGTTGAGTTTGAGAGATGTAAGGATAAGACATTACCTAGAAAAAGAGCACTGAGGGAAGGGTCAAGCTCAGGGTGGAATGTCAACCTTTGAAGATTGAGCAGAAAAGGAAGAGACAGCCAGGGAGAGCAGCAAGGAGTGACCAGGGAGTTGAATGAAAATGAGAAGTTTCTGGTGTCAGTGGAGTCAAAACAAGAAATTCTTCCAAGAACGATCAAATGCCTTGAATGTGGTTGAGATTTTAACTAAGATAATGAAAGATAACTTTTTGGATTTTGTGATACTGCAGTCATTGGTGGCATTAGCGTGGTCAGTTTTGGAGTGGAAAGTGGAAGCAGAAGACAATTTGCAGCTCAGTAAGTGGAGACAACTCCTAAAATGCTTGACTGAGAGAGAAGAGTAAAGAGCAGGAGTGGGAAGAGACATAAAATAGAGGGAGGTTTTTTTGGGTTTTTTTTTAAGATAAGAAGTAAGTTTATCTGAGATAAGAATGTTCAAGTAGGATAACAAGTTGAAGACTCTGGAGACACCAGGTAATGTAAAGTACAGTAGATGAAGTAAAGTTTTCTGAGATGGCAGGAAGGGAAGGATTTGAACAAAAGTGAAGCAACTGGGCGTGGACAGAAGATGGTGTATTACCCTCACTGTAATAGATAGGTACATTTGGTTTCAGGAATTGAAAGCCTTCCTCTCTGGGAGCTTATACTTTATCTGTAAGGCAAGAAGTAATCACTTACTGAGAGTGAAAAAGGGTGGAAGGCTAGAGGTTTGACAATACTGTGGAGTAATGAAATAAACATTATGTTAAATGGAATTATAAGTCATTTAGAAAAAAAGTAGCAGGATTGCCAAGCAACGCTGAAGTTTCATTTAACTTTAGTGACCATGAATTTAGAAGTACCAATCGGATAAGTTTTGTACAGTGCTTTTTCAACAAAGTTCAGTGTGCCCAAGAAGGGAACACTGTTGCCCCAATGACAGAGGACCTCTCATCTCTTGCTACATCTCTGTGCGAATTTGTGTATATCCCTGTAAATCACCACACCCATCCATGCACCCATGTACTGACACCATATAAAGATGAGTCTCTAAGAGTCTTATCCTCAAAAAGAGTCTCGAAGCCACTTTCCCTAACCCATTTCTTATTCACAAACTATTTATTGGACCTTGGGATCATTTTGTGTTTGCAGCCACGGTTCATCTCTCAAACACTAATTTACATTGCTTCCACCTGTGATAATCATTCAGCTTGTCCTTCAGCATGTGCTATCTCATGCACCCATGAAGGAAATAGTTTTCATGTGAAATTTAGGAGTGCTCTTTAGTCACTGACTTAAGCCCATGAGCAGGGTAAATAACTCAGTTACACTGTCTGTACAACCCAGACTTCTTGTTTACCTTCTTCCAACACATCTTTCCTGTTATCTTAGGGTAATAATGTTGTTCATTATTTCTAACAACAAATCCCCCATAGAAATGCCCTGGCTAATATAGATTTTCCAATCCTGAAATCAAATTTGTGACCAATTCAAAGCTTGTCTAATATTGAGTGAGGGAAGGAGACTCTATAGAGGATTTGAATCAAGTTATTCTGAAGTGATCCTCTGGGACTTCACTCACTAAATCCAAGGACTAAAAGGGACCAAGAAAGAGGAGAGCAGGTAAACCTTGTTTCAAGTAGACCCAAATTGTACAAATGTTAGCTTTTCAAGCCTTCTCAAGAAAGTGAACTTTAAACATTTAGGCACCATGGTTTCCTTTTGAAATCTGATGAAATTTACAAATACTCTCCCTGAAAAATGCACACACAGACTGCATATGAATTTTTATTACAGTTTTAAGAGTTTCCCAGACAGCCTAAGTATCATTCATGAGTATTGGTTCATAGCTCTCCAAGTAAATGATCAGTATTCAGAGGAAAATCAGCACATTCTTTGAGATTTCTTCAATCAGGCATTCTAGACCCTAACCCTGCAAACCACTCAGAATTAAATGTGTCCCAAGGGGTGTGGGGGAGAAAAATAATCACCCTCCACATTTTAATAATACCTGTCCTAACAAGGTAGCATGTTTCTCATAATCCAGAACTCAAAAATTAGAGTAGACCTTTACATTTTTTAATGATACATATTGAAATTTTAACATGTTTTTAAAATTAATTATCATAATTCAGGAGTTACTCCATTGAAAAACTTGTAGAGATGGAAATGAAATTAGAGAATCACAAATCCATGCTGGAGATGTAGATTCTGGGTAGGCTTACCAAGCATCTTGGTTTGTGCAGGTATAAGAAGTGTTCCCAGGAGATAGGATTTTCAGCACTTAACCCAGCAAATCCCTGGAAAACAGAGATGAACTGGTCATTCAAATAGGTAGATAACTTTGTTCACTCTTAACCAATGCAGCATGGCACAGAAAACTAGCCTCTGGCCTAATCAATTCAAATCTGTGCTTAGGAAAAATTACAAGGGGTAATAATAAAATTTATTGTAAGTTTAGTTTGTGATAGGCAGAGATTAACACTTCCATGTGGAATATCACTTTTAAATCTAACTTATAATAGAGGTATTATTATTACTACATCTTAAGGATGAGATTCAGTAATTAGTCCAAGGTCATGTAGTGAGCAAGTAGAGAGTCCAGAATTCAAACACAAGAAACCTGACTCCTGGGCTTGAGATTTTTTTTTTTTTTTTAACATCTTTATTGCAGTATAATTGCTTTACAATGTTGTGTTAGTTTCTGCTGTATAACAAAGTGAACCAGCTATATGTATACATATAACCCCATATCCCCTCCCTCTTGCGTCTCCCTCCCACCCTCTCTATCCCACCCCTCTAGGTGGTCACGAGGCACCAAGCTGATCTCCCTGTGTGATGCAGCTTCTTCCCACTAGCTCTCTGTTTTACATTTGATAGTGTATATATGTCAATGCTACTCTCTCACTTTGTCCCAGCTTACCCTTACCCCTCCCTGTGTCCTCAAATCCATTCTCTACGTCTGTGTCTTTATTCCTGCCCTGTCCCTAGGTTCATCAGAATCTTTTTTTTGTTTGTTTAGATTCAATCTATATGTGTTAGCATACAGTACAGTACAGTATTTGTTTTTCTCTTTCTGACTTACTTCACTCTGTATGACAGACTCTAGGTCCATCAACCTCACTACAAATAACTCAATTTCATTTCTTTTTATGTCTGAGTAATATTCCATTGTATATATGTGCCACATCTTCTTTGTCTGTCCATCTGTCGGTAGACACTTAGGTTGCTTCCATGTCCTGGCTATTGTAAATAGTGCTGCAATGAACATTGTGGTACATGATTCTTTTTGAATTATGGTTAGATTTCTTGATTATTATTGTTTGAAAACACAATAACTAGCCTATTAAAAACCCAAGGTTGTTTAAAAAGCCTTTGAGAACACATGAGGATATTTAGGTTTGTGCTGAAGACTGGACAGTTTAAATATAAGGACAAAGGTATTCACCTCTATAGAGACAGTAGAGACTATTTCTAATTAATTCTCCCCCCAAACCTTTTTTTCTACCAAACACAGCATGAATCTCATGTATATTTTGAAAGACATGTTATTAATGTCCAAGCGTAAACTGGACAACCATCTATTGGGCTGTTATATAGTAGATTTATTCATCATGTGAGTATGAGTTGATGACTACTAATAACCTTTCCAATTAGAATTTCTCTAAGTCTGTGAATTTCTAAACTTATACAAACTCTTAATTTTCAAAATGTCATTTCCAATTCTGTACATAATTTAAGTGCAGAATTAAACCCTACTGGCATTTATGAATCAGGCTAGGGCATTCCACTTATTTCTACAGCAGCAAGTATTTGAAATGTTGGAAAGGCTTGGGAACTGTGTGAGATGAGGAGCTTCCCCCGACGCAGATAAAATATAAATGTTCTTTTAAAGTAAGGCCAACCAAAGGAAGACACCATCTGTAAAATTTTTAAATCAGGTATTCATCATTTCAATTTTAAGAATATAAAGGCAACCCAGATGGATGATTCATTGGGACAACATCACTGAAGGCAATCTGGTCTTATATTGAATACACCTGCTGGAACTGGAAGGGAGACAGAATAAGTAGAAGAATTTTTATCTTCCAATATTATCCAGAAATATTACAGTAAAAATAGTTGGCAACTTCTTTCTATACAGTCCAAATTGAATGAAGATGTCTGGCTTTGTTTCATTTTATTTCTCTTTGTAGGATGGGTCCACAATGGAAATATCCAAACTGACCTTTCTAGCTACAATAATAGTTCAGTCAAATGGTATGATTCACTAAATAAAAGAAAACAAAGGTTTAAAAGTGTTTGGTTTGGGCTTCCCTGGTGGCGCAGTGGTTGAGAATCTGCCTGCTAATGCAGGAGACACGGGTTCGAGCCCTGGTCTGGGAAGATCCCACATGCCGCAAAGCAGCTGGGCCCGTGAGCCACAATTACTGAGCCTGCGCGTCTGGAGCCTGTGCTCCGCAACAAGAGAGGCCGCGATAGTGAGAGGCCCGTGCACAGCGATGAAGAGTGGCCCCCACTTGCCACAACTAGAGAAAGCCCTCGCACAGAAACGAAGACCCAACACAGCCATAAATTAAAAAAAAAAAATAAAAAAAAAAGTGTTTGGTTTAATCATTCAAAGATTAAACTCATCAATCACTCAGTAGAATCAATTGTTTATGCATGTAAACATAGCTTTTATTTTAAAAATTCTCAAAGAGAATTGAACTTACATGAGGAAAAAGGATAGGCAACATTGATTATAGTCAAGAAAAAATGCAACTTTTAAGATGAGCAGTAAGTAAAATTATTAGGAGGTGAGAAGGGGGAAAAGGAGGAATTGATTTTAACTTCCAGCTCTGATTTGACTCTCCAATCACTTACCATTTCTCATACTCCTTTCCTTTTTCTACTATGTGGAAATTAGAAGGAAAAAATGATAGGTTCAAAAGGAGTAAAGAAGACAAGGTGTCTAAAGAAAGAAAAGGATAAATAAAGTTGGAGCCTTGTCCTGGAGCTCTCTTCCTACATGAAAAGTTTGAGGAGCATCATTTCCTTCAAGGAAACAGGGCATTTTGTCCGCATGGTGCTCCCTGATTTTTTTACTATTAGAATTTCACTCACCACTGGCACCAGCTGGAGTCAACCCAAAGCATGCTTCCTTCCCAGAACCTGCTGAACTACCATGATGTTCCCAGCATGGCTCATTCTCCTACCATCTACCACCATCCTGGGTGTAGATGACTTAAAAGCTTTGGGAAGCTGGGATAGAATCACGTTTTCAGTTTTGTTCCTGCTAATCCTTTAAATCCTTTAAATTATGTCAGTTTACCTGCATTTTCATCTCCTTCTCTTGTGTCAGATTATTGCTAAAATGCCACATTCTCAGGGAGATTTTCCCTGACATTTAAAACATCAGCATCCACCACTACTCACCTTCCTACTCTTCATTCTGCTTGTTTTCCTCTCACATTGAGTCTTATTGAATGTATCATGCATGTTCATAAGTAAGTTTATAAGTAAATTTACCTATTGCTTTTCTCTCCCTACCCTGCTCATTCCATTAAAATCCACAAGGCAGACACTTTCATCTGTCTTGTCTATTGCTGTGTCTGTGAACCTGGCACATAGTAGGCACACAATAAATGTCAATTACTGGAATTAATTATTCGTCTTGTCCCCTAGATCTGGGTCATAGCAGAAGCATCCTACTTTGGTTACCTCTATCTCTTTGAGGGCAACAGATAATACAATGATGAATATAGGGCCCATGTGTGACAGTGAGATACAGTCTGGATTTTGGATGTTGGAGACCTGGTTTTGTATCACTACTACAACCTGAGCTTTGAACCCTGAGCTTTAGCTTCCTCTTCTGTAAAGTGAGAATTAAAATCATACCCTCTTTTCATCTCAAATAATGTATTTGAAAAATGCATACATAGTAAAATTTTATAGAAATATTGGTTATTTCTGTTTAACAAGAAAATCTGCCTGCTTTATCTGAAGTAGTAAGTAGCATATGGGAGCCTACAAACTGTATTAAGACATATCTTTCTTGGATATGATCTATGGTACTAATTGGCTGGACACCTGAAAGAATTTACTTATGTTCCCAAGCAGTTCTCTTTCTTGAGTCTCTAAGTTTAGAGACTTAGTTGGCCATTGTAGCTAAATCATATAATATCATCTATCTTTTCTACATAATGCTATGATGAACTAAAATACTTACAACTTTATATGCAGTATGCATTTTTCATATCATATAACCTGTTCTTTAGCAAATGCACTTTAAAATTTTGAGAAGGAAGTCATTCTTTGGTATGTTTATTGTCACTTGAGAAAAATTGGTGTGGTAAGCTTATTGTCTGGAGAGAAAATTGTTATTTGACGTTATAGAATATCCTACTTTTCATTCCATGGGTATAGCACTTCATTTTAGAAATGTGGCACTCTAATATTGTAGAAGCATGAAAAGGAGGCAATTTCAGTCACTACTTAAGAATCATGAGCTCAGAGGACATCTAAAAAGTCTTTAAGGAACAAAAAACCTGGAAATGGGGGGGGGGCGAAATGGCTGGATTTTTTTTACCTTTTATTTGAAGTCCTTCTGACTTCCCTTCTCACTTGATTTAGATTAATTGCTCAGTATTAATTCTGAGGCTAAGGAAAAATAGGCTGCAGGAGAAGTTAGAACAAGCTGAGAAGCAGATAAGTCTATACAACTACACTCTAAAGCTCATGGAAAATTACAGTGTCATTTGCTTTCATGAGTCATGGTGTCTCCTCTGCAAGTTAGTCCCTCAAAACCTGACACAAATAGTGCCTTGCTAGAGCTGTTACTTCTGCTGAGGACTGAATGTAGACTCATTTGATTCTTACCATTATCTTAGTCACTCTTTCTTATTGCTCTAGAAGCTCCTTTCACAAAGCTGATAGAGGCTTCCCATTCTGCCTTGTATTA
Organism: Balaenoptera acutorostrata; assembly: GCF_949987535.1. NCBI lineage: Eukaryota > Metazoa > Chordata > Mammalia > Artiodactyla > Balaenopteridae > Balaenoptera > Balaenoptera acutorostrata. Next base: position 82,537,926 of record NC_080071.1, read on the forward strand.
ATCTGAATGGATACAGAGTGACTCAAAGAAAAACAACCACAGATAGTAGCAGTAGGGTATATAGAGGTCACTGATCCAATCCACTCACCATAAAGAAAAGAAAACTAGGGTCAAAGAAGGATGAGTGATTTGTTCAGAGTGAGACGTGGAGACGAAATGAAGAATGACGTGTCTGTGTCATGTCTAACGCTCTTTCCAGATAATATTCTCTACCTTGAGTGTTTCTTTTGACGTACTTGAATATTTCTAAATGTTAGATTGGAGCAACAGAATAATTCGTTTCATATTCATCAAAGAAAGGGCAAACTACAGAGCTGGGGTAATTAGGGCAGACGTTTATTCTTTAAATGGGAAAATACGCAGGAAGTATTTAGATCATTGGTTGGCACTTACCAATTACTCAATTAGTGTTAATCAACATACATTTATTAGGTGTTAGATCTGAGTTATTTGTGAACTGTCTTAGAATTGAACAACGGGAATCATTTATATAACCAGGCCTTAGCTCTTGTGACATTGGAAAATCTACATAACTTGTGCAATTCACTTTCCTCATCTATGAAAAGGGAAAGCCAATATGAATCATCCAGCGTTGCAAGAATAATACCTGGAATTTAAAAGATGTTCATAAATGGTGGTTGTTATTATTAAAATCTCTCATATCCTCAGCATGATAGCAACTAATGACTCACTATTTTAATCCATCTTTGATAAATTGAGACAGACTGCAATCGACAAACATCTCACATCCCTCTACCTCCTACCACAGGGAAAGACCATTTCCCTGCCCCCTTGATGTTAGGTGTGACCATGGGACTTTCTATGACATATTAGCAGAAGTGATATGCATCATTCCTAGGTGGAAGCACATAAGAGCCACTGCATGATTTTTATACTGTCTTTCCTCTTTGACGGGTATTCTGGATGATCCCAACCTACATCAACCTAGGGGCCTCAATGAGGACCGCATGGAACAGAGGGACCTGCCATTGAAAGATGGACATGTAACGTGAGCAAAACACAGCTTGTCTTATTTTCTGTCCTTGTAACTTGGAGATTTTATTTTCCTTACTGCAGTATAACCTAGACTATCCTGATAATACAAGAAGACATTTCAAAGTTAAATCTTTGATAACTATTCACCCAATGACATCTATGTAAATCCTTACTATTACTGAACTTTTCCTACAACAATTCCATATAACTTATTAATTCTGTCCCTCATATATGTCAACAGATTCATTCAATAATATTTTCCGAGAGCACACTGTATTCCCTCATTTCTAAGACAGTAGCTTTTGCATAGTAGCCATGTAGTAGATGCTTGTTAAATTAAACTGTCAAATTGAATTAGATCATGCCATTATTACTCAGAAGACCACATATTATTGTTTCTTTTAGGGTAAGTAATAACCAGTCTGCCATTCTGGATCTAGAAGAATGAAACAGACATCCATCAACCTAAAATGTTTAAGCCCAGTTTCACCTGTAGGTAGGTACTACTGATGTCCATCAGAATTCCCCTTTGTAAACTTTGAGCGCTATATATGATTGGGCTGAATGCAAAGTGGATATAAAAAACTATATATATATATATATATATATATACACACCTTAGGTCAAAGTATGAAATTTATGTTTGGCTCTTGTCTGCCCTTCCAGTGTCACATTCTGCCTTCCTAGTACTCCCCAAACAACTTTGGATGTATATGTAATGGATTTTAACTGTCCATAAAACTATATGGTATTCCACTTTTTCTTGTCCCTGATCCCCCATTTCAGTCCATGTCATTCAGCCCCAGGATTAACCAATCAAAGGTTTCTATCAACCTAATCTACATGCCTGATTTAGGAGTGGTCAACTAGAGCCAACCAAATAAACTAATACAGAGAGAGAGAGACGGAGAGGGAGGGAGAGAGAGATTGAAATTATCCTTTTTTAATCTTCTCTCCTTTTTCAGGTCTCACCAATTCCTTTTCCAGACTTGGAGACCTGATGGCTTGGCGATTCTATTTACTGTACAACTTAAATCATTTCCTCTGGAGTCCTTTTGAGAAGTAGGGTTACTCTTCTTGCTACTCATATTGCACAGTAGCAAGGCTAAATTCGAGTCTCACGCCCTCCACTTTCCTGTGACGTTGGCTATTAAGAATGTCTACTATTCTCTCCAAGAACCTCCTTTCTAATTTCACACCTACCTCTCCAGTCCCAGAAAATGGTTTTCTCTCCTAATTCGGATAAAAATATGAATGATTAGGAATGAATTCTTACAAATACCTATTCCCACATTGGATATACTTATGTTTAACCCACCTCTTTTTTTCCTGCCTCAGTGAAAGAATTGTCCCTTCTATTTCAAGTTAATTCTCCTACATGAACTCTAGATTTTATTCCCTCCTATTATTTCTAGGACTCCTCTTGTATTCATATTCTCTGTCTCCCTGTCTCTGTCTCTCTCTCTCCCTTTCTCTCTCTCTCTCTCTCTCAATCTCAATCTCTCTCTGTCTCCATTCCTCTATTAACACATATGCACTCAGCTGTTGTGTTGCCAAATTTAGCCAGTAAAACTAAAAGATCCCCTAGTAAATTTCAGGTAAGCAATGAAAAAAAAATTTAACGTAAGTATGTCCCAAGTATTTCATGATATATTTATACAAAAATTACTTGTTTTTTACTTCAAATTCAAATTTAACTAGACATTCTGCATTTATTCTGGCAATTGTACTTAGCTACAATACACCACAATCCACAAAAACAAGTAAGGCAAAGTGTCTCATTGCTTTTTTCTCATCTTCTGTATTGAGTCATTCTGAAAGAATGGTGTTGGCTTCAGTCTGGTATAATCTTACATCTCTACAGAGCTTTTGCTCACAAATATTGACCTCTCAGAGTATAACTGAAGTGTCATCATGTCCAAAGATCCTTTGCTTTTTAGGAATGAAGACTGATAGGAAAGAATAAGGAGACTGAAGGAAGCAGAAAAATCTGTCCTAATGTACATTTACATGCACTCTCTCACTCCACATATAAACGCTCATCATCTCTAGATCTCATTCTGGTCATTGCCCTGTTGTTTTCCTCTTCACAGAGTTTTCTTTTACATCATTCAATTCTCAGCCCTATGTTATCTGCCATCATTCCCATCATTCTAATGAGTCTAATGAAAATAAGTTATTAACCAACTTCCAATCAAGAAATTCAGCAGACATATTTAGTCCTTACCTTACTTGTTCTCTGCTTTGTTTATTATGTTTTACTCACCTTTCTGCCTAAAACATTAATTATTATGAATTGAATTGTGCCCCCCCAAAAAGGATATAATGAAGTCCTATTCTCCAGTACCTGCGCCTATCACCTTATTTGGAAAAAGGTCTTTGCAGATGTAATTCAGTTATGATGAAGTCATTAGGGCGGGTTCTAATCCAATATGACTGGTATCCTGATAAGAAGAGAGAAATTTTGACCCAGACATATACACAGAGAAGAACACCATGTGAATCTACAGACACAGAAGGTAGACGGCCACATGAAGATGGAAGCAGAGATGGGAGTTATGCAGCCATAGCCAAGGAATAGCTGGAGCTTCCAGAAGCTGGAAGAGCTAAGGAAAGATCCTCCCTTACAGGTTTCAAAGAGAGCACGACTCTTCTCACACTTTGAATTTGTACTTCTAACCTCCAAACTGTGAGAGAATAAATTCCTCCTGTTTTAAGCCTCCCAGTTTATGGTACTTTACCAAGGCAGCCCTAGGAAACTAATAGACTCACCTACCTTAATGCTCATGACACTATTAGATTATTTTCTGATATTTTCTACTTTTTTCAGATTTTTTTCCCTATTCTTCTGTTTAATACTTAAATGTTGTTATTCACCAGAGTTGGATGTTCAGCCCTTCTCATTTTACATAATTTATCTAAATGACCTTATCCCTCACAAAGCTTTAACTACCGTCTGTGTACTACCTATCAAATATAAATACAACAATTTATTATGATTAATGTTAGTATTATTAGTCAATAAAGAGTTTTTGGTTTTTTTATACCTCTGGATCCTAAACACAAGTAGCACTATCTTGAAAAGAGGTCACATTGAATTCCTCTTGAATTCGTGGAGGAATCCATGACTCAGGAAATGGATGCACCTTGAAAAGCTGTCCATTGTCCTTTTGTGTCCAAGAAGTGTTCCGGTCAGCTTCCTCCACCCTAACTTTCCCAACAGTCATTAAAATATTTAATTCTGAAGTCAGTGTAAATACTTATTCTAACAATTATTGTGGGACATAACAAGTGATAGAATGAGAAGCTATTGAGAGAGACTTATTCTGGTTTCTTCCTAATATGCAGAAACAGCTGAATTAAGCACCAAAGAATCCAAGTACTAATCATGATTATTTTATTACCACTACCTAAGCAATATTTGTTTACTTATTTACTTATTTTTTATTCTTTTTTTTTTTTTTTGGTGGATATTTTCCCTCCATTGCCAGGTTTATTTATTTATTTATTTTTTTAGAGTATTAGTCATTTTATTATTTTTATTTATTTATCTATGGCTGTGTTGGGTCTTCGTTTCTGTGCAATGGCTTTCTCTAGTTGTGGCAAGCGGGGGCCACTCTTTATCGCGGTGCGCGGGCCTCTCACTATCGCGGCTTCTCTTGTTGCGGAGCACAGGCTCCAGACGCGCAGGCTCAGTAATTGTGGCTCACAGGCCCAGTTGCTCCGCGGCATGTGGGATCTTCCCAGACCAGGGCTCGAACCTGTGTCCCCTGCATTGGCAGGCAGATTCTCAACCACTGCACCACCAGGGAAGCCCTATTCTTTATTTATTTATTTAATTTCCATTTTATCCCTTCAAGGTTTTGAGGTGATTCATAAAAAATATATAAAATAAAATGATAAAATTAATAACCTTATGAAATGCACTTACTAACTAAAGTTCCCAAGAGTGCTATGTTGCTTAAATGAGAAAACATGTGAAACTGGGCTTTATATTATAAAGTAATAAAAACATGTAAGGTGTTATTATTTTGAGAAAAAGAAAGTTGTTTTTCGAAGAAATAAACTATTATCAATGTGTTACTACATGAGTTTCCAAAATCTAGTATGTTTACCCAATGTGTGAATCTGGCATGAATTTAACAAATGGCTCAGCCTCTCCATTCTTAAAAGACAGAGTGGAACAACTCGAGATCGGCTAACTTCTGGAAATAGCTGGAAGAGAGAATGCAATGAGAACAAACAATAGCCAGATAATGATTCTCTCTTTTGTAGACAATATTCTTATATTACCACGTTTATGAGGATTATAGAGGCCTCCATAATACCTAATAGATCAACCTGTTTTTGACTTTTTTAAATTTGAGGTGGTACTTATTAACCTGATTTATATTTGAAAAATGCCATCATAATGGAGCTGATGCACACGAGTCTTCACGGTGGATGCATTCCATCCCAGTCCCCTACTCATACCACCAAGCACATGACTGCATTGTCTCAGGTGAAACACACCTGTGAATTTCCCGGCATTTGGCATGGAACTTGCCTGGTATAAGCCCATTTCTGAATGGCATATTGTCCCTTTGTTCCTTTTCTCTCAAAATGTCTTCTTTTAGGAAAACAGAAAAACACACCTAGACAAATAACAAAGCATGCTGCCATAAAAGACCTTCAGCAAGCATGAGGCAGCCAAGATCTGTACGTGTTTGATTACTGCCAGTACATTCATCCAGCAAACAGATGCAAATGGGACTTGAAGGGACACAGAGCAATAAAGTTTTCCATTGTGCTATGCGGCACAACACTGCAATTATAGGCACATCTGCAGTAACTCATATTCTGGGAATCTCATAGAAAGTCTTTGATTTCATTTTTCTACCTGCACTGAAAGCCAAATATTGCTATTTCATACATTTCAGTATCCTGGTTTTATGTTGATCAAAGCTGGTGACAAGGTGACTTCCTATTTTCACAGACTCCCCTCTGTCACTCCCCCATCCCTGTCATGGCCAGCAAATACTGGCCTCTGATCATCAAACCTCTGTTCACAGATTCGGAGAAAATCTGCTGACTGGAGGATATTTCTTCTACAGTAGGCCGAGGAACAAAACAACATAGAGGGAAATAATGAAATAAAGGATAAAGGAACTGGCAACCAGGAGCTTGGCCAGCAGAAAAGAATTTTCTAGTTAATAAATTAAGGTTGAACATGACAGAGCTGAAATGTAACCTTTACAAGTAAAATCCACAAGAATTCAAACTTGAAATTTTGGAAAATACAATGACAGAGCTCTCTTTGTTTAATGGTAACCTCAATGATTTAAGGAGAATTTTAAATTCCAGTGAAACTAAAAGAGAAGGAAAGAATTAAAAGAGTACTTTTTCAATGTTTCTAGAATAAAATGGATTAGAAAAATATTTGTGAGAATGCTCAAACAAATAAGACACATATGTATCTACCTTGAATTGACTTTCATAAAATGACTTCTGAAAACTATGCAATTCAAATATACTTCAGATCTGCCTACATTTCTAAATTTTAAAAAATCCTTATATACTAAAGTCAAAGTGTACAGACTTTGAATTACTAAAGCAACTCTTCAGCCTGCTTCTCTTATGTATGGGTTTCCTGTCGATTTTAAATTTGTAATTTTTGTAGATATTTTCCTACCATCTTGAATAAGTTATAAAGGAATAAAAGAAGGAATTTTAGGTAGCAGTCCCTTTACCAAGTGGAAAGATTATATTAATTAATGTTAATCCCATTAATCACTGCATTTCTTGTTTCAACTATAAAATCTAAAGTTAATATCAGAACCATGGAAACATGTAATAGTTCATCAGAAGGAAGTAGAATCTATAACCTAATACCTTTATTTCATAGACGGGGAACATGAGGTCCAAAAAGAATAATTGTTACACAATACAGCACAACTTCAGACTTGGATATATTTAAACAAAATTGTCCCATCACAGATCCTTCAGACACCTTGTCCACTAATCTCAGGTTTTATCTGTTTTACTCATGAACTGACAAAAATAAAGATGTCTTAGTATCTCAGAAATGGAAGGTCAATCAGAGACCAGCTTATTCCGCTGACTAGTAGATGGAGACATAAATAGTTTCAGAAACAAAAAATTATTTCCTATGCAAATCAAAACTACACTGAGGTACCACTTCACACTGATCAGAATGGCCATCATTAAAACGTCTACAGGGCTTCCCTGGTGGCGCAGTGGTTGAGAATCTGCCTGCCAATGCAGGGGACACGGGTTCGAGCCCCAGTCTGGGAAGATCCCACATGCCACGGAGCAGCTGGGCCCGTGAGCCACAATTACTGAGCCTGCGCGTCTGGAGCCTGTGCTCCGCAACAAGAGAGGCCGCGACAGTGAGAGGCCCACGCACCACGATGAAGAGTGGTCCCCACGCGCCGCAACTGGAGAAAGCCCTCGCACAGAAACGAAGACTCAACACAGTCATAAATAAATAAATAAAAGAACGTGAATTTCTTTAAAAAAAAAAAAAAGCAAAAAAAAACGTCTACAAATAACAAATGCTAGAGAGGGTGTGGAGAAAAGGAAATCCTCCTACACTGTTGGTGGGAATGTAAGTTGGTGCAGCCACTATGGAAACCAGTATGGAGATTCCTCAAAAAGCTAAAAATAAGGTTGCCATATGATCCAGAAATCTCACTCCTGGGCATGTATCCAGACCAAACTATAATTCTAAAAGATACATGCACCCTTATGTTGATAGCAGCACTCTTCACAATAGCCAAATCATAGAAGCAACCTAAATGTCCATCGACAGATGAATGGACAAGGAAGATGTGGTACATATATACAATGGAATACTACTCAGCCATAAAAAATAATGAAATAATGCCATTTGCAACAACATGGATGTAACTAGATATTATCATACTAAGTGAATTAAGTTTGAAAGACAAAGACAAATATTATATGATATCACTGATATGTGAAACCTAAAATACGACACAAATGAACCTATCTATGAAACAGAAACAGACTCATAGACATAGAGAACAGACTTGTGGTTGTCAAGGGGGAGAGTGGATGAGGGAGGGATAGAGTGGGAGATGATTGGGGTTAGTAGATGTAAGCTATTATATACAGAATGGATAAAAAACAAAGTCCTCTGTATAACAGGGAGCTATATTCAATATCCTGTGATAAACCGTAATGGAATAGAATATAAAAAATAATGTATGTATAGGTACAACTGAATCATTTTGCTGTACAGCAGAAATTAACACAACATTGTAAATCAACTATACTCCAATTAAATATTTTTAATTAAAAAAAGAAACTATTTCCTTAAGGCTATGTAATTAGTTAACTAGTTAATAATGGGAGTTGATGATCTTTTACCCTCTATTCTGTAGTTCATCTAAGCAAATAGAGTTCAGTCTCATTCTAAGTCCAATGAACTCTGGGAAATGTGCTTAGTTTATATGGGGACTTACCTACCTAAACTAAGATCAAAATGCTTTATTATATAATGTGAGACAAAGGGTTCTACCCACCAACTTTGTGGATGACAAAGAAAAAGGGACTGTGGGTGGTAAATCCTCCTTCTTACATACACACACACACACACACACACACACACACACACACCAAAGTCCTGAACTCATTAAATTGCATTGGAGAGAGATACTTCATTGAATGCCCTCAAGTTCTTCTTTGTATTTAAACTCCTGCACTGGCACCCTCAACTTCCTCTTTATCAGGTTTGCAGTGCCTCTGAACTGATATCTCCACATATACTCTCAGAAAAAGGATTGCTATTATTCATATCTTAATGGACTTTTAAATATCAGGGTCCAACTTTTTCCAAAGGAATTTGCATTTTAAGCCATGTATGTATTTGTAGAAAGAAAGTTGTGGGGTTTTATTTTTTTTTTCTCCTAGTAAAATCAGCGACAATTAGGTAGGAAAAGCATTTGGGAGCACATACAAAGTTTTCCCTGACATCCTCAAAATAACACCATATGGCTCACTTCCTTCGTTGCCTTTGAGTAAGCCAAAATCTGATCCCATACCGCCTGCTGGCTCACCAAGGCTCAGTCACATGGCCACGTATTTGTAGAGTACATCTTCCTGGTGTGGCCTGAAACCTGAAGGGTCATCTGTTTTTAGTGACTCTCCCAGAATTCCCTTTGTCAATATGTAACAGGTGACTGACTAGCACTGAAGGATTAGTATGACTGCACAGTTTAATTCAACTTTTTTCTTAAAATATCGCTGGAAAGTTTGAGGTGAATGCCTGAAATTCTGTTATAATTACTTTCTGTACAATAATGTATTTTTAGTTTGCAAATATCAATAGCATACCCTTCAATTTGCAAACTATAAAACTGTTACCACCTTATTAAATATGTAAAAGAGAGGCATGTTCTAGAAATATTGTGTTACAATTTAGTTCCAGCTTTGCAACTAATGTATTCACTCATTCATTCATTCATTTATTCATTCAACAGTCTGTATTGAGCTCAAATTACATCTACCCTGTGCAAGTTGCATTCTAATAGAGGTGACAGCCAACAGAAGTAATGAATAAGTAAAACCCATTTTATGTTACAAGGTGATACGTGCCATAGGGGGGAAAAAAAAAATTTAAGTACATTAAGAATAGAGGAATGAAGAGAGGCCAGAATTTGGCAAGGTTTCAAGGGAAGTTGAAATTGCAATAACCAGGAAGGAAGGGGTAATTGTGGAAGACAAGACTTAAGGCATAAGCATGAGCTATACTGACAAAGCTCTGAGTTTTCTAATTTTTGAAAGGAGAACATTTAACTTAAAATGATGGCTGAAGGAGAGTAAGAATTATAATTAACATCTATCTATGTAAACCATGTTATGGAATGGGAAAGCTGTAGTTTTCTATCCTCACCAGCCTTACTCCATACCCCACTTCATTTTTAATTATGTGCCTCAAAACATAGCCTCATAATTTGTCTATTGTCTTCTGGGGGATATTTTAGTCCCTTTTTTTTTTAACTCTTTCACTTTATTCTGTACTCAATGGTTAGATTTATGCTCTTGAAAGATGACTCTGCGCATGATTCACATCTTCAAAATGCTTCCATTGCTCCATTGCCTATAGAAATTCAAAAGTCTGAACTAGTGTGTAGGGTGTCTTAATTGCAACCAAAAGAACTTTGTAAGAAATGTCACCCATGACTTTCTCAAATTCTGTCCAATTTGGACTGACCACACTTATATTCACCTATGGACTGCCTTGTCATAGAACTTGTTCCATATCCCGCCCACCAAAAATCGTAGCTCAAGTACCACCTCCTCCTAATAAACTTTATGATTTCCTTTGCCCTTAAAGCCAAAAACTCTCTCCCTTCTATGAAGTTTGTTCCATTAGACTATTAACTATATTTTGCTATGTAAAATAATTATTTGTGTGAGTGTGTATTTTTTTATCCTCCCAGAGTAAAACATGAGAAAACTAGGCCAAAGTTTGCAAAGCATCTATTTTCAAACTAAGTTGTATAGAGTTTCCCAGAGGGTAATCTGAGAACTACTGAGCACATAACATATTCAATGAAGAGAAAAAGGTGTTATAGTTAAAAATGATTACGAAATAAATAGATTAAATATGTTTAGGCCCTATGGTTTAAATAGATACACTGTGTATACTTCCTAATATTTATATAGTAGTGCATAAAAAGTTCTGAGTTAGAGTCTTGCTTAACTATGTATATTCCTAAATTCATCTGATCATGGAACCTTTTTTTTTTTTTCTTTGCCTTACTTATATGAACGTATTTTGAAACTATTGTTCAGATAAAAAATTTTTGATAAATGTTAAGGTAAAAATCATGAACTATGAGTTACTATACCTCCCATCTCCTTTTGTATGTTACTTAATTTCTGAAATGCCATACAAATAAAAAATTTTAATTCAGCTGTCTGGAAACTCTGTGTTTCAGGATGACATCAAAATTTCCCAGATGTTAAAACACTCTGTGATCATTTTGTAATGTATAGAACTATTGGGCCACTATGTTCAGCACCTGGAGCTAACATAATACTGTGGGTTATTTACACTTCAATTAAAAAAATTAAAATAAATAAAGAAAAATAAAGGAAAAAAGTAAATGAAAGAAAAATTGTAAAGTAACCATCAGTGATAACATAATGCAGTTAGTTTTTATTTGAGGCTCAAATATTGGGTTAAGAATTTTATGTACTTATCATTTGGACATTGAAGTATACTGTCTGAGATTTATAATTTAGGCAATAATAATGTGTCCTAGTAAAATTTCACTGTACAAAGTCTAAGATAGAGGCTCTTTCCAGGGCCAATTTTACCAATAAATTAAAATATATTCAATTTAAAAAGAAAGCACAGCCTGGGCTCTCTGTTTGCCAATGATGACAAGTTGACCTGGTAGATGTGGCTACCTGAAGGTGTTTTATTGGTAAAGACAGCCTCCCCAAAGGATAGTAAGTCTGCCAATTGGAGCCAAACACATGCCCAAATAGTGAGAATTGTACAAGTGAATGTAGGAATGAACAAATAAATGAATTCTCTGTGTTTATAAGTGGACAGAGGGGAAGAGGATAAGAAGACACTCTGCTTGTCATGAGTAGTGGCTGATCACTGAGCTGAAAGAAAAAAGTATAAAAAGCAGAGAATAAATAAAAGAGGACAAACTTCAGATGTCCCATTTTTGCCTACTTCAGCAGCTCTTAATCAAGGGCAATATTGCCCACTAGAAGGCACTTGGAAATGTCTGGCAAAATTTTTGCTTGTTGTAAGTGGAGTGGGGTAAGGGATGCTACTGACATCTGTTTGTAGACGTTAGAGACGTCATTCAACATCTTCTAATGCACAGGACAGGTCTCCACAGAAAAGAGTCATCTGTCTCAAAACGTTAATAGTGCTGCTGTTGAGAAACCCTTGACTATACTGAGTTCAGAAGTTGTGAATTGAGGTATATTTTGTGTAATGGAGAAGGTACCTATAACATTGCTTCATGGAATGTACGAAGATTTTCCCTTTGTTTTAGTGTTTCTACACGGCATTTTCTGTATGAAGAGGCTTCTTCTCCAAGGGGATCATTGTTAGAATCAGCACAACCAAACATAAGGGCAAATAGGCACAAAGCAATTAATAATATGAGATACATGCAATGATGCCATTAGGTTCTCATGGTGATTACTCACAGCTTTGAGAAGTTTTAAATGCTCAGTGAGAGTTTTATAATTCTTCCTTTAATTCATTGCCATTTCCTCAGATTTTCTCCTAAAAAATTTAAAAATGAGTCCTTAAATAATCTTATTGAAAATAAAATATATTTGCTTAATGTTTGTCAAAAGTCTGAATAACATGATCTCCCTTATTTAGGTGTTGTGGATGTGTATGAATATGCTATCCTTAAAAATATACCTCTCTTCTCTTGAGTCTTCTAAATTGTTTCATGGTTGAAGCAAAAATTATAACACTGTCTGATGTGTTTCTAAATGTATGTAAAGGGACTCTTTATGACAATTATATTTTAAATAGGCAAGGATACAGAGATGAGGTAAGGTTACTATACTTCATTTGAACTGGTAGTATGGTGACACTAGTAGACTGTGCTATGTATAAAAAGTAATACCGAGAACAACCATTATAAAAGATACACAAAGAGATACTCAAAAATACCATAGATAAATCAAAATTTTTTTTAATGTTCAAGTAGTTCACCAAAAGGAAAGAAAAAAAAACAGAGGAAAAAAGTAGGAAAAAACAAATAGAAAACAAAAAATAAAATGGCAGACTTAAGCCCCAACATTTAATTATATTTAATTATATTAAATGTAAATAGTCTTAATACACCAACTATAAGACAGATTGGTGGATCATATTTAAAAACATGATCCAACTATGTGCTATCTACAAGAAACTTATTTCAAATATAACAATATAAGCAGGTTGAAAGCAGAAGTGTGGGGAAAGATACACCCTGCAAACACTGATTGAAGAAAGCAAGAGTGTGCCTACTAATATCAGATAAAGTAGATTTTAGAGCAAAGAATATTACCAGAGTGGCATTATTATAATGCCATAATGCATTATCATAATCAGAAAAGTGTCAGTCCCCCAAGAAGACATAGCAATCAAGTGCATATGAGCCAAACGACAGAGCTGCAAAATGTGTGAACCAAAACTGATCGAACTGAAAGGAGAAATAGACAAACCTTATACTTGAAAACCTCAACAATTGCCAGAACAACTACATAAAAAGTCAGCATGGATATAGGACTTAGAAACACCATTAACCAACCAGATCTAATCAACATTTATAGAACACTCCATCTGACAGCAGAGTGCACATTCTTTTCAAGCAAGAGAGACCACATCCTGGGCCATAAAACAAAACTCAATAAATTTAAAAGAATTCCATTGTGTCTGGACTATATTCTTCAAATATGTGAGATGAAACTAGAAATCAATAACAGAAAGATAACAAAAATTTCCAAATGTTTTGTGAATAAACAAGCACTTTTAAATAATGCATTATCAAAACAGAACTCTCAAAGGAAATTAAAAAATACAGTTAACTGATTGAAAATGAAAATACAACATATCAAATTGTAGGACACAGATAAAGCAGTGCTGAGAGAGAAATTTGTAGCACTAAAGGAAATTAGAAAAGGGGAAAATATTGAAATTAGTCATTCAAGCTTCTACTTCAGAAACCAAGAAAACAGAAGATCATAAAAAAACTAAAAGCAAACAGAAGGAAGGAAATAATAAAAAGTAGAAATCAATAAAATTGAAAACAGAAAAACAATAGAGAAAATCAATGAAGCAAAGAGTTGGTTCTTTGAAAAGTTTAGTAAAATTGCCAAGCCTACTATAAGACTGACACAGAAAAACAAAAGAGTGCAAGAGAGAGGTAACACACATGTTACCAATATCAGAAGTAAAACAGGAGATATAACCACGACCCTGAAGATAGTAAAAGGATACTTAAGGAATACCACAAACAACTCTACACAGGAATTTTAAAATTTAAAATACACAGGAATTTTAAAATTTAGAGAAAATGGATCACTTCCTCAAGAAAAAAAGAAACAATCACATCTCACCCCCTATGAAATAGGTAATTTGACTAATTCTTATAACTATTAAGGAAATTGTATTTGTAATTTAAAAATCCCTGAAACAGAAATCTCCATGTCTATGTGGTTTCACTGTGTAATGTGAGCTATAAAGTTTTTGCAGATGATCTTTATTAAGTTAAGAAAATTCCCTGGTATTCCTAGATTTGCTCTTTGAAAGACCCTGTTAATGAGATCGAAAGACAGGATACAGAGTGGGAGAAAATATTTGCAAACCATAAACCTTGATAATCATCCTATCCAGAATATATAATGAACTCTCAGTACTCAACAGCAAAAGAAACCAAACAACCCAACTAGAATATGGTCAAAAACATGAAAAAAACATTTCACTGAAAACGATATACAGATTGCAAATAAGCATATAAAAGATTTCCAATATCATTATCCATTAGAGAAATGCAAATTAGAACATCAATGAGATGTAGTTACACACCTATCAGAATGGTTAAAATTTTAAATATTGACAACACCAAATACTGGGAAAGATATGGGGAAACTAACATTATCCATACATCGTTGGTGGCAATGTAAAATAGTACAGCCATCTGGAAAACAGTTTAGCAGTTTCTCAAAAATCTATCATACGCAACTACTTTATGACCCAGCCAATTGCACTTTTAGGCATTTATCCTAGAGAAATGAAGACATGTGTTTACACAAATCATGTAAACAACTGTTTATAGCAGTTTTCTTCCTAATATTCCACAACTGGAAACAACTCATATGTCCTTTAATGGGTGAATGATTAAACAAACTGTGGTACATCCATACCATGGAACAATACTCACAAAAAAGAATAAACTATTGACACAGAAACAACCTGAATGAATCTCCAGAGAATTATGCTGAGTGAAAAAGGCCAATCCCAAGTTATATACTGTAAGATATATATATCTTACATTTATATAACATTCTTGAAATGACGAATGCTATAGAAACGGAGAACAGATCAGTAGTTGCTATGGATTAAGGAGGGAGTGGGTATGGGAGAAAAGTGTGAGTGGCTATGAAAGGGCAACATGAGGGATTCTTGGGTTGATAGAAAATTTCTGTATCTTAACTGTACCAACGTCAATATCTTGGTTGTGATATTGTACCATAGTTTTGCAAGATGTTACCATTGAACTAAACTGCGTAAAAGGTTCATGGGAATCCCTCCATATTATATCTTATAACTGCATATGAATCTACAAATAAATTAAAAGGTTATTTTTTTTGAAAAAGCCATATTTGCCCTCTTTTAGGTTGTTTCCCTTAATCCAATTAATATTTGTCAGGTTTTGACCATCTGTCAATCTCTACTCTTCAGAGACAGTTCAATGACTTACTGGCAAGCATTTATACTCTCCCAAGCCAAATAGTCAGTTAGTGGTGGTTCCCTAGAGTAGTTTGCTGAACTGTGTAGCCATCCCACATAGGCCAAGCAGGAAGAAGCGCCATAATTGATTATCAGTGTCTACAGTGGATGTGGAGATAAGGGATGGCAGAAGACATCTTTGATTTGTTGAGCAGCAGAAACACATAAACAGAATATTTACAATATTAGAGTGTAAATAGTAATAAGCAGAAGTAATAAATAATTCTGCCTGGTGATGTAGAGAAGACACCAAAATCATAGAAGCATTTTTAAAAGGCATAATATAAGGGAAAGAACTTTCCATAGAGAGGAAATCATGCACACAAGCAGAGTGAAAAGCACTCGTTGATTATAACATAGCAATCCTACATAAGGATGGCAGGAAGTGAAGCAGAACAGACAGCTTGGGTTTACCTGGTCTTGGGCTCCTTACAGCATGCTAAAGATTTCAATTATTCATAATTTTTAACGGTACTTAGAATTTAATGGTACTTATAATTTCAAAGATTTTTTTTTCTTTTTAGAAATGTATAGACTAGGTGTTTTTATCTGAAATATCATCATCATTTTTATACACATAAGCAGCATCACTTGCAGAAAATCAGATGGAGGGAATCTACTTCATCCTGGAGTACTGGCACCATTCCCTGAAGAGTCAATCCTTTTTTGAGGACTGCTGGCTTGTTTGAAACTATCATAGGTCAGAAAAATGCTTGAGAAGAATTAAACTGAATTAATTTTTGCGATTGGTGCATAAAGATGCAAACACCATGCCTTGAAGAGTCACATACGGTGCATCACACACATTAGTCTGGATTTCTTGGTATGCAGCATTTAGATACATGATAGAACAATAGCTCCTAACCTGGTTGACCATCATTCTTATCCAGGGAACTTTAAAAATCTAAACTCCCAGGCCATACTGCCAATTTACTCAGTGAATCTCTTAAAAAGGACCTAACTTCTCAAGTGGTCCTAACTTTGGGCAAGTTTGAAAAGCACCATATTAAAACTTAAAGCTTGTTATGTATGGACTGAACTGTATCCCCCAAAATTCGTATGTTGAAGCCTTAACTCCTAGAACCTCATAATATAACTGTATTTGGAGACAAGCCCTCTAAAGAGGTAAGAAGTTAAAAATGAAGCCATTAGGATGGGCCCTAAACCAATCTGACTGGTGTCCTTATAAGAAGAAGAAATTTGATGGAGAAACACCAGGAATGAACACACACAGAAGGACAACCATATGAACGCGTAGCAAGAAGGCAGCCATTTGCATATCATGGAAAGAAGACTCAGAAGAAACCAAACCTGCCAACACCTTGACCTTGGACTCCAGAACTGAGAAAATTAATTTCTGTTGTTTAAGCCACCCAGTCTCTGGTATTTTGTTATGGAAGCCTTAGCACACTAATAAAGGCTGGTTTATGTTGAATAAAATGATGTCAGAGTACTTGGCCTAGTAGGAAAAGTGAAGCTCATGGCAAAAGTAGAGACGATCTAGCAACAGCCAGAAGATAAATGAATAAGGAATCATCTACTAGAACCGGAATGTGCAAACTACAGCCCACTGGACAAATCTGCCTCATCACCTATTCTTGTCAATCAAATTTTATTGGAAAACATAGCCATGCTCATGAACGTCTATGGATGTCTATGGCAGCTCTCAGGTACAATGGCAAAGTTGAGTATTTGAAAAAGAAACCATTTGGCCAATAAAGCCTAAAATATTTACTAGTGGGCCCTTTACATAAAAAAATTTGTCAACTTCACACTAGAATATAAACTACAGGAGGGCAGGGACTTTCTGTCTAGCATAGCATTGTCAATAGAACTTTCTGCAATGATCAAAATATACTATCTGTACTGTCAACATGGTAGCCACCAGACACATGAGGCTATTTAAATTTAAATCAGTTATAATAAATAAAAATTGAGAATTTAGTTCCTCAGTCTCATTAGCCACTATCAAGTTTGCAATGACCGTGTATGTGGCCAGTGGCTACCATCTTGGATAACACAGTTCTAGTCTCACTCCTTATTGTATTCTTGGTGCTTAGATCAGTGCCTGGTAAATAATACACAGGCATTCCAGAAATATTGATAATTGATAAAGGAGTAAATGAATGAATCAGTGAGGAAGGAGAGTTTCTCATGCATATATAAGCATTAAAATTCACACTGAATTAAATTCCAAACTATGCCACTGTGGTAGGCAGAATTATAAAGAGATGTCCCCCAAAACCCCCATCTCATGGTTATTCAACCCTAATCTAGGTACTTATTTGAAGGGACTTTCCAATTGTAATAATTAAGGTTATAAATCCTACGATAAGGAGATGAAACTAGAACATCCACGTGAGCCTAATCTAATGTGAATCCTTAAAAGCAGAGAAATTTCTCTAGCTGGAGTCAGAAGGCAGATGTTGCAGAAGAGGAAGGCAGGTGAGATGAGGCAGAAGGGGAGCCAGAGAAATTAGAAGTGTAAAAAGAATTTCTTAACCTTCCATTGTTGACTTGAAGGAGGCCACAGCCCTTCAAATGCAAGTGGCCACTAGAAACTGAGAACAGCCTTCAGCCAACAGTTGCATAGCATTGAATTCAATCAGTAACCTGGACTCAATGAGCCTGGAAATGAATTTCCCCCCATAGCCTCCAGACAGGGACACAACCATGTTCTGAGGCTCTAAGCGTGGAACCAATAGAGCCACCTGTGCCTGAACTTCTGACTCACAGATACCGTGAGATCATAAAGCTGCTAAACTTGTGGTCATTTGTCATTTATATAGCCACAATGCAGGAATTAAGTCTCCAAAAATTAGGTTCTTGGAGTGACTATAAAGAAAGCATGAATAATTATACATCTGAGAGGAAAATAAACCCCCAGCCCATTCTCCACATATCCCTTCTGAAGGGATTTGGGGGAAAGGCAAGTACTCAGCTTATGTAAGGCAACCCTTCCTGGTTCAAAAATACATCTTTGGAGCCAGTGCATAAATCAGCTGTGCTGGCCAAGTCAGATGGAACACAAGAGCACCAGAAGACACCTCCTCTCAATTCCCACACCCCACCAAGTTCTACATTGACTAAGGGCTTTGTAAAGAAAATTTCAAGCCAAACTGGACTGGAGCACCTCTGTCTAAGGTGACGCACACACACACACACACACACACACACACACACACACACACACAATATCACAAGCCATGTAACTATGCCCCCATCCTATCTTTTATCTTAATTTCCTCTGGAGTAGTTGATTTTCTTTCATATAACTCTTGAGATATGCAGTTAATCATGTTTAACACATAATTATGTCATTCCCCAGGGACACCAAACAAATATACATATGACAAAACTATCAAAAACACTTAGCATCTAGTAAATTATTTCCAAATACCTTTAAGGTAATGGCATATATTTAGAAATAGAAATGGTCTTAACGATAATCTGTCACTCTGATTCTAATTCCCCATCTTTCTCTTCCAAACACACAAAAACAAAGGGTGGTGGGTATGGAACTCTCCCGCTGAGGAGAACTTTGCTCCTTGTGAGTCTATGATAAGGGCATGTGAGCGGAATATTGGTGGAATTTGTAGACACCCAAAGAATTAGAAGAAACCACTCATGTTGGAAACAGGGGAGGCCTAGGAAAAGATTATCCAGCATCTCCAGCCTCTGTAATGGAGCATGAGTTTGTCCATAAGGAAGAAAGAGAGGGGAATGGTTATCAAGTACACAGCCAAGAGGATCTAACCCAGATACATGTGTAGTTTAATTAATGTGTAGAGAGTCTTATAGTGGTTTCCCAGTTGTCTAGAGAATCTTAGAGTGAACCATCATCCAGCTCCCTGAAGAGAAGGTAAAGAAGTGGTAGATCCTTAAATCCTAATATTATCAAAGGAAAGGAGAGGGGAATAAATGTTTTACAAAGCAACAGAGGAAAATATAAAGAAGGGGAGAAATGGTATATAAGACTGAAGCCAGATCATGGGAGCCTGTGTACTAGATCCTATTAGTGGTCCCCCCACACAGATTCCCTTTACTAGTTTGGTGCACTCATCCTCTAGCTGGCATGACTATTGACGATAAAGGCGCACAGCCTCACCAGTCTCTGGAAAACTGCCCATGGCTAAAGGGAGCCACCTCAGCTGCAAATGCCTAGGATCTGCAGTATTTGTGATGGCCTGCAGGTATAAAAGGTGGTCTCCTTGCCTCAAGATGGAAAATTCACTGGCGCCATTTACACTTCAGAGCTCCCCATGGGATCAGGCGAAGGTTAGATGTCAGCTGAAACCACATCTTTGCTTAACTTCTTCCTTTATTTTCTCCTGCTTCCTTCTCTTCCTTACAGTTTTCTGCTAAAAACATCTCCTTAAGTATTATTCAGGCATAAAAAAGAATGACAAATGCCATTTGCAGCAACAAGAATAGACCTAGAGATGATCATACTAAGTGAAGTAAGCCAGACAGAGAAAGACAAATATCATATGACATCACTTATATGTGGAATCTAAAAAAGTTTTTTGAATGATACAAATGAATTTAGTTGCAAAACAGAAACAGACTCACAGACATAGAAAACAAATTTATGGTTAATAAAGGGGAAGGCGGGAGGGATAAATTAGGAATTTGGGATTAACAGATTTATATATATAGTATAGATAAACAATAAGGATCTACTGTATAGCACAGGAAACTATATTCAATATCTTGTAATAACCTATAATGAAAAAGAACAAGGTAAGTTTTATATATATATATATATAGGTAGATAGATAACTTATCTATCTATCTATATAAAACTGAATCACTTTGTTGTACATCTGAAATATTGTAAATCAACTCTACTTCAATTTTTTTAAAAAATCTCCTTAATCATTTATTTGCAGAAGAATCCTTATCTCATATTTATTTCTAGGGGATCTGACCTAAGATAGGCAGGAGTGCCAAGCTAAGAAGTTTGGATTTTATTATATAAATAATGGGGAGCTACTGAAGGTTTTAGAGAAACTGTGCTTTACAATGATTAGCCTGAAAACCAGCAGCCTGTAGAAAGAATTAAGGGAATAAATCCCCCTCCATTACTAATTATCACACAGAAGTCATGGTCTTAAAATTAAATATTAAAGAGAGAGAGAGAGAGAGAAGAAACACTCAAAATCCCTGCTTTATGACTATATAGATTTACTCAAAAAAGAGTTATAATATTTTTATTACAAAAATCTCTGATAAGAATTTCTATGGCTATTATTTGCCAGAAGTTTGTAGTTTGAAAGTTTGCTTTCGTGCCTTGTGTATAATCCTGAAGTACTTTTTTTTTTTCTTCCTGTGACATTGCCCACCCATATCCACTAAGGACTAAACAGTAGAAAATAAATTTACCTTTAGCAAGAATGACTTAAGCTAGATATAGATTTTTTAAAGGCAAGATTTAAACTCAAGAGTGAAGGTAGGCCCTTGTAGATTTTCTGACGCTGGCTGGGAAACCTTAAAAAAACAAGGCTAAAAATCTACCTGTGTTTGGTGGTTTGGGTGTAAATTAACCTAAGTTCATGACCATTACCAGAATCCCCTCAGGAAATTTCCTCTGATGGCTGATTCCAGGTAATCAGGGCTTAAAAGTCACAGAGCTTAAATGTCAAGCATAAGACAGATGAAAAAGGAATATATGTGACTTTCATGCAAAATGCTTACCGTTGATATGCTAAATATCTCTAAATAATGTATTTGCCAGAAACCAATGGAAGATAGAGATTTTTATTCATGTTCAGAGGGGTCGCAAACAAATTCTATTATTGTAAAAATCTAAAAATATACACCAATTTATTTTATCTCCCCTCAGTGAGATAAAACTAACTATGTAGCAACAAAATTTAGGTCTTCTACTTGTATCACGAAAGACTGGAAACTATTTACTAACGTGACCCTCTATTCAGATAACTTTCAACCCCATTGTCCTAGGAACAAGCCCTGATAGAAAGAGGAAAAACAACAAAAACAATAACATTCCCTTCTCTTATTCACTCAGATAGTCATGGAGTGTGATATTTAAGGTAATAAAGCATCGTGCTTTTGGTCCACTCCCTAAACAAAATTTTACTAACCCCCTAATATGTACATAGTCTTAAATCTGGTGCTGTGAGTTTATGTTACAGAGACTTACATATAGTAAGTACTTAAAAATTCACTCACTGGCATTAAAACATTATACATATACTATAAGGAATTTTAATTTTCCAAGCATGATGCAAAGCAAAAGAACTTTTTGATGATTCCAAATCTCCTGGAACTCCTAGTTTTGTAAGACATGGTAGTAAAGTGAGTTCTTATTCATTCCTATATTTATTGCACAATTTTTTTTTAAGTATCTATATATCTTAGGTACTGTTGTAGTCACTAGAGATAGAGCAGTAAGCAGAATAGACAAAAATCCTTGCATTATAGTAAGGGAAACAGACATCAATGAAAATGAATAAGGAAAAAAATACAAATAATATGATCAATAGCAACAAATCCCATTGGAACAAATATAATAATGCAAGAAAGGAGTAGGTTATGTCTGGGTTTGAGAGAGGGGAACAGTTACATATTTAAAAAAACAGTCAGGGAAGATCTCATTAGGAAAATTAGATCTTCTCAAATGAAATACCTAAGGGAGAGAAAAAAGTAGTCAAGCAAATATCTGGAGGAAATAATTATTCAAGCAGAAGAATGGTAATTTCAAATGCAAATGCCTGGAAGCACAAAAAACAACCAGCATGCCACTAGGTCTTAGGCGAGTGAAAGTGTAATAAGAGAAAAGTAAGAGAGGTAATGGCAAGATCAAATAGGGCATTGTCAGCAACTTTGACTTTTACTTGTGTCCTATAGAAGCCATTGGAGGTTTTAAACAGAGTCATGACTTATCTTTAAAAAAAAAAAAAGAAAAGAACTTCAATGACATTAAAAGATACCAACCCCACAATTTTGGCTGTAATCAACTAAAAAGATAACAGTGACATTGACTAGGGTAGTGGCTGTGGATGCAGTGAGAAACATGGAGATTCTAGTAAATTTAAAGTAGATCCAAAAGCATGTTTCAGATGGTTGGATATAGAGTAGGAAAGAAGTAGTCAAAGATGATGTCAAGGTTTCCTGCCAGAGCTTTGGAAGAATGGAGCTGGAAGGATTAACTAGGATGGGGAAAATGATTAAGGGAGCAGGTTTGGAGAGGATATGAGGAGTTTAGATTTGGACATTGCATTAGTTTACTGGGGCTGCTGTAACAAAGAATCACAAAA
This sequence comes from Balaenoptera acutorostrata, assembly GCF_949987535.1. NCBI lineage: Eukaryota > Metazoa > Chordata > Mammalia > Artiodactyla > Balaenopteridae > Balaenoptera > Balaenoptera acutorostrata. The sequence continues at coordinate 82,560,717 of NC_080071.1, forward strand.
GATGGCTTAAACAACAGAAATTTATTGTCCTAGAGGCTAGAAGTTCAAAATCAAGGAGTCAGCAGGGTTGGTTCCTTCTGAGGTTGTGAGGGAAGTATCTCTTCCAGGTCTTTCTCTTTGGCTTGTAGGTAGCTATCTTTTGTCCACATCTCTTCACCTGTCTTCCCTCCTTGGGTATCTCTGTCCAAATTTCCCCTTTTTATAAGGATGCTAGTCACATTGGACTAGAGTCCACTCTAGTGATCTCAGTTCAACTTGATTACCTCTGAAAAGATCTTAATCTCCAAATAAGGTCACATTTTGAGGAATTAGGATTTAGGAGTTCAACATACTGTTGGTAGGGACACAATTTAATACATAACAGACATGGCAAGATCAGGTTGACAAAATGCTATGTTACCTATGTCCACTCTAGGTTAAATGTTAATATTATAATGACATATTATATATTCTGGAAACAGAATGTCCCAAATAATGTCAAAATACATTTCTTGAGGACAGGATTTGTTATTCTTTTTGTTTGGTCGGTTGGTTTTAAACTCTACATGCTTTTTAGCATAGAGGCTTTAATATATTAGAAAATATTATCTGAGAAATTCTTTAGCAGCAATTCACAGCTAATTGAGGCTTTTTAAATAAGAACATTTATAATATTCCCTAAAAAGAAGTGTGATGGCAGACAGATACAGGATTAAAGAATTCAGCCACTCAGTTATGTCACCAAGAACTTTGGGCTGTTCATTTTTCATTTCTGCCATTCACAGAACATTGTTATCATTATATGACTATCCCCTCATCACCCCAAGATGGCTGCCACAGCTCCAGGCATTACATCCTCATACAACCATGGCCAAAGAGAAGGAGAGCTACTTCTAACAGTTTCTTATTCATCACAGATTCAATCTTTCCCAGAAAACTTATATCCACCAGCTCTTACAGGCTTCCTGTCAGAGACTCAAGACTGTATCATGTTCTATTTTCAGTGGAAACAAGGAACTGAGAGTCTTGTAGTTTCCATTTTTAACAAGGAAAAGAGACGTTGCCTTTAAATTGCAAGAAGGATGGGAAGGACAATGTCTTCCACAATAAGTCTTCAATAAATATCTAATGGGTGAATGATATACAATCATGGTTATGGAAGGTCAGTGATGTCAATGATTACCCGCTATTTTCTTAGAGTGAACTCTAGACTCCATAGGATACCTCTTTAATATTAGATATTTGACTTTATAATTTCCAACTAAAGAAGAGTAGCATAAGCACTACCTCCAGTTTACTTTACTTAGATTTCCAATTTAGAATTTCTGAAAAAAATTAGCATAGGGAAAGAGTCAAAAATGAAGCAAGATATCATACAACAAATAGAAAATTTGACTAGAAGCAGTAGTACCATGATGTTTCTAATTATACTACCATCTGATAAGTAATTGTTAGTCAGTAGGTAATACCAAAAAGAATGGATGAAAATTTTATGAGAAGGAAAACTTATGTACAGTATGAGAGTTGTAAGAGTGAACTGGTGGTGCTATCAAAAGTCCTCCAAGTAAGAAACCAGATTAATTGACTCAAGGATCGCTTCTTAAATTTTATAGTATGTTTTGGCTGTCCCACTTAGCATTGAATCATCTTCTTAATACTGTTACTGACTTAACTATTTAATAAGTGTACTATTTCTTTTCCCATCGAGTAGAAAACTCTTTGAAGATAAAGGATATATCTTTTACAGCAGCATCTCAACCAGAGATGATTTTGCCCCTCAGGAGACATTTAGAAAAGTCTGGAGACATGTTTGGTTGTCACAATTCAGGATGAGTGCTATTGGCATGTAGTGGATAGAGGCCAAGAAGGCTAATAAATAATCTTCAGCGCAAAGGATAGCTCCCTCCAATATCAACAACAAAAAGCTGTCTGAACCATAAGATAAGTAGTGCTGAGGTTGAGAAACCCTCTTTTTACAGTGATCCTCAAAATTCCTCATTTAATATTATAGACATTTGAATTGTGCCAATTCTTATAACTAAGAATTCAGCGAACAGCCACTAATGTTTTCTTCTAACACCTTGTAATGTGAACAGTTCGGGCTCAACAGATTTCTCCATGCATGGATATTTCTGTGCTCTCCAAGAATGTAGAGCCCTTCTGCATACATAACTCAGTTCTAAGCTGACTGTAGATGTTCTGGAAATATTTGCTGAACAGAATTGAAATCAATTTGATGTTCAGACTAATAAAACATCTTTGGGCCCTTGCAACTGTCTCAGCTTGTGGTTCAAACTAGTTGAAAGGGCTTAAACTGAATGCAAAATTATGTTGTGAAGTTCTAACAGCAGTGCTTTTAAAAACTGTTAAATGATTGCAGATGACACATCTATTTCAGTTTCAATGAGAACATCTGAGAGAGATAACAAAGTGGTTTGAAGCAATTTCCACCAACAATTTGAGGAAATTAGAAAATATGCCAGAAAACTATACTGCAACAGAGGGAGATGAAATGCATGACTTCCCTGAGAAACCAGGAAAGGGAAAGTGCTGTGCTCTCTTGCTGTTCTAAAGGTCCTTTCAATGATTGGCCCCATATGTTGTAAGTTTCATGGAAATAGTATTTAGATATCTCATTCTGACCAAGCGTTACTTGGCCTTTTTCAATTTCCAGTGGAAGACATTAAGAAGGATGTGTTGCATGAGTAGCTGTTCTGTGTTACGATTTCTAGTAAAAGTTGTTGCATTTGTTTGCAATTTTCTTAAATTGTGAAAAATAAAAGGAAGAAAGATACAAGTAGAGCTTTTCTCCATTATGTTCAAGTGTTTGGCCAGAAGCTCCCCCGAGATTCTGTGATAGTTCATCTATAATATGGTACAATTGGATCATCATTATACTTACATACCATCTGCTCACTTCTCTAATTCTGCTTTTTTACCCATTTGTTTCCATTTCAACTATTTTCATCTGAAGTGATACACATTTGCTAAGAAAAATCCCAAGCATATTGGATGTAGGAGGACTTCTGGACAAGTGGCTTTCAGCGTGTTAGAAGATAGAATTTCATTTAACATGCCTGTATCTATTTCATTTAGAGCTGGTTTTTGAGGTCCTATATTTGGGAAGTTCATTAAACTGCACATTTCACAGTTTTGCTGTTCTTTTCTCTTTAATGATGCTATTTGGATTCAGGCACACATTCAGGAGAGTTGGAATGGAGCCAGTTTGTGAAATTTGGTATCTGAATTTCTAATCATTTTAGATTATGAATTCTGTATCACACATCACATTCTGCCCCCTGATACACATATGCTATCCTTGCAGAGCCCCCTTGCCATGGTTGATCTTTCTCAACCCACTTTCAAATAAAAAAATAAGACTAGGAAATATGGCTATCTCATCACGCTTTCTAGTACAAATCCTTTCCACCACCCCGCAAGAAAAATGCTGTATTTTCCAGTTGAGAGTAGTATTTCTTTCTATTGCATTCAGTAATAGTTGAAAAACTCTAGTGTTAAACACTAAATTCATTGTGTTACCTGAAAATTGACCAGGTGACAAACATGAGAGCAACTAACACAAGGCACTGTACTCTATATACCTGCTCTTATACTGAGCACTTCAAGTGTGTTCAGTGATTCAAGCACATAAGAACTTTAGGAGGTAGGTATTAGTATTTTCACCATTTTAAAAACATAAGTATATTAAGGTTCAGTGATAGTAAGAAACTCAACAAGTTTTCATGGCTAGTGAATCTTGGAGCTAGAGTAAACCAGATTTTTCTAATCTCAAAACCATGTCCTTAACAACTAAGTTCTAATTGGTTTGTGTGATACAAGGTGTCCTATCAATAGCAATGACACTATCACTATCTCAGGGAATCTGCCCCACAAGATGAGACTTACCTGGTCTCTTTCTTTCCCATTACCAAGACAGACAAGCATTTCCATTCTTCTGAGACTGAAAGCAAGTTGGTAAGAGAGGAAGTCCTTAAGGCAAGAACTGACTTAAATAAATTAGATGCTGAGTCATGTTTGTGAGTGAAAGAACCCTGAACTCAAAATGATAAGGTTATAGATTCCTCTTCAGGCAAACTACAAGAGAAACAGAGCCCTATAATTCTAAACCTGTTTTCTGAATCTATGAGCTAAATTAGTCTTAAAAGTTATTGGACACAAAAATCAGCTGTTTCTATATACTAACAAGGAGCAATCCGAAAGGAAATTAAGAAAGCAATTCAATTTACAATAGCATCAGAAGAGTAAAATACTTAGGAATAAACCTTATCAAGGAGACAAAAGATTTTACACTTCAAACCACAAAATGTTGCCAAAAGAAATTAAAGAAGACAAAAATAAATGGAAAGACATTCCATGTTCATGGGTTGGAAGATTTAATATTGTTAAGATGTCAATACTACCAAAGTGAGCTACAGATATAATGCAATACTTATCAAAATCCCAATGGTGTTTTTTGTAGAAAAATTCATTCTAAAACTCATATGAAATCTCAAATAGCCAAATAGCCAAAACAATCTTTAAAAAGAACAAAGTTGGAGGTTTCACACTTCCTGATTTCAAAACTTATTACAGAGCTACTGTTATCAAAACAGTGTGGAACTGGCACAAAGACAGACATATAGACCAAAGGAATAGGAAACAGAGCCCAGAAATAAACCCTCACATATATGGTCAAATGATTTTCAACAAGGGTGCCAATACAATTCAATGAGGAAAGGACAGTCTTTTTAACAAATGGTGTTGGAAAACTGGATATCCACATGCAAAAGAATGAAGTTGGACCATTACTTTACACTAGTACATATACAATAGTAAACTCAAAATGGGTCAAAAAGGTAAATGTAAAACTAAAACTATAAAGAAGAGTTTTAAGTTTTATAAAACTACAAAACTTAGAAAGAGAGGTAGGGAAAAATCTTCACAGCATTTGATATGACAATGATTTCTTGGATATGATACCAAAAGCACAAGCAACAAAAGTAAAAATAGATAAATTGGACTAGATAAAAATTTAAAACTACTCTGCACCAAAGGACACAATTAACAGAGTGAAAAGGTAACCTATGAAACGGAAGAAAATATTTGTATGTCATATATCTGACAACCAGTTAATACCCAGAATTTATAAAGAAATGCTACAAGTCAACAATGAAAAAACAAATAACCTGACTTAAAAATGGGAAAAGGACTTGAACAGACATTTCTACAAAGAAAATATACAAATGCCCAACAAGCATGAGAAAAGATGTTCAAAATTACTAATTATCAGCAAAATGTAAATCAAAAAGACAATGAGATATCATCTCACACCCATTAGGATGGCTACTATCAAAAAAGAAAACAAAATACAAAATAACAAGTTTGGCAAGGAAGTGGAGAAATTGGAACTCTTTGTGTATTTTTGATGGGAAAGTAAAATGGTATAGCTACTATGGAAGAAATTATGTCAGTTTCTCAAAAAATTAAAAATAAAATTAGAAAGTCCAGCAATTTCACTTTGGGGCATACATCCAAATTAATTGAAATTAAGGTCTTGAAGAGAAATTTGTACATTCATATTCACAGCACTGTAATTCATAATAGCCAAAACGTGAAAGTAACCCCAGGTCTCCATTGTCAGATAAATAGATAAACATAATGTGGTGTGTACATACAATGGAATATTACTTGGCCTACACGAGGAAGGAAATTCTGACATATGCTACAACATAAACAAATGGTGAGGATATTAGACTAAGTTAAGGAAACTGTTCACATAAAAAGAAATACTGGGGTTTCCCTGGTGGCGCAGTGGTTGAGGATCTGCCTGCTAATGCAGGGGACACGGGTTCGAGCCCTGGTCTGGGAAGATCCCACATGCCGCGGAGCAACTGGGCCCGTGAGCCACAGCTACTGAGCCTGCGCGTCTGGAGCCTGTGCTCCGCAACAAGAGAGGCCGCGATAGTGAAGAGGCCCGCGCACCGCGAAGATGAGTGGCCCCCACTTGCCACAACTGGAGAAAGCCCTCGCACAGAAACGAAGACCCAACACAGCCAAAAATAAATATAAAAATAAATAAATAAATAAGACCTGGTGCAACCAAATAAATAAATAAATATTAAAAAAAAAAAAAGAAATACTGTAGGATACCATTGATATGATGTGTCTAGAGTAGATAAATTCATAGAAATGGAAACTAGAATGGTGGTTTCCAGGGGCTGGAGAGAGAAGAAAGAAGGAACAGTTGTTTAATGTGTATAGAGTTTCAGTTTTGCAAAATAAGAAAATTTTGAGATTGGTTGCACAACAATATGAATACACTTAACCCCACTAAACCATACACTTAAAAATGGTTAGGAGGTTAAGGAAGATGGCGGAAGAGTAAGACGCGGAGATCACATTCCTTCCCACAGATACAGTAGAAATACATCTACACGTGGAACTGCTCCTACAGAACACCCACTGAACGCTGGCAGAAAACGTCCGACCTCCAAAAAGGCAAGAAACTCCCCCCGTACTTGGGTAGGGCAAAAGAAAAAAGAAATAACAGAGACAAAAGAATAGGGACGGCACCTGCACCAGTGGGAGGGAGCTGTGAAGGAGGAAAGGTTTCCACGCACTAGGAGCCCCTTCGCGGGCGGAGACTGCGGGGGGCGGAGGGGGGAAGCTTCGGAGCCACGGAGGAGAGCACAGCCACAGAGGTGCGGAGGGCAAAGCGGAGAGGTTCCCGCACAGAGGCTCGGCGCCGAGCAGCACTCACCAGCCCGAGAGGCTTGTCTGCTCACCCGCCGGGGCGGGCGGGGCTGGGAGCTGAGGCTCGGGCTTCGGTCGGATCGCAGGGAGAGGACTGGGGCTGGCGGCGTGAACACAGCCTGAAGGGGTTGGCGCACGACAGCTAGCCCGGAGGGAGTCCGGGAAAAAGTCTGCAGCTGCCGAAGAGGCAAGAGACTTTTTCTTGCCTCTTTGTTTCGCGGCGGGCAAGGAGAGGGGATTCAGAGCGCCGCCTAAACGAACTCCAGAGAAGGGCGCGAGCTGCAGCTATCAGTGCGGATCCCACAGCAACAGGGGCGCAGAGGGAAAATCGGAGAGACTCCCGCACAGAGGCTCGGCGCCGAGCGGCGCTCACCAGCCCGAGAGGCTTGTCTGCTCCCCGGCCGGGGCGGGCAGGGCTGGGAGCTGAGGCTCGGGCTGCGGTCGGATCGCAGGGAGAGGACTGGGGCTGGCGGCGTGAACACAGCCTGAAGGGGTTGGCGCACCACAGCTAGCCGGAAGGGAGACCAGGAAAAGGTCTGCAGCTGCCGAAGAGGCAAGAGACTTTTTCTTGCCTCTTTGTTTCGCTGCGCGCAAGGAGAGGGGATTCAGAGCGCCGCCTAAACGATCTCCAGAGAAGGGCGCAAGCCACGGCGATCAGCGCGGACCCCAGAGACGGGCGTGAGACGCTGGGGCTGCTGCTGCCGCCTCCAAAAAGCCTGTGTGTGAGCACAGGTCACTCTCCACACCTCCCCTCCCGGGAGCCTGTGCAGCCCGCCACTGCCGGGGTCCCGGGATCCGGGGACAACATCCCTGGGAGAACGCACTGCGCGCCTCGAGCTGGTGCAACGTCACGCCGGCCTCGGCCGCCGCAGGCTCGCCCCGCCTCCTCTGTACCCCTCCCTCCCCGCGGCCTGGGTGAGCCAGAGCCCCCGAAGCAGCTGCTCCTTTAACCCCGTCCTGTCTGGGCGGGGAACAGACGCCCTTAGGCGACCTACACGCAGAGGAGGGTCCAAATCCAAAGCTGAACCCCGGGAGCTGTGCGAACAGGGAAGAGAAGGGGAAATCTCTCCCAGCAGCCTCAGAAGCAGCGGATTAAAACTCCACAAACAACTTGATGTACCTGCATCTGTTGAATACCTGAATAGACAACGAATCCTCCCAAATTCAGGAGGTGGACTCTGGGAGCAGGAGATACTAATTTTTCCCCTTTTCCTTTTTTTTGAGTGTATAGGTGTATGCTTCTGGGTGAGATTTTGTCTGTATAGCTTTGCTTCCACCATTAGTCTTAGGGTTAGGTCCGTCCGTGTTTTTGTTTTTTTTTTTTTTTTTTAACTTACAAAATTTTTTTTTCCTAATAAATGTTTTCTTAATAATTTTTTCCTTATTTTCTATTTTTAGAAATTAAAAAAATTTTTTAATAAGTTTTTTCATATTTTTTATTTTAAAAAATTAAAAAAATTTTTTTTTTCTTAGTAATTTTTTTCTTATTTTTTACTATAAAAAATTAATAAATCTATTTTTAAAAATTAAAAACAATTTTTTTTTCTGAATACATTTATTCTTAATAATTTTTTTTCTTATTTTTTATTATAATAGCTTTATTTTATTTTATTTTATCCTCTTTCTTTCTATTTTTTTCTCCCTTTTATTCTGAGCTGTGTGGATGAAAGGCTCTTGGTGCTCCAGCCAGGCATCAGGGCCGTGCCTCTGAGGTGGGAGAGCCAACTTCAGGACACTGGTCCACAAGAGACCTCCCAGCTCCACGTAATACCAAACGGCAAAAATCTCCCAGAGATCTCCATCTCAACATCAAGACCCAGCTTCACTCAATGACCAGCAAGCTACAGTGCTGGACACCCTATGCCAAACAACTAGCTAGACAGGAACACAACCCCATCCATTAGCAGAGAGGCTCCCTAAAATCAAAATAAGGCCACAGGCACCCCAAAATACACCACCAGACGTGGAAGTGCCCACCAGAAAGACAAGATCTAGCCTCATCCACCAGAACTCAGGCACTAGTTCCCTCCACCAGGAAGCCTACACAACCCACTGAACCAACCTTAGCCACTGGGGACAGATACCAAAAACAACGGGAACTACGAACCTGCAGCCTGTGAAAAGGAGACCCCAAACACAGTAAGATAGGCAAAATGAGACGACAGAAAAACACACAGCAGATGAAGGAGCAGGCTCAAAACACACTGGACTTAACAAATGAAGAGGAAATAGGTAGTCTACCTGAAAAAGAATTCAGAATAATGATAGTAAGGATGATCCAAAATCTTGGAAATAGAATAGACAAAATGCAAGAAACATTTAACAAGGATGTAGAAGAACTAAAGAGGAACCAAGCAATGATGAAAAACACAATAAATGAAATTAAAAATACTCTAGATGGGATCAATAGTAGAATAACTGAGGCAGAAGAAAGGATAAGTGACCTGGAAGATAAAATGGTGGAAATAACTACTACAGAGCAGGATAAAGAAAAAAGAATGAAAAGAACTGAGGACAGTCTCAGGGACCTCTGGGACAACATTAAACGTGCCAACATTCGAATTATAGGGGTACCAGAAGAAGAAGAGAAAAAGAAAGGGACTGAGAAAATTTTTGAAGAGATTATAGTTGAAAACTTCCCTAATATGGGAAAGGAAATAGTTAATCAAGTCCTGGAAGCACAGAGAGTCCCATACAGGATAAACCCAAGGAGGAACACGCCAAGACACATATTAATCAAACTGTCAAAAATTAAATATAAGGAAAACATATTAAAGGCAGCAAGGGAAAAAAAACAAATAACACACAAGGGAATCCCCATAAGGTTAACATCTGATCTCTCAGCAGAAACTCTGCAAGCCAGAAGGGAGTGGCAGGATATACTTAAAGTCATGAAGGAGAAAAACCTACAACCAAGATTACTCTACCCAGCAAGGATCTCATTCAGATTCGATGGAGAAATTAAAACCTTTACAGACAAGCAAAAGCTGAGAGAGTTCAGCACCACCAAACCAGCTTTACAACAAATGCTAAAGGAAATTCTCTAGGCAAGAAACACAAGAGAAGGAAAACACCTACAATAACAAACCCAATACATTTAAGAAAATGGGAATAGGAACATACATATCGATAATTACCTTGAATGTAAATGGATTAAATGCTCCCACCAAAAGACACAGGCTGGCTGAATGGATACAAAAACAAGACCCATACATATGCTGTCTACAAGAGACCCACTTCAGACCTAGGGACACATACAGACTGAAAGTGAGGGGATGGAAAAAGATATTCCATGCAAATGGAAATCAAAAGAAAGCTGGAGTAGCAATTCTCATATCAGACAAAATAGACTTTAAAATAAAGACTATTACAAGAGACAAAGAAGGACACTATATAATGATCAAGGGATCGATCCAAGAGGAAGGTATAACAATTGTAAATATTTATGCACCCAACATAGGAGCACCTCAATACATAAGGCAAATACTAACAGCCATGAAAGGGGAAATTGACAGCAACACAATCATAGTAGGGGACTTTAACACCCCACTTTCACCAATGGACAGATCATCCAAAATGAAAATAAATAAGGAAACACAAGCTTTAAATGATACATTAAACAATATGGACTTAATTGATATTTATAGGACATTCCACCCAAAAACAACAGAATACACATTTTTCTCAAGTGCTCATGGAACATTCTCCAGGATAGATCATATCTTGGGTCACAAATCAAGCCTTGGTAAATTTAAGAAAATTGAAATCGTATCAAGTATCTTTTCCGACCACAACGCTATGAGACTAGATATCAATTACAGGAAAAGATCTGTAAAAAATACAAACACATGGAGGCTACACAATACATTACTTAATAACGAAGTGATTACTGAAGAAATCAAAGGGGAAATCAAAAAATACCTAGAAACAAATGACAATGGAGACACGACGACCCAAAACCTATGGGACACAGCAAAAGCAGTGCTAAGAGGGAAGTTTATAGCAATACAAGCCTACCTCAAGAAACAGGCAACATCTCGAATAAACAACCTAACCTTGCACCTAAAGCAATTAGAGAAAGAAGAACAAAAAAACCCCAAAGCCAGCAGAAGGAAAGAAATTATAAAGATCAGGTCAGAAATAAATGAAAAAGAAATGAAGGAAACAATAGCAAAAATCAATGAAACTAAAAGCTGGTTCTTTGAGAAGATAAACAAAATTGATAAACCATTAGCCAGACTCATCAAGAGAAAAAGGGAGAAGACTCAGATCAATAGAATTAGAAATGAAAAAGGGGAAGTAACCACTGACACTGCAGAAATACAAAAGATCATGAGAGATTACTACAAGCAACTATATGCCAATAAAATGGACAACCTGGAAGAAATGGACAGATTCTTAGAAATGCACAAACTGCCGAGACTGAACCAGGAAGAAATAGAAAATATGAACAGACCAATCACAAGCACTGAAATTGAAACTGTGATTAAAAACCTTCCAACAAACAAAAGCCCAGGACCAGATGGCTTCACAGGCGAATTCTATCAAACATTTAGAGAAGAGCTAACACCTATCCTTCTCAAACTCTTCCAAAATATTGCAGAGGGAGGAACACTCCCAAACTCATTCTACGAGGCCACCATCACCCTGATACCAAAACCAGACAAAGATGTCACAAAGAAAGAAAACTACAGGCCAATATCACTGATGAACATAGATGCAAAAATCCTCAACAAAATACTAGCAAACAGAATCCAACAGCACATTAAAAGGATCATACACCATGATCAAGTGGGGTTTATCCCAGGAATGCAAGGATTCTTCAATATACGCAAATCAATCAATGTGATACACCATATTAACAAATTGAAGGAGAAAAACCATATGATCATCTCAATAGATGCAGAGAAAGCTTTCGACAAAATTCAACACCCATTTATGATAAAAGCCCTGCAGAAAGTAGGCATAGAGGGAACTTTCCTCAACATAATAAAGGCCATATATGACAAACCCACAGCCAACATTGTCCTCAATGGTGAAAAACTGAAACCATTTCCACTAAGATCAGGAACAAGACAAGGTTGCCCACTCTCACCACTATTATTCAACATAGTTTTGGAAGTGTTAGCCACAGCAATCAGAGAAGACAAAGAAATAAAAGGAATCCAAATCGGAAAAGAAGAAGTAAAGCTGTCACTATTTGCAGATGACATGATACTATACATAGAGAATCCTAAAGATGCTACCAGAAAACTCCTAGAGCTAATCAATGAATTTGGTAAAGTAGCAGGATACAAAATTAATGCACAGAAATCTCTTGCATTTCTATACACTAATGACGAAAAATCTGAAAGTGAAATTAAGAAAACACTCCCATTTACCATTGCAACCAAAAGAATAAAATATCTAGGAATAAACCTACCTAAGGAGACAAAAGACCTGTATGCAGAAAATTATAAGACACTGATGAAAGAAATTAAAGATGATACAAATAGATGGAGAGATATACCATGTTCCTGGATTGGAAGAATCAACATTGTGAAAATGTCTCTACTACCCAAAGCAATCTACAGATTCAATGCAATCCCTATCAAACTACCACTGGCATTTTTCACAGAACTAGAACAAAAAATTTCACAATTTGTATGGAAACACAAAAGACCCCGAATAGCCAAAGCAATCTTGAGAACGAAAAATGGAGCTGGGGGAATCAGGCTCCCTGACTTCAGACTATATTACAAAGCTTCAGTAATCAAGACAGTTTGGTATTGGCACAAAAACAGAAATATAGATCAATGGAACAGGATAGAAAGCCCAGAGATAAACCCACACACATATGGTCAACTTATCTTTGATAAAGGAGGCAAGCATATACAGTGGAGAAAAGACAGCCTCTTCAATAAGTGGTGCTGGGAAAATTGGACAGGAACATGTAAAAGTATGAAATTAGAACACTCCCTGACACCATGCACAAAAATAAACTCAAAATGGATTAAAGACCTAAGTGTAAGGGCAGACACTATCAAACTCTTAGAGGAAAACATAGGCAGAACACTCTATGACATACATCACAGCAAGATTCTTTTTGACCCAGCTCCCAGAGAAATGGAAATAAGAACACAAATAAACAAATGGGACCTAATGAAACTGAAAAGCTTTTGCACAGCAAAGGAAACCATAAACAAGACCAAAAGACAACCCTCAGAATGGGAGAAAATATTTGCAAATGAAGCAACTGACAAAGGATTAATCTCCAAGATTTACAAGCAGCTCATGCAGCTCAATAACAAAAAAACGAACAACCCAATCCAAAAATGGGCAGAAGATCTAAATAGACATTTCTCCAAAGAAGATATACAGATGGCCTACAGACACATGAAAGAATGCTCAACATCATTAATCATTAGAGAAATGCAAATCAAAACTACAATGAGATATCATCTCACACCGGTCAGAATGGCCATCATCAAAAAATCTAGAAACAATAAATGCTGGAGAGGGTGTGGAGGAAAGGGAACACTCTTGCACTGTTGGTGGGAATGTAAATTGATACAGCCACTATGGAGAACAGTATGGAGGTTCCTTAAAAAACTACAAATAGAACTACCATACGACCCAGCAATCCCACTACTGGGCATATACCCTGAGAAAACCATAGGTCAAAAAGAGTCATGTATCAAAATGTTCATTGCAGCTCTATTTACAATAGCCAGGACATGGAAGCAACCTAAATGTCCATCGACAGATGAATGGATAAAGAAGATGTGGCACATATATACAATGGAATATTACTCAGCCATAAAAAGAAATGAAATGGAGGTATTTGTAATGAGGTGGATGGAGTTAGAGTCTGTCATACAGAGTGAAGTAAGTCAGAAAGAGAAAAACAAATACAGTATGCTAACACATATATATGGAATCTAAGGGAAAAAAAAAAAAAAAAAAAGGCCATGAAGAACCTAGTGGCAAGACGGGAATAAAGACACAGACCTACTAGAGAATGGACTTGAGGATATGGGGAGGGGGTGGGGTGAGATGTGACAGGGTAAGAGAGTGTCATGGACATATATACACTACCAAATGTAAAATAGATAGCTAGTGGGAAGCAGCCGCATAGCACAGGGAGATCAGCTCGGTGCTTTGTGACCACCTAGAGGGGTGGGATGGGGAGGGTGGGAGGGAGGGAGATGCAAGAGGGAAGAGAAATGGGAACATATTGTATATGTATAACAGATTCACTTTGTTATAAAGCAGATGCTAACACACTATTGTAAGGCAATTATACTTCAATAAAGATGTTTGAAAAAAAAAAAAAAAAAAAAAAAAAAAAAAAAAAAAAAACTACAAATAGAACTACCATACGACCCAGCAATCCCACTACTGGGCATATACCCTGAGAAAACCATAGGTCAAAAAGAGTCATGTACCAAAATGTTCATTGCAGCTCTATTTACAATAGCCAGGACATGGAAGCAACCTAAATGTCCATCGACAGATGAATGGATAAAGAAGATGTGGCACATATATACAATGGAATATTACTCAGCCATAAAAAGAAATGAAATGGAGGTATTTGTAATGAGGTGGATGGAGTTAGAGTCTGTCATACAGAGTGAAGTAAGTCAGAAAGAGAAAAACAAATACAGTATGCTAACACATATATATGGAATCTAAGGGAAAAAAAAGAAAAAAAAAAAAAAAAAGGCCATGAAGAACCTAGTGGCAAGACGGGAATAAAGACACAGACCTACTAGAGAATGGACTTGAGGATATGGGGAGGGGGTGGGGTGAGATGTGACAGGGTAAGAGAGTGTCATGGACATATATACACTACCAAATGTAAAATAGATAGCTAGTGGGAAGCAGCCGCATAGCACAGGGAGATCAGCTCGGTGCTTTGTGACCACCTAGAGGGGTGGGATGGGGAGGGTGGGAGGGAGGGAGATGCAAGAGGGAAGAGAAATGGGAACATATTGTATATGTATAACTGATTCACTTTGTTATAAAGCAGATGCTAACACACTATTGTAAGGCGATTATACTTCAATAAAGATGTTTGAAAAAAAAAAAAAAAAATGGTTAAAATGGTAAATTTTATAAGTATTTTGCCACAATTTAAAAAAGTCTGGGGAGTTAATAAAATACCCCCCCCAAAAAAAAACCCCAATAACAATGATAGGGATACGGCACAGGGATACAAAAGTCAACTGGAAGAGCTCAAATTGCAACAATTTAAGTAACAAAATAAAGTAACATTAGATGCTAACCAAAAGTATAAAATAAATATTCATGAGTCTATAGTGAGGATGCAATATCTACATAAATTATTTGAAATTCCTCTGTACAGGTTATTTGTCTATTATTAGTTAGTTAATTAGTTTTGACAGTTTTTAGATATATTGGTCAGGTGTTTTGTAGAAGGTCTCTTAGTTGGGATTTATCTGATATTTTTCTCATAATTAGATTAGGGTAATGGGTTTGGGGGAAGAAAACCACAGAGGTAAAGTGCCATTCGCATTATATCATATCAAGGGTACATACTATCAACATGACTTATAACTGTTGATGTTGACCTTGATCATCTGGCTTGTGATAGTGTTTTTCGGGCTATTCCACTATAAAATTACTCTTTACATGTAGGGACATTCTACAAAATACCTGACTAGTAGGCCTCAAAACTGTAAAGGTCATAAAAAGCAAAGAAAGTCTGAGAACCTCTCACAGTCAAGAGGAACTTAAGGAGACGTGAGGCCTAAGTAAAATGTGGTATTTTGGATGGAATCCAGGGACAGAAAAATGACATTAGGTTAAAACTAAGGAAATCTGAATAAACTATGCACTTTAGTTAGCAATAATTTGTCAGTTTGGGGTAATTAAGTGTGACAAGTATTCCATACTAATGAAGTATATTAATAATAAGGGAAACTTGGTGTGGGGAAAACAGAAGCTCTCTGTACTACCTTCATAATAATTCTGGAAATCCAAAAGTTTTCTAAAATGAAGCTTGTTGAAAAGAAAAGAAGAAAAAAATGTAACTGGAGTTAAGTGTGAGGAAAAGGCAAACATCATTGCTTGTTTAAATAATATTCACTCACCTCAAGCCTTCTTTCCCAACGTTTTTGCCTACCGATTTTCTCCTAGATTCAGATTTAAGGACCATTTAAAATGAAAATAACAAATGAACCAAAAAAACCACAGTACATAAAAAGGAAATTAATATTTTGAAAGAGAAGAAAAACAACTAAAAATGGAATAATCTGTATTTAAAGATCATGGTGGCAGGTTGATTATGAATATGTTTAAATCATCCATGGCCCCGGGTCAAAGCCTCCGTGTGTCTGTAAGTGAGATATACAAAACGATCACCATCCCTGCTGTGTGGGACCACGTGATGAAACTCAGCACATTCAGCAGCCTTTCCACATGATTTCAGCTCAACAAGGAAGGAAGGCAAATGTCAAATTTAAGCCTTGTGACTCTGGACCCTCCGTGCAGTCAGATCTCTGTGAAAAGTAGGCTAACGCGGTGTATTTCCTCCTCTATGACAACCCACAATACACCTGCTTTCTACAAGCTATAAAGGGATGGAGTTTTGTATCAGAGCATCAACCCCTCTGCTATCTAGTTGTCCATCTTCAGTAATCCAAAGGGATGTCAAACACACTAATAACCACCAAAACAATGTCAAGGTCAGCTAATGGTCTGTCAGCTTGCAAAAGCCATAAGGACTGTATCAACTGGCATTTCTCTTCTCCCCATCTCAAGAAACAGCTGCTTTCCCATTTGCCTGGCGGCTTGCCAAAGAAACACAGTTAGTTAACACAGAGCTGTCAATAATCCAGAGTAGCTGGACTTGATAAAGTAATCAGGAGGGGATATCATTTAATCAAGGTCCTCGAAACAGGGAAAAGCAATTGGGATTGCTAATCAGGTAATTGCAGGAGGAATTGCTCAAAAATAATTTGTATTGAACTGATGGAACGGCAAGTCCAGCCTACAATCAGGAGGAAGGATTTTTTCATGCTAGTGTCATCCTTACTATGACGGCTAATCTTTGTGCACTGTGCAAATGAGATAAGAATCCATTCTTCCATGGCACTCAGATCTCTAGATGTCTCATTTCTGGCTTGTGCAAGACACAGATATTGACTAGACTGTCTCTGGAGAAAACAGACTTTGCTGTACCTTTGAAGGAAAATATAGACACAGTGGATCACATTCAAAGTCACTTACATATTGACCTGATTATATCCAAATATGTGATTATGAACAACATGAGCTTCTATCCCAACAGGGAATTTAACATACTGTGGATTTTTCTCAGAAATTTTGAGGAAGTGTCGTAAGTAGATTCTTCTTGATTTACAATACATCTTCAAAAAGGGTTACCAGGGAATATAAAAATTATAAATAATACAACAGTAAGCATTTCTGAATTATGCTCTGTAAATTGACTCACATGATTTGTTAAGATTGAATATAATTGTTTACAACCCCTTCATCATTACAAAGATAATTTAAGGTAGCTTCCAATTCTTCATAAGATATAGCAAGATAAAAATTAACTCAATATCAGCCATAACATGAAAAAAATAAAATAAAATAAAATAGATTAACAATAGTAATGATTAAAGAAACTTTCCAGAGAGAGAAAATATTGAACACTTGATGTGTACTAGAAAGAGTACTGTTTTTCTTCACTGAATTTTTTGTGGATATTTTACAATAGTTGCTTTTACTCTTCCATTGCCCTAATTTGTCTATATTCTGTATATTGAAATTATTATAAATATGGAGTCAGAGACCATACATTAGAAGATTAATTCACTACTTCATAGTTATGTGCTTTAAGTTCTGATTATCTGATTATTTGTTTCCTCCTTGAAAAATTGGGATAAAAACAAATACTGACACAAAGTTTTCTTGTTTTAGAATACAAAGTGCTTAGCCCACTGTGTCGTAGAATGTAATAATCACTTAATAAATGATTGCTATTAATATCTCTTCCTATCTTTTGTCTTATTTCTTCCCAAGCTGTGCTTCAGAAAACTTCTATCCTTTCCTTAAGTAAAAGATGGAAATAATTACTAATGTCTTGGTCCTTTGACAGGGGCCAGTTATAATTCCACAACTTGATATGACCTAGACAGGATTCTATTAATCTGTACAAATATAACAGGGAAAAATTATTTAATGTGCAAGTATCCTTAACCTTGAACTATCTCTACCTTACCCATTCCATCTGTCAAAGAGAATCTTGTACTTGCCCATCACACTTCTTCCTCCCACCCCCAATCTTTACTCTTTAAAAAAGAATTCCATCTGATTAGTTTATGAAATCAGGTGATGCATGGGGACAAATTTAACTAGACTTACTGATTCTAGTTGGGTTACAAGAAATCTCTCACTGATTTTTACTTTTATACTTAAGCTGGTTGTCATCAGAAAGAGCTATTGCACTCAAACAAAACTAAATACAACTACAAGAATAGCTCAACTGGTGCTCCGTTTGTAAGACAGGAGGAAGAGGAAAGACTGTCACTGTCGTGTAAGATATGTGTTAATAACATTCTGTGTTATTTTGTGATATATAGGCACAAAGTCTTTGAAAACAAATCTGCTGTTATGCTGGATTTAATGTGCTATTCTCCTAGGATTCTGACTGCTGTAGACTCAAAGGGGGACTGATTTTAACTCCCCTTTCAAAAACTCACCCATCCATTAATAACTCTACAGAGAGCTACCCAGGCTTTAGTATACAAATATTTATTTACAGTTTTGTAGTGAAACTTTAGGAGATACATATAATTAGAAGATAGCTTCCTTAAAAAAAAAAACTCCAAACATAGCAGAAATAAAGTTATGTGTCCTTCGCTCTTCCTCAGACTGACTATTGATCTAAAGCAGAGAGCTTACCTCTAAAAGTTTCTATTTCTTTATAATAACTTCCCTATAATATGTCAGGAAGCCCTGCTTAACATTAAGGTCTCTACACTCAATAATGTATATTACTCCATACTTGTATTTATGTAGATTGACAAAAGATTCTAAATTTCATCTAAAAAATAAATGTGAAAATAGACATGAGCATTTAGAAAAAAAAAAGCACAATGAGAGTGACCTTACCAGCTATTTATGATTAACACAATCAGATATCAAATTTATTATAAATCCAAAGTAATTTTAAAAGTTTAATAATGGCACAGAATAGACAAAACAGAAAGAACAGAAGCAAGCTGTTGTACAAGAAGGATTACATTTGAAGTCAATGGGAGAAGAGTGAATACTGGGTAAATATCGGCCAAAAAAAGGTTAATTTATTTTTCATGCCTTTTGTTACAAATAATTCTTGTTGGAAAACAAAGTAAAATATAATTCATAAAATTAATAGAAGAAAATAGTTTTCTTTCAGAATTGAAATTATAAAGGAAGATATTGATAGATTTAACTACATAAAAATATAGTTTCTTTATTTTGAGAGTCATTTTAAGATTTATTTATTTATTTATTTTGGTTTTGTTTTGGCCATGCCGCACAGCATGGCATGTGGGATCTTAGTTCCCCAACCAGGGATTGAACCCTTGCCCCCTGCAGTGGAAGCACAGAGTCTTAACCACTGGACCACCAGGGAATTCCCAAAAGGCATTTTAAATTAATGCGAAAATAATGACTTATTAAGTAAGTTCTAATAGCACAATCGGCTAGTAATGCAGGGGAAAAAATGGGGCTGATCATTACCTCACTCATCAAAAAAATCCTTCCAAATGCTTCCAAATTACAAAAATGTAATTTAAGAAAAAAGGCATAAAGCAACTGAAGGAAATATAAATATAGACTTTTATTATCTTATATTGAGGATTTCTATGTATAATATCAATGGAAGTTTCTGTAAGGGACATATTTATTTCTAAAAAAAAATTTTATATTATAAAACTATAAAAAGGATCAAAAGATAAGTGATAAACTGAGGAAAGGATTTGTAATATATGTACAAATAGTCAATAACATTAACTTATAAAGCACTTTTGTAAATTAAAAAGACCAATACCCCAAATGAGAAATTGACATAAAACAAACTTTTTTGCAGAAGAAATGTAAATATTCAGTAAAATTACATAAAGGTGTTAAACCATGTTGATAGCTGATTAAAAGCTCATTAAATAATTAGATACCAATAATTGCATTTTAGTTTAAAAAATTAAAATAAAACATACTTTGTTGAAAATGGTATAAATAAATAGTTCTATCATATATTATTGATGGGAATAAAATCTGTATAGTTTTTCTTGTGGGCAGTTTAGCAATCCATATCAAAACTTTATTTATTTATTTATTTATTTTCAAATCAACAACCTAATTTTATTTATTTATTTTTTTTAATTTTTTTTATTTTTTTAATTTTTTTATTTTTTTATTTTTTTTATTTTTTTTATTTTTTTTATTTCATAAAAAACTTTTTATTTCATATCAAAACTTTAAATGTTCATATCCTTTGCCTTAGCAATTCCATAAGAATTTATTGCAAGGAGGTAATGAGATAAATATACAAATTTATACGCAAATATAAAAATATATTTAAAATATATATAACGATGTTTTCATAATCTCTTATCGTCACCCATAAGAGATTGATCAAATATATAATGTTATACCATCAAAATACCATTTAGCTAATAAAAATTACTTAAATCCATTTATTGATGGATTTCCATTTATTTTTTTTTTTACTATTTTTTTTTTTTTCTTATTTATTTATTTATTTATTTATTTATTTTTGGCTGTGTTGGGTCTTCGGTTCGTGCGAGGGCTTTCTCCAGTTGCGGCAAGCGGGGGCCACTCTTCATCGCGGTGCGGGGACCGCTCTTCATCGCGGTGCGCGGGCCTTTCTCTATCGCGGCCCCTCCCGTCGCGGGGCACAGGCTCCAGACGCGCAGGCTCAGCAATTGTGGCTCACGGGCCCAGCTGCTCCGTGGCATGTGGGATCTTCCCAGACCAGGGCTCGAACCCGTGTCCCCTGCATTAGCAGGCAGATTCTCAACCACTGCGCCACCAGGGAAGCCCGATTTCCATTTATTGATATGAAAAATTCTATATGATATATTAAGTGAATAAAGTCTGTTATCAAACATTATACATAGTATGATCTCATTGTAGTGTAATTTTAATATGTTCTTATGAATAGGATACTCATCCTCATATAAAATATATTTATGAGTAGGCACACTAAACCTAAGGATTTATAACTAAATACTGATTATTCATGGGAACACAGATGATTTTCATTTTCTTTCTTATACATTTTTTGTATTATTTAATCTTTTTAATAACATGTACTACTTTTGTAATCAGAAAACAATATCCATTCTATAAACTACTAATTAGGGCATCAGGCAGTATTTGCATTTTGTTAACTTGTATTTTAGACCTTGATTTGTTGGGACTTGGTTTTCCTCAGCCAATTTATTTGAATTGATAATATATCCTTTAATTGTATTAAGGTTTTTTAACAATAATCTAGAAGTATTACTCAATTATTTTCTCTTTTCATGTTATAAAATTTGTGACTTGATAGGAGACAAAGAGAAGCTTAATATCTAAAGTTTCCAATACACTTTTAACAACAGCAACTTGACTTTTCCTATTTATACTTACACACCTATTTTTTATTTTCCTCACTCTTCTTCCCTCCTTCTCATAAAAAAGGGCCACCATCCTGTTACACAGCTAACATTATTCCAAACATTTGTAGTCTCACTTTTTTCTGAGGTTGAATTCATCAACTTTGTATATTTCCTTATTTCTTAAATCACTTTTTAGTGCTAGTCTAATCTCTGTAAAATTATATAGCTTTGGCCTATCAAGCAAGGTTCTCTGGACTAGATGATGTAGTTCAACTTCATTGTTTTTCAGGTAAAAACACCAGAACCTGGAAAGGCTCTGTGAACTGCTATGGATCACCCAGCTTGCTAGGGGCAGAGCCAGACATGCCCCTTAATTACACTGACATGGTCCCCTTCTTCATACAGCTGATCCACAACACTTAACACAGGTAATAAAATCCTCAGAGGAAAGCCATCTTATATGTCCCTTTACTTTATAGATGGGAAAGTTAAAGCCCAAAGAAATAACTGGTAACTAGCTTAGAGTCAATTTATTATTTGTTGCCAGAGATAAGAAGAGAGATCTCACATTCTTTTCTCACCAAACTCACAGAGAAGTTCTGTATAAATCAGAGATAAGGCTTAGTATGGTGCAATGGAACCAAAGTATGTCTTGTGGAACACTGTTTCCCTGTAACAAATGACTTTGGAAAATTCTGAAAACTTTGTGCTGCCCTCTGGGATATGCACAGAACCCATTGGTGCATTAAATTAAAGCTGAGAAGTCCTGCCATAAATGATCCAATTATACACTGTATAACACAGAATTGTCCAAATGTATGTGACAATGGAACTCTCTGTCTCATGAAAATTGTCATCATCTTGTAGATCTAGTGTTTCATTGAACATTTTGTGATATTTTTTGGTTGAGAGCAGAGAGACCTGAGATCAAATCTCATAACTGCCAGTCTCTGCATAGGTGTCCCTGGGCATATAATTTAATTTTCTTCATGTGTGACAAAAAGGGATGGGGGGGTGGTTAAAGTCTCTCTCATCGTTATTAGTGTTTTGTTGAACACTATATATAGTGTTATGCTGAATGTATATATCTTCAAGCTAAGATTACTCTTCAAGATCCATAAAAATGTGTGTTTATCTGCATATATGAAATATATCCTCTCTTTCTCTTTCTCCCTCTTTCTCCTTCCACCTCACACCCTCTCTCCCTTGTCCTTTCTCCACCCTTCTAAAACATCTGATCCTCATTAGGAAGGAAGCATATAGACAGTGGTTATTTAAATTGAAAGCTGCAAACAACCTAAGTGTCCAAAAACAGATGAATGGATAAAGATGACATGTTCATATATATATACATATATATATATATATATATATATATATATATATATATATATATACACACACACATATACACACACAACGGAATATTATTCAGCCATAAAAAAGAATGAAATAATGCCATTTGCAGCAACATGGATGGACCTGGAGATTATCCTACTAAGTGAAGTAAGTCAGAAAGAGAAAGACAAAGATCATATGATATCACTTATATGAGGAATCTAAAACTGCTGGCTCATGCACTTTGAGTAGCAGGGCCAAATATACTTCACTCTCTCCCTCTCTGGTTCTAGGCTTTGGTATCTACTATTTCTGTCTTGTTTTGTTTTGTTTTGTTTTGTTCTATTCTTCCCTATCTGCTTTACCTACATAATTCCTAGATTTCTGCATGGTAGTCACTTGCTTCGGGAAGCCTCTCCTACTATTCCCTGAGTTTTAGAAAATGAAGCCTCTCTAACACACATAGGTTTTTAAATGCATAATGGTTCAAACACAGCAGAAGCTTAATTTTCACTTATGTAATAGTTTTAGTTCCTGTTTAAAGTATCCCTGCTTAGCTTTCTTATGTGGTGATTCAAGGATAGAGACTTCTGCCATTTTGTGACTCCAACATTCCCTGTAGTCATCGTAACCCAGATGGTAGAGAGCAAAAGGGAACTGGAGATGGTGCATGACCATTCTATTCACATTCCATTGGTTGGAACTCATGCCCATGGCCATACCTAACTGCAAGAGAGCTTGGAAAATGTGGCCTAGTTGTGTGTCCAGGAAGAAAATATGGATATTAGAAGCAGGGAGTAACCTTTAACCTTCTCTGAGTAGAACCGGTATTCAATCCAATTGTGGGTCCCCATGGTAAGGTAACCCAGAGTGTCCTAACTGCACTTATCATGGGGCCTGGGGAGTGATAGATGCTTAATAAATCCTCTATAATAAACTAATTATCAAATGAATAGTGTGAGATGCTATGATTTGTACTGATATGAGACTTGAAATATTAGACTATAATTCAGACACCTGGCTCTTTATTTCTAATATGTGATAATGCAGGAAGCTTAATCTGTCTGAGTTTCAGTTTCTTTAGATGGAAAGAGTGATAATAACTACTTTTCCTATTAAAAGAACTATTCTGAAGATCAAATGAGTTGTGTATGTAACAGTTTTTACAACAGTAAAGCAATTGTAAAGAAATTATTATGCAATCATATTTTTAATAATGGATGTAATATATTCTAGCCGCATTAGTAGAAGATTTTTGGCCTTATGAACTTATCTTTGAGAAATAAATTATGAAAGAGTATTTAATATATATCACTTTAGCAATCAGCTGGCAAAGGTTACGCTAAACTTCCTGTGTTATGTTTAGCATTTTGAGAACCTAGTAGGGTTTGTTGAGAGGATAAAATGAGCTAAGCCACATGAAGTCCTTAGGACAACACCTGCAATAGTAGGTGCTGAATAATTGTTACCATCATTAGAACTAACATGTGTTGAAAATGATTTGCCCCAAGTGCAACGCTAAGCACTTTATATATTATCTTATTTCATTGTCATAACTCTACAATGCAGGTATTATTATCCCATTTTATAAATTAAGATAATTTTCCCCTTTATTTCCAACTGGGAGTGTCAACATTCATTCATGTTCTGAACGTCAGATGTGAAATGGTACCTACGAAGCCACATCTTCCATCAAAGGACGTCTTTTGTCAATCCTGAAGCCATTTAACAGTAGCTGACTAAACATATTATAAATACTACAACAACTTGATGCAGGAAGTTTGATATTGTTGTTTGCAAAACTTTCCTTTTTTAGTCCCAGATTCCTCTTTAGTGAAACTCTGGTTGCTTGCTCACAGCATCCTTGTGACAAATAAACTTCTTTACTTCTTTACTTTGACATTGCTTATAAACAAATGTTTTTCACAAATCAACAACCAATCCATCTAAATCCACCTAGATTCCATAATGATATATTACTGTCCTGTACTCTTTATAGTTCAGATTATGATGAAAACAAATTCAATAGATGATCACTTTGGGTGATTTCTCAATTACTTTGTCTAGTCAAAATTCTTTATCTTGTCCTGGGTCTCTTGAAGGAACAGATAGAGGGCACAGAACACTCAAGAAGGTATCAAGTTAGTTGGAGGAGCCTGAAACCTTTGCTGATGAAAGCACTTTCCTAGGCTTCTTAGTTAGCGACTGTGGTTTTGCGTTCAACATGCAAAAATCAGGGAGTTAACAGTGATTTTCCTTCTGCTTAATTTGTCAGAACAAAAATTATACCCATCTGTAGGCAACATCTTCCTGATCTCTTATTTTAAAGTCTTCTTTTATTTATTTAGCTCTTTGCTACCTTTCTATTATAAAAGAGAGAAGCCATAGTTCTTCTTAGAATACAAAATTTTCATCTCTGTTCAGTGATCCACATGTTTTCTTTTCCCTACTATGGTGCATGACACAAATGTGTGCACAAATAGTTGGTCAAATTGGGACAGCACATTTAGAAGGGGGAAAAATCTTCCCATGGACACTCATGAATTCACCCTGGAGCTTTATAAGCAAGAGTCTGCACTACTTTGCACTTTTCTGTGAACTACATGGGTCCAGAATTAAGTGCTTTGTTAAAACTGTGTTTAGGCAATTCAGAATTAATCTAAACTTCTAGAAGATATAGGTTATTTTCATGAGAATCATGGTCAACAGCAACTGGCTGTTAACAGAGTAGTCTCCTTTGCTCATTTTAATGTTTCTTCATTAAAATAATTCAATCAAATTGGTTTGAAATAAAATAATTTGTCCACCCACAAAAATGTCCATTTGTTTAATAAATAGTTATAGAGAGTATCCTATTTTTAAGACCCTGTGTGAATCCATGATAATATCATGTAGATATAGGTATAGATATATATAATATAAATACATAATATTAAATATACATACACATGTATTTTATAATTATACATATACACCCAACACAAATAATAGTCTGGGATAGGATAAATGAACTGTTAGCAATGTGAGCAACTGGTGGTGGGTGTACAGAGGAGGAAACACTTACTTCTAATTGAAACATAAGAGAGTGTTTGCTCATATCTCCTGGGACATCTGCCCTGGGCCTTGTCATTTGAATAAATTTTAATAAGCAGAAAATCCAGAAAAGGTGTTTCAGGGTGGGAACGTTATGTGTAAAAGCAAACAAAATGCCTACTGCAATTGAATACGGGGAGGAATAAATTATAGCTAGAGAATCAGAAGGGAGGAAAACCTGTAGGATGTTAGATGGGAAAAGTAGTCTAGGAAAAGATTGTTATAAACAGTATGAATTAGTTCCCTAGATGGCAACTTTAAATTTCTTGATAAATCTAAAGTCTAGGGAACCTGTCAAATGGTATACTGCTCTTATGCTGGCTACATAGCCCTCCCATACAATCATGCATATATATCTAGTTTAAACATTATCTCCAGCGCATTATTAAAATGTCAATGTAAGTACTTCACCTGGGGGAAAAAAATCATCAGTATAGAAGACCAGAGAAGGATCTCAGGAGCTCTTGGATGTCAATGAAGGGCACCAAAGGTAAAATGTACATGAAATACATTCAGCTGCTTGGAAAGAGCAATTGTTCCTGATAATTAGACGTAAGACTCAATGCTAAGGAGGGAAGCTGAAGGCTGTCAGCTCCTCTAGAGGGTCCCACAGAGAGGCAGGGACATGGGGAGGATAGGAAGGACATGTGCACAGCTGAGAAACACAGAATGCATGTCATGGAGTGCAGGATCCAGTGGAGCTGTACCAAATAGCTACCAGATGTGCTCTTTTGTCAACGACCTCATCTGAAAGAGCTCTAAAATGGATACAACAAAGCAACATTTTTAGTGCTGTGAGGTTCATACCAGTTGAGCCAAAGAACTACCACCTTGAGAGAGATAATTCTTCCTCATGGGGGCAGTTCGTCTTAAGAGATATGTACGAACAATGTCATTAGCTTTGGAGATGTGAAGAGAAAGTGGAATAGGCATTGCACCCTGTTGGCAGGAGATTGGGGTCCCCAGGGCACAAGGGACAATAGAAATGTGGGTACAGATCTGGAGCACAAGTAATACATTATCCTACAGATTCAAAGACCATAGACCCATGACATGCTCCCCTGTGAGAAATTAGAGAGCGTGAGGTATTTATTCCTTTAAGCACTTAGAGGAGCAAAAATTACTGCCTAGAAAGACTTGTAGAGATGGAATTCCCATAAAACTGGTTGAAGAGCTGATTGAAAGCCAGGACCCTTATTTTTTCCCTCACTAGTAGTCTAGAAATCAAGACCTACCAATATTAAACATGTTATTTTCTCCTTCTCCAAAAAAATCTATAGAACGAAGTGCCAAATTATTATATTTTGGAAAAACTACCATTTGCAACATATGGGTAAACAATTACAGACTCAAACACTGATGTTGCCTCTATCAGCTGCAGCGCATACGTTCCTTAGGATCGACACTGGTATATATTTATTTTAATCTTTTAGCACTGCTGTATAAATATAGCCTGTCAATGTTACAACATACTTTATGCTGAATACCAGCTAAACCCCGACCTTTAGTTTGCTGACTACATGAACCATGAATGCACCATAGCATTCCAAAGGACATAAGGATGTTAAATCTCCCCTACATTTTAAAGTTTAGATGGATTTAACTTCCCCTTCCACTTGTATTCATTCCAGCCATGCAGATTCTGCACAACTCAGTGGAATGTGTGAGGAAAGGGGTCAAAGAGAGTGCATCGTGGTGAAAAAAGTACTGAATGAGCTGCACGTTTTCCGGACTAGATTTTACCTTTCTCACCATCATTTTGGTTAACTTAGGCAATCACAACTTTGGGGAATCACTCTTTTTATTTGTAAGGTGAAAAAAGGTAAACTTGGTGAGTGGGTTAAAATTCAAATTTTAATGGTCTAAATTCTCAAGTAAACAGAAATGCAGGAAGACCAAAGGAAAGACTTGAAGGAACTGAATTCTAACTGCTGGAGCAGAAGTGAGTCCGAGTAGACATAAGGTGTCAAATATGTGTTCCGTTAGTTTGCAAAACACACTGGGTTAAGTAACATTGGTTAGAAAATCCTGAAGATTTTCTCCTTATCTAAAATCCTATGACCATAATATTATGCATGTCCAAGTCACTGACTCATTGATTTTCCTGGTAACATAGGAACAGATCTTTAATGCAAAAAGATTGTGTCCCTCGATTTGTTTCTGTTTTTGTTTTTTTTATTTTAATCTGTACTTTCAATGTCTAAAATAATATCTAAAATTTGGAAGTGACTCTTCATAAAAGAAGTTCTAAACGGGTTCTTACTTTCTCATTTTCTTTCGTTTACTTAGAGAAGAAAGCTACGTCCAGTCCATGCTGCCTAGTTTGCAGATACCACTCAGATTGCTCCCTTTAGGTGATTTACTTATAAACCAAGAACTCTATTTCTATTTTAGCAACCCTGGATGGTGTTTGATCTTTACTTGAAACCTATACAAGAGGTCTGTAGAGTGGAAGACTAGTCTATGTGATTTGAACATTACCAACTTGCAGACGAGCCTAACACTTTCCTTCCCATCAACTCCACTTATATCCTGGTCTTGGGGCATGGGACCCTCACAATATCATCCTTTCCCCATTTGCCCATGAATTCAACAACTATTCATTTATTCCTTTGACATCTATTAGTTGAGAACATACTGTTTGCCAGGCACTGAGCTTCATATTGAGAATGCAGTGGTTCATAAAACACAAAACAAAAGTTTTTGCCCTCTGAGAACATGGATCCCAGTGAAGCCAGGAAACAGGCAATGACATCAACATATGATAAGAACCAAGGAAACAAAACCACAAAGTGCTATGTGCACCCAGAAGAGAGTTACCTAAGCTTCTCTTACAGGGCCTAAGTAAGCTTTCCAAAAAAAAAAAAATGATACGTAAAATAAGAACCAAGGAACAAGTGGAAACTTAATTCTACTACTACTAGGAGTGGAAGGAGGCTTTCTTTCCAGGCAGAAAAACCTAAGGCCTAAGAGTGATATAATATGCTATATTCAGAAATATAAGTACAATTTTGAAAGAAGCATAGTGTTGGGGTATAGGGAGAAAAAGGGATGTGGTTGATGAGATGGGCAGGGCGTAGCTAACATAGAACCATTTAGGTATGACATGATATATGTTATACGTTAGATTCTACACAAGTTTCCATGAGGCTATTCATCTCATATTCAATATAAGTTATATATTTCCACAATAATGCTGAGTAACCAACTGTCCCAACTCTCAGTGGCTTAAAACAATGAATATTTATTTTGCTCATGAATCTTCAGTTGGGTGATTTAGTCTGCGCTAGGCTGCATAATATCCTGGTCTCAGCTGGACCTCTTGACATGTCTAAGGGTTGACTGGACATTACGTGGCTGATCTAGGATGGCTTTGGCTGGGGAGGCTATTTCAAATGTCTCAATTCTGTCCACGCCTGTTCTCATGAGAAGACAGAGGAACCAAAGGAGAAGTAGAAATGTATAAGAGTTTTTTCAAGTTTCTATAAGAGTCATATTTGCTAACATTCTCATGTCCAGAGCGAGAAACGTGGCCAACTGAGAATGATGAGCTTGGGGAAACATGTTCCTCCTGTTTCAGGAGAAGCACTGCAAGTCATGTGGCAAAGAGAACAGTTACAGGGATAGCTGAAGAATCATGACCACTAATGCCATCAATCAATCAAATATGCAATTCCTGCTGGGCGCTGGAGTCTTTGCTTCCCAAGATGACGACTAATCTAAAAGATGACAATGATTTCATGGGATGAGATCATTTCCTAAATGGACCACTCACCCACACCCCCTCACCAGCACACACATGCCCTATGAATCTATATGCTTTGTCTTCAACTTCTCTGAGACAGTACCCTGCCTTCTCCTAAAAGAATCAAGTAATGGTTGCACTTGGAGGAAATTTGAGGAGAAGAGAAAAGTAAGATATAAGTGGAAGGGAAATATATTCATACAAATAGATGTTTTAGCAAACTTTACAAAACTATTTAGTGTAATTAAACCTAAATTAAAAAGTGCATTAGTTAAGAATAAATAATGTACCAAACACTGCTCTAAGTACTTTTACCAAGATTTTCTCAGTTCTCTCTTTCTCTTTCTCTCTCTTACCCACACACACACACAGACACACACACACACAAACACACACACACATTAGATAAATACTATCATCATATTATCCTCCCAATTTCACTTTTGAGAAAACTGAGTCTTAGTGAGGTTATAAAACACATAGCACCTGAATTTTAAGCCCAGCAGTTCGATTCCAGAACCCATTTGTTTAAATAATGTGTGCCAAATTGTCTTATCCCCAAATGTTCTAAATCCTGCCCTTAGAGAAGAGTATGCTTGAGAAGACATTCCAAAGTCTATTTATTATACATTTTTCCTAAAAGTAAATGCCAAGACCCATGAAAACTTCCTATAAATGAATAATGCAGTGAAAACCTCAGAAATGTATAGATTGGTGTCACGGAAAGTCTGCTTTCCTAACAAGTTTATCTTTGATTAGTGATTCATTTACATAGATTTTGTCTGTGTGTCAATCCTCATGATTTGTGGCACTGCATATTTTAGACCTTGACATATGCATTCTTTTCACAAGCCATGTTTCTCAGCAGCCTCCATTGTCTATGATAATGAAGAAAGCACGTCAGTAATATAGAAAGCCCAGTTTCTTTCCAAACTACATTAGGACAATTATTCAGACAAGACTAACAATTGCCCTACCCTCCTGTGTGTTCACTAGACTGCCATGTTGACTGGCCCTTTTCCTGTGGATAAAATAGCCATTTATTCAAGAGCATATCTACTGAGCATCCACTCCGTGCCATGCACTGAGCCCAGTTTAAGAGGTACAATGGGGAACAAATCACTATTTTACAGTTAAGTAGGGGAAACAGACCCAAAAAACCCCATAACTAAGAATAATTACTGTTTAAAATAAAACCTATAGAGGTCAACCTATACTGTACACCTATACCTGTATGCCTGTAACAACCTTACTTTTTTTAGAATGGTCAGGGGAATCCTTTCTAGAGTGGTAGCATTGAGGCTCACTCTAACAAGTTCAGAAGAATGAGAAGACGTGTGTGCAAGGAGTTGTCTTTAATCAAAATGCTGAGGGGATGTCGAACCTGGGATATTCAAATGCTATGAAAATTGAGTTGACCAGGAAGCAACTTTTGTTTCTGCCCTTTTTATGGAAATATAATAGTCCTCATTCCTTCCTTGGTTACATGTACTCAATCAAGATGAATTGTGTTCCGGTTAATCAGGACCCCACAAGGCCCAGTGGCATAGTTCCCATCCTAAGTCTGGGCTTCGTGCTACCTTCAGGTTTGAAATGGGGCACACCTACCAGGAGGAGGAGATGATGTGAATAAAGGCATAGTCGGGTGGCTGAAAGAGTTTGGAGCCCTCAGACCTTTAGGGCAAGACCCCAGGACAGGGTCTGGCACATAGCTGACACTCACTATCAGCTAAAAATAAAGAAGGAATGGATGAAACATCCTGAGAACCAATCCCCTCACTTGTGATGTCAGACGAATAATAAACAACTGATAAGTTTGCACAAGGCTTAAATTAAACTAAGGTGTTTAGTTCAGGGCTAAGCTCATGGAAAGTACTAAAGAGACAGTAGCCACTATGATGAAGAGGCGGAGACTAAGAAGACGTTTATGATGTCACTCATATGTATTTCTCTGCAGTGAGAAGCACATTGCCCTTGCTTGCAAGCTAATTAGGTATTAGCACTTACAAGACATATACATGGGGTTTGAGGATTTCATTCCCTGTGGACAAGCCCTCCAGTATATTATTCACTTTTGTGTCTCAGGCACCTACATACACTACATGCTTAATAAATATCTGACACATAATTAGTTTATTTAGTTCTTTCCTGGTCCCTACAGAGTATCACTCTTCTGGAAAGTGAGTGTAGTTCTTTTTTTTTGGCTGGGGCTATGTTTTCTTCATCATAGTGAAAGTACGTGGAAAGCATGGGAGTCTCTGTCCCCAAATGGAATTCACTTACTTCAATGTCATCGTCCATCAGTGACCAAAATGTACCTTGTAACTGCCACAGCTTTCCCCAAGCCCAGCTAAGGAATGAGTTACACTTTGGGTGGGTTGTGCAAGAAGAAAAGCCTGCCTGTTCCAGGAATAGCCATATCCAGGAGAAACGGCAGCAGCTGTGGGTGGCTCTCAGTGACTTGACTCTGGCCGTGAGGAAGACCAAGAGGCATAAATCCTGAAGCTGGTTTTAGAGCCAGTTATACTCCTGAAGGGGAAGCCCAGTGGATGGAAAAGACCATGATCTGTTGCTGCCTGATAAGAATATGAGTTGGGCTCCTTAGAAACTAGAACCCTGCTTAATTTACCTGTCAAATAGCCTGATGGATTTGTCCACAGAGTTTTTAAATAGAAGATATAGCTCTTCACTCTACATGCTTCGTCCCTGCAGTGGGAAACATATCCATCACTTGCCCAGATCGATGTGGCTAATTCAGGGTTTTAGCCCCACCCCGTAGAGTATCTCTACTGTGTAAATATCATTATTTGGAGTAGAATTTAAAGATGGCCCATTGTGCTCTCAGTTTGTTTTCCAATGAAGGTTCTCGGGAGCCAAATCCACAGTCGCCTCTCGTTGGTGGTCTGCTGGCATGCCCAGTGGTGGCAGCCTGGAATGCCACCATCAAAGAGTCCCAGACATAAAGACCTAGAAGAGCTCGGGGAAAAGGGAGAGCTTACAGAGGTGGAATGCTCAGCCCACATCATGGTTTCTCACTAATTTTCAAACTTCTTTAGTCCACTCCCCTAAAGGTTCTGTACATTTTTATTCTCTTATTAGGAAGCATGCTTTGAGGGCAGGGCTTAAAAAACAGACAATTCTTAGAGATTTCTAGTCTCCATGGAATATAAGGAAAAGAAACATGAACTCTGGGTGCAGCACATTCATTAATTTGCAACTCTTGGACTATGCCTTTCAATAGAGACTGAAGAATCCCATGTAAAATCACTAATAAATACTGATTTTGCCTGTTTGATTCATGGTTTTATAGCAACTGTAACTGTAAGCATGGATGTGAATTTATATAACATCCTAATCCTTCAGTTGCCAGCAATAATGTATAATTCTATTTATTTCAGCAAGGTGACCTGAATATAAAAATTTACCTATTTAATAGAATATTTGTTTTGTTTCTTTTAAAAACTGCTTATTTTTTTAACAATGGAAACAAATAATAGAATTCAAGTTCTTCTGGCAGAAAAAAATATTGAGAACAAAACACTTATATTCATATGACTGATGAGTAATTGTTTTCAAATATCAACATTGATAGAAAATGAAAGAATTCAAAGTACTTTTTTCTCCTCTTTAAACAATAAATTAAAAGTTTAAAGGGTCCCCTACAAATTGTTTAAGCTTTAAAATCTTATTTCGATTACAAATAAAAAGATACCTG
Source organism: Balaenoptera acutorostrata (assembly GCF_949987535.1). Taxonomy (NCBI): domain Eukaryota; kingdom Metazoa; phylum Chordata; class Mammalia; order Artiodactyla; family Balaenopteridae; genus Balaenoptera; species Balaenoptera acutorostrata. Next base: position 82,593,961 of record NC_080071.1, read on the forward strand.
GTTCTAAGATGGCAATTTGAACTCAAATGCTCATATACTTAGCCCTCGTACCACTAATATGCTCCAAAACATAAGCATATGTTCTTAATGCAATATAAGTATGAACTAAGATGGAATTTTTCTTTTATTTTTTTTAACATGACACCAATTCCAGAAGTCATAATGGAAAAGACTGATTACATCAAAAATAAAAGTTTTCTAGTAAAAAAAATTACCAGAAAGAAAGTCAAAAACCTAATGACTCACTAGAAAAGCATTGGCAATTTATGATACAGAGATAATATCCTTAATATACAATTAATTTTTATATATCAAGAAGAAAAACAACTTAAAATTCACAATATAAAAATAGCACAGGAAGATGAAAAAGCAATTCACCAACGGAGGGCAAATAGTCATTATATTCCTGAAAAGATGTTTATACTCACTGATAATAAAGAAGAAAATCAAATTAAAGTTCAGATTAGCAAAAATGTAAAAGAATGATATTATACAATATTAGTGCACATGTGGGGGAATCAGTTGTTTTCACATATTCTTGATACAAGTATAAATTTGCTATGTTTCTGGAGAGCACTTTAGAAACATGAAATAAAATTTTACCTATCCACATTGAAACAGAAATTTCACTTGTAGGAATCTATACTTAATATAAATATTTAGGCAAATAATATTCAAGGATGTTCAATAAAGTATTGTTGAGTACATCGTGAGAAATAATACAAATATCCATGAAAAATGATTTAGCTAATTAATTGTGGCACTATATAATGCTACAGGGGGATAATAGGTAGCCATTTGAAATGTCATGAATATATAGATATTGAAACAGATATTTCTGTAGGGTTGTAACATAAAAATGCAATTAAGAAAAATCATGTATTGCTTTTAGTTTTGCTTTCTACTTACTAAAAATATCCAAGAACTTTAAAAAACATTGAGAGAAAATGTCACGATGCAACTGATTTTTTTGTCTCTCTTATAGCCCAACCTTGACTATATATGCATAGTTATTTGCATATGCAATTTGTGTTCATTTCTTAAATACCTTATTTTAAATATATTTACCTATCTTTGGGGCTAAGGACAGATGTTTAAAGGTGGTTTTTATTTATTGCTTGTGTATAGTGAAATTTAGCTTTTATTTCTCAGGACCGCTAATGACAGTGCTGTGCTTTCTATTTGAGAGTAATATGGCTGAACTTCCCCACCAAATTCTACTCCTAGGAAAGGGAAATCACCATGGATGCTATCTCTACTTGCAGATTAATGTTGATTCACTCACAGTTTCTTAAATATATGCATTCATGCATAAGTAAGCAGATAAATAGATAGGATGTAATTAGGTGATTCATGTTATGGGAAATAAAAGTGAGTGAAGGATGTGGGGACTCAGGGATGTGTATGGGCAATATTACGAAAGACTGGCTGATATATTCCCTTGCTTTGAAACTGAGAAGGCCTTAAAGCAAAAATACCCCCAGAGCAACAAGTATATCCAGAGTCCAGATCTTGGTTTCTTATCCCAGTCTTCAATAAAAAGGACCAAAAATCTTTTGAGAAATAGCTAACTCTAGGGCTGGGGTAGAGAATACACGAGATAAGCCTGGAGCATATTATTGTGCCAAAAAGTAAGGAAGTGTTAAGCATTCCAACATACACACACACACACAATGATGGACTTATCTCAAAGGGACACAGGAGCTAACTGAAATAACTCCCAATGGCCAAAGCTGGAACAATTTGAGCCCAATAAGTAACACAGTACCAGATTATAAGCCGTAGTATAAAATACATATGGATGAGTTCACAGAGATGTAAATATACGATTAAATGCATAGATATACAGATAATCTCCCACACAGAATTCCAGATAATTTATGTAGATACTCTGTCCTTAAGAGGATAGAGCATAACTCTTCACTTCTTCAGTGTGAGCTGAGTCTAGTGACTTCCTTTGGAGAATACTGTTTGGAAGGCAGGAACAAAAGGATAATTCTACACTGGAGAAACCTGATAAACAAGACCTTCACCAGGCAATGGAGTCAACATGAGAAGTGGTAAGTCATGTTGGTAGTTTGTATCCGTGGTATGATGTGATGAAAATGGAACTTTACCTCTGTGATTTTCAACCCCCCCAAAAATTACTCCAGCCTAATCATGAGAAAAACAGCATAAAAATCTCAACTGAGAGACATTCTACAGAATACCTGACCAGGATGCCTCAAAACTGTTAATGTCTTCAAAAACAAGGAAAGTCTGAGCAACTCCCACAGTCAAGAGGAGGATCAGGAGACATGCGGGCTAAATGTAATGTGGTGTCCTGGAGGAGATTCTAGAACAGAAAAAGAGCCTTAGGTAAAAATTAAGAAATCTGAATAAAGTATGGACTACAGTGAATAATAATGTATAATAATTGGTTTGTTCCTTGTGACAAACTACCATACTAATATAGGTTAACAACAGAGGAAATTGGGAATGAGGTAGGTGGGAACTCTGTACTATCTCTGCAACTTTTCTGTAAATCTGAAAACTATACTAAAATAAAACGGTTGTTTTGGTTAAAAAGGGTGGTCAGGGTAGACCTCATTTAGGCAATCATATTGAGCAAAGACTGAAAAACCATGAAAGCGCCAGTCATGTGGGCATCTAGGGAACAAGCTGCATAAAGGGAGCATTCTTGGCAAGTTCAAGGAAGAGCAAAGAGACCAGTGAACCTGTAGTGGTCGGAGGTGAGAGAAGCAGGAGAAGGTAATGAGAGAAGTCAGAGAAGACCTAGGGTGGAGGTGGGGCACAGCATAAATATACAACCTGTAAGATACATGGGAATGTAGGTCATTTCAAAGTCTTTGACCTTCACTCTAAGATGAGCAGCCATTGGAAGGTTTTGAGCAAAGGAACCTAATCCTTTTGAAAGACTCACTGTCTGATGTGACCATGGGGGCAAGTATGAAATAACAGGCTGTTTCAGAAATTCAGGTCAGAGGTGATGGTGGCTTTAGCAGGTTGAACAGTGGAGGTGATAATAAGCAGTTGTATTCTGAGAAGACTTTGAAAACAAAGTCAACCTAGTTTTCTATCAGATTAGATGTGGGGTAACAGGAAGAGAGAAATCAAGAATAATTCAAGAAACTGTTATGCTTTGTGTTATGTATTTATACCTTCACTTATATCAAAGAAACTTTGAGGATTTGCCTCACTTCATGATTCTGTATTGTTGAAGCCGTTAATAACCAGCCGGCAGGTGCATTCCCACCACTATTCCACCTCGAGTTCCGAGATGGCCTGCATTTGGTCTTAGAGCTTTCTCCTGGATGGTCCTTCTGTCCAACCTTTTACCTTGACACTTCATTCCAGCTCACCCCTCCATCACTGCCACGAGCGGGCAGAAAGCAACTTTCCCACAAAAGGCAAAGCTTTGGGGTGCAAGGAGATCTTACTAGCAGGAAACTGTTCAGTTCCGAGGAAGGGAAATCACCATGATGCAAAAAGACATGTTTTCTGCAAAGTGTCTCCAAATAAAACAATAAGTTAGATGTTATATTTTAAAGTGCATAAACTTATGGATGTATAATTTCAATAACTATATTTGTCCATCAAGCACCCAATTGAGATTAATGACATCCATCCTCATCTCCATTACCATTATAGTAAATTTTCCCTTAGTATTATTGTAAGTAATGGAACTTTTGTTTTTTCCAATTACTATTTTTATAAGCTAAATTAAAAGTAAAATGACATTTAGAATTACACAAATAAGCACTGCTATATACACAAAAATGAAAATGTTCCGGAAATTGAACCATAGACATATACTTGGTACCACCATATTATAGTTCAAAACGTTCATTGACCACTGAGAAATGAAAGTCTGAATTCAACAAGTGAAAAGTGATCAGAGGCATCAGTGTAAAATGTAAAAAGCAGGGGTTACACAAAACGAAGATGTATAGAAGTTGAGGATCGCCTGTGTAAATGCTACAGAGAAGTTTATCTTTGATAATGTCAGGTGAATCTTGGCTCTTTGCTCTGGCGTATTTGCTTCCCCTTGGGGGTGCCTGACAAACAATGAGTAATAAATTCACACTTCCTACGAGTACTTTAATACTGATCACCTTAACATAGAGAAAGTTATTTAAGTTTTCAGCCTAAATATAGCTTCCGTACTTTGGAAATACAGGAAATGATACCTAGTTTTAAAATTGTTGTCAGGATCAAATGACTTCAAGCATTTAACACTATGTCTGCTACAAATTCAACAGCTGGTGACTTTTATCACTAATAGTTATTGTTTGTGAAATTTAGAGCACCTTGGGAAGGCCAAGAAAGACTTTCAAAACATACTGTATAGATAAGAACACACCTCTTCCAATTAAAACACTATCTTTAATATAAACTACACCTCCTTATTCAACTTTGCAAGGACATCACAGGAACAGTAATATGAGAGACAAAATTGTTAAGGCATTGTAAACATGGCCATTGAAAAGCCTAATTCCAGACATTCTCTTTGCTTGTTTCCATATACAATATCTTAGTGTCAGCATCTCCCAGCTTGCCTCTGACACAAAATTCACATAAAACATCTTTGACAGATCATATGCTCCAATTTCTAGTTGTCAAATAACTGTTCCCCATAATATTAAATTTGATGATTACACACCAAGTCAAATCACCTAACATAAATGTATTTCATTTAACACCCCATGGTCCCTGCAATGCAGAAGTAGACTCCAAGAAAGAAAGGAAGTCAGCCCACATATCCCAGCTTCCAGTCCAAAGACAGTGAGTGCAGTGCAAGCAGGAAAGGCAGCATGTTACTCACAGCCTACAGCAATCAATGCAAATCTATGCCACAGTTAGAAGGTGTTTTAATTCCAATAATAGACATCCTGTGATTGATGAATCTTTCACAACTGTTTTCTCTGTAGCTGCTTAATTCAAGCCTTCTGGCAGAGGTGGTCTAATGCTTCAGTAAGTCGCTGACCCCAGCGTATCATGCTGGGCCTCCAGCAGGTTGAAAGGAGTGTCTGGGCTATGAGTTGGGTCACCTGAATGTTGATGTAAAGTCAGTGAGCAATGTGATTGGTCAAATTTCATCAGCTTCCTGAAAAACACCAATCAACTGACAAATAGAGCACTACTGGTGGCTGATTCTATGGTCATTTCTGTCCAGCCTCAGACATGGTCACCTAGAAATGCTTTTCCAGTGACCACAGATTAGTCCCACAGGAAGTCCTCGTCAAGAACTTCAACTCACCTAGCCTTGGATAATATCGTAACCTCGTCCCTGGGAGATTCTGTTTTCTTTTAAATGACTATTGTTTGCATATAAATTTATTTGGAAACTGTCCTGTGCTTCAGATGGGAGAAAAAGTTCATATAGCCGTTTTGAAAAACAAATTTGAAAATGTGTATGCTTCAAGCCTTAGAAATTCCAAATCTTGCGATTAACCCCAAAGAAAATTATTTGTGCTGTAAACCTGATAGTAACAGAGATTTGGAAACACTCTCAATGCTTGTCAGTGGAGGAATAGGTAGAAAAAATGTGGTATAATTATACCATGGATTACTATACTGCAGTTAAAAGAATCAAGCTACATTGATCAACATAAACAGCTGCCAAAAACATAATACTGAATGGGAAAAAATCAAGTTGCTGTGTGTATAATTCACACCAAATAATCTATTTGTGTCAATTTTAAAATTATATATTGAGCAATATTTATATGTTGATGGACATTTACATATTTTACGTCCCTGGTTGAAGATGGATGGAAAGGACAATGCAGAGGAAAGGGATAGAACTGGGAAAAGGGCCGAAAGGGGACAAATTAGTCATGGAGTTATGATTTGAACAGTAGTAATATTGTGCTAATAACAGGGGATGTAATTGATTGAGTCAATTCAACTCTGCACCTGAAGTCTAGCATGGCCACGAAAAGTTAATGAATGTCTTGTGAAGAGTACGGCTTTAAGGACAAAAACAATACAAGAAACTCAAGCTCTGTCTAGGTCATTCCAACCACTTCCCTCCTGTGTCTCCTGAAGTCTGACCTCTGAAAACGATGCCGGTGGCTTAGACTTTAAACACTGTTCAAGCTTTGGCCTCTCTGTAGACAATGCCAGCAAAGATTCCAGTTTCCAGGAGAGTTGGGTACTGCAAACACATCAAAACAGTCTACTACCTAACCTATTAACACTGAGGACATCTCAATGCCTATTACACTAGACCTAGGCACTTCCTACTAATCCATCACATCATCCTGTCCTCTGTAATGTCCACCCCTCTTTCTCCTAAAAAAAAAAAAAAATGAATGAATGAATGTGAGAAAGCAAAGATGCTTCAATTTGCTTCAATTGACCTAAAAAAAGATATAGCTCTTCTAAAAATGACCACAGTGGTCAGCAGCTGGCTTTATTCACCTTTTCAGCTCAGTGATGCAGACTAAATGCAGCTGACAATCATGTTGAGATAATTGGAATGTAAATTATTTTCAAATACTTCTTTCTTAAAATAGAGAAGGGTCTGTCCTTCATATTTGAAAATGACATTAATTATGGTTACCCTCAAGGCTGTGTGGTGAAATGACTTTATAACACTTGTTATAGTTTTGTTTAAATATGTCTTTAACAGTTATGTTCTTGTACAAAATAAAGGCCCTTTAATGGAAATTTGTTTGCCTCCAAACCAAATTTGTAAAGTGGAACAGTAATAGTGCTGACTGAAAACACTCATTGGGGCAAATCTCCATAGAAAGGAAAGGGAATTCAGAAAAGTAACCACTGGTCTGTAGTTTGTGTGTGTGTGTGTGTGTGTGTGTGTGTGTGTGTGTGTGTGTGTGTTTGCTTGGTTTTGTTTTGTTTTTGGTGACTCCCTGAGTTACTTCATGCATTAGGTGAGTCACTCAAGATGTAATCGTTCAATACAATGTGGTCTTATGCAAAGTCACCTCTTCATAGCTAGGCTTCTAAAAGCCTGCCTACCCTCCAGTCATTGACTCTTATCTAGCTTTCTCTCTTGTAATCACTCTATGACTACTAACTTATTGGACTATTTCCTAAAACGAGGCCAAGGAGATCCCTGTGTTAACCAGACCAGTAGAACTACTTACACAACAGTGGCTACTCTTGCTTCATCCCCTTGATCCCTTCCCATTCTGATAAAGTACATGTGACCTCATGGACCAACCTCTATTATACCCACACTGTCAGTTTCCTTACCAAAAATGACTGAGCTGTTTTTCATTTCTCCAGATTAATGGTAAGTAAACTCAGACCTTGATGGTTTCAATTGATCTAGGGAGAGGTGTAGAATTAAGGCAGGCAGAGTTGAAGGGAAAGGCATGATTGGCCATAAGACTATGGCCATCTATGGATTCTTATAAGAAGATGAATAGTCTGTTGGAAACCAGAGTAGAACATCCACAGCAAGACAAAACATCTGAGAAATGGTGAAATTAGCTCTGCTCATTAAAAATAATAATGAAGATAATGGTAATAGTATCAATTTAATCGTTAATTCTGAATAATGGTCAAATCATTAGTTCTGAATGATAATCAAAATAACAAGGCACTATAGGGACTTCCCTGGAAGTCCAGTGGTTAAGACTCCACGCTTCCACTGCAGGTGGCACAAGCTCAATGTCTGGTTGGGGAAATAAGATCCTGCATGCTGCGTGGTGCAGCCAAATAAATAAGTAAATAAAATCACAAGGCTAAATTATACAGACTAATACTAAGTCAATTGTCTTTCACAGTCATCAAATACATTTCAGCAAAAAGAGAATAGGGGTAGAGGAATTTTATGATGAAACTGTGAAAGAAGGAGAGCTTGGGGGGATACTGAAATCAACAATGAAACCTCCTTCCAAATTTTGCTCCATGCAACCTTAGCTTCATGGAGTTCACGATATTCTTTATTCTCTTTAAGCAATGTCCAAGAAATTTATTCCCATTGACCATGAGCAAGCATGTGAAGGTGTATTGGAATAACCTAAAAGAGTTTCCACACAGAATCAGGAGCTCCTTGGTCATTTCCAGTTAGACCCACAAAACTGAAAGATTCCTGAGATGGGTCATAGCTTGCATTATGGGGCTCATTTATTGTAATCTTCTCCAAACAAATAAATGGCTACAATCTGTGTATATTACAGAACTTTTCCATCTGTCACATCTAGGACAGGCATATTATCAGATAATGTTAATTTTTGCTAATGCATTAATTATTAACAACATTCAATCATTTTAATAAAGGTCCTTTTGAATTATTGAATACATATCATCCCCCAATACCTTTTAAGGATGCTGGATGACGTTAACCAGAGGGCATTTTGCTGAGCACTGTAATAATTCAGGAGAGGCAAATTCTACATATAATAGAGGGGTGAGAGACTTGGAGACCTGGAGAAGCATTTGAGAGGAGGAGATTGTATTTAGGGGAAGGTGGGTACTTTATGGAAGGAAAGATGAAAAGGGACTAGAGGAACTTGGGAGAAGAAAACAAGTAAAGGCCAATCCATGAACTTTTCTAAGTTCTAAATGGTTTATGCTATAACCCACTCCTCTTCTTCTCCTGGCACATCTTCAGGAGATTCTACACTGATGAATGTTTGATTTTCTCTTATTAGGATGGGGGATGACATGGAGAGATAGTTTCAGGAGGACGATGAAGGGACAACTGACATCTGGGTCACCTATGATGTCTTTCAGTAGTTTCAGCCACATCTCATGTATGGTATTAAGCCTATTTTCAAAAAAAAAACAAATACTCAAAACCCATTAATTGATGGATACTTTTTTCTTACCCATTGTCTTTGCATTGGCCAACTAGCATCTCTTACGTATTCATTCAACAAATATACATTGGACACTAACTCTTTAAGAAACACTTAGCCAGATCTTTGAAAGATTTAGTGTTGAATCAGATGTTCACCTTGCCTTTAAAAGGAACCCAGTTCAATAAGGACAATGAGACCTGGGCACTGTTAGCCATAATTCAGGGTAGAAAGCAAGAAACCCTATAAAAATGTAAGGTTAAAAGATTTGCTCCAAGGGAAAGGAATTAAGAAAGAATATGTGGAGGGGTTAGCACTTCAATTGAATCTGAGAAGAAATTTAAAATTAACCAAAATAGATTACTCAGATGTTTCCAAAAAAACAAAATGTGATCCACAACTCAGAATTTTGTTGTGCTGATAGTTACCATGGTAAAGGATTTCACCTCTTTGTGAGGTTCACAGTACAAAGAATAAGATTTGGGTGATGTAACATATCCATTATGCAATCCACACTCCCTCCTATAGGAACCAAATATGACATGAAGAATAACAAGAAGAAAACCCATGTACTTGTGAGATGTTAACTGTAATATGTAGTCCAGAATTATTTGACATTTTGTCTTTCCTAAGGAACAGACGGATAACCAAATTGTTGCTGAACCATTCATTAGTTTTAATCTCTACCTTTAGAAAGAGAAACACTGCGTGTTAGATCATCCATGCTATATCTTATAAAACCAGAGTCCCTGTGACCCAGTTAACTCATTCTCATTAAAAATATTCTCTATAAGGTCATCTGAAATATGGTGTCTCTTCCTTCCAAAACCATGACTTGCTCTTCAAGAGTAGGGGTCAAAATGGGAAATGAGGACCCTTAGAAGTTGAAGCTCAATAACTTGGCCCCAAAGATATAAAGGCTGATAATTCTCCCAAGAAATTTTAAAAACATGTTTTACTCTATCAACTGAATTATGAAACAAAAGAAAGAATTATATTCCACAGGAAGCCACAAACTCCAACAGAAAATATAACTGTAATGAGGGGAAAGCAGATTTTTAACAAGAATATTATGCCAGTCCCATATCCAATAGTGAGAACACTTAGATTTCTTTATTGTTGCTTAATCTGGTGCTGTTTTATGGAAGTATTCCCATCTCTAACAAGCCCTGAGCACCATCCACCAACACATCCAGCTACAAGTTAAATCTAATAACTGAATATTAATGAAGTTCTTGTAGGAGGAGCTATTGAGTTTTCACACGTTTTCTTATTCAAAGATGCGTCAACATCAGCAGAACGCTACCATCTGTCTTGGTACCAAATATGACTGATCATTAGATAAAGAAATGATTGAAGAATTCATCAGGCTAATTCCTTCTGGGCTTCCCACATGGCAAGAGTCAAGCCAAGCCAATGTTAGTTTGCTACTATCTCTAACTTTCTGTTGTTCTCATTACCACTGCATTCCTGATAATTACATATTTCCTCATTTTGTTAGATCTAATTTTGTGCTCATCAGTCATGCATCCTGAACTACAATTAAAGACACTTAAGGTCATTCAGAAGTGCCTCACATTGTATGAATTGTAGATAAATTTGAATTGATAATTGAGGTTGCCCCCTCACCAAACACACACACACACACACACACACACACTATAATTATTCACTACATTAAATAAAATAAACAAATTAGGTCAATAAAATTTAAGTCCCTTATTCCTCTGAATGGGACTTAGGAGTAAATAATATAATAAAGGATAAGCCTGGACCATGGGAGTATCCTCCCTTGAGACCTCATATGAGCTCACCACTTTCACTGAATTACATTTAGATATCATGCTGTGGGCCTCTTCCGACGACACTCCTTGTTTTTATCGTTCTGATGTTTTGAGAATATTTTTCATAATATTACATCAAGATATTGCTCTGAGGAACCACTGGAAATGTTTTTCTCATTCCAAGTTCCAACAATAATTGTGTTTTTCATAAGTTACTAGCTTTGTGGCATTAATTATGTTTCCATTTTTGTATTTATTGCTATAAAACCCAGTCTAGACAAGTTCGTGACCATATCTTCTAGGAACAACCTCAGGATCGAGCTATGGTGAGGCCAGTAAGATGCCTAGAGCACAAGAACCAAGGAGCCACTCAGGGTGCCTCACACTAGCCCCAGCCTTAACGTCTTTCAGCAAGCAGCATGGTTATAAGGTTATAATAAGGTCAACCCTTAGCTTACCTTATTTTTTCTTAGTTCGTAATTTCCTCACTTACATGTATTTTTATCTAGTATGAGTTTTAATGTATCTATCTTTAACCTGAAGAGTATAAGTAGATAAATAGTCTAAAGCTATAGAAAACCTAGTGCTAATCAAAATTGCCCAATAAAATTTATCTGCTATACTATCAGGAATTTCACAGAGGTCATAGGTCTGACACTGGTATTTTTACAATGTTTGCAGATTTGTGCACATTTGGAAGTGTTTTGCTAACAGAGGAGAGACTGCACAAAGCAACATTTAAACAAGCAGATTCTGGAGGCAGTCTACTAGGATTCAACTTCCAGCTCTGCCTTTTAATAGCTGTGAGACCAGAAGCAAGTGGCTTAATCTCTCTGTGCCTCAGTTTCCTCATCTGTAAAATGAGAATCAAAGTAGTAGCTACTTCGTAAGGTTTTTATGAAGAGTAAATGGATAAAAGGGAAGTATTGAGCATAGTTCCTCATAGTTAGTAAATAATAGGAAAGCATCTGTATCTTTGGTATACTACAGCTGAATTCTTCCTTGTGTTGTATCTCCCATATTTAAAACAACTTGCCTCCTATGGGAGTATTGAGAATCCCTATGGATAATTAAAATATGGAAGTAAGATGAATGCAGCAAAAAAAAAAAAAAAAAAAAGCACATGGGCTTCCATATTCAGCCCCAGCATAATAAAGACTTCGGAAGTTGTCACTACCATCCTTAGAATAAAAGAATGAACAAATTAAAAGTGACACTTTTTTCAGACCCGTCAGAAAACTGAAGTTGCATAGCAAATCATCACTCCAAAAATCTGGAGAGAAAGGTGAATTTAGAGTCAGAGTTGCTTCCCTAGGGCAGATAGATATGACCACTCGAGCCATAAACTAGGAAGAAAACTAGAGGATAGTTTTGACAAGTTGCTGGAGGCTGAATGTAGTCTAGAATGAGAATGAGAAACTCCTGGGGGATGCAGACTTAAGGGGATCCCCACACTTTGGTGAGTTGTACTTCCAGGAACCATACGAGGTACTCACTGTGAAGATCCCAGAAAGAGTGCCTCCTGACCTTGGCAAGGGAAGGGAAAGAGTAATCATTGTGAAATTCACCCAGAGCATACTCCACAAAAACGACCTACTCCTCAGAGGAAAACAATTACCAGAACCTTATCCCAGCTGGCAAAGGCATTCCTCTCACTCTAATCCTCTATAGCTTTCCTGTCTCACCTAACAGGGGGCAACCACTGGAACAACATTTGGGGAGGTCACAGCCCAGAGAAACAAGTCCAGTAAAAGACTGAGATTTATCATAGATTAGAGAAAGTTAAACCCACCCTCACACTAACCACCAAACTAATGGGGCTCTAGGATAATAACACTGCAAGGTGCATACTCTCCCTCAGGAGGAATGCAGAGGGAAGCTCAAAATACAAAAACCAAAGCAAGTAATGTAGAGAGAATTAAAACATCTGGCACCAAAGCTACAACAAACAAAAAACACAGCCCAGTTCTTAACCATATCAACATAAGTCCTCACAATGAAGGCCTATTTACCTCAGGTTCTAATACCCAAAGCAACATATCCAGCTCTCAACAAAAAAGTATAAAGCATTCCAAACAAAAAGGAAAGAAAGAAGGAAGGAAGGAAGGAAGGGAGGGAGGAAGGGAGGAAAGGAGAGATGGAGGAAAAGAACAGTCTAAAGAGACATAGCAAGTGTCAGAAACAGACTCAGATATTACACAGATGCTGCAATTATCAGATAGGTCTTTAAAATAATTATGATTAATATTGCAAGGGCTCATTGGAAAAAGTAGAAAAGATTCAAGAACAGAGAGTATTGTAAACAGAGAAATGAAAACAAAAAAAATCAAAGGGAAATGCTTTCTTGGGCTCATCAGTACACTGGCTATCAGGAGACAGAAATGCTAACATCGTATTCAACAGTGAAAAGCTGAAAGCTTTTCCTCTAAGATCAAGAACAAGATGAGGACGCCCACTCTCACCACTTTTATTCAACAGTACTGGAAGTCCTAGACAAAGCAATTAGGCAATAAAAAAGACGTACAAATTGTAAAGAAAGAAAATTTTCTTTATTTGCAGATAACATGATATTATACATAGAAAACCCTAAAGACTCCACACAAAACCTGTTAGAACTAATAAACAAATTCATTAAAGCTGGTCTTGGCAATGATTTTTTGGATTTGACACTAAAATCAAAGGCAATGAAAAGCAAAAAATAAACAAGTGGGACTACATCAAACAAAATCTTCTGCACATCAAAGGAAACTATGAACAAAATGAAAAGACAACCTATGGAACAGGAGAAAATACTTGCCAACCACATATCCAATAAGAGGTTAATATCCACAATATACAAGGTGACAAATACTTCACTTATGTTTGGAATCTTAACAAAAAAATTCAGACTGATAGAAACAGAGAGTAGAAAATTAATTGCCAGGGGCTGAAATGTGGGGGAAACAGGGAGAGGTTGATAAAAGGGTACAAACTTTCAGCTTTAAGGTGAATAAGGTCTGAGGATTTACTGCACAGCATGGCGATAGCAGTATTATTGTATAACTGAAATTTGCTAAAACAGTAGAACTTAAATGTTCTCACACACACACAAAAAGGAAATACGTGAGATGATGTATGTGCTAATTAACTTGATGGGGGGAATTCTTTCACAATGAATATGTATATCATGTATATCAAATCATTGTACTGTACATTTTAAATATCTTACAATGTTATTTGTCAATTATACTTTAATAAAGCTAAAAAAAAAACTAAACAAAAACTCCTTAGCAGAGTGCAAACTATCCCACCTTCAGCTCTCCCTATGTCTCAGTCCCTCGTAATACATATCACTAGCTGGTGAATACAATTATTATAGAAATATAAAAGTGTTCCTTTCCCCTCCTCTAAGCCTGAAAAATCTAGGAAGGGACCACACAACATCCACTGGAATTTACCAGAATCTTTTGGTATTAGACAACCTTGGACCTGAAAGGATGAACAGAGAAAAATAAGCAAACACATAAAAAGAGACATTAATTCCAAAGAAATGAGCCAATCGAAGAAATCAACCAAATATTCCTCAACTTCAGCAGATTCAGTGCAATAAAAGGAGAAAGACTTGGTGAAAAGTTAAAGAGAATATTATATTTTTGTATCTGTACTAGTCAAGCACTAAGTCAAGCCATCTGAGATCTGGAAGAAATGCCTATTTGCAAATTTAAAATTGCAATGCTGGCAGTAAAACCTTCATTAGAATCACCTGAAACCTTAGTCTATTACAGCAGAAGATGTGCTTCACAGATTATTCAATAACTGAGAGTTAAGAATAAAGATATGAAAATGATGAGAGAAAAGATAAGAGACATGGAAAAGGTACCAAAGAACAATGACACATGTATAACAACAGTTTCAGGAGAAAACAGAAGAGAAGGATGAGAGGCAATACTCAAAATAACATTAAAAAAAAAAACTTTTCTGGAACAGGTTTGAGGTTTTGGGTCAAAGGGGCCCTTGATTGCCAGATAAAACAAATGAAAAAAAGCCATATATTTTATGACATGTTTTTATTTCAAAAATAAAGGAAACAAAATTCTGCATGAACAGTGGCAGAATAATAAAGAGGTTACCTACCAAAAAATTATATAGTAGTTGTATATTAAAATTCTTTTCATAACATAAAATGACAGAAGGCAACAAAGCAATGTCCACAGAGTTTTGATGAAGAATACTGTGAAACAAGAAAGTTATAGTGAGGTGAGAGAAGAGAAACAGAAAGACATCAAACATGAGAAGTCTCAGAAGGTATTTCAACCAAATATATTTTCTGAAAAAAAAATGAGTCTAATAACCTTGAAAAAGAAAATAAAACACAAATAGAAAACCTTGGGGACCTGGGTTCCATTTCTTTGTCTCTACTGTGTAAAAGCAGTCTTCCCTCCTCATTCTGCCCAGGGTCAGTTACCCCTGGAATGAAGGCACCTCCTTACCTGCTGGTACCTGGACACACAGAGTCCAAGGTGCCCTGGAGGCAGGCATAGCTTATATTTAAATGGAAACTTAGTTGTGTCTCCTAGCAAAAGTGAATGCCCTTTGGAGATCAGAACATCTAAGCCTGAAGAACCCAGCGTTGTGGGGATGAGAGTTAAAAATTATCCCATATAATGTCAATACATAATAAATATTCTTAATTTCAATAATTATAGCTATTAATTATCATTCTGTCATGTTATATACCATAATTTGACATTTCTCTTGTTCTCAATTATTTGCTATATAAACGATTCTGTAGTTGGGTCATTGGGAACAATGGCAAACAAGACCCTTTGGTTTTTGGACTCATGTATTCTTCTTTTTTTTTTTGAAATTTATTTTATTTTTTTATACAGCAGGTTCTTATTAGTTATCCATTTTATACATATTAGTGTACATATGTCATGTATTCTTCTTGATAAGGACACAGCATTATATAGAAGTCTCTTATCTAGTGCATATACTATGTCCTGAAAGATAGCACCTCATTTTGCAAAGGACTACTATCAGACTAGCATTTCAGCTCTGCCTTCAGGAAGTAGGTTGTTCTAATGTGCTATCAGACTGCCTCTTTCAGAATGGTATGCGATTTAACCAATGGATTCATGGTCACAGGCCCACTCCTACACCCTCTTGGCTGAAATGTGGGTGCCCTGGTTGGATTCTGTGCTATGTGGTATCCCATGTCTGTGGACTAGGTATTCATAAGCCTTCACAAGTGGTTCTGGCTGAGTCTGTGGGTGAGAAAGGCAAACCCATACCAGAATAGGTCTCTGTCCCTGGAAGGATTAACCACTGGTTCTTCAGAATGGAAGACACTGAATACAGTCAACTTGCCACCAAGTTGCTAATTAGATTTTTGGAGCAAAGTGTCATATTGGGTATCAACATTAGCTCCTATTGCTAATAGGGTGAACATTCAACATACAGAGGCAGCTGTAGCTAGATCGACTATGGGAAGGAGGAGTCCACGTGTAGCCTTCGTCTCAGCCACTCAGTTCATACACCCTCATTGCCAGTTCCGGGCTTCGCCAGTGATGGAGGTCGGCTAACACAAACTGGCTAAATCATCTGTTTCCTCAGTTTTCCAGCGCCTTTTCAGAGCTAAGTGCTTTGCAGTGGGCATACAAAGTCTTCGCACACCATGCCCACTCCCAAATGTCCATCCACCTCCTCGTCTCCAACTTCCCAATCCTTTTCCTTACAGACTCTGACCACCTTTAGCTACTCCTCCTCTTTAGTTACTTTTTCTTCAACACACAAGCACTGCCCACTGCTCTATCTTTGGAAAAAGTTATTCTTTACTGACTCTCAAGGTTACCCTGGATTGTAGCCATAATACAGCTTCTTTTTATTTTTAGCTCACACCAACCCACCAAGCTCACCCATCTGTAAATCCAATTTGGGCTTTTCTCCTCCTTCGGCCATATAGGAATTTCCCCCTATAGTATAGTCATAGGGACAAGCTTGAGAAGAGGTGCTGGTGCAATTTTGGTGGGAGATATGGGGATCTGAGCTATCTGCTCATGCTACTTACTATTTGGTCCGTCTACACTTCCATTCTTGATGTATGATCTCCATCTTACAATGGATTGCTGCTGTGCCCACCTGATTGTATGACTTGGTGGTCCAAGAGGACCTAGCTTATAATGGGTAGTTCTAGATGCATGATTGCTAGGCGCACCGTAGTGAAATGTTCTGCCTCTACCAGAGCCCAATAAAACATTGGGTTGTTTTTACAAAAGCCATATAATTCTCACTCAAATGGCATGACCTTGTTCTAGAACATCAGGGGCTTTCACTGTAATCCTCCCAGTTTTTAGGCTTGCCATTTTTTCCATGCTTTATCTTTTTCTATCACTGACATTTCAAACATAGAGGTGGCTGGACTCTATGTCCCAAATAGCAGAACTGCTCACACCACCGCCTGACCTACTAAACAGAGTCCTTTCCTACTCCAAACCCCATTCAAAGTTAGCAGCCTTCCATGTCACCCAGCACATGAAACAGAGCTGTATTCCTGGGACCTGGGTGTAGAATGCGATGACTCCAGAACCTGAAGCAGTTTACAAGGAGCTGTGCCCCCTGCCTTCTTAGTAGTAGGGAGCACAAGCTCTAGCCAACTGACTTATACTTTGGAGGTTATGTACTGGAAATCTCCTGACAACTGGATTCCTAAATGTTGACCACAGAGATGGGTCCCTGATTCATCACTGTATTTACTTCTCATCCTCTAGAGTGTGTGTATTTCACCAAGGTCTCCAGCATATTAAGCACCTCTTGCTCAACCTGCCACATCAACATGGCACCATTGATATATGGTAGCAATGTGATGTTCTTTAGGATATGAAGATGGATTTGCATCTTTGGATTGTATCCTGAAAGAGGAAGAGAGTTAACGTAGCCATCAGGGAAACTTATAATTATTGTTGTGTAGTCCTCATGAACGTGCACGCTTTCTGTCCTTCTCTTCTGGTTGGAATAGAAAAGAATGCACTCACCAAATCCATGGCCACTTGCAATGTACCTGAGACCTTATAAATTAACTCTGACAATCATACCATATCCTGTATAGCAGCTGTGATCAGAGCTACGTGATTGTTTTCGGTAGTCTATAGTCATTCTTCAGGATTCATCCAGTTTCTGCAGGGACTAATGAATTACATGAAGATATGATGAAGAACACCACATTTCAGGTCTTTAATGGTGACATTAATCTCCACCATTCCCCTGGGCTGTAATGTTGTTTTGACTTATCCTCTTGGTGGAGGATGGGAAAGAGCAGGAATGTTCAGCTCTAATCTTCCTCCTGTGCTCAGTCATTGGCTGAGAACAGACCAGGGAGAGCATGGCCACGCGTGAATGGTAAGGTAGTTCCCCAGTGACGGCAGCTGAGTCTGTCTGCCAGTGACTCTTTGCAGCAGGTTCTCTCAAAGGGAGAATTGAACTACAGCTCTATCACCATCTCAGCTAGATCAATCTACATGTATACATCAATCTCTCTATCTCTAGCTCTATCTAAATATGTAACATTTCACCATACACAAGTAGGGTTTACCCCAAGAATTCAATATATTTATTCACACTAGAAGACATTTTAGTAGAATTCATCAAACTACCATGTTGAAGATGGAGGAACATATAAGCAAATCAAAAGATGGCAATAGTTTTACTATTCTTTGGTGCTTTTCTGTCTATTCAAAAATTTCAACAAGCAAATCTTCTGCAACTGCATAACAGTCATTTTGAAAGAGAATTAAGAGACTTCTCTGCTGATGCTCAGCATCTAGAAATAATGCTTTCAGAACCTACTAATCTGGACCATCTTAAGAGTTTTGGCCAATCAGATCAATCAAGTCCCCCAGTTCTGTACAATTCCATCATGTGCACCATAACACACCTGCCACTGGGCTACTTACATTTGCATCACCTCTGTAGTATCCCATCAGTTAAGGATAATGTGGAACCTTTCCAAGGACCCTAGTATGATTTCCTTCCCTCTGAGCAAGAATGGAAAGAGGTATCATAGTATCAAGGAATAGTCACATACTTTGAATAGCCAGGATCTCTAGACTCTGGAACAATATTGCCTTCACATGGACACTGAAAATATATTATAGATTTAATTTAGTGTTCTGGAGTGCAGCAAACAATTTCCCTTCAGATAAGCTTTCTCCAAACACAGCAACTGAGGCATCTTTCATATATACAAACCAAGTGGACCTGGAAAGTTCAACAAGCTGGGTACAAGCTGAACCACAAGAGCAAACTAAGCACATTATAAAATAACAATAAGGATAATAAAGCTAATAATTACAATCTCTCTGGTGAGATAAAAGGTCACTGTGACCACCAGATTGCAATGCCAAATATCCTGCCTGGCATGACGCTTTCTTCGTCCTTGTGCTTTTGTAAGCCCAGGGTCAGGCTGCAGGCAGGCGCCAGCCCCAGCTTTCACTTGCTTACCCTCCAGTGACTGCCAGTAGCTCAGGTTGCAAATTTGTTTATATTTAGAAGAACAGGTGTGTGGCTCAGTTCTAAATCAAGTCAGTGCCCTGCTGGTGTCATCTCGGTGCACTTCATATAGCTGAAATAACTTAATATGGAAAAGGGCAACACACCTACCTTGACTTAGTAAGGGCTGCACCGAGCACACAGGAATTTTATGTCATGACTTCTGTTCTCTTCAGATTCTCTTCACTGTCGCCACTTTGCACAAATCTGCAAATTTTTTTGTGTGTGTTGGTTGGTGTTTTCCTGTGAGAAAAGAAATCAGAAGCCCTGGATTCAAATGAAGTCTCATTAGAAGATTGAGTTATCTCTTACCTGTGTGACCTGGGGATGATTTATAACCTCTGGTCTTCTGTGGGCCCCCTCTTTAATACAACAAGATTTCTGTAAAACTCAAATGCCACCATGAAGGTGAATGTGCTTCATAAATGCTAAAGTACTCCACAGATGTAAAATAGCCATGATGCATGTAAAAGATCTTTATGATGTTAAATATGCTTTATAAATGCTAGCTCGTAGAATGGATGGAAGTGTGCAGTGAGCAACGGTATAAATGTCAGATCCATGACGGAATCCAAGACCAGGTGTTCTTGAAAACAGCAGCTTGGCAGTCATCTCCTTTAATCTTTATTTCTATTAAGAATTCGGATGAAAACATAACGTATTAAGAAATGGAGTTATAATGTAAAGTTATCCTGCTAGTGAATTTAGCTCTGATACTTGTCTAGGTTTCCATCTTAATTCTGTTCAGTGTACAATGGGACACTGAGAGACCATGCATCATTTTGTGGCATCCCTAAATGAAGTAGGTACCAAGTAGAAGGCTTTTCACTGGAAAAGGAAAAGGGAATTTTGTTTCCATTTCACTTCTCTTTATACTGTAATAGGGTGGATTGGGTGTTATTAAAAGCTATATTGATAAAATAAAATATTTTATAGAAAAAAATAATTTGTACTTTTCATTATGTAGCTTCATCATAAGTATTTTTTAATAAAAAGATTCCTGTCTACCAAGTGCATCTTTTTCCCCATGGTACACCAGACCATCCACTAAATAAGTAAACAAATACAGATACATGCTTTACCAAACACGAGTGACAGTACAAGCACCTAGAATGGACTTGAACTTTCTCCTGAATCATCTTTAAGGTCTACTTAGTTGCTCTGAGATACAAGCAAGAAGAGAGAAAAGTGTCCAAATATGTCGACCTAAAAGATACAAGAATGCCACCATCATAATAGTCCAGAAGAAAAGCCATGGGAGGTTCTCTTGTTCTCCTCTTCCTAGGACAGGAATTGTTTCTGCCACACGCCTGGCCATGGCTGCCATCCAGCCTCGACTTGGCCAGCCTTGCTCAGTGGTTGGAGCTGCTTTGGGGATGCAGCCCCAGACTACTGTGCACAGCCCAGCTTCCTGATTGTGTGTTTCAACTGCAGGTGCTAATCTATTACACCCTGGACAAGCCCTAATTTAGATCTCTCTCTCTCTCTCTCTCTCTTTCTCTCTCTCTCTCTCATATTCTCTCTCTTGTTCTCTCTCTCTCTTTACAGTTTCAAAGATAGGAATCCACTGATGTCTTACCATGGTGGAATAGAAGACAGCTTTGTTTGTTATTGCTCCCCAAATAACAATATCCAACCAAGGCAATGACATGTATAAAATAATTTAAAATAGTTTTGAGGACTTTATTTTTCAAGGTTTAAAACACTTCCCTTGCTAATTTTTTAAGTAGAAATATGAAAATGTTAGATTACTTGAAAAGAGTAAGTAATTAAAAATGCATTTTAAACAGATCATAACTAGTAGAGGAAGGACACTAATGAGGTTGATGGGAATGGGAAGAAGGTGGTAGGGAAAAATCGGGGTGGGAAGATTGAACTAAATGGAGAAGGCAGAATAATAGAGAGAGAGAGGGGTAAAAGCAAACAGAAAAAGGCAGAATCACACTCAGAGAAGGAGGAAGAGAGAGAGTGGGAGAGAAGGATGGGAGAAAGGTGGAAGGAAGGAAGGATGGAAGGGAGGGAGGAAGGAAGTGGGGGGAGGGATGGAGGGAGGGAGGAAAGAAGCAAGGAAGGAAGGAAGAGGTTTGAGGTGAGTGTAGTGATCAGAGATAAATTACTCACTAGTGTCCAGGTTGCCTGTGCCCTGTGACCACACTAGCCATAATCATAATTGTTAATAATAACATTTACTGAATGTTTACTATCTCTTAGGCACTATTCTAAGTACTTTCTATGTGGTCCTCACCAGAACCCTATGAGTTCATTTCTGTTATTATAGTCAGAGTCATCTCTCTCAGACGGGAGAAATCTGCACTCTACAGCTCAGAGGCCATGATGGCAGGGCCAGGATTCTGGCTCAGGTACGCTCCACACCATGGGCCACCTGCCTCTCAGCTCCTGAGGCTTCTTCTTCTTTTATTCTCCGTGTTGACTATTAGCCAGTTTCCCTTTTTGTTGAGATTTCTGTGAGCCTTACAGAAGTTAAAAGCAATATGTTCTGCATCTAGAAACACTGTATTTAGTACTATTAGTAAATTGCAAAGTCTGTTTTAAAATTAAAGTGTATTTTCTTTGATGATGCAAACCTTTAGAGGCTTACAGATGCTTGGCAATTTTCTAGCAGTTTCAAGTTCCTTTGATAGTTCCAGAATTTATAATTGCCTTATTGTTTTGCTTAGAGCGATCAGAGTTGCTTTATTCCTGTTAACCAAGGGTTTTAATGAAAACTAGCATTTATGTCTGCTTCCAATCAAATCCTTGTTTTGTAACCTGGTTAATACTAGGTAAGAAATAATAAGAGAAGCAAACTATGTAAAAGCTACGAATAAATTTTACATGTACGTAATAAGTACAACACTGGGCATGTCAATAAATAATTAATGAGTAAATGAAATTGATTAATTATTGCTTAATAACAACTTTTAAATGGCTTTTAGCATACCTCTAGAAGCCCTTCTAAAAATATTCACCAGTGGAAGAATGGTTTCTAAGTGATATCATTAAAATTAAAGAAGTATCCTTTATTTTCTATGAGTTTGCTGAAATTAAACTCAGCATCCACTCAGGAAAATGTAATTATTTTAAGTACTTTAGACAGAGGAACATTAATACAAGAAATGAATTGTTTAAAGAGGTGTTGAACAAGTATGAGATGGAGAGGCAAAAAGGAAACAGGGCTGACACCCAGAGAGCAGAAACACTCCACTGCCCCTGGGCTGGATTTCACAGCCTCCACAGACTGCTGAAATGTTGGAGTTGCTGTCAGTTTCCAGAGAGCTAGTGTAGAACGCAAGTGTGTTACTACAAGCCCTTTAGAGCTAACCTGAATAAATAGTGCCTAAATAAGGGCATTACAACAGCAGGTATTTACCTGAAATCTCTTGGTTTGACCTCATAAGCACCTGCACAAACCAACTGTTCTACCAGAAAAATAAAAGAAACAGAGGAATTTGGTTAGAGGCATTCTATCATTATCTAAGTATTTTAAAATAAAAGTAGGAAGCATTGTTCATTGTCTGTAGGATTTTTTAAACATCTCTTTGTTCTATTTTCTCCTCTGTTTGCTCTTTAACCATCTTTATCATTTTTTTTTTTTTGCCTTAACTAACAACCACTTTTCAAATTTAGCTCTTTGCTATTTTTTTCTTTGGATTATAAAGGTAATAATGCTTGTCTGCCCATTAAATGGATTGTGAAGGTACTTACTGAGTAAGGGGTGGTAAGTTGTGAGGAGTTTATTAAAGAACAATTCCAACTGTAAAGTGCCACCACGACTCTAAGAATGTCATACTAAGTCACTTACAGAGGATGGAGGTGATGTTCACAAGTCTTATTATAGCTCTTACACATAGCAGTTATTTCAAGGAGATTGCTTTATTCTGATCCCCACCGTCAATTTTGAGGTTAATGTCATTTAATTTTACGTATGCATTCAGAAAGAAATGAGATGGCTTGATGGCGACATCGATTTCAGGATTTCTTTCATTAGATTGAAAAAGCAGGTATTTCGACTTGCATTACTTGTTTGAAGCCAAAAAAAATTTTTTTTAAATAAAAAAATAAAAAAATCATGATCAACCCAAGCTTCATGTTAGGTAAAACAGTGACATTTTAAAAATTAACGAAAGTTATCTGGATCTCAGCTGCATTACATTAATTTTGATCAAAATGCTAAATGCCATATACAGCCAAGCTACTTCCACTGAGGGCCAAGAGGCTAGTCAAGTGAATCTTGTCCACCAGCGCGGTGGGGAATCTGTTGGGCTCGTGGATTTAAAATCCTCAAAGCAGCTTATCTCCTGAGAGGTTTCCTGAGTACTGTGAGCCGCCTGATGGACAGATTCATGCTGAGATTCCGCCTCCATGAATCGGGAAAAGGACTTTCCCTCTCTCTTCTTCGGCGGTTCTCAATCTGTGTGTTCAAATGCATTCAAGTACATGTGATGGGAAGGGTTCCATTAGCTCATGGAAGGCATTTAAGAAGAAGAATCGCCCTTGCAAGATTAAGTTCAGGAATCACTTTCCGTTTGGGATAAATATTGGCTATCAATCAGGAAGTAGGCAACATTAATAAGGTTATATTTAAAACAGACCAAAAATCCCCTCAGTAACATAAAGTGGGGGTTATTTTCAGTCAATTCTCAAAAATTCCTTCCAAGCAGCATAGCATCATGGTTATAAACATGAAATCTATAGACGAGTAGCTTGAGTTTATACCCTGACTCTATCATTTAGTAAATACAAGATTTGGGGCAAATTACTTCACCAGTCTGGGGCCGTTTCCTTACGTCATTAAATGAAAATAACAATAGTGCCAATTTCATAGGGTTATTGCAAGGATTAAATGAATTAAAATTTGTAGAGCTTAAAATGGTGCTTAACATATATTAACCACTACATATGTGTTTGCTAAAGAAATAAATTCTTTTCTTGAACCAGGAACGTCAGTCCCAGCTCTGTACACACAATGCACGCAAGCCCCAGTGCTGAAGCAATAAATCCTTCTGAGAAGGAAAATCATAGTCTCCCAGAGCCTTATTTTCAGAATGGCTCGTGTTGCTTCCAGGCATTGGCTATTTAATCCTTCCAGAACAACCAAGGGAGAATTTATGCAAATAAATTTCTCCTTTTACAGAAGAGAATGCTGTTGTCCAGGAATATCAAGTGTCTTCCTTGAGATGACCCAAGGAACTCAACCCTGCCCCATCTTTGTTGCTCTTTTAGATTGACTTGCTATAAAACATAGGCAATACTAAATAGGTAGGCAATCAAAAACTTAAAAGTGTGACGTGCAACCCAATTTAAGAAATGAGTACATATAGAGAAATGAATCCACTGTATGAAGTTCATGAAACATTTTAGAAACTGGATCTTTTCTGATGGCTTCAGGAAACGAACAAAGTACTTACTGCTGAATGGACTTAAGGTTCCATTTAAATTTCCTAAATGAGGAGGAAACTAAAATATGCAGCTGGATTTTAAAAAAAAATAACCAGTTATGGATGTAAGTAATGTTCAAATACATACAAATATGATTTGACTCTGCCAGGCCAGGAAGGAAAAAATATGATTAAGGTGAGTTTAGGAGCGTAGATAGCATGAGAGCCCTCACTATGGTGGGATGTCTTACCTGGTCAGGGTATATAAAGGGAAGAAATAAATGCGAGAAGTGGTTTGGGTGGAAATGATGGATATTTTCAATGCCCTCTCCCATAGCCCCTTGATGAGCTTTGAAAACCAATAGTCTTTGTCCATAAAAGTTTATTCATGCTAAGTCTTGTTTGTGAAAGGATCCTTGGACTTTACCCAGTCCAGTGAAGTGTCTCACAGGAGGGACAGAGGGAGAGAGAGGGAGGGAGGAAAGGAGGAAAGGGGGAACAAGAGAGTGGGAGAGAGATTTTCAATTATTCCCATGTTAAGGCATGGCTTGAAAAAAATGGTAACTTCTAGTATTTATATTTTTTTCTGACACCAAAGCAATAAATGCTTATTGCACAAAATTAGGAGAGTTTTAAAAATATACAAAAGAAAATCAAACTATGTAATTCTCTTATTCCACTGTGTGTCTGAGTATCTTGGGCTACATCATTACCCCCCCACACATACACACACACACACTCACCCCTTATGACTATAAATTCATATGAATTTTTAGAAATCAAATTAGTATCTAAGTGTACAGCTTCTTGACTTAGCTTTACACTTTATTATGCGTCTTTTTCTATACCCATAAATACTCTTCATAGATTTTGATTGTTTGGCTCTGCCATAATTGTGTACTGAGCTACATACAACTAATGGATGCTGTTTCTATTATTTTCCCAACATAAATAAAACATATATTTGTGACTCTTTATGCACTTCTGTGATTATTTCCTCACAAGAATTTTCTAGAAGTGGAAATCTTGAATCACAGCGCAGTAGTGTTTTAAAGCATTTAATACATAACATTGTGTTTTGTGTTTTCTCCAGTTTTTGCTGAACTTGAATATTAAACATTTTTGTCCAATATAAAAATGTCTTGAGTTTATCAAGTGAACTGCTTTTCTGTTTAATTCATAGTTTTTGCTTTTATCTGCCTTATACCATTTCCCATGCTTTCCTTATGATTATTTTCTATTATTATTTGATTTTATTTAAGGATTAAGTGGTTCATTTTTCTTCTTTCTCTAGAAAGAGTGATAAGCCCTTTAAATGTAATTTCTCATTTAACCCTAGCAGGAACTCAGTAGAGACCATTATTAGCTCCATTTTACAGATGAAGAAAAAGGACTCAAATGAAGTAAACAATTTACAAAGATCACAGAGCTAGTAGATGGTGAAATGGGTCTGACTTCTCTATATCCTGCAGGGATTGAAAGACAATGAGCTTCCTTACATGTGAGCACAGCTCCACGACCACATCCCCGGAGAAGGATGTAACACCCCTCAGAAGTTATAGCCCAAGAGTAAAGAGTGTGCTCTGCATAGGACAGTGTTTTCTCTTTAAAGCGATTAAGTGACAGCAAACTTTCATTGGAAATGTAACACCAATTTCTCATATTATTGTAGGAGAAAATTTATCAAGGAGTTTTCTGTTGCATCTCTTGTTCCTATGAATAATTCTTATAAAGGTTACAGGAATGTTTGGAAAGACTGCATTTATTTTTGTTGTTCCTTTTACCTATAATGCTCTTGCTGTACATTTTTTCTTTTTTTGTTGTTTTTTTTTCTGCCTGGCTAACATTTATTTCCTTTCCCCAAATCATTCTCCTCTAGAAGCTTTCTCCAAAATACCCTCTGAACCTCATAATATATTCTAATAGCACTTTGCATGCTCTTCCTGGGAGCTCTACCAGAATACCTTTTGCAAGAATAAGTTTATAAATTCTAAGTAAGTGAATGTGGGGGAGCTTTCTGTTTATATTTGCAGTATTTCCTCATAAGAGATTTAGCAACTTGCTAATAGAAATGTAGCGCTTAGTTTCAAACAAACAAAAAAACAGCTGCTGTCATTTGGGCTTCCAAACAACACGGTTCTATCAATTCAGACAAAGGACTTGATCATAATAAAAACCATGAACATGGCACGGCAGTGATACACACTCACTTCCGTGAATGTATAACAAACAGCATCCCACATTCATGGGAATAGACTTGCAAGGCCACCTGTCCATCGAAACAATATATTGAAGTCCATAAAATCGATGTTCTACATTATCTTCAAATAGCTCCACTCCACTTAGTCACCAGTCATTCTAACAGTCATTCGGCTGCTGTGTCAGAGGTGGGTAGCGAGAAATTACATCCATGCCAATAGCTTGGCTCCAGGATAAACAAGGAAGCCCTGAGAAGCCCTCTTTTAACTTTTTCTTTCCTAGTTCAGCCACGGCTCAGATCACGGCCTCAGCTTGTCAAATCACTTTCTCAAAGCAGAGGCCGGGATCTGTAGCAAAAGTGATGGATAATGCTAGGTCCCCAGGCAGGCAGTCCTTGCGACCCAGGCTGCTTCAGGCAGGTGCTGTCTGCACACACAGCAGGCACATGTGCCTTTATGCACTTGACTCCTTTACAGCAAAGTAAAAGAGACCTTCACAAAGCTCCACAGCCTGAGGGAAACAACTTGAAGAGTCTCACCAACTTGGCAAGCCAATCTCACAATGCTGCTTTGCTGACAGATAACACCTCTCTCTGCACGATTCCCACTTCTCAAAGCAACAGTGAGAAACATTTGCAACTTTCGAGAGAGTGACAGTAACTGTCAAAGCAGGCACAGGAGGAGTAGGGAGACAGTTCAAGAAGCCATAACAGAGAACACCAGGGATTGGACACAGTCAATCTGAGTTGGGGGAGGGGATGAAAAATAGAAGACCAGACACACTGTGTGGCCTCTGAAGAGGAGGCAGAAGACGGTACTCACTGTGTGCACCAGAGCAGAACTTGCATTAGCAGAGACCAGGCTGGGGACTCTGCTGTCCTCACTATTTATGAGTGAAATTCCCCCCGCCCCCTCTCTCTCTCTCTCTCTCTCTCACTTCCTCTCTCTCTCTCTCCAAATTACTCAGAGTTCTTTTGGTTGCAAGTGACAGAAACTACAATTCACACTTAATCAAGCCAAAGAAAAGGGAAAAGAAGGATGAGGAAGAGGAGAAGGGAGAGGAGAGAAAAGCAGGAAGGAAGGGGAAAGAAAGGAGACTCATTAAACTGTAACACCCAGAATTGGGGTCAGATTTGGGACACAAGTGACATCATTATGGCTCAGTCTTATTCTCCTCCCTCCTCGGTTCTGATGTCCTCTGTGTTGGCTTCACACTCTCCAAGCTCTTTCCTTTGTGTGAAAATTAGATTTTCAAGAGTTATACCCTACATTCTTAGCAACCTCAAGAAGATTTAAAGAAAAAAAAAAAAAAAACTTTTCCTCTAATACATCCAAGAAAAAACCTGAAAACTCCTTGGTTTGAATTAACCTGGCTGGGGTCTCCTATGCACACCTGGAGCTCTACTCACACCAAATGAATGTAGAGAGGGTTTCCCCCAAAATATGGGGACACTGATACCAGAAGGGAAGGTGGGTTCTAAAATGTCAAAATAACAAACTTTTGATCAGGTCACTGTGGTTGGAGGATGAGCTTACATGGAGAGTTTAGAGGAAGTTTTCTGGGTTATCTGTCCAGCTTCCTTTTTCTGCCTTTTGATAATAGTACCATCTTTATTTGTGGAACTTTCTTACTTCACATGGTTTAGTGGAACTGCCAATCACAGGACCCCGATCACAGGAATGAGCCTGTGACTTGTTAGCCAATCAGATCTGGTCTCCTGGGACATGTAATCTTTAGCTCTGAGGTACAAAAAGTGGTTGGAGCTGAATCAGCCAATGGTGGGACCCTAAAGTGGTAACCATAAGAGCCTGTTTCTAAGATACCCAAAGTATCTTAGGGGCCTTGGTTCCTGTCTTTCCAGACATCTTGCTGCTCAAGTCTTCCTTCAATTTTGTATTCTACTCAGTGCATTCCCATAACTTTGTTTTACTGCTTACATTAGTCAAGGCATTTCCATTGAGTGCAGCCCCAAAGTCTGGATACAACTGAGTTAGTTTCAGAAATCCACATTACCTTAGATGTCCAGGACTGGATTTAAGTTCTTGTCAAAATCTATATTCAGCCCTGAATAGAAATAATCCAAGAACATTGCTGTTTCTGTTGTAGAAGGAGGACTATGAAAAGCTGTGGTCCCCAAATATACAGTATACTGACTGACCTCAAACCTGGACTTGTGCTAAATATTCCTTCTGAGATATTTGTTCCCTAGTGTGCTGAAAAGGAAAATTAACCAGTCAGAGGTAAGGCAAAGCTCTCAGTCATTTTTCCATTCTTACAACCATATGCATATTAATTAGATGATGATTTAAATTTTTGAGCACCTACTCTATGTCAGACATTAGGAAAGGCATGGAAGACACCATGCTGGGCAACAATAGACACAACCCTTAACTCAAAGGGTGTGACAGAGAGAATCCAAAAATTAAAAAATCATAGACTGCATACTGGTTTCCTAATACTGCCATAATAAAGTAGCACAAACTGGGTGGCTAAAACAAAGAAATTTATTCTTTCACAATTCTGGAGGACAGAAGTCTGAAATCAAGACGTTGGCAGAGCCAAGCTCCCTCTGAAGGCTCTAGCAGAGAATCCTTCCTTGCTTTTTCCAGCTTCTGGAGTTCCTCAGCTTGTAAGACTTTTCACTCAATCTCTCTCTCCATCTGTGTGTCTCTGTGTCCTCTTTTCTTATAAGGACAGCAGATACTGTGTTTAGAGCCCACCATAAATCCAGGATGATTTCATCTCAAGATCCTTAATTAATTACATCTGCAAAGGCCCTATTTCCAAATAAGGTCACATTCTGAGATTCTCGGTAGACATGAATTTTTGGGAGACACTATGCAACCCACCACACAACTTAATATATAATTAGAAACTAAACAACACCAATGAAAGGAAAGAATATGATCTTATGGATGGATAAGAAAGGAGTGTGAACTAGACTTTGGATGTAGTAGTTTTCTTTTGCTATGTAACAAACTGTCATAAACTTAGCAGTTTAAAACCATAACCCCTGGGCTTCCCTGGTGGCGCAGTGGTTGAGAATCTGCCTGCCAATGCAGAGGACACCGGTTCGAGCCCTGGTCTGGGAAGATCCCACATGCCATGGAGCAACTGGGCCCGTGAGCCACAGTTACTGAGCCTGCGCGTCTGGAGCCTGTGCTCCGCAACAAGAGAGGCCGCGATAGTGAGAGGCCCCGATAGTGAGAGGCCCGCGCACCGCGATGAAGAGTGGCCCCCGCTTGCCACAACTAGAGAAAGCCCTCGCACAGAAACGAAGACCCAACACAGCCAAAAATAAATAAATAAACAAAGTAAACAATGCGTTTAAAAAAAAATACATTTAAAAAAACAAAACAAAACCATAACCCCTTAATATCTCAGACTTCTGTAGGTCAGAACTCAGGCACAGTGTGGCTGGATTCTCTACCCAGGGTCTCAGGAGCTGAAATCAAGGTGTTGTCCAGACTGAGTTCTAGTCTGGAGGCTCCGGGGAACAATGCACTAATAAGTTCTATTCAGGTGGTTGGAAGAAATCAGTTCCTTGTGGTTGCAGGACTGAGGTCCCTGTTTCTTTGTTGGCTGACTGCTGGGGGCTGTGCTCGACCCCTAGAGACTACCCACATTCCTTGTCACAGAGTCCCCCCCTCTTCAAAGCCAGCGATGGAAAACCTCTTTTGTATTGAATCTCTCATGATTCAAAGCTCTCTCTTCCAGAAGAAGCCAGTCTCCTTTTAGGGTTTACTGAACTGGGTTTGGCTCCCCAAGCTTAGGCTCCCCATCTTAAGCTCATCTTATTGGGGACCTAAATTATATTTGCAAAATCCCTTCACAGTAGTACCTAGATTAATGTTTCATTGAATAATTGGGAAAAGGTGTATATATATACCAGGGACAGGTATCTCAGGGGCCATCTTTGAATTCTGCTACCACAGTGGGTCAAGGAAATCTTGCCTGGGGAAGTCTTCGTGAAGTTGCGACCTAAAAGATGACTTGGCTAGATGAGGAGGGAGAAGGAGCATTGTGGACAGAATGAGAGTGAAGAGGAAAGAGCTGCTCTCACAAAACTGAGAGAAGACCCACGTGGCAAGAGGACAGGGAATGAGGGCGAGGCTAGAGAGTGGTGTGGAGGCTGGGCCACATCATCCAGGGCCACATAGGCCACAAGAGGACTGGAGTCTTCCCCTCTGCACCAAGCAGTTACAGCCACAGGCTGAGGGAGAATCTCTCTGAACCATCTACAGAGTGTGAAAATCTGAAAAAGGCCAAACCTGTAAGGATAAAAGTCAAAGTATTTACTAACTGATTAGCCAAGGACACCAGCTTTAGTGCTGAGACATGCTCCTTTCTGCAGACCCTGGTTGCATTGTCATTAGCCCATTGTAGCTGGTTTATAGGGAGGTCCAAGGGGTTCTAGGAAGGGAACAGTGGCAGGGTGACCATATAATTTATCACCCAAACTGGAACAGTTTCGGGAATGATAAAGGGCACTATATTAATTACACTAGATAACAAGGGTATATCAGGACTGTCCAGGCAAAGCAGGAATTATGGTCACCAGTCTTTTGGAACTCAAGGAAGTGACTATTTACCAACCAAAAGGGAAATTTTTAAAACGTATGTTAACAAAGCCTCCTTCGTGCATACTGACTACGTATCAGCAATACACACTAGAATTTAATAGGCTGAAATTCAGTAACTAATCTAGCACTAACTGTCACTCTGAGAAATTGTTCTCACACCTCAATTTCCCCTACTTTGAAAGTAAGTTTATCCCTGTTCCTCCTTAATTCATTCCATGTGAATTCCATTTAAACGGACTTATGTATAAGCATGTCTTTCTTTTTCAATGTGTAAATTGCAAAATATTTCCTGTGGCTTTCCATTGTGATAGCACTGGAGAGAAATTTGATAAGACAAATAAAAATTCCCAAATGAACAATAGTGAGTATTGTGCCGAGAGATGCCCTGTCTCTAAGGTCTGAGGTAGCTTAATCCTAGAGCCTAAAGCTTGGACTTCGTCTTCCATTCCTGTGTACAAAGGCTGTTCTCTGCAGGAAGTCAGCCAGCTGTCGCTCTGCTCTGCTCAGGCAGAGAAGAGAAAACCTCCACTCATTCCACAGGGGAGCATTTCTCTCCCTTCTCAATTTATCACCATTTTACCTGTTCCTCAGAGCCCACCTCAAATCCCACCATCCTTGGGAATTCTTGACTTATGACGCCAGCAGGTGACTCTTTCTTTCTCAAGTTACACATTTTATGTCTTTTGTGTGCATCACATGATGGGAATTTTATCACATAACTCCCTTTCAATAAGTGCCTATTTTTCACAAGGTCCCAATTTAGTTTAGTATAACTTTTCACAACCAAATCCTAGAGTATAACAAATTGGGCTAATCAGTTTGAGCCCCTCACTTTGGGGGGCCCTCACAGCTCCTGGTACCAGGTGGCTAAAGTTTCACATGACAGGATTGAATGGTAAAAGCTGCCAACTGGTTGGAAAACAGATCCAAGGCTGGTATACATCCATTGAGCGAATCATAATGACCCTGAGGGCAGCAGCCCTTTCCACGTGCACCATTAGGACACATAGGCTTTTCTTCTTTTTGCCTTCAAACCTACCCTTAAAGTTCAGCTTAATTTCAATTTTTCCTAAAAAGCATGGGAAGAGCTACTCACTGTGGTCTACCCTATGCCTATAGGTCTTTAGGAATACCTCTAAGTATTGCAGCCTCTAACTCTCTAAAGCAAGTGTTGGCGAACTTTTTCTGAAAATGGACAGATAGTAAATATTTTAGGCTTGCCGGCCATATGGTTTCTATAGCAATTACTCAACACTGCCATTACAGTGGGAAAGCACCCCAGATAGACAGTATGTAAACCAATGAACATGGCTTTCTCCAGTAAAATTTTATTGACAAAAACAGATGGTAGGCTGGATTTGGCCCATGGGCCAGAGTTTGCTGACCCCTGGTCTAAAGCCCAATCTAACATAGTATCCTACCAGTATGTAAGCATGTGAAACACAAACTGCCCAAATCATAAAATGCTTTAATTTTTTATTTTTTTAAACTCTCCTCTTTCTTTCCCTATATTCAGTCTTTAGCTTCTCAATAACAGTAACTATAAATTTTACAGTGTGTCCCGTAATTCCAGCCTCACAGGAAAAAATGTGTACTTTTCCATCCATAAGTTACACTTTCCTATTTCTACAAACCTTCATGTCTCTTATGAATGAAGAAGTAATACAAATTATTTTCAACATTGGAGCCGTTTGAAAATGCAAACATATGTAGAGAAAATTGCAAATTTTGAGCATTTGTTGTAGCACATTAGTGAGGGATGTAACCTCATTACTGCTGACCTGATTCACCATGTGTTTGTTGACTAATCACATCAGAATTTGTATGAATGAAAGCTTTGTTTGCTGTCTTTTTAATAGTAATTTTCCTATGATGTTGGGCTTATGGGAAAATCTGAGTTTCTTTTCTCTCACAGTTGTTTCTAGATTTGAGTAAGTTTTCGTTTCTAGATTGTAGTAGAAAAATAAATGTTGGATCTCTGCTAGACCTCCATATAGTCAGAGAACTTTCATGTTCTTCCTCTCCTAATAGAAGTCTGGGAAGCAGTATAAATGAATTGCTGACTTTCCATCAAAGCCTTCAATAACTTTGTCTCTTCCTCCATCAGCCTGAATAACCCAAGTCTCAACTTTGGAGAGATTCATTGACAAGGAAATGAAGAATTCATGATAGCTTTCCTGTAAATCTAACAAATTTGTCCTTGTCATATGATATCACCCTATTTACTTTCTACCACCCTTGCTGATCTATATATTTTGTCCTTTTATTCTTTTCTTGCATACAGCATCTCTTTCAACTCTGTTTCTAGACCTTTTTCCCCATATTACCCAATTCCCATGAGATACCTTTTTCCCCTGCTCAAAAAAAGTCTCCCTCCACTTTAAGATTTTTTCCTCAAAATCCTGGTTGTGTTTTAACTTTCAGAATTATGCATATGTTAAAATTCTCTATAAATACTAACAGTCAAGGGTGGAATGGGATTTTTAAGGGAAGACCATGAGCCTCCGAGATACATGTTACATGTTGATGTAACAGCTAAAGAACTACACAGAGAATCTGTTAGTCACTACATGACTCTCTAAACTGTCCCTCACTGTGGGAGTGCTTGGTTGCAGGGTCAAAGTTCAGACATCCAAGTCACCCCTGCCTTTGGCAATCCATGCCTAATTCTCCCTGCCAGTGAGCAGGCCAAGTGCAGAACCTAAACTCAGCACAGCAGCACCTTCAAACGTGAAGCATGAAGGTCAAAGCACTTTGAACTCCCTGTGGGAAAAAGTGTTACTGAGGTCAGATGGGTTTTCTTTGGAACCATAGCAACTTACGTTTTCTTGAAAGACATAGAAGAAGTTGTAATAGGAAAAGAATTCCATAAATAAAGGTTATTAAAATGCCAGAAAATAGTCAAATGATAGTCATACAAAACAGAGCCCGTGTTTAAATTTTAAAACAAGCCGCCTTCAATGTAATAGGAAAAATATGTGTTTGTTAAGCCCCTGGGCCCAATTCTGCTTTCAATGAAAATCCGGAATTCCTGCTTAAGTCAATAAAGTGTGTTTGGGGGGCTGTTTTCAGGGTAACGGAGAAAACAGGGATGGGCAGAGGAGCACGATAATGCTTAGGGACCAGATTAGAACCTGGAATGAGGACCAGCCTGTATTCAGCAAGTACCCACCACATCAGTATGACTGTATAACTGTTGTGGAAGGGCAGGATCCATTCTGACTGGCCAGTGCTCATGCATTGTAGTCATTACCTATTTTTTTTTTTGAACTTTTGAATTTTATTTTATTTGTTCTTTTATACAGCACGTTCTTATCATCCATTTTATATACATCAGTGTATACATGTCAATCCCAATCTCCCAATTCATCACACCACCACCACCACCCCCCTACCGCTTTCCCCCCTTGGTGTCCATACGTTTGTTCTCTACATCTGTGTCTCTATTTCTGCCCTGCAAACCGGTTCATCTGTACCATTTTTCTAGGTTCCACATATATGTGTTAATATACGATATTTGTTTTTCTCTTTCTGACTTACTTCTTCACTCTGTATGACAGTCACTAGATCCATCCACGTCTCTACAAATGACCCAATTTCGTTCCTTTTTATGGCTGAGTAATATTCCATTGTATGTATGTACCACATCTTCTTTATCCATTCATCTGTCGATGGACACTTAGGTTGCTTCCATGACCTGGCTATTGTAAATAGTGCTGCAATGAACATTGGGGTGCATGTGTCTTTTGGAATTATGGTTTTCTCTGGGTATATGCCCAGTAGTGGGATTGATGGGTCATATGGTAATTCTATTTTTAGGTTTTTAAGGAACCTCCATACTGTTCTCCATAGTGGCTATATCAATTTACATTCCCACCAACAGTGCAAGAGGGTTCCCTATTCTCCACACCCTCTCCAGCATTTGTTGTTTGTAGATTTTCTGATGATGCCCATTCTAACTGGTGTGAGGTGATACCTCATTGTAGTTTTGATTTGCTTTTCTCTAATAATTAGTGATGTTGAGCAGCTTTTCATGTGCCTCTTGGCCGTCTGTATGTCTTCTTTGGAGAAATGTCTATTTAAGTCTTCTGCCCATTTTTGGATTGGGTTGTTTGTTTTTTTAAT
Organism: Balaenoptera acutorostrata; assembly: GCF_949987535.1. Classification (NCBI taxonomy): domain Eukaryota; kingdom Metazoa; phylum Chordata; class Mammalia; order Artiodactyla; family Balaenopteridae; genus Balaenoptera; species Balaenoptera acutorostrata. The sequence goes on from NC_080071.1 coordinate 82,629,333, forward strand.
ATTGAGCTGCATGAGCTGTTTATATATTTTGGAGATTAATCCTTTGTCCATTGATTCTTTTGCAAATATTTTCTCCCATTTTGAGGGTTGTCTTTTCATCTTGTTTATGGTTTCCTTTGCTGTGTAAAAGCTTTTAAGTTTCATTAGGTCTGTTTATTTTTGTTTTTATTTCCATTACTCTAGGAGGTGGATCAAAAAAGATCTTGCTGTGACTTATGTCAAAGAGTGTTCTTCCTATGTTTTCCTCTAAGAGTTTTATAGTGTATGGTCTTACATTTAGGTCTCTAATCCATTTTGAGTTTATTTTTGTGTATGGTGTTAAGGAGTGTTCTAATTTCATTCTTTTACATGTAGCTGTCCAGTTTTCCCAGCACCACTTATTGAAGAGACTGTCTTTTCTCCATTGTATATCCTTGCCTCCTTTGTCGTAGATTAGTTGACCATATGTGTGTGGGTTTATCTCTGGGCTTTCTATCTTGTTCCATTGATCTATATTTCTGTTTTTGTGCCAGTACCATATTGTCTTGATTACTGTAGCTTTGTAGTATAGTCTGAAGTCAGGGAGTCTGATTCCTCCAGCTCCATTTTTTCCCCTCAAGACTGCTTTGGCTATTCGGGGTCTTTTGTGTCTCCATACAGATTTTAAGACTTTTTGTTCTAGTTCTGTAAAAAAATGCCATTGGTAATTTGATAAGGATTGTATTGAATCTGTAGATTGCTTTGGGTAGTATAGTCATTTTCACAATATTGATTCTTCCAATCCAAGAACATGGTATATCTCTCCACCTGTTGGTATCATCTTTAATTTCTTTCACCAGTGTCATATAGTTTTCTGCATACAGGTCTTTTGTCTCCCTCAGTAGGTTTATTCCTAGGTATTTTATTCTTTTTGTTGCAATGGTAAATAGGAGTGTTTCCTTAATTTCTCTTTCAGATTTTTCATCATTAGTATATAGGAATGCAAGAGATTTCTGTGCGTTAATTTTGTATCCTGCAACTTTACCAAATTCATTGATTAGCTCTAGTAGTTTTCTGGTGGCATCTTTAGGATTCGCTATGTATAGTATCATGTCATCTGCAAACAGTGACAGTTCATTACCTATTTTTAATATCACACCAAACAAGGGTTCTCTAAAATTTCTCAGCACCATATAGCTTAATTTGTCTACCAATTTAACTTGCTAGAGAGGGTCTCAAAAGAGACTCATTATTTAAAGAGGGTTCATGGCACCATTTCTAGAAGCTATCTCCCTTATTCTCTTTCTGAATCATATATTCATTATCCTTATTTTACGTTCTCAAGAAAAAACAATTGAGCACTGGATGGTTAAATGCCAAAAGCATATAAATATTTATTTGTATGATATCAAAGAAAGAAGATAGTTTGGAGTATAGTCATTTGATATTAATTTAGGTATAATTTATAGTATTATATCAATTTATACAAAGAAAATCTACATTTTAAGAACTGAACTATTCTAAGAATGAGGAACTCATGCTGTCATATATTCAGAGTCGGAGATACAAAAATTTTAACTCCCTCAGTTGTTCAGTTTAAAAAAAAAAAAAAGGACTTCATGGCTTAATATAGTCAGATATTAGAAAGGCAGAGGGGCCTCTAAACTAAAGCATGACAAGGATTCAGATCTGGAACACAGTCAGTTCCTTCTCTCTCTTCTCAAACCTCAGCTCTCCATCTGTCTGCAGGCTGGGTCCCTGCTCTCACACTTCTCCACTTGGTGGCACATGGCCACTGACAGCTCTGAAGTCACATCCTTACAGCCTTTGGCCAAAGAGCAAAGATCGCTCTCTCTTTTCCAGATTCAGTTTTTAATATCCAAGTGAAGGATGAGGATTGGCCTGAATACTCTCTCATTTAAGGTGTTACATTTGAAGAGCACTCAAAAGACAGCTTTCTAACTTAACATGTGACATTTAACCATCATATCCATTAAACCTTTGAACTTTTTTTAATATTGATTAATTTTATTTATTTATTTTCCAGCTTCAAGGAGATATAACTGACATACCATTGGGTAAGTTTAAAGTGGATGACGTGTTGATTTGATACACTTACATACTGCAAAATGACTACCACCGTAGCGTTAGATAACACCTGCATCACATCACGAAATTACCATTTCTTTTTTCTGGTGAGAACGTTTAAGATCAACTGTCTCAGTGATTAGTTTTCCTGTATATTTTCTATAATTTTAAAGCAATATATATTAATTTCCTTATAATTTTAAAAGCAACACACAAGTACTCTAGAAAATGTTTAAGCAACATAAATATAAAAACATCCATTATTTCTCTACCATTTAGAGGTAACTTCTATTTCATGTTCTTATATTTCCTTTTAGACCTTTTATTTTTACAGTTAAGATCATACTCTTCTGTGTGTGTTTACAAAGAATATTTTTTTTCATATTCATGCCCTTTTTTAATTTTTATTTTTTAATTTTAAAATAATTTTTATTGTATATTGGAGCAGAGTAGATTAACAATGTTGTGTTAGTTTCAGGTGTACAGCAAAGTGATTCAGTTATACATATGAATCCAATGGTAAATATCAGTGACTTATCACTAAACAAAACAGTCTACTATATCAGCTAAGGATGCAAAGGAATAGAGAACCTGTCTGGAGAGGCAGAACATTAGAGGTTAAAGTGTAGCCCCTGGAACCAGACTTCCTGGATTTGAACTTGACTTTGATGCTCACTGGGTGTCTGTCTCTGGGACAAGTCCATAACCTCTCTAAGTGTCAGAGCCTTCAGATAGCAGATGCTGCTTACCCCAAAAAGGGAGTTGTAAAGATTAAATTTCAGATCAGTATCTGACACTCAGTAAGACATACTTCAAAATTTCAGAGTTAATCTTCCTCCTTTATTACCCAACATAGTGTTAAATCATTGGTCAAAAAGAACTAGTCAAAGGCAATTAGAATATTCCCCTCCAGGATAAAATTTAGCAACCCTCAGCAAGCATATAATACCCATTGTGTTCTGACCACATCTCATCTCCCACCAACCACTTCACATGACCACACAGATTACTGGCGCTTCTCTGAACTAGACCTATGTTGACTCCAAGCCCCTAGGCTTTCGTAAAGTTCCACTGCCTGAATTGTCCTCCCATGCCCATTTTCCCAAGAATATCTCTACATAACTTTCTTTTTTATTGTATAAGAACACATTTTAAACAGAAATCCCAATATAAGCAGTTATTATCACATCCACTCAATGAAATCTTTTCTAATAATCATTTAAACTCATTACACTTGCATACCTGTCAATTCACAATTTAACTTATCTTTTAAACAATTTGCTTTACAATTAACAGGCCAAATAAAATGACCTCTTAGAATATAATCACCGGAGAAAATTACAAAGATCTTATCTAGGAGCAAGGTAACACTTAAAGGGATTTTCCAATGGCTTTATTTTTATTGGAGTATAGTTGATTTACAATGTTGTGTTAGTTTCAGGTGTACAGCAAAGTGATTCAGTTATACATATACATGTATTCATTCTTTTCCAGATTATTTTCTCATATAGGTTATTATGGAATATTGAGTAGAGTTCCCTGTGCTATATAGTAGGTCCTTGCTGGTCATCTATCTTATATAGAGTAGTGTGTGTATATTAATCCCATGCTCTTGATTTATCCCTCTACATCACGTTTCCCCTTTGGTAACCATATGTTTGTTTTCGATATCTGTAAGTCTGTTTCGGTTTTGTAAGTAAGTTCATTTGTATCTTTTTTTTAAAATAAGAGTCCACATATGAGTGATATCATATGATATTTGTCTTCCACTGTCCGACTTACTTCACTTAGTATGATAATCTCTAGGTCCACCCATGTTGCTGCAAATGGCATCATTTCGTTTTTTTATGGCTGAGTAATATTCCACTGTATATATGTACCATATCTTCTTTATCCATTCTTCTATCGATGGACATTTAGGTGCTTCCATGACTTGAATATTGTAAATAGTGCTGCAATGAACATTGGGGTGCATGTATCATTTTGAATTATGGTTTTCTTTGGATATATGCCCAGGAGTAGGATTATTGGATCATGTGGTAGTTCTATTTTTAGTTTTTTAAAGAACTTCCATACTGTTCTCCATAGTCTATGTAACTTTCAGGTCCTAGCTCCTGTGATTTCTTCTGGTTTCCCAAAGGAAGTGTGGATTTCTTTCCCCTCTTTATCTGACTCAATTATAAAACTCGTCATCTTGTATTATAATTGTTAAAAAATTTCTTTCATTCTCCTAGAATGTAAAAGGAGGTAGTTTTTAATTTAATTTGTATTTTATTCCTAGAGCCAACAATGACCAGAATATAGTAGAGTTCAATAAATACTGTTGAATAAAGGGGAAGATTCATATTCTTTTATCTCAAACTTTGCTGCATTGAAGCATGAAAAATGATGGCATTTTTCCCAGACAGAAAAATATCACAAGATTTTTGGACCCAAATACATTTTTGTCCTCAAAAATTTGAGCATAAAGGTATTGCTGGGCAATAGACATTGTCATGCAGTTACCCTCTCAAAGTCATAGCCTTTTCTAGAAGTTCACATCTAAGGGCTTAGGACATAATCCCACCAGTCCTAAAGGTAATATACTCTTTCAAGTGAGAGGAATTTCCCCCTTGTTTTAACAAGTGTGATCAGCCCCCTGGAAACATTTGCAAATCGCAATCAAAAAGGGAGCTTGTTATAGCACACAGCAAACTGCCACATGCATGATATCACGTAGAGTACAAAGGAAATATTATAGGTCTGACCAGCTCAAACATCTCTGCCCTAATATTTCCAACAGATGTGGGGAATCTTTCCTCTTTTCATAATGTGGTTTAGATGAATGTGTTATGTTATTCCTTAGAACAGAAAGATGTTTTAAACTTTTAAAAGATGTATATATATATGTGGGTATATATATATATCCCTAGGAAGATATAGATATATGTATATGCCTGCCTTGCATACAATAGATTTACTAAACAATAAAATGATCTGTTATTTTGACACGCTTACAGTTCCTTGCTTTGTTTTTTGTCTGTCCATACTCATAACCTAGGATTAAATATGAGACCTTTCAAATAATTGCTCCGAGAATACTTTAAAATTTTCATTTTCTCTAGACAATTTGAGGACGTAATATCTTTATAAGGTAAGTTTAAGAGCTTACATTTGTCTAACGGATCTGAAGCAGAGAGGAGTAAGCAGCCCACAGAAGTACCACAGTGTTTTAAAACAACTTTCCTTTCAACATCTCCAAAGCAATTATACCTGAAAATACCCCTAAGCTCAAGGAGTGTGCATTATGTAAAAAACCTGAAGGAAAAAGTTTAAAAAATACTAAATCCCACATGTGATTTACCAAGTGATACTGAATGACCATCTATTTTCTCAGACTTATGAGAGTAAAATTATTTTCCTCTACAAATAAAGCTTTATGTCTAAAAGTAATGTAATGCCACATCCATGATTAATGAAATAAAACTTTAGTTTTATATCTATAACTTTGCTTTTGTATACATGCAAAAATAATTTTAACCAAATGCTTTGAGATTCAACATTTCATTCATTCACTACTTGGTTTCGTACAAGAGCTATATACAAGATGCCATGACAGATGTTGCTATTATGGCTAAAATATACAGTCTACAATATACAGTCATGGTTACCAAACTTTACAGATTTTAAAGATCAGATATAAGACATATCCAATAATAATGATAAAACATAGGATTTTGTAAGAATCAAAGAAGAGGCACAGACAACAAGCCCTACAGGTACTCAGAGGAAGCTGACAGAGCAAGGAAGAGTCCATGGTTGCCTTTGCACTGGACACTGAACTATTGGGAAGATTTCTGATAGAATGAGATGGCAACCAAGCATTATAAGCAAAAGGAAGAGTATGAATAAAAGTACATGGCTAGAGGAACACAAATCATATTCAGGAGTCTGCACATACTTTGAGAAAAAGGCATCTCCAAATAGCAGTTCACAGGCCAGATTCAACCCACAGATATATTTTGCTTATTATCCAACACATTATTTTTTTTAAATCAGTTGACAACACTTAACACTTGGTAAATTTCACATAAAAGTCCAAATTACTAGCATTTTGTTAAAAATTTAAAGATCCAGCAATAGTCAGCAAATATTTATTTCCCCGTGAACACCATTGGCTGGAGCTTAGTAGAAATATTTAGACACCCTCTTATTTACCATAGTCCTCCCCTCTCCCTGTAGTCTTACAGTAGCCAGAATACTAATTTCCATTACTCAAAGGGTACTATACATGAATAGATGGCCTCATATATAAGCCCATTCATCTGAAGAGATGTTTAGGGAAATAGTGATAGATAATATTTGGAAGTAAGAAAGAATCCAAATTATGGAAAATATCTAATACCATGCTAAGGAGTTTGGATTTAATTAACAGAAGTCAGAAAGAAAACTTCAGAATAAAATGATCAAAGTAGAGTCTTAAGGAATTGTATCTGGGAGCGAGGGAGGTTATCTTAGCACACAGAGAGAGGAAGCCAGTAATAGTAACCAAGGTCACCATTTACTGAGATATACTGATGTTTTTGGAAACTATTAAAACAATATGCATCATGCTCAAGATTTGAATCTTAGCTCCACCTCCTTCTAGCTGTGTGAGTTTAGTAAATTATTTAACCTCTCTCAGCCTCAGCTTGGCACACAAGAAATAATACCTAATAATCAAATTAAAAAATATATATGGAGCATTAAATGAATTAACCCAGTTAAAGTGCTAAGAACAGTACTTGACACATAGAAATAGCTCAACTAATGGTAACTATGATTTTTTAATTCTCAAATTCAAAGATATTATTTTTTTCCATTTCATGGGAGAGGAAACTGATGTTCAGTAATGTTAAATATTTGCTCAAGGGAAATAGACATCACATGAAAGAGCCTTATCTCAAAAACAGGCTAGAATCTGGACTCTTCATTATATTGTTACTTCCTACTGAAGAAATTTAGGAGAAATCTCCTTGGCTTCTCTGAGTCTCTTTTTCCAAATTCGAGGTTGAACTGGCTCATTGAATGAGTCCTTCACAACCACCCCACCGCCTAGTTAGAGGGACCCTTCCCTATGCTCTCTCCTTTGTCCACAGAATCCCCATCATGACAGCCAGGACAGGCTGTGTAGTTGAGGCACATACATACAGCCCCCTCGCTTGCTGACCACTCATCTATGTGTATGTTAATGAGGGGAAAATGTACTAGTCATTCCTATTTCCTGAGAATCTTAGTTCACTTCCTTGCACACACCCAGTATGCAATAAATTTGCTAAATTAAGTGAAATGATCATTGGAATGCCAGGTTCCATCAACCATAGAGTAGAAAACAAAAAGGAATATTTGCGGAGAACAGAAGTGGAAAGAGAATTCCAGATTTTTATAATGCTTTATCCCACTAACATTTAAGCATGTACTTAAATACTTTTTAGATACTTAAATTGATTTTGAATAGCATTAATAATTATATCAAAATTTTTAGCAACGATAAGGGGATACAACCTAATAAAAATCTTATGTGATTTGTTAAATCCATTTCATTTTGGTGGAATCATGCCATCTCTACATGAGCTAGGAGCATGTGCATGTGTGTGTGTGTATGTTTGCACAATGATAGGTACAATATGTTTTATGACTCATATGGAGAAAATTGCACCTATGAACAAATTGGATCAGGCACACAGATAAATGTTTTAAAAGGTATTTTCAACGCTGCCCTAGAAGAAATACACTGAGACTTCAGCATCATCTACCCTTCAAAACAAATCTTGGAGTGAAGTCAGGAGAAGGAAAAAAATTAACCTACCAGGAGATAATCATAATTTGAAAAGATACATGCACCCCAATGTTCATTGCAGCACTATTTACAATAGCCAAGACATGGAAACAAACTAAATGTCCATCAACAGATGAATGGATAAAGAAGATGTGGTACATATATACAATGGAATACTACTTAGCCATAAAAAAGAACAAATTAATGCCATTTGCAGCAACATGGATAGACCTAGAGATTGTCATACTAAAAGAAGTAAGTCAGACACAGAAAGACAAATATCATATGATATCACTTATAGGTGGAATTTAAAACAAAATTAATACAAATGAACTTATTTACAAAACAGAAGTAGAGTCACAGATGTAGAATTGCCAAACATTGAACATTCTTATAAGAGAGGATCCAATAAGTCCTACAATAGAAAAAAAAACTGGGTTCACTTGGTTTGACCCAATATTTTTCAAGCATGTTTAACCATAGATCACTTTCTTTCTCAACTATTTATTTGTAATTAATTAACTAATTATAACCAATTGATCTTCTTTTTCATTTTTTTCTTCCTTTTCTCCCTCCCTTTCTTTCTTTCTTTCTTTCTTTCTTTCTTTCTTTCTTTCTTTCCTTATTTCGTTCTTTCTCTTTCTTTTCCTTCCTTCCTTCCTCTCTCTCTCTCTCTCTTTTTCTTTCTAGCATCTATGAACATCCTGGCAAGATTTGTGTTTCTCAGGTCACATGCTGGGAAACACTGCTCTCTGTTGGATACTAACTCTTCAAAGTTAGATGTTAGCATCCTCTCTGCCGTCTCTGATTCCCTCCATTCCCCAAATAAAATACAATCAATTACCATTTCCAAATAATTCCAGCAAGACTACCATTCTTCCAGGCTTTAGTTTAGAAACCTTGACTCTCACTGTTTAACTTTCCTGGATTCAATTTCTCAACGAGCCTTACTTTCCCCTTATTAAAAAAAAGATTTTTATATTTATTTTTTATATTTATGCTTCATATTTATATTAGATTTCTATTTTCTTTATTTCTAATTTTATATTTCTATTCTCCCTTATATAAAATGATTCCCTGGACTCCCCTTTTTCCTCTCCTTCTTGTGAGCTTTCATCCTCTCATCAAAGCCTGCTAGTTAGGGTGACAGCGATCCCACAGAAGCTGTTTGTCCTGCTCCCAGCAGGCTCATCTGGAGGCTCGACTCCTCCATGTGTCTTCCTGATATTCCCACCCAAAGGAATCACACCCAAAGGTAACTGAGATAAACCTAAATTCCTATACAGATATTAGCTTGCCTCTAATCATTCTCTGATTGAGATGTTGGAGGGCTGAATTTGACATCTCAGAGAGATTACAAAGTAATGTACCAGATCTTTTATTTTTCATACTTCACAATGTAGAGCCCCTCAGTGGGCACAACTTCTGTGTATGATGAAGATAATCAGTGGTTAAAAGGAATAAAAATTGAAATTTCATTAAGCAGGAGAATTAAAAATTCTCATTTAGTATATTTTCCTTCTTCCTAGACAAGTCGGCAGCATCTCCCTTATTTAGGCACCCTCCTGGGCAAGGCCAAACCAGAGTGGTGAGAGGCCAGCTCAAAAGCCAGAAGTCTCAGAGGTCTGATATAAAGGAGGACTTCCCACAAGGGCATTCAGACTGAGAAACTTCTGGGCTCCAATTTCCTCAAAGGTGATAAAATGAACAGCACCTGAAGCGGGTAATAAGGATAAATCTAGAGCCAGAAGCAGGAAACACCAGGAATCACTCTAGGGGGATACATGGTGATCCACAGAAAATTAATAGATTTCAAAGACATTTCTTGGAAAGTGGCACCAGAACTGCCCTGACAGCCTATTAAGCTGTTCCTTGTACTCCTTAGCCAGCCCCAGGGTCCTTATTGCCCACAGGTTCTGGGTGCCTGTGTCAGACACCAATGCTTTTCTTCTGAGCCTATGGGTGTATCAGCCTAGATTAGTCACTTCAAATCTCCAAAAGCCTCTGTCTCACAATTTTTCTTTAATGAAATTTTAAGCTCTAGTAACTGGTCTTATGAACTAAGTTCTGACAATGACTGTATAAGAAACAGTCCAGATCGATTGAGCTCATATTGAAATACTTTAGTTCCCTTTGAGTCAGAGATTCTACTTTACTTAAAACCAACAAGAGTCTATAAACATAAGGAGGAAAGGATTTTATAATTAAAAGTGAACACTTCCAATTCAAGTTTATCATGTTCTCACAGTTTGCTCTGTTTTGTTGTTCCTCCCACGAAGTTCATTCACCTATTTTATGCCAGAAATTATCCTCAAGGACAGAAGCATGAAGTTGAATACAAAATAGTTCCTGCCCTTAACTCACAATCAAGTAAAAGTGTCAAGAAATCTCAACAAAATATAAGTCGAACCACAGAAAAGTGCAGATGTACAACCATTACTGAACTACAGAAACAGCCATTTTTATGGCTTAGGCTCATATGGGTGTTTGCTTTAATAATAAAGGTGTATTACGAGTCCTGGTTGGTGTAGGGAATAGGGCTGTCAGTTGCCCTTTTTCCCCAATTTGGCTGCAAAACAAGGAGTGAGCAGAAAGGCAGTAAGAGGTGCTGCTAAGGAAACAGATAAAGGGCAAGAGTTTCGAGAGCCCTACATGCCATGACAAGAAGTGTGCACTTTATTCCAACAGGAAGTAGGAAGTCACTGAAGGGTTGCAAGCAGAGGAGTAGTATTAACAAGTATGTTTTTAAGAGATCCCTCCAAAAAATGTTCAGGACCAATCATAGGAAGTTGAGACAGGAGACAGGGAGACAGGAGACTTGACAGTAATCCAGGAAAAGCATGATGAGGACCTAAATTAAGGCAGGGAAAGTTGATATGAAGAAGAGGGGAGAGGTTCAAGTGGGATTTAAGAGGGAGAATCAGCAGGATTTACTGACGAATTAAAGATGAAGGAAAAAGTGAGAGAAATGTGTGAAAGGAAAGAAAGAGTCAAAGATGACCCCCACCCCCCAGGCAAGACTGGCTATGTAATTTATGGAGCCCAGTGCAAAGTGAAATTGTTCAAAAATTATTAGGAATTTCAAGACAGCAACAGCTGAGCGTTAAGCAAAGCATGGGGCACTTCTGGAGTGGCATTCACTCCACTGCACAGGTCACATGTCTGTGAAGCTGGCCCTGTTCCTAGGTTCTGACTAGTACTCGAGTAGACGATGGGACCATTAATTAGGATCCGGAACATGGGAGAAGGAGGAGGTGGGGGAGGAATAAAATGAGATTTGTTTAGCTATGTTGATTTTGAAGTTCCAGTGGTGCATCTGAGTGGGATGTTAGTGTAAGGTGGTGATTAAAGCAAGCACGTTGGAATCAGAAAGATCTGGGTTTAGGTCACAGCTGTTCCCCTTGTAAGCCATGAGATCCTGGACAAATTATCTAGATTTAATGTGCTTTGGTCTCCTCCTCTGTAAACTTCACAGAGTTAATAGATCAAATGGAATCCTATTTTAAAGTTCTTATTCTAGTTCCTGATATATGCTGTCTGTAAAGTCATTCATAAGTGACACTTATTATCATTAACATTATTATTATTATTATCATCATCATCATTATTATTATATCCAATAGACTTGGTTGTAAGTCTAAAGCAGTAAATCAGGTTTGGAGAATCATCGACGCACAGGTGGCTCAAAATGACAGCAGTGAAAGAAAATACACAGAAGAGAAGATCACAGTATTAACCCTGAAGAACACTGATATTTGATTGGGAAGGGAAGAGAGGGAGATAGAATGAGTTCTGGACCCTACAGAAGCACAAAGCTTAAACAAAGAAATGAATTGCTAATGGTGGAATTTCACAATAGAGACAGGCCTGTGGGGAAATACTTGGGGACAGGATCTCCCAGTCAGGCAGTCATTTACTCCACTGACAGATCTCTCAGTCTCTCCCTGCTCTCCAGACATATGCTACAAAGGTTCCAGATGTTTCTTTTTCCCTCAAGTCATTTCTGTGAAAATTTCCAGCATGATTACTAAATTGTAAAAATCTGACTCTGTTTCTAAAAGAAAATGGTATCTGATTAGTTTTACAGCACTCCACAACTCCAACTGTTTAGGGAAAGTAGTCTGCCTTTCATTTCATCAAGAGTATCAAGTGATGAATCTTTCATATTATATCAAACAAGTATCATTATTTAAAGGTTGGCTCCTTTTATTGACAATTTAACTTCTAGTCTTTAAACTGAAAAATACATTTTTAATTTGTTTTTCTGAATCACCTTAGTGGCTTATGAATATATTCATTTTTCCTAAGTAAAGGGAAATGGAACAAAAATCTTGAAATGCTCTGCTAACTCCCTTAAATTTATTTAAGAACATAACTTGGGACTCTATTCTGTAACTGAAATATCCTTTCTGCTTGAGTTCTTCGATTATGCAAGTACATAGTCTTCTGGGTTCTTTAGCAATTTAGCATCTGGTTTTCAAGTTATGTGATTTTTTTCCATGAATAAAAAGAAATTAAAGTTAGGTATCAGTTCACAAAATCCATAAACTTAACCGTCAAACTTCGATAGGATTCTAGTAATATTTTCCACTTAATGGCTACAACAGACAATGGCTGAGTGAGGTATGACCAAAAATAATATGCAAATGGAAAGCACATTGCTAGATCAGGGTAGAAACAGACATTTTAATTGATTTTATTGACAGCAGTATTTCCATTCCGTACAGTGGGTTACCTCTCCTTCAATCCCACAGTTCAACCCCACTGCCATATTCCTTATCCTCAGCACATAATTTGGCCAAGAAACAAGTATAAAGAATTAACTCCTTCCATTTCTCTTCCCTCACCTCCACAGTTATCTGATAGCCACTCATCTCTAGTATTATCCTCTCCTTCAATTTCATCTTCACCGTGTGCCACTGACACTTTCTGTCCTCCTCCTCTGCTTTCTTTTTCTCCCTAACACTTATCATTTTGTAAGATGCTATATATTTTCCTTACCTTGTTTATTTTCTGCCTCCACTACCAGAATATCAGCTTCATAAGATCAATGATTCTATCTGTTCTGTTCATCACTGAATTCTTAGCACCTAGAGCAGTGCTGGGAACCAATTAAGAACTCAAAAAATATGTGTTGAATAAATGAATGTCTGGCCTCCACCTGCAACATTTTCCCTTCACATCCTTCAGTTGATGTTCACAATGCAGCTTAAAATTAGCTTTAATGATGCCTCGTCTGGCCTTCCTATCTGGAATAGGCCTCTCCTAGACTGTTAGTCTTTATCTTAGTATCTTGCTTATTTCTTTCCCAATTCTGTATAGTAAAATTACTTCTTTTCTTTGTTCTCTTATTCAAAAGGTTTTCATTAAATGTCTACTGTGTTCCAGGGCATGTGATAATCACATGGGATACAGCAGTGAAGCCAAGCAAAGTTCCCTGCCCACATGCAACACCAACAGTAAGGGGAAACAGATAATAAGTAAATTATACAGTATTATAGAAGTTTATAAGTGCAATGGAAAAAAAACAAAGCAAGTTAAAGAGGGTCAGGAGTAGTGAGGTAGAGAAATGGGAGAGTTGCGTTTAAGCAGGGTGGTTCAGGTAACCTTAGGAAGGTGATATTTAAGCAGGACTTGAAGGATTAGCTATAATAACTAGGGAAGCATAGTCTAGGCAGAAGGAACAGCCAGTATAAAAGCCCTAAAGTGGGGCACAGCTTTTGTGTTCAAAGAACCCAAGGATGCCAGCATGGCTGGGACAAAATACAAGTTGGGGGGACTAGTAAAAATTAGTTCTGTGAGTAAAGAGGTCAGGAGTGGACTTTGTAGGGGCTCATAGGTCTTCAGAAGGTCTTTAGCTTTTATGTTCAATTACATGGGAAACCATTGGCAGCTTTTCAGCAGTGTGGCATGATCTGGTTTATGTTTACAGTGCCTGTTTGCTTGTTTATCTCTTGTCTCCTTCAGTATATGATGGCCTTTTAACTCACCACTCAGTATTCATTGACTAGCGTGGTACCTGGTATAATACATAAATATTTAAGTGAACAGGTAAACACATGATGTTACCATACAATGTTTGCCATACATGGAGAACACAGAGTATATTTAGGTGAGAGATGGGAGGAGAGACTGAAAGAGAATTTAGGGATTTTTTAATGAGCACTCTGTGTAAAATGAAGTTACATAATTAGCATGAGATAGATATATACAAGTTAAGTTAAAGCATGTTAAATGTTTACTAAGACATATTAATTTGCAGCAACAAGAAAATATTCAGAAGTATATAAACAATATATATTTTCCATGTCAACTAGATAATAGATTTAGTTGGGTAAAGGGCATACATTTTTGTATTTGTGTCCGTGTGTGTACCTGTGTACGTAAATACGATCCTTTGCTGAGTGATTTTTATGTGTCATGTGTGTTCTGAGTTCTAATTACTTTATCCCGTTTAAGCGTCTTAAGAACTCTGAAAAGTAGCAATTTTTATCCCCATTTAACATATTAGGAAACTGAAGTTTGGATAATTTAAATAACATGCCTAAGGTCAGACATCTAATAAGAGGTAGAGCCTAGATTTGAATCTGGTTTTATATGATTCTAAATCCCTTCATATTTTCAAATTCTTTTCACACACATCTCATTGGACTCCCCCAATAATAATGTGAGGCAGAAAAAAAAGACAAAATATTATTCCATCTAAGTGTATGTATGCACACAGATACACACACACACACACACACACACACACACACAGAAGAGAATACTAAGGCTTGATGAGCTTAAATGTTCATGTCTTGATTTGAACCCAGACCTTCTTACTCCAAACACATTTTGATTTTACTAACTACTTAAGAAATTAGACATTCTTTTATAACACAATCTACACGAAGTCAAACAAATACTGACTGTAGCAGACATTTTTTATTCTTTCAGGTCATCTGTGAACCAATCATCCTTTTATGTACAAGTCCCATGCCTATCTTATGGAAAAGACTACCTCCCAGTGTATAACTGGAGAATGCCAGCCTCCCCTGAAGCTAGGGCAAGACCTAGGCTCCTCCAGTCACATGTGCCTTCCCTGAACTTTGAATTTTGAAATGGGGATGAAAGCAAATAAAGTGCACATACGATCCATTGTAATAAGGTCGGGGAGGCAGCAGAATTAGCGACTGCATCCAGTTCACAGGGACACAAGTGCTCAGCCATGGCGTTGATGGTACTGGCCACTTTGGCGGTACCCTGTGGTGATAGTTTATGTGTAGTTCTGGGGCACAATTTGAGATATTCTCCCTGGATGCCTTCCCCCAGGCCAGTCCTGTGGTCCTCTTGGAGACTCTATGACCAGCCACCTACTCCGTAATAAATTTCTTTACTACTTAAATTAGTTTGTTTCAGTTGCTTGCAATTAATTACACCATTCAATGTACCCATCATTGGTCTAAATGATAGGTATTTTTTCTGGGGGTCATATATGACTGTTTAATCAACCTCAAAGACTGTGTCTTTCCTGAGGTTAGATATATTTCAGAGAGCCCATTTTTTTTCAGTGAAGCAAATGCTTGGTCAGAAGGAACTCCAGCAAGCTAGCAGGAGAAAGGAATAAACATATCACAAAGCAACCAAGTCTTTCATCTCACAGATCTTCTGCAGATGTTTAACAGACCTTCACTTCATTCCTTTTGTAACACTGTCTTGAAAAATAGGTTGTTTCTATGGGGAAAACTTTAGGCATGAAATGATTGGAATGACTACAGGATTTTATGACATCTTGAAAAAAATAACTGAAACCAAGAGTATTTTGAAGTTAGCAGTAACAGCCAGTCACCCTCAGGATATCTGTTTCCTTAATCTTCTACCTTCAAAAACATGACCTTTGATGGTCTACTTTTTATATATGGGTGTGTGTTCATTTTATATGAATGTTTAATCAGCTTCAGGGATGCACTTCAGTTGGAAATCTGGAATTTTTCTCTCTGGATGCTTTTAGAATTTTTTATTAGAAGCTGTATTTTCCAGAATGTCTAGGCCTAGAAAAACATCATTACAATAATTTGGCAGTAAAATTTAAACGTTTTGTAAGGGACACTAATCTTTATTTTGTTAATGAGCAGAAATGTACATAATGGTTTTTTTTAATGAATGCATTTGGAGGCTCCTGAAAATTTCACTCTCTATAAATAAACTTTATTGTTCTCAATATTTTAGCCCCAGATCCTAGAAGATTCGTTTTTTTTTTTATTTGGTTGGGTTTTGTTTTGTTCTGTTTATATGTGTGTGTGTGCGTGTGTGTGTGTAAAAAGTAAAGAAAAGAATGACAAAAGAGAAAGAAAATCAAGAAATGTAAGCTCCAATCAGAGTAGAATAATGGCTCTCTTTAAAGTGCTACAGGAGATCCTGGGCAAGTTTGTGTTCCTCTTTTGGCTGGACCTGATAACCAACAAGACCTTCCTTATTCCACCATCCTTCATATTTATATCTGTCCTGTCTCTTCCTGTTCCTCACAGGTTTGCTGACTTTGCCCTACCAGCTTTCTATTCTTTTTCTTTACCATGGCTTATAAATCAAATTAGTCTCCTGGTACCCGAACACTTGCATTTGGCCTAGGGACCCACATTCTCTTTAACAACTTTCCAAGAGGGACAGCTGTTTATTCATTCTTTGTTCAACAAAAGGTTTTCAACCACCAACTATGAACCAGGAATTGCACTAAGTGTTCTGTATCTGATGGTGAACAAAACAGACATGGTCTTCACTTTTACAGGATTTACAACACAATAAAGAAAACTTTTCAGTAAAATAATACATAAACAATTACATATGTATTGGTACCTTCTATGAAGGAAAATAACAGGGTAGAGTAACAGAGGAAGCTTAATTTATGCTGAAGATTAGTGAAGGCCTATCAGAGGAGGTCAAATGTGAGCTAAAATCTGAAAGATGAGAAAGAGCCAGCCATGTTATGAGTCAGTACAGGTGAAGGTCTCTACAAGGCCAAGAGTTTGGTGCTTGGGACTTAAAATAAGACCAGTGGCTAGAGCAGTAAAAGAAAGGGTAATCAAAGCTGAAGTTCTAGTGTAAAGCAAGGAACACACTACTTCAGGCCTGGTAGACCAAAGCTAAAAGTATAAAATAAAATAATAGGAATAATAAGGGTATAAAATAATGCAAAGAGTAATAGTAAGCTACAGCAGGATTTTGAGCATGCAAGTGTTACTTTCTAATTAATATTTAAAGACTATTTTTAATGTGGAGAATGTATTATAAGAGGAGCTGGTTTATCTATGAACTCAAAATTTAGTAAATATTGTGCGAAATTCTACCCCCGGGAAGATTTCTCTTCCCACACTGTCCCTCAGGGCCACCCAGGCAGCAGGTTGTAATGCTGGTGCCAATATATCATGTACAGTTACCTTTAACTAGGCTCTTTTTCTCATTTTGTCATAGGAAATTGCTCCTGAGACCATAATAGTATTTTGCAGAAGAACAAGGTATTATAGGGATGTTAGTCACCTGTGCCATCAGGACATGCTTCCTTTTGATGAGGAAGTGCCCAGGGGGACCCTTGACTCCATGGCTCAGTCAATCAGATGACAGTGAATTGATGACAGAGAGAGCTTGGACAGCATCATAACCCTGTATTTAGTCTCTATGACATCCCAGTAACAAGCTAGGGTCTCCTCCTTAAAATAAAAAGAAATTTACTTGCTGAGAAAGTAAGTCTTTGCTCCAAAACTCGTGGCATTTGTCACAAGCTCAATACAATAAAGATATCTTCCACAGATACTGCATCAGATAGGCAAGGCCATTCCTATGATAAATAATCTCCAATTCTCACTAGTTTAACACAATATAGTTTACTTTTATGTCCCATTGCAGTGCTGATCATTTGGGAGCAGTGGAGGAAGCAGCCTCTACTCCAAGTTCCTCCCATCTTGTGATTCCCCAAGTCCTCAGAAACCTCCCCATTCATCAGACATTAGGGAAAGAGGGTTTTGGAGGATTTTGTCGGATAGACCCATAAGTGATCTATACCATTTCCATCAATCCCATTGAGTAGAACTCATTTATATGAGTTTGATATGGATCTAGCCACAGGGAAGACTGAAAAATATAATCTAGTTGTGAGACCAGGATGAAGAGAACATGAATATGGATGAGTACTAATAGCTATTTGGCAAATATTTAAACCCATTAGATCCAATGTGTCATAAGGGATTGGTGACAACATCTTGATTTGGTTCCAATTACATTGTCCTTTATACCCAACTCTGAGCTTTGCCAAGTTGAAGCACTTCATTTTATCAAGGTTCTATATGTAATAATGAGCAATGGCTGCAAATTGCTGACCAGACCACATATAGAATAAGGTCTTTTCTAAGGCCCAGTGTTCTGTTGGCACAAAAATAATTTTACATCAGAGTTCCATTCCAAATCTTTAGACCATTCAATGCCATTATCTCTCTCAATGCCAATATCGTCGTGATATTTTTGGCTTCTATCCAAAATGCAAATCCTTTTGTATTCCACTCCTTCCCAAACTCTTACTCAGACCCCATTTCTTCCAATTCATCATCCTTTTGAGACCCTCCCTGCCAATCCATTTAAGTTTATCCTCAGGAACGCGTGTTCCAATAAATGTTATTTCTATCATCATCATCAATTTGTTCACAAAAGAGTCCCTGCACCTAAAATTGTTCCTAAGTTCACATTTCACTCTATTTTTCCTTAAGATAAAATTTTTCTCCTTAAGATTTTTCCCATCTTGCTTTCAGTCCACTCAAATAGAGCCTGCACATTCTCCCACTCCAAGTTCTTACAAGGCTAAGATTAGAGAATGGGGGTAGAGACTAGGAAGTGTGTGGAAATTATTCAATAATTGCCTCTTGCCCATTGCTACTGTACAGGATTATTAAACCTACTCCCTAGAGTAACTATATCTTCTTGGGACCCTTGTCTCTCTCCTCATCACTGTCATCTACTTGCATTCTATTTCCTTCTCCACATTCACTAATGATTTTTTATCAGTAGGTCATGGTCTTCCATGAGGATAGACCCATAGTCTTGCCATCATCCTAGCTGACATCCATGTTCATTTTGATAGTTTTACTATGTTAGACAACTGCTCCTTGATCTCCTCCACGTCAGTAATTTTCTTACCTTCACACCATCAGTTCCTATAAACGTGGCTGATATTTTGTAAAGTTCCACATATTGTTCATTAAATTCCAATATTCCACTCTCCCACTACAAACATCATTTCACAAACTCATCTTTCCAAACCTCTCTATTTCTTACCCTCATAGAGACTGTCTGGCTCTTGTACCCATCAATACTTCCTAATTGTCTGTACTTTCCAGGTCTTACTTCCATACCTTTCTAACCCATTTTCTTAGGCTTATCACATAAA
Source organism: Balaenoptera acutorostrata (assembly GCF_949987535.1). Lineage (NCBI taxonomy): Eukaryota > Metazoa > Chordata > Mammalia > Artiodactyla > Balaenopteridae > Balaenoptera > Balaenoptera acutorostrata. The sequence goes on from NC_080071.1 coordinate 82,648,589, forward strand.
TATTTCCTTGTCCTTTCCTCAAACTCTTGTTTTCTTGCTTTCTCCACCTCATTTGCCCTGGAATAGTATAGATCTGGATAAATCCAATTGCCTAACTTGCCTGTTCTTTATCCCAGATGACTGAACCCTGCTAAAGAATATCACTCAGGGATCTTGATGATGAAAGCCCATATTAATTAATAATTTCTAAGCATGTACATTAATAATCCCAGCAGCCCTTCTATCTATCCTTAGCCCATTCATCTTTCCTTTGCTTCTCTGCAGATGCTCTAAACTTCACTTCTTTCCTCAAAACTTCCAACCCATTACCTGCTAGCTTATTCATGGAAACTTTGACACTAGCTAGCCAGGAAAGATTAAGATCTACTGTTCATACAGAGACCTTCATTCCTCCATGACAACATGGGAACTATCAGGATAAAAAGAAAAATTCTACTTATTAATTTGAAACTTTATTCCTCATTTCCTTTTGTCTCTGAAGGAAAAACTAAAACTCCAACCTTCCCTCTCCATAGATATTTTTCATTTACTTTTACATACAAGCAATTTTACGTACAAACAAACATTGCATTGGCTTTAGGATGTGCAATACTGGCACTCTTCCAGTATTTTATGTATATCAGCTCCTTTATCCCTCACAAGAACACCGAGAAAGCATAATTACTCCCCTTATTTTACAGATGAAGAAACTGAAGCATGGGGTAGTTAAATGATGGGTCCAAAACCACTCACCCAACAGAAAATTTCTCCTGTGTTTAAAAACAAAATTGGCCCTAAGTTCGTATTTCCTTCTATTTCTTCTCCCTCTTCTTTCCTTTACGAAATAATAAATGTTTTTAAAATAAAAATCTATATTCATACTATCCACTACCATAGCTCTTATTCATTAACATACTGCTATTCGCTTTTGTCCTCCCCATTCCAGTAAAACTGCTCCTGCTAAGGTCACTAATAACACCCATAGTATCAGATCAGTGAAAAGACTCTGTCCTCTTCTTTGCTTTCTCTTTGGTAGTTGGCACTGCTGACTGCTCCTTACTTCTGAACCCTTTCTTATCCAGTGGCCTGCATGTCACCTCTCCCATTTACTACTATCGTTTTACTTATTCTCTCTTGGTTGCCCCTGTGAATTCCTCTTTCTCGCCTTGCATTTATGTTCGTGTTCCACAGGGATCAGCTGTCAACTTTCACTCCCTTCATTCAATTATCTATCCTTCAGAAACTTAGACAATTGCCAACTTCAAGAATTTGTGTGACCGTTTGGTTAAAATAATCTCAAAACTATTTTTATGTATATCTTTATCTTTCTGTGACTTTCAAGAATGTATGTAAATGTGCTCTTTTGTCCAGGCTAAACAGAAGGCCTCTTATCCAGGGATGACCAGTAATAGATCATCTTTAGACCAAAGTTGAGGATAGGAATATCATCTGAGACATGATAAGTAATATATGCTTATATGTCACATAGAAACCCTTGTCATTTTAACCCATAACTGGGTTCGGGTCCTCTGAGAAATAGATGCCAAGATGGGATTATATGTGTGAGAGCTTTATTGCGAGAAAGGCCTATGAAGAATTAAGATAAAGGAAGCAGGAATAGACAGGAAGAGCTTTCCAACCACAGTGCAGGTCAGACATTTGTGCAAGAAGAGTGGGAAGAGAATTGGATAAAAAAGTCTCAGACTATAGTGAAATTTTGAAAATGTCTTGGTCAGGTTAATAGGAAGCTCGTGAGCAAAGAATGTCCATGAATGGACTCCCATTTATGTCAGGACTGCTATATCTATCTCCACTGCCATGTTTAGTCATTGGCCATGGTGTGAATGCCCCTATGGAGCCCAAAGTTGTGGTAACTAGAGATTGTTAGGTAGGCAGCTCTGTTCCTCACAGCAATTTTCTTGATGGGACAGATGAGAAATGAAACTCCATGGCCACCACGTTGGTCTATCCGAATTCTGGTGTCTCCTCTGCTTGTCTCTAAGAACAGGCAACACAGAACTCTGTTTCTGCCTTATGCCCACCCCACGTTAATTATCTTATATCTAAACTGCTTCTGATTCCACTTATGGTACCAATTAAGACGAACAACTAAAGTCCTCTTACCTGAAACCCTGTCTATAGTTGGCCAGTGAAGCATATCTCCACAAAGATTAGATCAGTCTTTTAGAATTAGAAAACTGTTGCCTTGGGAATCTGATTCTATCCTCAAGGGAAAATACAGCTGATATTAAATGCCCTAGAAAGATCAGAAGTGTGACTCAAGGGGAATGTCCACTTGAGACAAAAGGAGGTTAAGAGAGACACATCTAGTGTTTCAGGGGACCTCTTCTCCTTGTCTAGTTGAAGGTTAATCAAATATGGCAGAAAATACTCTCAAACATATATCTAAATCCCAAGCTACAACCTTGAATTCTAGACACAAACAACCCAATCTTCCTGAATATGCCCACTTCTCACGTTTTGTGTCCTCTATCTTAGTGATCCCACCATCCATTCCCAGTTGCCAGACTAGAATCAAAGGAACCATTCAAGACTATACCCTTTCAATCCTCCCCCACCTTTAATCAATCAGTCACCAAATCAAAAGGATTTCATCTTTCACATCTCTCCTATCCATCCTCCTCTCCAGCCCTCATCACAATTCACCTGGATTAGCACAAAAGGCTTCTCTCCACTTCTACCTCCAGGATGGCTGGCTTTCCTTTACTGTACCATCAGAGTGATATTCCCAAATTGAAAATCTGGTAATGTAACTGTTATAAGTCATTCAGTGGCTTCCCACAGTTTTCATGATCAAGTTGTAACAGTCTAGATAAGTGCCCAAGGCTCTAAATGATCCAGACCTGCCTCTACCTCTAATTTTGTCTCTTCTTACTCCTTCATACGAATCCCTCATTCTAGGCATATTAAATACTTCAGTCCCTTGAACCAACATGAGAGTTCTTGTGTCCATTTTGTTGTATATGCTGAGTCCTTCAACAGGACAGTTTTCCACCCCACCCTTCCCATGCTAAGCCTTATTCTTCTCTAAATCTCTGGGAAAACTGTTTTGAAGACTCTCCTCTTTCCTCTGAGAGCACTCACCTATCATCACACTTACCCCATTGCATGTTATAAAAAGCTTAAATGGTTTTCTGCAATCATGCTTAACTCTTGAGGGGGTTAACTCATTCTACTTATCTTTATGTCACAATACTCAACAAAAAAGGTCAGACAGACACTGGTCATTAAATAAGTGTTTAAATGAGATTCTTTGAATTGTCACCACAACAATTCACCTTCTGGTCAAACTGTTAGTGGTAGACCTTTCAAAATTTCTGTAGTTATCAAGTACATAACAATAAAATATTTCATAAATAGAAATGGGTCAAATCAATTATTTGAGCCTAAAAGCCAAAATATTTATTGTAGTCTAATTGATTTTAGAAAATATAAATTCAGTCATTACTCAGCAACTCCTGAGGATCTCCAAGTTTTTAAAATCATTTCATCTCAACTTGAACATTAGGGTTTTCACTGACTTCTGCTATCAACAAGAACAGAAACAACAAAGACAAGCACATTTTAAGTGCAGCAGAAGCAGGATGCAAATGCCTTGTGTTTTGTGATCATTTTTGATTCACAAAAGTTTCTTTGCAGATTACAAATACTTAACCTTAAGTTAGCCTATGGAATCTTAAAAATCACCTGGCAAAAAGTATATAATGATTCCTATGTTATAGTTGAAGAAGTCAAGACCAGAGAAATCACATTTACAGAAAGTGACATATCTAATCAAGTGTTTTATGTGCTACTCCCCATGCCTACCTTCTTCACTTTGGATTGATCATGATTTTATATATATAATTTTCAGTCAGTCATTAAATGTTCCTCAAACATTTAATACACAGCTAATTTAGTAGAAGGAGTAGTCCAACAGGACACCTAATTATTTAAAAAAACAGAGTTCAGTGGTTCAGAGTTCTCTGCACAAACTGCAGAGAGCTGAAGCCAGAAGTTCCTCACTAGCTATGTGGCCTGGACCTTAACCACTGAGTGCCTCAGTTTCCTTATCTACTAAACAGGGATGATCCACAGTACCTTCTCCATAGGGCAGTTCTGATTATCAAATAAGTAGATAAATATAAGACACTTAGAATGATGCCTATACAAAGTAAGTGTTAACTATCATTGTGTGATATCAAACACTAATAATTCTGTGGAAATGACAACACTTGAGATCAAACTGCATCCCACAAAAGTCGTGTTTACAGGATAATTCAATTTTTTTCCAACTAACCAATGCCCCTTAATGTAACCATGCATTCCAAACCAATGACTCTCATTAAATCATGTTTAAATATAGATACAAAAGGTGATCACTTAAACCCTCCATCTTAAATATTATCGATATCTATTAGTTTTAAAAACGTAAAGACTTTTAAAAAATCTTTGTTTATATTTTGAGAAAGTTTTATTTTTCCTTTCTTGGCTAAATGGGCGATTAATATGTTGGCTGTACTTTGTTTCATATATTTTAGGCATGTGTAAGAAAAGTGAAAAGATGAATGTTTCATTTATGGAGCTTAATGCTTATTGACGTTAAGTAATAATTATCATAATTTCTATTTAGATGTGACAAGTATCATAAACAGAAAAATAAAAGATTCTGTGCAATAAGATTTTTATTCTTTTCATCACCCATGTGTATGTATACACTTAAGAGCTATATGTAAAGACTAATATTCTACTTTATTAAATATTATAATAATTTTTCATGATGCTATACCAGTTCATAAAGATTAATTAAATCAAATTTAATATTATCATAACATAATAGAGAATATTTTATCATAAAATAGAAAGCATTATTAATATTTCCAAAAATACTTCTATTACACCTTAAAACTCAAATAATTGTACATTTACTTAAAGTATAAACAAGAATAATCAGATTTGGGATATTTATTTAATTTTATAACATCTACAGTATGGAGTAAATGATAAGGATTAAGAAAAATGAGTAGAGAGATCATAGCTTGGACAATTCTTACCTCCTTTTGAGGGGACAGGAAGAAGGTGATGGGAAAAAGGCGAGGCAGCTAAGAAAGGAGGCAAGAGGGCCAAAGGAGTAATGGGAGCAAACAAACATCTGTTTCAAGGAGTGTATGAGCTGTCCTAACAACTCTACAAATATTTCTACCAAGCAACGGTTGAATTCCCATGAAGTCATGGCCAAAACACCCAGGAGGGAGAACGAAGAAAAGTGAAAGATATTAATCAAGACATTCCATCACCAGCAATGGGGAAACGGCAGCATTTTACCCACAAGAGGACCAATCATTATGAATAGCTATCCTGGAAATGCTTGCAGAGAATCTAGGCTATTTAACTGACCAGTGAACACATTTCTTCACCATAGTGATTTAAACAAATGATTCCCATTAAAAATATGTCTCCCTGACACTCTGGTTTTAGTCATCTAAATTTGGTTATTGGAGACTTTGTTGGGCTAGACATGAAAAGCAGGTATACAATTGTTAAAAAAAAAAAAGTAATATTAGCATTCAGGAAAATGAACAAGCCTTTTTGTGAAACAAGCAAGGACTTACACATTTTTTATTTGCTCTTTTTCATACTGATTGCTTTGAAAAAGCCATCTCCTTTTGGTCAATATGTTCCTTCCACGTTGTCCTGCTGGAAAAATCCTCCTTATTCTTTAAAACGTGGTTCAAATGTCACTCTCTGACAAAAGCTTTGTCTAAATTCTGCAGGCAGCGTTAACCAAATCCTTCTCTGTACATTGTCCACATTTTTATTAGGACATTTGTCATACCACTGTAATTATTTCCAGGTTGGTCTGTCTCGTAGACAATAGGCCCCTAGAATGTATGAATGAATAGTGAGAAATTGAATGGTTGGGATGTGTTTCAGAAGGGGAAATTATGCTTTTGGTTCATTTAACTCCAGAAAAAGATCTTTCTATAACCTGGGATTTCTAATACTTTGGGTTAACTTTTTGAAAAATAAAATAATTGGGGACAACAGGTGGGTTCAGTTTAACTAACCTAAAATTCACTCTTCCAAGTCCATGTATTCATTTTTCTTTCTTGTTCGTGTCAATAGCATGCTTTGGATCAGTGACCCTTTTCCTTTAAGAAGGAAAGATCATTCAGATTTTTATTAAGTCCTGGCAATTTGCTATTTAGTTCTCTTTGTTGTTCTGCTTGCTAGAGTCTTATGAATAGTGGATGCCTGCTTTTCTGGGAAAAAACACTTCACAGAGCTCCCCCATCCTGCTTGACATGTTGAACAACCCTTAATTTGATTTACTGGAAAGAAGAAAATGCTGTTCAACATGTTTTCCCTCCTGAGATTAATCTAGTTAAGTATGAGAAAGAAACGGGGTGCTTGGCACTCAAAAAGCTCAAATTATCCTGAAAAAAAATGAAATCTATGGAAATTTTAACTCATGTAAAAAACAAACCTTTTCCTCCTACTTCATAGTCTAGAAACAAAGAAGTATGGTGATCAAAAGAATAAACAAAATTTCTCTCTTCTTCTTTAATGAAGATTTAAAAAATAGGAAGCATTTTGTGTGAGATCATTAAACTATGTACCCATGGAAACCTTTTTTTTTAAATGCTCTCTTTTCTATTCATCAGAATCTCGTAAGGTTGACTTTTTGCATGCAAGCTAATTTGAATATCTTCTTATGGACTTTTTCTCAATTCCCATTCCAAAGGAAAAATTGTAGTGTTTAACACATACAGTGAACACTAATCAATGACAAAATTAAGTTCCAAAATAGTGACTGATTTTTTTAATGAGAAATCATAGGCAAATATTGGTCCTGCTTTTCTGATAATAGATTTAATGAAAAAAAAGTATCTAGAAATTATATATGTAAATATTCATTTGCTCATTCAACAAACATTTATTATATTTCTACTATGAGACACACCATAGACACACAGGGAGCAAAACAGGCAAAAATAGAAAAATTTTCTCATGTGGAGCTTCCAATCTACTGAAGAAAAACAAAATGAAGATAAATAAATAATGGGTGTGTGTGTGTGTGTGTGTGTGTGTGTGATATTAGATGCTGATAAACTGGTAAGTACCAAGGAGAAAATTAACATGAAAAGAGAATAAGAAGGATCAGATTTCTTATCTTATTTTAAATAGGGTTATTAAAATATATCATAAGAATACATAGTGTGATCAAATATAGGAGGCGAAAAAAGCCAGTTGTCATCTGTTTGTCTAAGTCACTTGAAATTTGGGCTTTGAATTTGAACTGTGGAAAAAATGAAGAGTAGATATTGAGTCCTTTCAAAGACCCCTGATCACTCAGAGTGAACTGGAGATTCAGTAACATCTCTTGAGCTTAACTTCAGTAACACTAAGCCAAATTTGATCAAGTCCTGACAGAGCACAGCCAGAGATCCTTTTAAACAGTGGTCTTTTTTCTTCTATGCCATGATGTCAAGTCAATGTTATAGCAGAAAGGAAGTATCCAAGAGAGGAAAAAATATAAGGTAGGAAAATTTCTTCTCAAAATCGAAGGAAAACAATAATTTGACTAAAATATTACAGATGTCTGCTAGTAGAGTAACCCAATGCAAAGGGCTTTCTTGACATTAAACTACACTAATTAAATGGAATTTTCAAAGTTAAAGCTGTCACGCTTTTCAACCTTAAAGCAACCTTTTAAGTCATGCTCCTCAACTCAATATTCTACAAAGAAAGAAATAAGATGAATGAGATTAAAGAATGTGCTCAAGATTATACACATAGTAAACTGCAGGGGAAAAAAGCTCTTGGTAACTCCAATTTAATTTGTTTATTGAATTTTTTTAAGTATTTATTGAGTGTCTATTACATCCTGAGTCCCAAACTGAGGATATAGCTCTGAGGATACAGCTGAAAACAAGAAGGGCAGGATCTCAGCCCTCACAAAGATTTCTCCTACTAAGAGGATACAGACAATAAAAAGGAAACAGGTAAGATGATTTCAGATATTGACATAAAATAAGGTAATGTGATAGAGAGTAATGGCAGGGGACCACTTTAGAAAGCATTAGAGCTTTAGACATCATTTCCTACTTGAGGAAATGACATTTGATGTGAACTTTGAATGACAGGAAGGAACCTAGCAAGTAAAGATTTAAGAGCAAAGCATTCTGAGGGGATTTCATAAAAGAAGGGAGACAGTAACCTGTAACTTAAAGCAATATTTAGTATGCTAATTTTTTAACTATCCACAATATGAGCTATTAAACTGCTTATTGTCAGGATTTCAAGAAACAACAGTCTTTGAGTAGGTGATTCTGATCCAAAATGACACCAAGAAGAGTTTTGTTTTGTTTTGTTTTTTAAAAAAAAAGATGTCAAATGCCATAAATTTGAAGCTCACCTGTCTTCTAGTAACCCTTATATCAAACAATATTTCTGGATAACATTTCTTTTAAGAAAATAATATGCATTAGAGCATAGCATCAAGATTTCCTAATAAGGAAACACAAAGAATACAAAAAAAAAAAAAAAAAAATCAAAAGCTTAAAGGTTAGCAGGTCTGTAGTCTTTGGTATCCAGACATGATTTACGTTACAAACAAATGCAGTAAGCCTGGGCCACAATACAGAAGTGAAAGCCTGATGAACTCAGAGAATTGTAACTTTCCCCAATAAATCACAATTACCAAACACCAATGATAAATAGCTAGAATCTCAGAGTATTTACTAGCTCTCACCATTTGTTGGTTTGTTGACTGTTTGACTCTTTCCTCCAGAAATTGGTGTTTTGTAGTTCAACCCCAATGTATTAATATTTAATTGTGAACCCTTGGAAACATCAGTTATGAAAGTTTTAAAGAACTTACTATTATAAAGAAGACTAGAGTACTGCAGAAAATTCTTCTCCATGATTCTAGCTTACATTCTAGAAGAAATAAAAGCCTCCAAAAAAGTTTTAGATCAAAGAAGAGACGTTTAAAAACTGAAAGAAGAACTTATATGAATAAGGAAAGAAATGTTGGTTCAATTTTCGATCAGAACATCTCCAAAAGAGCAGCTAAGTAAACTATTGATATGTCAAAGGAACATAACCCAAAAGAACAGGTGAAATATCAGAGTTATCAATAAATCCAATCGACAATCTTTTTTGCATTGATATAATTTTTCCAAAATTTTAATATTTCATCCTTGCAGAATGACTGCAATAACATTGCTTTTTTTCTTCCAATCTTATTGAGATATAATTGACAGACAGGTCTGTATAAGTTTAAGGTGTACAGCATAATTATTTGACTTACATACATTGTGAAATGGTTACTGCAATAAGTTTAGTGAACATCCAGCAACTCATATAGATACATAATAAAAGAAAAAGAAAAAAATATATATTTTACTTTTGAGGAGAACTCATGATTATTCTTTGAACAACTTTCATACATACACAGCCATCTTAATTATATTATTCAGGTCATACATTGAATTTATAGTACTTATTTATCTTATCACTGCAAGTTTGTTCCTTTTGACCACCTTCATCCGATTCCCCCTCTCCCCAACCCTGCCTCTGGTAATCACAAATTTGATCTCTTTTTCTATTTTTTTTGTTTGTTTGTTTTTGAAGTATAATTGACCGACAACACTATGTTAGTTCAATCACAAAGTGATTTGATATTTCTATACATTTCAAAATGATCACTAGGATAAGTCTAGTTACCTTTTGTCACCATACAAAGATACTACATTATTATTGACTATATTCGCCACACTGTACATTTCATAACTGTGACTCATTTATTTTGTAACTGGAAAATGGTACCTCTCAATCCCCCAAACCTATTTCTTAAGTTGTTTCTTCTAGTAACCTCGTGAAGCAGCATTGATCTCCCCATTTCTGAAACGATAAGAACTGAGGCACTGAGGTTGTAGAGGATGAAAATAAAATGAGGAAATCCCAGAAACAGGATTAAATCTAAAAATCTTTGTTTTTAACATTTTCTTTATAATTACTTAACTAAATTATTTCTTGGCACACTGTTAAAACATTTTGGTTGGCCATAACTTAAAAGCATTGCCTTGACATAGTAACACCTGAATATAAATCTCTTCTCCCACAGGTTTTCCAGTTCTTCCCAAAGTTCAACCCAACACCTATTTAGAGTCAATACTGCATCCATAACTTGCACAAATCAATCTTTCAGTCATCCTTAACGGGATTTCACTCACAGTAAGAACCCACACACCATCACTCTAAAATCTCTTTCCATTTGTGTTCCCACTGACTGCAAAGAGAGCTCCAGGCAGGAGAAAGGTTTTTAATGAACCATGAATTGGTATCATAAGCTGCTGTGTGACTTAATGGAAAAATGTTTCAGGAAAAACTAGTCCTGAGCAGAACTGTGAAATACAAGTGTTTCTCTTCATCACCATCATCTTTGTCTCTCTTTTCTGGCTTGTTTTGTTGGGTTTGGTTCAGTTAGTGAGTTGATTCGTGGGTGTTTTTAAAACCTAAACATTGCTGACACCAACTAAAAGAGACAAACAAACAAAAATACCTGCAAGTAGGAAGAGCTCTATCACTCAGCTATTGCCACATGGAGTTTACTTCACAATTTCACATACAAGAAGTTTGTTCATCCCTTAGGTTTGCCCCTGATTTTTAATTATACTGCTGAAGATAGCAAGAAAGAGTCAGAGATCTGTGAAGCTCCCAAAGTAGGTGTTTTGATTGATTTCTATTCTCCAAGGAAATTCATCTCTAATCTGGACTCACTTCACACATTGGATTTCTATGAGTTAAAGTTTTTAACTTACACATTAAACACATTAAATTATGGATGATAAATATTTGAAACAACTTACTGAAACAAAAAATTTCCTTCCATCATGTGAGATGACTACCACCTCATTCTCTACCCTTCCCAACACATGTAATCCTGTTTAGTCTCACATGAAATCCCAAGCAGCACTCTTTTTAAAACATATATCTTTAATTTTTCCAAGGTCATATAACAATTTATAGGTATAAGTTAAAGTCTTCTTTCCATTCCTTTTTTCTTTTCCTCAGTTCTTCATTACCACTTACCAAGAAATCACTATTGCAAATTCTTGTGTATCCTTCCAGAAGTTCTAAGATAGATTAGATATATATAGCCATACACCTTTTATTTTACACAATTGCTAGCATACTATACCGAGTGCTCTGTATTTCTTTTGTTTTATTCTGAGAGATCATTCCATATATGTACATGAAGAGCTTACTCATTCTTCCATAAGGACTCAAGATAACCCATCCTGAGAACTGACTCTTGTCCTAACAAGAACCCAAATGAAAACACTCTAACTTACCACGGTCCTTCTTCCTACTACTACAGTGGGTTCCTACACTTTTCCTCCAGCCACTGGCCAAAGTTCCAGCCCTACTATTACAATTGTCCCCGTGGCTCAAACTACCATCTTGGAGCTTGGACATTGTCTATTCTTGCCTCTGACAATTGCCTAAGTCTCCAGCTCTTGGGCCTTCCAACCTTTGTTGAGAGTTGATCCTCATTCATTAGCGTGTTCTCTTAAATTGCATGACTTGTTAGCAGTTACTGAGTTTGAGTCCCTTTTCTGTCATAAGCTTTTTCTTGTCTTCCCCAAATATTAACCTGGACTATTAACTACATTTTTGCACTTCTTATCTCAGTTGTCTATCCGAGACCCCTCACCAGTTCCCTTCAGTGATATTAGGGCAAATACTAAGTTACATATGTGTGTCTTTCTTCATGAGCCTAGAATCATTATGTTGTTCCTGCCCTTCTTTTTAAAATACCATTGCTGGCTTTAAAGAGGAGTCTCTTCTTTTCTTTCATATACCTAAACAGTTCCAAAAGCAAAGGCTCTCTGTTCAACTATGAAAATATTGCCTAGAGAGTGATTTCTATGACTGCCTTCTTTCACAAATTTTTTTACATAATCCTTCTAAAAGCTTTCAGCACCTCTTAGATGTTTCTTGAGATCCTCTGAGACACAAAAAGGATGTCAAACAAGCAGCCATTTGTTTCAGGACACTGAGTCTACCTGCCTCCTGAAGAATTCTACTTTGCTATCCCTTATTCTCTAGAAAAAGAAAAAAAAGGTAATTTCATCCTTTCCTTTCTCCTAACACTGTAATATTATTTGTTAATTAACTTATAGCTCTTCTCAGCCTTAAGGTAGTCTCCGGGTACAAGCTGATATGTTTTGTTTTAAGCTACAGGAAAACTGCAAAAGAAGAGAAATCATCCTGGCGTTTTCGTTGCTTATTTCAGTTAATGGCAGCAACGCCATCCTCCCAGTCACAAGAGATGGCAAAATGATAATCATCTTCAATGCCTCTGTATCTCTCATCCCAACATCGGATCAGATTCTTCGAAGTCTTTGAAATCAAACTCTCTTTCCTCACGACACTGACCTTGCTCAAATTCTCTCTGTCTCTAACAGTTCTCTTTAAGTCATATTCCAGGTAGGATTCTGAAAAGACAAACACCTACTTTCCCCTGAACCTTCTTTTCTTCTCTCCAGGAGGAAGGACACTCATTTAATGAGTCAGATTTCAGGCATGTGCCTGGGCTGCATTTACTAATGAGCAGGGTCACTGTGGATTAATGATTACACACATTGGCATGGCTCATTCTTTTGCTTTCTCCTTTTATGGACCAGGAATGGCAAAGTAGCCCGGGACTTCTCCCACATGGGAGAGATTGAGTCATCTAGTTGCCTTACTCATCAATTCTCTTTCATATATATTTCAGTCCACTAATCTCAAAAGTTTCTGTCCTTTCTCGAGGACAGCAGGAGCACAGCCCCCAGGTTTTGATCTAGGCTTAAGGATAGCAAAGACGCTCCTTCTGGTCTACATGCCACTTTATAAGCCCATCTTACTAGAGTCCTTAGGTGTTGAGGACAAAAATGTCAACTAATAACTTTTAACCCACAACATGGGCAACCTTATGAGAGGAGTGGCTGTGGTCTTGTTAATATAGTTAATAAGATCACTGTCCTAACATTCCTCAAAATCATAAAAAGCATGTTCCTATAGTTTATATCCAATCACACCAGATCCTTCTTGGAACTATCTGATGTTCTGCTTGTCTCCATTGGTATCACATATAATTTAAATCTGTAGAATGTCATTCAAGACTGTCCAATATCTAAAACTAAATCTATGTTGATGATTGCTTCATCGCTGACCCCCAACGTATGAATCCACCAGTCATGGACTTCCTAACTGGATCCTTTCCATGCCTCCGTGTTTGGTTTATACTCTTTCCCCTCCAAAGAAGCTTTCCCCGAACCTCTGACCTCTACCTGCCACACTCAGTCACTCCTTATATATCCACTGAGCACCTGCTATGCAGCTGCCACTGAGTCAGGTACTGTGAAGACTCCAGGCAAGTAAGATATTCAAAGTTTCACCATGCCTACAAATCTTATCAGATTCTTCCAGCTATTGAGAATGTCTGCTTCCTTTGTGCTCTGGTCTTACATTATTTATTGTGCCTTGGACTATAGAAATGTACATATATTCTATATCTCCTCCGCTGAATGACAAACCTCTTGGATATTACTTTTTATTCATCCCTGCATTCTTGCAGTACCTTAAAAAGACGTATATTTATAGATGAATTTTATAAAATTATTTAGCTATCTTGTCACATGTTTGGAAGCCAAGTTTGGCATCTAGAGTTGATGGCAAATTTGTGATATTAGCCAACATTTTCACTCCACATATTTTGTTCCAAGCACAGCTTGCTCCAGACACCTTGCAGGTGTTAAATTAGTTTTCCTTCACAACAGCCCTTTGAAGTAGGTACTATTATTATTTACATTTATACTGATGAGGAAACCGAGACATACAGATATTAAATAACTTGCCACACAACTGATGAGTGGAAAAGCCAGACTGTCAATGCTTATAGTGAATGGATAAGTAGGAATGTTCTGCATCAAGGGTGCTTTCTGGAAAGCTCCAGTCTGAGTCCTTTCTTTGAAACTGAAGGAACCTTGTTGCTTCAGTCTTACTCCAGGTCTGACTCTGGTTGTCAGTGTAACGGATAGGGAATTTATTGAAAAGTCCAGTGAGAAAAGTGTGATGGTAGAGGCTTGGTACAAGGCCTGAAATCACTTCTACAATCTTCAGGGATTCAGTTTTTGCTATGTTAAGACAGAGACAAAGAAGGTGAACAGGTTTTATTTTAACTCTAGAAATTTTGAAAAGAAATTTTCCTCCTTATTTTCAGTACTGCTTGAGAACTTGTTTCAGTTTCTTAGAAGGGTGTATATGGAGGCTCATTCCAAACAAATCAGCCACATTGTTAGAAGGTGGAGCGCCCTGGAAAAAAAAAAAAAAATGATGAGTACATCAAAATTACTGAGATATGATAAAGAGCCCTTAGCCAGGATTTAAAACTGATTTTACCCCTGGCTTTGCCACTTACAAAGCAGGTAATTTTGCACAGGTCCTCCCATGATTCTCACTTTTCTTATCAGGAAATGGAGACAACTATGCCTGTTTTGTAGGATTGTTGGGAAGATTAAATGAGACACTAAACAAGGAAGCATTCGACATCAGAAGATTACTGTCTAAATTGAAGGAACCTTGTTGCTTCAGTCTTACTCCAGGTCTGACTCTGGTTGTCAGTGTAACGGACAGGGAATTTATTGAAAAGTCCAGTGAGAAAATTGTGATGGTAGAGGATTGGTACAAGGCCTGAAATCACTTCTACAATCTTCAGGGATTCAGTTTTTGCTATGTTAAGACAGAGACAAAGAGGGTGAACAGGTTTTATTTTAACTCTAGAAATTTTGAAAGGAGATTTTCCTCCTTATTTTCAGTACTGCTTGAGAACTTGTTTCAGTAAATACAACAATTTTCATCTAAGTTTAAAATCCAAATAGATATTTTTGTTCTTTTTTTAACTTGCAAGACTTGGAAATCACAGGCCAGCAGTGACAACATTCAACCTTCTGAGTAAGGATCTTCATAGTGCACTCAAAAATCTCACCTTCAACTTCCTTATATTGAACCTGAATCCCTCTAGCTACAACCCCTGTTCCTCTGGCTTGTTTTAGCAGGGAACAGCTGGTCTACAATCTCCATGTAATATCCATTCATGGATTTATTAAATTGTAATGCATATTAGCTGGGTTACATATTCTGAAAGTAGCAGGCTCTTAGCATTACCAGCAGTCATTTTTCAGTTCTGTGCAAAATATACCCCTGGGAGCTCTTAGCAGATGTTTGCTAAAATTATTGAAAGAAACAAGAAATAAGACTTTCCCTAGTTTTGAATCCACAGTGAGTAAACCATTTAAAAATGGCCACAAGGCATCTCCAAATCTGAAAATTAAGAAAGGCACTCTTTTTATGAGTATCCTTGTCCAAGCAAAGTTACATATCACAAGTTAAATCCTAAAAGATGATGCCATCTTACACAGGAGAACATGTTCCTATTACAGCAGTTATGGCTTATGCATGTTAAAGTACTGGGTTTTTTTAAATTTTTATTTATTTATTTATTTATTTACTTATGGCTGTGTTGGGTCTTCGTTTCTGTGCAAGGGCTTTCTCTAGTTGCGGCAAGTGGGGGCCACTCTTCATCGCGGTGCACGGGCCTCTCATTACCACGGCCTCTCTTGTTGCGGAGCACAGGCTCCAGACGTGCAGGCTCAGTAATTGTGGCTCACGGGCCTAGTTGCTCCGCAGCATATGGTATCCTCCCAGACCAGGGGTCGAACCCGTGTCTCCTGCATTGGCAGGCAGATTCTCAACCACTGCGCCACCAGGGAAGCCCCTAAAATACTGTTTTTAAAACTAAGATTTTATATATTCTTACCTCAAAAGGGCCAAGTAGGATCAGACTTTATGTAACAACCTAAATTAGGAAGCAAAGAAAGAGAGAGCAAGAGGGTGAAAGAGTGAGAACAGGAGCGTAAATGAGAGCAAGAGAGGAAGGGAAGGACAGAGGAACAGAGGGAAAAATGAAAGGAAAAAACATTCATTCCTCTATTCCTAGAAAACATATGGTGATTTTATAGCATTTTATTTGTCTCATTTATTTTCTGTAAGATACTTTGCAAAACTTGTGCCAGGAGAAATCTTGGAAGGAGTAAATCAAAATTAAAGGGGGATACACATAAATATATAAAGCAAATATTAACAGACATAAATGGAGAAATTGATAATAATATGATAATAGTAGGGGACTTTAACACCCCACTTACATCAATGGACAGATCCTCTAGACAGAAAATCAATAAGGCAACAGTGGTCTTAAATGACAAAATAAACCAGTTGGACTTAGTAGATATCTATAGGACATTCCATCCAAAAACAGCAGAATACACATTCTTTTCAAGTGTGCATGGAATGTTCTCAAGGATAGACCACACGCTAGGCAACAAGTCTCAACAAATTTAAGAGAATAGAAATTATATCAAGCATTTTTTCTGACCACAATGGTATGAAACTAGAACTCAATCACAGAAAGAAAAATGGGAAAAGGACAAACACATGGGGACTAAATATGCTACTAAAAAAAAAAAAAAAAATAGGTCAATGAGGAAATCAGAAAATACTTCAAGACAAATGAAAATGGAAACACAGCTTACCAAAATCTATGGAATGCAGCAAAAAGAGAAGGAAGTTTACAGTGATACAGGCCTTCCTCAATAAATAAGAAAGAACTCAAATAAACAACCTAACCTACCATCTAAAGGAATTAGAAAAAGAAGAACAAAGCCCAAAGTCAGCAGAAGGGAGGAAATAATAAATATCAGAGAGGAAATAAATAAAATAGAGACCAAAAAAAAAAAAAAAAAAAAAAACAGTAGAAAAGGTCAATAAAACCAAGAGCTGGTTTTTTGAAAAGATAAACTTTTAGTCAAGCTCACCAAGAAGAAAAGAGGGAAGACCAAATAAACAAATTAAAAAATGAAAGAGTAGAAATAAAAACAATACCACAGACACATGAAAAAAATTGTCAGAAAATATGATGAACAATTATATGCCAACAAATTGGTCAACCTAGAAGAAATGGACAAATTTCTAGAAACATAAAATCTGGCAAGACCAAATCAGGGAGAAACAGACAATCTGAATAGACTGATCACAGTACTGAAATTCAATTTGTAATTGAAAAAACTCCCAGCAAACAAAAGTTCAGGAGCAGACAGCATCACAGGGGAATTCTACTAAACATATAAAGAAGAGGCAATACCCATCCTTCTAAAACTATTCCAAAAAACTAAAGAGGACAGAACACTCCTAAATTCATTCTTTGAGTCCAACATTACCCTGAAACCAAAACAAGACAAAGACACTACAAAGGAAAAGAATTACAGGCCAATATATTTGATGAATATAGGCAAAAAAATCAACTGAATATTAGCAAACTTAATCCAACAATATATGAAAAGGATCATACACTATGATCAAGTAGGATGTATTCCATAGATGCAAGGATGGTTCAATATTCACAAATCAATCAATGTGATATACCACATTAACAAAAGGAAGGATAAAAATTACATGATCTTCTCAATAGATGCAGAAAAAGCATTTGGCAAAATTCAACATCCTTTCACAATAAAATCCCTCATCAAAGTTGGTATGGAGGGAAGATATGTCAACATAATAAAGGTCATTTATGATAATCCCACAGCTAATATCATACTAAATGGTGGAAAGCTGAAAGCCTTTTCTCTAAATTCAAGAACAAAACAAGATGCCCAGTCTTACCATTATTTAATATAGTATTGGAAGTCCTAATCACAGAAAACAGAGAAGGAAAAGAAATAAAATGCATCCAAATTGGAAGGGAAGAAGTAAAATTGTGACTATTTGCAGATGACATGATACTATATATAGAAAACCAACAATTCTCCACCAAAAAGCTTTAGAACTAATAAATGAATTTAGCACAATTGCACAATACAAAATTAATATACAGAAATCTGTTGCTTTTCTATATGCTAAAAATGAACTACCAGAAAGCAAAAAACAATCCCATTTAAAATCACATCAAAAAGAATAAAATACCTAGGGATAAACTTAACCAGGGAGATAAAAGATCTATATCCTCTGAAAACTATAAAACACTGATGAAAGAAATTAAAGATGATACAAAGAAATGGAAAAATAGCCCATGTTCTTGGATTGGAAGAATTAATATTGTTAAATTATCCATATTACCGAAAGCAATCTACAGGTTTAATGCAATCCCCATCAAAATGCCCATGATGTTTTTCACAAAACTAGAATAAATAATCTTAGAATTGTTATTGAACCACGAAAGACCCCAACTGTCAAAGCAATCAAGAAAAAAGAATAAAGCTAGAGATATCACACTCCCTGACTGCAGACTACAAAGCTACAGTAATCAAAACAGGATGGTACTGGCACAAAAGTAGACACATATATCAGTGGAACAGAATAGACAGCCCAGAAATAAACCCATGGTCAGTTAACCTATGACAAAAGAAGCAAAAATATACAATGGAAAAAAGACTGTCTTTTCAATAAGTATTGCTAGAAAAACTGGACAGCTACATGTAAAAGAATAAGATTAGAATATTTCCTCACACCATATATAAAAATCAACTCCAAATGGATCAAAGACCTAAATGTAAGACCTGAAACCATAAAACTCCTAGAAGAGAACATAGGCAGAACACTCTTTGACATAAATTGCAGCAATATTTTTTTGGATCAGTCTCCTAAGGCCAAAGAAACAAAAACAAAAATAAACAAATGAGATCTAATTGAACTTAAAAGCTTTTGCACAGCAAAGGAAACCATCTACAAAACGAAAAGACAGCCTACTGAATGGGAGAAAATATTTGCAAATGATATGACCAATAAGGGGTTAGTATCCAAAATATATGAACAGCTCATACAATTCAATATCAAACAAACCAACAACCTGATTAAAACAAATGAAGGAATATAACAAAATAGAAACTGACTCACAGATGCAGAAAACAAACTACTGGTTACCAGTGGGGAGAGGGAAGGGGAGAGAGGTGAGATGGGGTAAGGGATTAAGAGGTACATAATACTATGTATAAAAGAAATAGGCAACAAGCATATGTTGTACAGCACAAGGAAATATAGCCATTATTTTGTAATAACTTTATTTATTTATTTATTTTGGCTACACCACGTGGCATGCGGGATCTTAGTTCCCTGACCAGGGATCAAACCCGTGCACTCTGCAGTGGAAGCACGGATTCACTGGACCACCAGGGAAGTCCCTGTAATAACTTTAAATGGCATACAATCTATAAAAATATTGAATCACTATTTTGTACACCTGAATATGATATAGTATATCAACTATATTTCAATTTAAAAAATTTTAAAGGGATAAAGAAAACATTTTCCTTGGAGAAATACTAAACATTGCAACGTTGCATTGCATTCATGACTGCATGAGTTTCCATTAACAGTAACTAATAATTATTTTTCTAATTCAGTAGACACAGAAATCAGGAACTTTATATTATTGTTTCTATGCAAGTGGTCGTTTTCTCTCTCCACTCCATGATGCTCAAATTCCTTTTTCAAAAATATCCCCGTGAGTGTAAGTCTAAATTCATGCCACAGCAGTTGAGAAAGACTATGGTCTGCAAAATTCTGTGCTTTGCTTACAGTTTAACATGTTTGCTGTTTCTGAAGAGAAGGAAGTTTCCAAATCATGCATAGTTATGAATGAAGCATTTTAGCAAGTAATCCTCAAGGAATAACAAAAGATCAATTCCCATTGTCACCCTACAGAGGAAGAGATTGAGCTTTTAATGCTGTACTCACAGTACATGAATGCCAAAGAAACCCAGAACTGGGACTTTGAGAGCAGGACAGAGACTGGTGGGGCACTTTGTGGAAGTGATTCTCAGATACGTCTACCATTGAATGACACTGTGTACATATGGAGTGCTTTCTTCCTCTCCCTGTGAAGGCACTAATGTCATCACCGAAGACAAATATCACTTGTATGAGAATACTTCTATTGTTCCTTCATAATTATAAGTAATACATAGCTGATCTGGAGATTTTTGAAAGTATAGAAATTGCAAAGAAAAAATTAAAACTCCTTTTAACTCTACTACATCATTGTTCACAGTTTGGTTCATTTTCCTCCTGGAATTTTTTTTTCCTTAAACCACAGAAATTTATTCTCCCCTAGTTCTAAAAGCTAGAAGTCCAAGATCAAGGTGTTGGCAGAGTTGGTTCCTTCTGGAATTTTTTTATACCCAAAATAGTTATTCCTTACTTACAAAATTTGGATTATCCTAAATATGGTACTTTTCACTTAATGTAATGACATAGCTTCTTCTGTGTCATTAAATGTTGCTCAAAAATTTGAATTGATACATATTATCTCATAGCATAATCATGACAATATTTAACCATCTGTTAAATATTGCCACACATTGAGTTGGTTCTAATTTTCCAGTGTTATAAATAAATATTCAATAAGCATCCTTGTACATAACTCTTTGCCTCATCTCTGATAATTTTCTTAGGATAAATTCCTGAATATGAATTTACTAAATCAAAGGGAAAACAAGTATTTGGAGGCTTTGTGTCCCAAATTACAAACTACTCTTCTGAAAGAGAAGACCAACTTACAGTCCTACTAGCTGAGCAAAAGGTGTCCATTTCCTAAACCCACAGAAATTACTGTATTCATCTTTGACAGTTTAAGAGTCATGACATGGTACATCGTTGTTAGTTTTACATGCACTTCCTTAACAATCACCATGGTTGAACACCTTAATTCTGTTGATCAAGTATTCCCTTTTAGTGATAAAGCCGAAAGGTTGTTCCCTCAAATCCCCTGGGCAGTTTGTTTACTCATCTCAGGGACCAATGAAAGGAAAGAAGGTGTACATGAATTCTGGATTCGGTTTGCCTCCTCTCCTTGGTAACCCTTTCATTCATAGTACCAGCTTCATTCATGATTTCTCATTATCTATCCAGGAAGTGAGATATTTACTTACAAGTGGTGACTACAGTGAATCATCGAAGTGTGTAAACATTATAAATAGATTCTTGTGGATACTAAGAAAGATGTTTATACGTTTCAAAATATAAGAGAAACCTAAGTCAAGCAGCTGTGAGCAGAGGACTGCATATTCTTATCAGTGTGGCTGATATGGTCAACAATGAGTTTCAGAAATCTAATGTCAGTTTTATACTTGATAGGCATTTTATTATTTTGTGTCCTGGCTATAGTCAACAAGTTCAATAAGAAGAAGAAAAATAACAACAAATAATTATTAACACCCCATGAGCAGAACAGTGTATTTTTTTTAAATCCTAGATTTAAAAAAAAAAGAAGAGATTGATGATGCTTTAACAGAATTGTGGAGGGCAAAGAGATTTCAACTACAATAAGGTGCTAGATGTAGTGAGATTACATCTTTGAAAAATCATATTAGTCATTGTGAGGGCTTGAGAAGTGAATTCTTCAACCAACACTCTTCTCCCCTGGAGAAGGGGATAGAAGGGAGCAGAAGAGACATGATGAGAAGAGAGAAGTGGGTTGATCCTCATCATAATGACTAACTAGCCTCCTAACTAAAATCGGAAGCCTTTTTACTCCCTTTGGGGTTTGGTCTTTCAATGTAGAAAGAGGGTGGGTGGTCTTCACCACTTTTGCTTTTGGTCTGACCTCTGCCCTCCCCTGAGGCAATGAATGAAGAAGGTTTAGATGGTTGGAATAGAGAAAGGGTAAAAGATGGGGGACAGAAATAAACACTCATAAATATCTATAAAATATCAGTTAATATGGCTGAAAGGAGGTCCCCAAGGTAACAACCATGGGAAAGTCCCAGGGTGGAAAGCAGCTGTGAGCTGTCAAGAGACAACACTCTCGGTAGCTGGGAGAATGGATGCCTCAGTCCTGAAAGGAGAATCTGGGCATTGTCCCCCAGTTCTATTTTAGCTGGTTAGGGCCTTCAACTCACCCCCAGTATAGCTGCAGTGTATGAGAAAAGCACGGGAAAACCTAAATTGACTAAGATATTTTTTCTGCTACTATGGCAGGATAAAGACTCCAGAGAGAATACTATTGATAACTACAGTAATGTTACTTTAACCTCTTTACATCTGGCAAAATACAAACACAACACTACAAAATTCATTTACGTTTATCAAGACCCTACTCATTTATTCAGCAAAGCTACCGAATGCCTTGCCTCCTGTGTCCAAGCTAACTGCAGTCCAAAATACAGAGATGAGTAACAAAAGCCTGACCAAATGGATGTTAGTCTTTTTTTTTTTTAAGATTTTTTTTTGATGTGGACCATTTTTAAAGGCTTTATTGAATTTGTTACAATATTGTTTCTTTTTTTTTTTTTTTTTTTTTTAATGTTTTGGTTTTTTGACCATGAGGCATGTGGGACCTTAGCTCCCTGACCAGCTCCCACAACCCCTGCATTGGAAGGCGAAGTCTTAATCACTGGACTGCCAGGGAAGTCCCAAAGTCTTACAGGGGAGATTTGGCAATGAGGGTAGAATGAGATCCCAATTCCCTGGAATGGAATATCTAGTTGGAACTATCTCGTTGGAACAACTATCCAGTCTGAACCATAGCAAACCTGAGGTTTACCTATGTGACAACTATGTAGGATCACATTTCACCATTATAGCCTGGGCCCAGGAATATCAGACTGTCTGAGTTGAAATCTGAACTTCATCACTAGGTACTTATGATAAGTTATTCGACCTTTCTGGGCCAATTTCTACATGTATCAAATGGGAATTATTATAGTACCTAAATCATGGAGTTGTTGTAAGGATTCGAATTAGAAAATTCATATAAAGAACTAAGCACTGTGTCTGGCACATAGTAATCATTAAATTAATATCAATCTTCACACATCTGTCTCACCATCACAGAGTTAAAGTGTAGTTTGCTTTATTAAAATTCAATGTACACAGTTTTCTATTGTATAAAGCATATGAAATGAGGTGCATCTGGCATACACTTAGATTGGGATACAATCATGACGAAATATGAGACAGGGTTAATTTTGATATCACCAAATCTGCCATTTGTGAAAACTCATTAATGTAATTTAAAAATCAAATTCATAATTATTCAGGTAGAACATTTGCTCTGCTCTCCACTGATCTAAATTTCATGCCACGTGCAGTAGTTGTACAATCCAGAATTCAGTAATCATGCATATGGGATGATTTCCCCAATATTTGTTTTTACCTTTAGAATAAGGACTGACAGCTAACACTTTCCATTATATACGTATCTGCATGGGCTTAGCAAGTTTCTCCATCCAGAAAGACTTCTATCACTATGCTTTTCCTACCATGCCAGAAATTCAACAGTTATATGGAAAAAGGAAATCATGTGAAGAAAAGGGGACTTGCCCTCACTCCTCAGGGAAAAGAAAAACTCTCTGCTCTATCCTCCAGGACCTCTTGGCCACAAAGCAGTAATGTACCACCTAGGCTGGGCTTCCTGCTGCTTTTGATATCACTGTGATAAGCTTATCAGGGAAAAAAAATAGCAAAGCAGAAGCAGAGCATCAGCATTTCACATTAATGTGATATTCTTGCTACCTGCACGACCAAGTGGGGAGCGTTGTATGTTACAGTGAGCTTCCTGGTTCCCTGGAGGATGAAAGAATGCCAGTATGATCGCAAACACGCAGCTTGCAGAGGCACTAGCTCACTGCAGCAGACGCTGAGCACCTGCCTGCACTGAGCTGGCAGGAGGACTCACCATATTCTGTGCTGCAAAATCACAGGAAGGGCTGTTTATAAACCTGTGAAAGGAGGAAGCTTCATTCGATGGAAGAGGCTTTAGAGGAAATCCAGCTCCCTGGCACATAATCTGTTTCCTCTGCCTCCACCTTCCTGGGGACCCTGCAGTAAGTAATGCAAAAATGACCATTACATAGTGCGAAAGCATTACAGAGAGAGATAAAGAGAGAGAGAAGAGGGAAAAAGAGAAGAGGGTAGAGAGTTCTTAGAAGGCAAGGTAAGATAGCCAGTTTACCAGCAGCTTCATTTGGGGTCTGGTAGGTGCATTTCCTCCTAAACTGCTGAATACCTAGACTTGATGTGAAAGTGATCAGATGAATATCCTTAACCCCCATTTCCTTTGCACTCCTTGGGCACTCTGCAGGTTATTTCAAGTACTTAATAAAACAAACCAATAAGACAAAAGAAAGATCTGTGTTAGATTTCCTAAGAAGCCTTAAAGTCAAACATTAATTGCAAATTCAGATACATAATACAGAACTCAATCACTGTTCCAATCTACAGTCATCACATACCTTGTTGATTTCATGCAACTTACCAAGATGACTAAGATCTGACATACTCCAGTGTAACTCTAAAAATCTGAGTGTAACTCAGAAAATCTAGTGAAACCACTGGGGAAATTAGTCTTAATAGTAGTGCTTAACTGTAAATCTTCCCATGGCTGGTCACAAATTTAATCTTTGGCTAAACTCTGGTTCCCAGTTTTTCTGTTGTTTTGCATTAAAAGCTTAGGATGCTTCTGAATTATAATCAAAAGCGATCATGGTTTTAAATTAAACTATATTCATACATGCATACACGTACACATACACATAATTCATTTGGCACAAACACCAACAATTAGGTTTTACTCCCAGAAAACTGATAGAGTGAAGATGAGATAGAAAGAAAAAAAAAGAGAGAGAAGAGAGTACAAAGAATCTCTCCGAGCATTCTGTGTTTAAATGTTTTCTCCCCATCCCTCTTTTCTAAAGTGTTAAGAATATTTTTTGGAATGCTTTGGCAGGACTCCAAAGATTATCGCCGCCATATTTCAGAATCACACATAGAATTATAATCTCCATTTCAAGCCAAGTGCCAGCCTGAGTCTTAAGAAATGCCTGTTCTTGCTCCCTCCCCCTTTTCCAGAAACTCCTAATGTGGAAGTAGTTGCAGCTTTGAAAGAATCAGACACAATGCTGCACTGCTTTTCTCCTTTTAAATGCCACCCTGACAGTCACCTCTAAGCCAACTGGTTTCACCCACCTCAGCCTCCTCCAAACAGCTTAATCCCAGCCTACAATATTGAACATTCCTGACTCTACATTCCACTGACCCCTAATCCTTTAAATCTCTCCCCCACTCTCCTTTGCCACATTCCTAGGATTTATCAAACTTTTGTAATTCAGGATTAGTTTGCATATTTACCTTGGGTCACTCTGGGATACACAAAACTATTCTGGTGCTAAGTGAGTTGGCATACCCTGAAGAAGTTGAAGGTAAGTAACATATAAATTCAGATACTCAGACACTGTCAAGTACCCTAACTGCTGAATTTAAGGTGCCAGACTTAGCAAATAAAACTACAGGGTAACCAATTAAATTTGAATTTCAGATAAACAATGTCTTTTGCATAAGTATGTCCTTTGCAGTATTTGGGACATACTTATCCCAAAATGTATTTGTTGTTTACCTGACATTCAGATTTATCTGAGCATCCTGTCTTTTATCTGGCAACCTTAGCTGAATCTGGACACGGTGAGGAGGAAGTCAAAGTTTAATCAATCAATAATATTCCAGAAGCAGACCTCAACAAAGTGACAGAGGACCCATGTCCTGCCTCAGAGTTTAGGAAAAGAAAGTCTGGAGCAGAAAGGGCAAGACAAGGCATGCAGCTGCCCTTCCGCTGTCCCATGCCCACAGCCAACATCCTTAATCAAACAAGATACCCCTTTCTGGCTTCAACACAACCCCTCAGACATCCGTTACAAATCAATCAGACTTCGCTCGTGAGATGAAACCTTTTAGCAGTCCCTGGCCTAGACAAGGTGAAGAGTGTGGAAATATGTGGAATTACTCAGGTTTAGTTCCCAGGCAAATCTCAGTGGGTTTTCCTGTATTCTCTGAAAAACAGAAAATAAAATTTATAAAACAACAACAAAAAGACCATAAAAAGCCATGAAATTGCAGAGTTGTCACTAGATAGCTCATTGGGGCCTTGATAATGAATGATTCTCTAGTGGTAGTTCTGAAAATCTGGATTATAATCCACATTGGGCCTCATTGATAATGCACATTCTTTCTTTGGTTCTTACAGCTAAAAGATGCATAATTCATATACTGTCATTACATACATTCAAAGATTACATGTTGGCCACCTACTAAATGAATGAGTTAAAGTTATTGAAATGGTGTATTTACAAAATTAAGCTCTTGCTTTAGTAGGGTTTACTCTACTAAACTCATAGTTAGATGACTCTAATTCAGGGTCCTACACTGCCATGTAATGCAGGCAAGGTTGTGTAACTCTAATTGAGCACAACTTGGGGAGTGCCTGCAGTTTTCAGGAAGCATACTTGGTTATCGATGTGGTCTTAACTTGGTCATGGTTTCCAAATGCCGTGTACTTACGAATTACTTTTGGCTTAGCTTCTTCATTTACATTGGACTTTGTTGTGGATCGTTTGGTTAACCCCAGAGTGTAGAGTGATATATGCTTCCATCGACGGTATTTGAGGACCATAATTTTTCAATCACCAGACTTTAAGTCATGTATACATTGTGATTCAAAGACGAGTCATCTCTACCACTCTGCTAAGGCAAACCACAAAAATTTGCTTATACAGTGACACATTCTCTCTTATTACTATATTCTCTTCCCTCTGTAGAGTGGGAATGGATAGAATAAGTGGGCTGTGGGGTCTTTTGCTCTGCCAATCCACACCATAATCAAAAATAGTTTGAGAAATACTCTTCCAGAACAATGACTCTCAACTGTAATCAGGTGGTATTAAATATTAATACACAGAATCATATCACGTGGCCAAATCTTTTTCATAACCAGAAAAATGTCACAGCAAGAAACAATAATTTTATGATACACAAAATTTCAACCAAAAGCACATCACTAATGTTTTGTTATTAAACTAAACATGGCTCTACTAATTTTTTTCCCATAAATATTTGTTTCCTCTTCCTTTATTCTTTGTTTACTGGCAAAAGCCAGCTCTTTAAAAAAAAAGTATAGAAAAAAAATCTTTAAATTGACAAACTGTTTTCCATTTAATTTATTTTTCCTACAAACAGGGAAACTACTTCCAATATTCTATTTTAGGGCTATACTACTCTGGTTTCTTTGGGAGCACAAACCAAATAAGTCACAAACTATTAATGAATTGTGAAATCAAAGGAGTAGATGTTGAGCAGATTTTTGGGGAAATTTTGTGTTTTTGTTTGTTTGTTTGGATAGCATAGCATAAAATATACAGCATTAACCTCCTGAAAACTGTTTCTTCAGCTGCATGTGTGCACGCGTGCACGTTTTCTAGGCCGCAATGACAAATGAATTTCTGGCTATGTGAGAACGTCTTGGTTTAAAAATTTGAAAAATATTGCTCTAAAGTATTGCTTCTCAAACTTTATGGCATAAAAATTACCTGGGAATCTTACTAAAATGCAGCTTCTGATTTGGTAGGTCCGGGTTAGGGTATTATTGATACATTTTGCATTTCCGTAAATCCAAAGTGATTCTGATGCTTCGGATCCAGGGGATCACACTTTGGGTCGCAGCAGCCTAGAGCGACAGCCACAGTCCACGTTCAGAGGAAGACTAGACCTCTAAGGGCACGGTGAATGAACTCTATATCCCTGTATTTCCCACTCAGGTTGCTCATGTAGCGTGAGGAGCCTGAAGCCATAGACCCTGGCTAAAGTACAGTAGACCCTCCTATTGGAGGGTTCTGCATCCGACATTTAATGAATCAATCGCGATTGGTTGAATTCTAGGTTGTGGAACCCGCGGATAGGAAGGGTCGATTTACTACACCGTTTTACATAAGGGACTTTAGCATTCGTGGATTTTGATATATGGGGGGAGGGGGGCACCAAAGCCCTGCCAATACAAGGGACGACTGTAGTTCTTTCTACCAGAGACTGAGCCTGCTTACCTTCCCTTCTCTGCTGTCTCCTCTTCTTCCCACTCCTTCTTGTGTGTGTTACACAAAGAAGGAGTTGGGAAAGAAGTTGGGAAAGATTACTGGTCACAAGTCACTGACATGAAACAGGTCTAAATAGGTATGGGATTCAGAGATGCACAGTTGGTGAGAACTCTGGACTAATATCACCCCAATATCGATTTTCCACCCTGCCATTCACATCATCTATTCACAACACAAATCTGTGTCTTGTTCCTCCTTAAAAGTCTTCAGTGGTTCTTTATTGAGGATTAAGTTCTCTAGTTTTGTAGACTTAGGACATACTCTGCTTCCCTCCAGCCTTGTTTTCCTCCAATCCAGTTCCCAGAACCCAACCTGCCTTTTCAGTATGTCTATTTGTTCACCTATGTTCCAGTGTGAAGTCTTCATCTGGTTAACTTCCACTCATCCTTCAAGATACCCACCTAAAAACTGCATTCTGTTAATCTGGTTCCAAGGGAGCTATCACCACCTCCTGGGCGCCATCTTGGAAATTCTAAACCCGGGATTATATGCCTCTCCTAGGTACTCCTGTAATATCCCTACCTCTTCTTATGTGCTGTATGTAATTGTCTACCTCCCTTCACCAGATAGGGTATAGATGAAGCGAAAGGGCTTGCTTTCATTGTCCCACAACCCTAGCACAGGTCCTGGGATGAAAAATAGGATGGGATATTGGGAAGGGGACTTAATGAAAGAGTCAGCACTTTTAATCATTCAGGGACTCAATAAACCTATTGACCACCATGGAGCTCCCTTAAAGCATGATGCAAAAACTGAGAACCCTAGCTTTCTTTTTTGTCTCGTTTTATTGAAACTAAAATTGCTAGAAATATCCTCTGGATAAGCTTCTTCCCTAAATAAGTTACTCTAGATAATGGAAACTTTTATTTTGTTGTAAGGCTTCCAGAAACACAGGGTGAGGTTTACAGGTTTCTCTCCTTTAATTTCTATACCTGGATTTTTTTAAGGTGAGGTGTTCTGATTCATGGAGAGGTATGAATAGAAGTGACCTCACCATGGGTGGGGTCAGTCTTAATCTGATACCTCCCTGCCTTGATCCATTCCCTGATTCTTCTGCCAGGCAAAAGGACTTCTCTGCTCCTCTCCTCTCTAAAAGTAAAAGAAGAGAAAAACACCAAAAAGCTCCATTTTATCAAACTCTGCCAATAACTGCAGGGCATTGGGCTGATTATTAACGGTGTTTTATGAGACTTTCTCATTTTACACCTTCCACAGATGTAGAAAATTATTTTGTATTCATCTGAAAAGAATTAAGGGCATCCAGATAAGTTTCCTAACATGACAGACAAGTCACTCCTAAAGTGAATTTTTATATCTTGTGTTTAGGCAGAGATTATTTTTCTGGAAATTGATAGGTTGAATACTTTTTATTTCTCTTTCCTTAAAGTGCTTAGAGGTAGCTAAATGTTAATTGAATATTGTGAAGAGACCCTTAATTCAATTAATTGGCTATTTTATGACATGCCACCTGAAACCTACCTTCCAACAAAAGATGAGAGATTAGTACATTTTCGCTTTGTCTACTAGCAAGTTTTCCTTTTTATTCCTTGGATTCTTGCAAGTTTACCAACTCTATTTTGCCTTAGGATAAGATTAACTGCCAAGTAGAAGTTCATTGTTTTTAAGTCGAAGCTATATTTAGTCAAGTAATGAAAATCCAATCAATCAGTTCCTGTGTTATTCTATAAATACATATGAGGGAGAGTTTGACTTTGTCAAATTCTCAGTAATCATAGAATAGAATTAGTTCTAAATGTCAAAAATGGCTTCAGAAAGATCCCTCAGAGACCCAGTATGTCCCTGTTGAGTATCACTGAGTTCTTAATTTCACAACAAAAAGAGCTAGGAGGAATAAAAATTGAGTAGAAAGAAAAAAAGAGGTTACAACAAAAATTAAAAGCTCCTCAAGTTGTACAATTAAGACATAGGAATAACACACATTGGAAAGACACAGCTTTGTAGTAGTTGGTTTTGCAGAATAAAACTCTAACAACAGGTTTATTTATTATCAGGTTTTGTGGCTATCGTCATCCTTTTTTAAGTAATGTTTCTATGTATATGGAGACAAGTGGCTTCCTGTATTAAAACTGTGCAATTGTTCCCTCAGCTCAGAAGTCCCATTGCCTATATATGAACGTGAATTAATATAGCCCAGAATTGTTATTAATGTTGAGTAACATATCTACCCTGGCGAACTATGTACCCCTATTCTTTCTGATACTCAATTGCATATTTGTCCTTATGTCACATGGGAGAAATTCAAAAGGAATTTGGGACTTTTGCCAAATTCTCTAAATTCTTGAATTCAAACATTTTAAGCAAGATGAAACAGGAAATCCAAAGGGTATCCTCTGAGCAGGAAAACACATCCTAATAAAAGGAATGCAATGAAGCAAGCCTTTATTTCAGGGCACTTTGGTCTGTGAGCAAGGTGGCATGCAGGATTGTTATGAAAATTCCTTCACAAAGCAACTTGAGAGGACTTTGAATATCAATTTCCATCACATGGCTCAGCAGGGATGTTAGCTGGTCCAGAGAGTAGAACTAAGATGACCTTCTACCAAGGGACCTAGGTCAGTGCTATTCAAAGTTTGTTCCAGGCACTGATGCTGGTCTTCCAACTGTTATTACCTGTCCGTAGTGGCAGAAGTATAAAAATTGAAAGAAACTATTTAGAAACTTTTTAGTGAATTGATTTGCCTGATCAGCAGACTTGTGTTTGTGTGTCTTTTCTTTCTTTGGGATTAAAGAATAAAACCTGGTCCTTCACAATAGATACAGTTTGAGAAGCGTTCCTTGAGGCACTTCTAGATTGCAGCCATCCAGGGTGACACTGGGGATGGGCATATCTCTGAAAAAGAACGATTCAGACACAAAATAGATGGTTGCCTCAGGAGTTCCCACTGTTTGAAGTCTTCTTCCCAGAACGAGTAACCCATCAGGAAGGAGAGATACCACCACTACTGCCCAGTAAGCATCAAAAAGAATGTCGAGACTTTTTTTACATTTCATCTTCCAAAAAAAAGAGCATCTTTTACCAAGCCACTCCCTTCCAGCTGAAACTTTCAGGGCCAGATACCAGTTTAGAGCTTTTTTTTTTCAGATTGTCTTGAGCCCTTATCTAAGTTGCAGGGCGGCGGGGGGGGGGGGGGGGGGGCGGCGGCAGGGGCTGTCCAGCATCATTTCCTAGTGAGAAATTATTATGTGAATATTCAGCATCAGTTATGAACTGCTCCCCCTCCAAAACCAAGCCTCCAGAATCCCCCTCCTGGACCACCGATGACTAGTTCCCAAGGAAGTCTTTGCAGCTCCTTTTATTCCAATAACTTTATAAACAATCATGAACAAGATTTTTCCCTTCTTCCCCTCCTGATGCACTCTGTCCAGTAACAAAATCTCCATCCACCAAACAGTGGAAGAATATAGACAAATATTGTACTTAAATGACATTTCCTTCCAGGTATAGAAGATTTACAAATGTCAGAGAATGCATTTGATTCCAGAGAAGGTCAATATGGAGGGTGATAGAAAAGCAATGAAGAATTACATTCTAAATATGAATATCAGTTTCGAAAAGCGCTCTGTTTCTGAACTTGAATAAGTTCATTTAAACTCCCTGCTAGCATTTTACCACCCAGATTGGAGGGACTAATTCAAAACAGAACTAATCTGAGAACCCCACTGAGTTTAGTGTTTCTAAAATGCTTCACAGTGTATAAAAGGGGGATCTACGTGCCAAATGCTATTACTGTCCACTCCTGCCATGTTTCAAATTGACCTCTAACCTTTGATACAATGGAGTGTGAAACCAGTTTTAAGATGTAGCTAATGCCAAACTGGCTGCAAGGGAAAAATAGGAAAAGTAAGCCTGGCTGAGTTAAGCTCTAGCATACCACAATTTCACAGTCGAACCAAAAGTAGTGCAAATTCAAATTGTAGGGTGTAGAGAACCTCAACTTTGAAGTCAATCCCTTGGGTAGTGGAAAGGGGAGCTTGTTTATATCTGCAAGTTAACCCTTAGGTAGGACAAGATCAGGCAACAGAACTCCAGCTACTGCTAAGAGTGTGTCTCTGTGTCCCCAAACTGCCCCAAACACTGTTGACAGTTTTAAAAAGATTCCAAAGAAACACAACACTCCCCCTTAGTTTTTTTTTTTTTTGGCTTTCAGCAACTTTTCTCTTCCTCTCTGTATCCTTCATTTCATTTCCAAAAGATCCTGGAGAAAACTACTTCTAGGTAATTAGAAATCTGAGAAACGTTTCCATCTAAAAGCCAAAAAAAAAATGTTTTTTTATTAAAAAAATAATAACCTGTCAGTTTAAAGGGAGCCATTTTTTAATACAGTGACTCAAATTTCTGTGGCCAAAATCATCTTTCCTGATCATGACCATTTCCCTATTCAGTTAATGGTATTGAGATTTCCTTCTTTATCACAGCCCTGCTCTAGCTGTTACAGATATAAAAATATGAGAGAGTAACTCCCTGTACTCCCAATTCCTTATAAAGTGCTGCTGAGAAATTACATGTATTGTGCTCTTTCGGAAGTTGCCTCACTTCTCTTATTAAAGCATCTTCTTCTACATTAATGAGTCATTTACCATTGTCTGGTCAAAGTTAAGGGAAATCAGCAAGGGAAAGATTAGAAAGGCTGAGATAGAATCTGGCAAGGTCAGTGAGACCCGACAGAGAGTTTTATGTGCCTTAAGAGGTCCCAAATGTGTGAAGGAAGGTATAAGAAGGGGTAAGAATAGAGAAAACAGAAGAATATTGAAAATCCAATTTGGGATTACTGGCCCAATCAAAGATAATGGGTAAACCCAAAAGAGCTGAGTTCAGTACCCAAGTCCAGGAGTCCAGGCTGGGCAGAGGGGGAGAGGTCAAATCTAAAATCTGAATACACAGCTAGAATTTTAAGATTCAAATGAGAAAAGGGGAAATTGCACAATACAGGAGACTTGAAAGCACATCTCAACAACTGGACCAAGACAGCTGCCTGGTCTGAAACACCCTCTAAAATGGTCTAATCTAATGGAAGTGTTCCTCCCGCAGACGGGCAAGGCTCGGTGGGTGCTTGAGCAAAGGTAGAAACCCAGGGGCCCGGAGCATCCTCTCAGGAACCATGTTGTCTTTTCAAAGACAAACATGCTGGTAAATTACTAGTGTTCATGCAGTATAATCATTTGTATAAATAATAATAATGACAATGCATTTAGAACCAAAGAATACGTAGCCAGTAACTGTCAACTTACTCCTTTTTAAGTCTTCTGGGAATCCCAGAGACCACATGTCTTTGTTCTAACGTGATTCTGCAGAATGCCCTCATGCAGTCATACGTACCTACTCTATACAATGATTCCCAGGCTTGGGACGAGGATCCTGAGCATTTACCCAAGAAATACCATTTTCAGTTCTGCCAAGATCAGCTAACTTTTGCTAATCCAGTTCAAGAATTCAACTTTTGTCTTTCATTAGGTAAATCTAAAATGAGGGGAGGTTACGGTAACCGGAATAATGCCCCCACCAATGATGTCCACACCTTAATCCCCAGTATTTATGAATATGTCATGTTACATGACAAGGGAGAATAAAGGTTGCAGATGCAATTAAGTTTGCTAACCTTGAGATTATCCTGGATTATCTGGGTGGGCCCAATGTAATCACAAGGGACTTTTAGAAATGGAAGAAGGAGGCAAAAGAAAAGTCAAAGTCAGAAAAGGAGATGCAATGATGGGAGCTGAGGTCGGGGTGACACAATGTGAGAAGGACCCAACACTCTATTGCTGGCTTTGAAAATGGAAGAGAGCCATGAAGCAAAAAAATGTCAGCAGCCTCTAGAAGCTGGAGAAGACAAGGAAACAGACTCTCCCCTAAAACCTCCAGAAAGAAACCCAGGCCTGCCAACACCTTGATTTTAGCCTAGTGAGAGCCATATCAGACTTCCGGTCTGCAAAACTGTAAGACAGTAAATTTATGCTGTTTTAAGCCACAAAACTGTGGTAATATGTTAAACTTCCATAGAAAATTAATAGTAGTAATTTCTAAAATATACCAAATGGTTCTAAACCACCAACCAAGCATTTATATGCAGGGCAGAAGGGGTCTTCCATGCAAAGGGAATATCCCATACTGAAGAGAAGGATTGCAATGGTGTCTTCTCACATGTGTAGGATGACCAGGCCACAAATGCCCTTTTGAGTATAGGGAGTGCATTGCTATATATATATGTAACAGTGTTTTATATATGTGTGTATGTGTATATATATATTATATATATATATATTATATATATATTATATATTATATATATATAATATATATATATATATATATATATATATAATATATATATATATAAAACAGTGAAGAATCGAGGTTGAGAAATCGGACCAAACTAGTTAATAAACACTGCCAACATATGATTATCCTCTTTATTCTGGGGTGTGAATTGCTTGAGGCATAAAATTTTTCTAACCCCTTCTTGTTCTCCACCTCTCAGACATAACAAAGGGGAAATGGAGGATTTTTTTTCAATTCAGGGTCACATCTCTAAGCCTGGCAAGAAGCAAAGAGTTCTAGATGGAAAATGACATTGTTTACTGCTCCCGAAAATCACTCATTACTTTGATCAAAAGATCAGATAATCCAAACTCTTTAAACAGAGAAAAAAGTCTTAATTCCCAATCCTTATAAAAACACGTACATTAAATGCTACTTTTAATATTGGCTAGTACTATTTCTCAAGCCCTATGTAAAGAAGACAGATTTCCAAATATATCATCCTCTCATTTGCCGGTTTTACTGATGGAAAGGAAAGAGGAGGTGGAAAACGTCATTTCTAATCAGGTATGATGGCGCTCTCACTGCTCTCTATATGCTTTCTACCTATGAGATAAAATTATTTGCAAGATATTTTTCCTAAGGGAATATTGATCAATTCTACCAAACAGAAGTTCTCTTTACATCATATTGTTAAAACTCTTTTCTTCCTAAGAAAGCTGAGAAAGTAGTAGTAGGATATTCATTAAAAAGGAAGATCAAGGTGCCACGCAAGCTGCATAAGGCCCTTTTGTATCCCAGGAGCATCTGGGGAAGCCACATATGTATGTTGCCATATCATTGCATCATCACTTCTCTGAATCGGAGAGGAGGGTTTTGCGCTACATAAATTGTGGTCACAGAGACTAACTGAGCCCACTTGTGTTACATTTGCGGCCAGGAAAAGAATTGCACGTAATTATGCATCTTTGTGGACCGTGCGTGGAAACAAATCCTGGAAATAAAACCAACTCTTTTATCAAGTTCTCCAAGCACACATCCATCACATTTACGAGACCTCAAGAGTGTGAATTTGGAAATTCAAGCATGGCGCTTCCCCTGAAATGGTTCCCCAAGGTGTGTGGATCAACAAGAATGGAATCCTTCACAGTGTGACTGGGAGCCAGGAGAGAGAATCTGGGTAGAACATGATGAATGAACGACTGCCTCAGTCACCCAGTACATCTGCAACAACTGCTTTGGCATCCAGCTGTGGAGTCCACAAAGACTTAATTTAACGGTACAAATACACAACGCGGTGTGTGTGTCTGTGTATGTTTTTAATGACCTCCACACAGGCTACCATTTTATCGTGGCTTCCAGCAGAGAGAGGGAAAAACAAGATTCAACTATAGAAGCGGTCTATATTTAATATTTCTGTTAGTTTTCTGTCTGCCAGTCTGGCAGATTGGCCCAATTGGAAAAACAACATCTATGATTGCTGAAACAGTTCCTGGCTACATTTGGCACCCTTAATCATGGAATGACACAGAAATCCCAGTCTGCAAATCTAAGGCAAAAGAGGCCAGCCTTTGTATATCACCAAGACTTATCTGTTTGTCTTTATTTCAAAGTCCAAATTCTAAGGTCATAACTCAGTTCAATAGCATAGCCTTCCACAACATTTCACAAAAACAATGCAAACTTTATGCAAATCCTTGGGTTAACTGGATGTCATCAGCACCATGGCACTATAAAAAATGAATCTATTTCCTGTTCTCTGTTTTGTTTTGTTTTTCTAGGTCAAGCAAAAAAAAAAAAAAAAAAAAAAAAAAGACACCCAAACTTTCATTCACTCCACTCAAACTCTACTTTTAACAGTAATAGAATTAAAATAATTTTTCTATATGTTGATATACAACAAATGAGAAAAATAAAATTAACATCATGTGCTTTTGGTTACTGTTTGGCCACCAAAATTCCTAAATGTGGTGAAAAAATTTTTCAAAGTACTGAACTTGAAATTGGAAGTGCCAAGTATGAAACTTGGTCTTGACTCTTAGTAGCTGGGTGAGATTTGACAGCTCAGCCCTCTGAGTCACTCAGTCTTACATTATTGGAAGATCAAGTGGGACTCCATGTGAGGGAGTTATTGGTAAAACACAGGGTGCTATTCAAAGGTAACATATTATACGATAAACTGGAGAGAGGACACATGAGTTTGAAAGGTACTACTTAAATCAAAGTTTAACATTGAACAAATCTGTAATTCTTAAGATCAAAAAAAAAAAAAAAAAAAAGGCTGAAAATCCTATTCCTAACCTTTATCAGTAACCATCTGGGCTCTTACTGAGCGAACAAACTGTAATATGTGGTCCCACGTCTAATTAGGTCCTGAAAAATTCAGCAGGATGTGAATGGAAGTTTTGTTTCTATGCAAGAAATCCTGGCAACTAGAACATCTTTTTTTCTCAGCACATCAACATTCCATACCACAAATTACTGGCGTAGACTGCCTCCAGAATCAGCTACCTCACCCTTAACCCTTTGGTTGCCAGTAATGGGGAATACACATTATTAGCAGAGCTGGAGTGGCCCAGGGGATAGGCCCGGGAAAAGACGGATACCATCTTGAGTAAGGCTTTGAACTGGTTATAAGAAGAAAGCATGAGCTTTGAAGTCAGACCATGGTCATTCCAATTTTGGATACACCGTTTTCCTCTTCCCATCTGTAAAGTGGCATAATAATAATCTACAGGATAGTAGTGTCGTTGTGAAGTATCATAAGATGAATTAAGGAGAGTGCCCCAATGCCTAGAAAATACCCAGGAAATGATTGCCTTTCTTATTATCAACTGTGAGTTCATTTTTTGGAATGTTTTAATGTCCACTCAAATTTTCTATGCCTGAAAAACTGTTTTGAAACAAATGCACACATGAGAAAAATATAATATTACCTCATTAATAGCATATCTTACATATTTTTAGAATAAATACATTTTGTAATAGAAAAGAGTTTCACTCCTCCTCCCCCCAGACAAATTAGCTCAAGTTGAAAAACTTATTCAGTCTAACTTCACTCTCACCTCCTATACCTACTCAGTCTTCAAATCCTGTCAGTCTAATCTCCAAAATCCCCCCTGAGAGCCCCCGTACCTGCTCTTGTTCTGCCTCTGCTCTGCTCTGGACCTCATCACCACTCTCTTCCACAGCTTTCTGGTCTCTTAATTTTGTCTCCATGCTTCCAATCTCTTCCTCCTTCCACGCATGCTCTACACTCTCACCCGTTAACTGGGTCAAACCAGTGAACCTGGCCCATGGGTGCTGCGGAGAATAATCTTCTAATTGTGTCTCATTAACCCAAAAGTGCAGATTTCTTACTGTAATATACAGCTTACTTTGCAGACTGACCCCAGGTAACCTTTCAGTCTCACAGCCAGGGACTCCCTCTGAATGGCCATTTTGCACCTAATTATACACAGAAGGATGTTCCAATGGGAACTTCACCCCCTTCAACAGACACAAGATGCCATAGAGGGTGTGTGGCTGATCTAGGCTAGCAGACAGAAGCAAAGGAAATAACCAACCTGATATATACATGCATAACTGAATCACTTTGCTATACACCTGAAACTAACACAACATTGTAAATCAATTCTATTTCAATAGAATTTTTTTAAAATTAAAGAAAAAAATAACCAACCTGAGCTTTTTAAACCACTTCCCCCATTTGGAGTAAATAAAAATGGACCTGAGTGTGGGGAGAGGGGATTGTGTGGGATGTCTACACTGGAGAGAGCTGTTGTCATGTAGTCTTACTCCTACCTTTTGAGAGAAGGGCTTGAGGGTCCAGCCTTCTAAATTAGCCCATCAAGGAAGGACTTGTTGTCTCAGGTACTAGGAGGGCTGGTGGCACACTGCTCTTAGCTGTCAGCCCTGTAGGGATTCCCTCAGGTGCAGAGAATAACCTTTCTCAAGATCACTCCTCTGTCAGGGTGGCCCACATCCAATGAAGGATCCAGTGGCATATAAGGCCAAGCTATTTCAGCCTATCTGGTCAACGCCAATGCACCATTTTCGTGCCAGAGCCTCTTATGCAATCAGCTGAGACTCTCCCTCTCAGCTCAATAACTCCCTCTGCCCAGTACTGCATCATCTCCTTCCCTTCGGCATGTATTGATTCCAAGGACCTTTCCCAATACACATTTTACATATTAAACTTCACCTCAGAGCCAGCTTCCAGGGGAATCAATAGTGTGTTCTAGTTGTTTGCTTTCAAATATATCTTCCTCCCAGGCTGTAAGTCACTTGAGGGCAGAGATGGTTCTTTTTTTTCTTTTTTTTTTTGAAACTATGGTTGATTTACAATGTCATGTTAGTTTCAGGGTATAGCACAGTTATTCTTTTTCAGATTATTTTCCCTTATAGGTTATTACTATAGTGTGTATATGTTATCCCAAGCTCCTCATTTATCCCTCCCCTCCTTCCCCTTCGGTAACCATAAGTTTGTTTTCTACGTCCATGAGTCTATTTCTGTTTTGTAAATAAGTTCATTTGTATCTTTGTATCTTTTTTTTTCAGATTCCACATATAAGCAATATCATATGATATTTGTCTTTCTCTGTCTGGCTTACTTCACTTAGTATAATAATCTCTAGTTCCATCCATGTTGCAGCAAACGACATTATTTCATTCTTTTTGTTAGCTGAGTAATATTCGTGTGTGTGTGTGTGTGTGTGTGTGTGTGTGTGTGTGTGTGTGTGTATCCCACATCTTAAGAGATGGATCTTAAAGCATTACTGAGACCTGACTCCTTGAGACAGGGCTCAGAATTTTCATTTAATAAAAAACATCAATCTAGGACAAGAAAATAAAATGTGAGATTTCAAATCAGCACAAGGGAGATTTTTCTATGCCAGGGACTCGTTGAGTTTCTCACTGTGATAGAAAAGTACTTATTTTTTTAACTACTCTCACTTCCGTGAGAAGAGATTTTTTTTTCCTAAATACTCTTGGCTTATGACTCCAACTCACTCCTACCATAAAAGTGGAGTTACTTACCTGATCACTAGGTAACCAACTGACTCAAGGAAGCTCATCCACTTGCATTTGCATAGAGAGAAAACCGTCTTTGAAGTAAAGGTCCTGGCTTCTCTCAACCCTCATTCTTTCCCAGTGGGAGGAGAAACTCATCAGTAGGTAAGTTTGGTAAAAGGAACTAATCCCCTCTCCTCAGCTGATTTGGAATCCACCTGCCTAACAAAAGCATATTGTCTTCTCTGTTTCTACAAGCTATGGAGGATGAGGTATGTAGTCACTCAGTACCCCCAGAGAGTAAGGGGGTATATTTGTCTACCTTAGGGGCAGAGTATTAGCAAGTCCACTTGGCAAACACACCTGTATTAGTTACCTATTGCTTAGGAAAAAATTACCCAGAACTTAGCAGCTTAAAACAATTTACTATCTCACAGTTTCTTTTCTTTTAATATATTTTTTTAAATTGGGGTATAGTTGCTTTACAATGTTGTGCTAGCTCCTGCTGCACAGCGAAGTGAACCAGCCATATGTATACACATATCCACTCCTTTTTGGGTTTTCCTCCCGTTCAGGTCACCCCAGAGCACTGAGTAGAGTTTCCCACACTACACAGCAGATTCTCACTAGACAACTATTTCATACCCAGTGGTGTATATATGTCACTCCCAATCTCCCAATTCATCTCATCCCTCCTTCCCCACCTGGTGTCCACATGTTTGTCCTCTACATCTATGTCTCTATTTCTGCTTTGCAAATATGTTCATCGGTACCAACTTTCTAGATTCCACATACAGGTGTTAATATACGATATTTGTTCTTCTCTCTCTGGCTCACAGTTTCTGTGGGTTAGGAATCTTGACATGGGTTACTTGGACCCTCTGCTGCAGAGTCTCTCCTAGGGCTGCAGTCAAGGTGTCAGCCAGAGCTGAGGCTTCATTTGAAATCTCAATTGGAGAAATATTGCTTCCAAGCTCACATGGTTGTTGACAGAATCAGTTTCTTGCAGGATATTGGACTGCGGGCATCCATCCTTCATTGACTGTTGTCCAGAGCCTGCCCTCAATTTCTTGTCACTTGAATGTCTCCTTCATCAATGCCAATAAGGGAAAGAGTCATTAGACAGAGCCCGCTGGCCAGATGGAAGCTACAATCTTATGTCTCTAATCATCACCATTGCCATATTCTATTGGTTACAGCAAGTTACTAGGTCTTGCCCACACTCAAGGGGAGTGGATTACACATGAACTTGAATGTCAGGAGGTGGTTATCTTTGGCGGTCATATCAGAAGCTGCCTTCTACAACCCTTAAGGCCCACTCTCCAGCAGCCTTATCAAAAATCATAAAAGTGATATTTTTATTTTATTGATCTGACTCCAGTGCCCATTGGTTCCAATCTCAGGAGGGAAGAAAGATGATATTTATTGCCCCCCACCGCAAGTCACCGACATGCATCCCTGAGATTATTCAGCTCATGGCTGGACAACCTTTCAGTGGAGGAAGCAGTGGTTGATCTCTAACTCCTTTCTCAATTGTGCATTTATCCCATTGTGAGGCAGAATCTCACTGAGGCTCTTAACCTTAACCTGTAGCCAAAAGGCACTGCACTTATCCTTACAGGAACTTGAGAGAATTCACCCCATGTTCTCACGTGGGCCAGTGATCTGACGTAAGCACACTCGAAGGCCAAATGTATACTTGTCATGCCAGCTCTCAGGAGACAGAAATACTAAAGACTCATGTGACTCTGGAGGAACAGCACTGGAGATGGTGTGACGCAAACTTCCAAACCGCGTCTCCGTAACAGAGAAGTGTTGAGCAGTGTGCCCCATACTCATCACCACAAAGGTCCTGTCCATGTTGAAGCGAATCCAAAGCACAGGGTTGACTGAATGACGCAAGTCCTCCTGTGCTCAGGAGGCGTTCTCAAGTGCCATGCATAAGATACTGACATTTACACGCTGGAAAAGAGCTTCAGAGCTAAATTGGAAGCAGCTAAGCGTCACTTGGGACATTTGCATACCCTGTTCCTCTAAGACATTGAAATTAATAAGCTCTAATAACACAGGAGCCAACTGTGTGTAAAGTCAAAGCCTCATAAGCCCACCTTGAAGACAGAGACTGGGTTCTTCCCTTACCACCGAGACCTACTCATTGCCATGTTTAGTTGTTTCATTGCTAAGCCTTTGTCTGTGGTTGTGGTTTGATAACTAAGAGCCTTTTTCAATTCTTAGTTTTTACCTGTGTTACAATATGTGTGGTTGCCACATTAAGAATTCTTGATAGATAAGGAGCTACTCTACAGTTTTTAAATTATTTAATCAAAATATGTATCAAGAGTACCAAGATGAGAATCATGGCCAATAACTGAAACCAAACACTAAATTGGATGCACTTGTCTTGCTGGGGTGTGGTGATGGGTGCTGGGAATCTTGTGTATGAGCAGGAAAAGAAGATCTCAGGAGAAATCTCCTGTAGCTTAGATTACACCAGGGCTTAGTAAGTGCTAGACCTTTGGTTCTGGACCTTCTGAAAACATAGACGACTTCTCTGGGAAATAGAGCTACCTTGAAATTTCAAGAAGCCATGTCCTGTTTACAGCCTCGCACTCAGTCCAGAGTTGGACTGTCCATCTTCCAGAGCAAAGTTGTCCAATAGATGTTTCTGAGATTATGGAAATGTTCTATTCTGTGCAGCCCAATACTGCAACACGAGTCATGAATGGTTATTCAGTGCTTAAAATGTGGCTAGTGAGACAAAGAACTAAATTATTTAATTTTATTTAATTTAAATTTAAATAGCCACATGTGGTTGGTGGCTACTCTATCAGACAGCACAGTTACTAGAGATTTGCTATTCAAAGTGTGGTCTGGGACCCAGCAGCTTTGGCATCACCCACTGCATTTCTATTAGAAATGCAGAAGCACAGATCTACAAAGAGAATCTGCATTTTAACAAGATTCTCAGGTGATTTGCATAAACATCAAAATCTGTGAAATGCTGCTTTAAAATATTTCTTTACAAGGCTGATTAGTTCTTGACTCTCTAAGAGAATAAAACCTCAAAGCTTACTTTTTTGAATCAAAAACCTAGAGAATACAGTATTATGTCAGTACCCTTCCTAGAGAGATATCAAGGTAGACGGATGACTCCAAAATTAAATCTTCTGGAGTCCTCTAAAATATGATCTGTATTCAACCGCATTCAACCAAGACCCTCTTTCTTTCTTATTAAGACTGGCTTTACATGTGAGGTTCATACGTGTATTCGGTAAAAGATTTCCACTGACCCTAGAAAGAGGCCTCTGCATTCACTACACTTCTTGCCATTGAAATCAGTTTGCCAATTCTTTCCCTAATAAAGATCAGGCTTCAAAAGTTTATATCCTGAAAAGCTTATATGAAATTTGCACTAGGCTAGTAGAAACCACAATATGAGTTATCTGAGTACTAAATGTGATAAGGAAGGGGTGAGAAAGGGCACACCTTAAAGAGGAACGGAAGGGAAATAGCAGAGGTGAAGGGAAAGAGAAGAAAGGGAAGCTGACATTCCATGTAGCATGTTATTCAGGCTATGATTCCAGACTGAGAAAACCGCTGTGGTCCAAAATCATATTCCTCAGAGAGTGACCACAGTCACTCTGGTAAACTGAATTCTAGGAATATTAGGTGCACACATTGGAAAGTTTTGAGTATCTCCAAGGGCACCTACACTTAATCATTCTTCAGGCCAGTCATTCATACCACAGCCTAAATTGTCACTGGCTGGAACGCCCAAGAGCCCCTTCTGCAATGGACTTTTTGTGTTTGTTTGTTTTCAGGCTCTGCATACACTTCCCTTTTTTCCAATATTAGCTCCAGAATATTATTTGGGCATTTACCTT
This sequence comes from Balaenoptera acutorostrata, assembly GCF_949987535.1. Taxonomy (NCBI): domain Eukaryota; kingdom Metazoa; phylum Chordata; class Mammalia; order Artiodactyla; family Balaenopteridae; genus Balaenoptera; species Balaenoptera acutorostrata. Next base: position 82,691,770 of record NC_080071.1, read on the forward strand.
CCGGTCACCCTTAGCCAAGTGTATTATTACTTCCACTCAAAAGTGGAAATATGACAAATGTAAACCACTAGCCTGGTGATGGTGATTGGTTCAGAGATGTGCACATCAGTCAATCAAAACGAAACAGAAGCAGGGACTTGGGCTGGATCTTCTAGGAGAAAGATTCTTCCTCTATTTAGTTGGACTTGAAACTATAACTCATCATTAGACAACCATTTTGATACTACAAGGAGAGAACCTGTATGAGAACAGACCCAAGTGGAACCTGAATCTTGAAACTGAAAAAGAAGATGCCATCATTTGAACATCTGACTCAAACCTCACCAGAAGGCAGCCCTACACACTGTACATTTCATGAGTCAATAAGTTGCCCCTTTTGCCTAAGAAAGCTTAGGTTCAACTAGGTATCTCTTGGAACCAAATGAAACCTAACAGATAAATCTACTCTCAAAAGAGTATCCTGAAAACAAAACAAAACAAAACAAAACAAAAAAAAACTATCCTAAGAAGAAAAGGAAAAAGTTGGCTAAAAGTGCAAAAAAGTACAGGAACAAATAGTGAATACAGTGCTCTGAGTGTAATGTGGCATAAAAATCCTCTTGAAACACTAAGATTTTCTACTTTCTTCTTTCTTTACTACATACATATTTCTGTAAATAAATGTGTAGCTCAGAAATAAACTTCAATAACAAACTCTGTAGTAAACAACATTAAAAAATTAACTTGTGATCATAAAATTCTCAGTTGTTCCCATTCATTTATGACCGGAATAACATTATCCACCACTTGGGTAAAAAGTCACAAGATTTTCAAATGTACAGTTTAACTATATATTAACACTATTTTACGGATTCAGCCAAATTTAATTTTATTATACAGAGAACAATAGAAGTCAGGATGCACACTCCCAGCTATCTTGTCCGATTATTAAAGTCTGACTTCTAAGGGAAAGCTATGAGAACAGAATAAAGGAAAAATTTAAGTGGGGTTCCCTAAAATGTTGGAAACAAAATTTAATTATGCTGAATACAATTACTTTATGTTAATATGTCTGGGTTGTTTCTTATTAGTGAAACAATGTTTGGAACTGAGTTAGAGTCTATCTCATGTAAGATATTAGATGGTGTAATACACATCAGTAACAATAATAAATCAGTGTCAGGGTTTCTGACGGTGCATAATGTAATACCAGGCATAGAGTGGCATTCTATCTTGAGCCACTTGAGCCGCTTACACCCCTAAAAGAAATGCCAGTCACGTGTCCTAAATCACAAGTTTCCACAACACCAGAGACTTCCAGCATGCCATTGCTTTTTGGAGACTACATGCAAAAATGCATCTGTATATGGATTCATTTTAACAGGGATCTTTGTTAAAGGAAGCTAAGTGTTCTGTATCAAATTAGGAATGAGAATTGCAGCCAATGAAGATGGAAAAAAAAAAAAAGCTTATCCCTTACTGCTGGCAAAGCCAATTAGGCATATCTTTGTTTCATGACAGCTATATAAAGAATTGGGGAGTGGAGAGTGTGGGCATTTGATATGGATGTACAAACTAATTCTTTCTGTTGGCTCACATAAACAACAGTTAGTAGAATATCCGGTAGATGTTTTTTGGCCTCACTTCCCTAAACCATGTAAGGCAATGCAGTATAATACATGCAGTGGTTTTCTGTCTTCTACCCAAAAAATATGAATTTCTTCAAATAGAGCGTTTAAGATGTGTCGAGATTGATCCTGATTCATTAGATTATTCAATTCAAAACTAAAGTAAAACTCACATTTGCATTATGTTCTTGATGACTTTGACTTTCTGTATTTGTCCAGGAGGCAAATTCAGCACCAATAGGAATTTTGTCATTGTAATTTATTTCATTGTTTAAACCTTTGCAATTTATTTATTGGTCCATCACTTCTACTAGATTGTGAGCTCCTGAAAAGCAAAAGGGTTGCATTTGTGTCTACTTTGCTAACACTACACATAGATGCTGGGAACTCAACTGTTTGTGAAATAAATTTAGTATTGGCTTCTACAGAGAAGTATAGTAAGCATTTTTATTAATAGTTTATTAATAGTCCCACAAGTAAGGTATAGTGGGATTCTCCTGGCCAGCACTCATTCTTATTTCACAAACACATATTTAAAAAATAAAAAGTTCTTTTAAGCACAGGGCTATGGCAATAAGAGCCAGCACTTCTGACTGCTTACTATGAGTCAGGTAAAATGCCATGCACCCTCAATCCATTATTTCTTCTCTTTTTACAAATGTTCTATGCGGTAATAATATCACTATCCAGATATCACAAATAAGGAAACGAATGCTTCCTTAATAAAAGACTTAATTATATATCCAAGGTCGTACAATCTGACACTTGAGTCCTCGTTCTTAGCTACGCTATGCTGCAACCCAATAGGTTCTGTATTTTGATGACCCTGAGAAGTCGGAGGGGAAGGCCAAGTCTGTGGGAACAGGTAGGTGGGTAATTAACTTTACCATAAACTCTAATCTTTCTTCCTTTTTGTTTCCTATTTTCAGAAATGAGATCAACCACATAAATTCCTTCAATCCAAAGGGTAAATACGGTAAGAGATCATATGAGATTTTAAGTCAGGAAATTGTTGGGTTCAAGGAGGTTGGCACAAACCAACAAACACTGAAAAGCACAGTTGACTGCATGCTCAAAGAAAACAGGTACGCAGAGAAGGCAATGAATCGTGTACCTCCCTGGGATCTCTGGTCCTGAAAATTTAGTTTGCTTGGGACATCAGCATCCCCTGTTGTGTCAGCAACTCCTCCAACAAGAGATGTAAAAGCAACAAAGGGAAAAAAAATATGAGCGTTTTCTATGATAATTGGAGATGCTTGGCTGGACAGCTGTTACCCTAAACCAATGAGTAATTAGTAGTGACTAATATGCATTTGGGCACAAAATGTTATTTGCTTGATATTTTCGTATGACTGTTACAGTAGTTTTACTCACATTACAGGATCTTTTTGTAATACAAAATAAGGAAAATGATTCCTCTAAACTAACACTAGAAAAAAAAAACACAACTTTTACATAATGTTAAATTCATTTTATTTCTTTTGCAAAGAATCTATATTGAATTCAAGAGTTAGTAAATAACATCTGAGACCAATTAAGGGAATATCAGGAGGGCTGCATTATTAAAATATTCTAGAATTCTCAATCTATTTTTCTGAATCCTCTTCAACAGATTCAGGAAGGAAATGAATGGACATGTGAAACTAACTACTTGTCAGAGCAGGGAGGAAAATAAGGTCAGCAATCAAAAAAACAAAAGTATGAGGCACCTCATCAAAAATTATTCATTACCTAGTTCATCCTTGTTGGGTTCAAGCCTTATCCTCATGTTACAGATGAAGAAACTGAGATCCAGAAAAGTTCAATGAGTGCCATTGTCACACAGATAATATGTAAAAGAGCCACAGTTCTAACTTTTTCATAAGTTTTCACTAAACTAGGCAATTTCTCATAAATATTCACATAAAAATGCTCACCTATTTCTAAACTCTTTGGAAATTTATGTTATGTTATATATCCCTCATATTATTTTCCTCGTGTAAGCAATCCATACAGATAATTTCCCTTTCAAGCTATCAAAATATTCTGCAGTCATCGTATATAACCAAGCAATCTTAAATCAGAATGTGGTATAAATTTTCAAACTGGCTAAAATATTTGAATTAGTAAATGTGTTTAAATGTAAGATGTAGCAAACATTGGAAGTGACAGACTCAGAATCAAAAAATCGTAGGTTTTAAACAGGCTGTATTTCAAATTAGGTGACCATAGGTAAATCCTTTTGCTCTTTGGGGCTGTCCTTCAACTGTAAAAAGGGAAGTTGATTGATCTACTCTATACCAGCTGGAAGGTCTTGCTTATTTCTTCTTGTTGCTCTGGTTGTTGTTGTTTTGTCATGGCTTTTCAAAGCAATGTAGACATCTACAAATCATTAAAAATCAAAGAGCAAAGAAGGATTCATAGTGAAAGGTGTGTCAGTCTCCCATAACAAAATGTCACCAACTGTGTGTGGCTTCAACAAAGAAATTTATTTTCTCACTGTTCTGGAAGCTAGAAGTCCAATATCAGGATGCCAGCATGGTTGGGTTCTGGTGAGACCTCTCTTCCTGGGTTGCAGATGGCTATCTTCTTGCTGGGTCCTCACATGGCTGAGAGCTCTTCCTCTTCTTATAGGGCCACAGTACTATCAAATTAGGACCCCACTCTTATGGCCTCATTTAACCTTAATTACCTCCTAAAGACGGTATCTCCAGATATAATCACATTGAGGGTTGAACTTCAGCATATGAATTTGAGGGTGGTGGGGACACAATGCAGTCCAGTGAAAAAGGTAACAGCTCCTTTTCTATCTTTTATCCATTCCTAAGAGCCACTTTAAAAGAAAGAGAAAGACAAATACCAAATGATATCACTTATATGTGGAATCTAAAATATGGCACAAATGAACCTCTCTACAAAACAGAAAGAGAATCATAGACATAGAGAACAGACTTGTGGTTGCCAAGGTTGGGGGTGGGGGTGGAGGGAGAGGGATGGACTGGGAGTTTGGGGGTGGTAGATGCAAACTGTTACATTTAGAATGGATAAACAACAAGGTCCTACTCTATAGCACAGGGAACTATATCCAATCTCCTGGGTTAAACCATAATGGAAAATAATATTTTAAAGAATGTCTATATGTGTATAACTGAGTCACTTTGCTGTACAACAGAGATTAGCACAACATTGTAAATCAATACACTTCAATAAAAAAAAAAAAAGTGGCTTTATTCTTGTGGCGGTATCTCCATGTCTTTCCCATGTGTGCTGTGAGGCTCTTGGATTCACAAGCTCTGTGCCAATTTGATGCTAGTGGCTCTGTTCTGAGAGCCCAGACCACAGGGTGTGGAAGCGTTGCACTGGGACATCAATCTCACTCCACACCACAGGCCCTAAGGGTGATGTTGATTCAATTTCTTTAACAAACACTTCAGTTTGGGGGAGTGGCTTGTATAGTTGGAAAAAAAAAAAAAAAGACACGACTGATTTATTTTTCTCTTAGGAGGTAAGGGAAGAAAGGGATTTGGGTAGAGCTGATTGGTCGATATACAGACTTTATATGAGCCCCTCCATTTTCAACCCCTTCTCATTCCCATGCTTCATCCCTGCAGCCTCTGAGACCTGAAAGTCTTATTGGCTGCATCCTTCTCTGAGAGTGTTCAAGTCTATGGCTGTTCTATATTTCGTCATTCAAGAAAAGGTTTGAAATATCTTATTCGCTTAAGGTTGCCCAAGCTATATTTCTTTCTAAGATCATACTTGATTTTTATTCTTTTACTGTCATTTTAATTCAATCTTTGGAGGCAGAAGAAATAAATCCACATGCTCAGTTCACCATTTTCAATGGGAAGCCTATTTACACTTAACAATTGAGAATTTACCTAATCACCCATTCATTCCATATTCAACAAACATTTGAATATTTTCTAACAAGCACTCTCCTAAAATCCAAATAAATATATTGTGCCTTCATTGAATATTGTTTTGAATCAGGCATCTTCTATGTGCCAAGCATTGTAAAGAACTTCATGATTTAGTGTCTCAGGATAACAAAGTAGACAACTAAGAAGAGCTTTAAATTTTCTATTCTCAAAAAGCTAAAGATTAAGATAGATATTTATCTCTCACAGGAGGCTGAGTGTAATAGCTTCTAGAATCTCTTTCAACTCAAAAATTCTGAAAAATGCAATGTGTAGGGAGCCCTAATGATCTGGATTCCCATCTTATAGTGAGGTGAGGATTGCTGTCCACATTTATCAACTCTCTTCTTCCTCATGGTAATAGAGTTTCTTCTTTTAGTTTTGGCTGGAATCATGGGAAACTTGCTAGAGACTACATTTTTACCTTCTTTTGCAGTGGAATATGAGTGAAAATCATCTGTGCACACTTCTAAATTGTTTATTTAAGAGAGAATGTCATGTCCCAGAACTCTTCTCATTCCCCTTATTGTGAACTATAAATATAGATAAATCAGTGCCCAAATTCCATCATCCAGAAAAGATCTGTGACCCATTTGGTGAAAGAATAAGATGGATGGAAACCAAGTCCCTTAATGAATTCAGGGAGCATATCTTCCCCACCAGGCTAGATTGGACTGATAGTTACATGAGAAATGGAAAAACTTCTCTCTTTTCAAGCCATTATATCATGGCGGTCTTTTTATTAGAACATCTTAAACTTTGCCCTGATACGACAGCCTTATTTCTCCAAATAACTGTCAACTCATTATCAGTTTCCACACATATGTTAAAATTATAAAAGAATGGTGCCAACCATAGCTTCCAAATATTTAAATTATACTCAAATAAAATTTCAGGTGCGGTGTTTCTAAATAACAATTCAGTGAGCAGATGCACACAGTTGCCATTACTCTAATTTTGGGCAAAGAGAAAGAAAGAACAGTGAAAGAATCATACAATGGCTTCTGAAGTTTCAGCTCACATACAGTCACCTCTACTGCTACTCACATTTCATTAGCTTAAGTAGATCAGCGACAAAACCTGACTCAGTGGGATGGGAATGCATACAAAAAGGCACTGTGGCTCTTACACCAATAGGTAGGGATACACAAATAACACACAAAGAGGGCAACAAATAACTAGGAGCAATAGCACAATCTCTACCACAACCAACTAAAACATACTTTAAATAAGTTTCAGCTAAAAGCCAAATAATTTAAATGGGCTTCAATTGTATTCATATATTTTCATATTCTTTGTAGTAATAGGTCTCATAACTGGAAGACATCACTGTATTTATTTAAGACAGACTTTAAAGAACTTTTTGACAATAATGTTCTGGCCTTGTTGATTCCTATAAGTAAAACCTATGGATATTCAAGCATCCATTGCCTTATTTCCCGATATTTTTACTTTCTTACCTCTAAACTCTATAGATGAAGTAATAACTTACTTGCTATGGAAAGGATTCCTGTCATTATATATAAATTTTACCTTTGACTACAGTAAACCCAAATTTAATCAATTCATAAGTTCTATTAGAATTTAAAATGGCAATTTCAATTCTATCATGAGTTTTAAATATAAGGATTCAGAAAATATTCACATGCCATCCACTTTGTTTTTTTCTCCTCTTCTATTTTTATGATGTGAAATTAATACAATTTTCACTCAGAATTTTCCTACTATAGAAAGGGAAAACAACTAAAATTCTATACCCAGTAAAAATATTCTTTTAAAATAAAGTTAGGTAAAGATGTTTTCAAACAGGTAAAAACAGAGAATTCATCTCCAGCAGACATATACTACAAGAAATGATAAAAGAATATTTTTAATCTGAAGGAAAGTGCTACCAGATTGAACTCAGACTCATAGAAGGAATAAAGAGTACCAAAAGGAATAAATCTGGATAGGTACATGTTAATAATTCATTCTATGATTTTACATATTAATATAATTTTGAATTTTAAAAGCTATTGACCATTTAAACAACAAGGCCTTACTGTGTGGCACAAAGAACTATATTCAGTATCCTATGATAAACCAAAATGGAAAAGAATATTTAAAAAAAGAATGTATGTGTATGTATAACTGAATCACTTTGCTGTACACAACATTGTAAATCAACTACACTTCAATAAAAAATATATTAAAAAAAACTATTGACCATTTAAAATAAAAATAACATCTGTGTACTGGAAGGAAGAGAGTCTATGCAGTGAAATAAAATGTAAAACAATAATAGCACAAATAATGGAAGAGGGTAATTGAAATTATTAAAGTTTCTACACTGTTAATTTTATTTGGAAGTAAACTGTGATAACATAAAAATGCATATTGCAACATGTAGAAAAATTAATAAGAAGATGACCCCCAAAAGGGATACCTAAAATATGTGATTCATTCAAAATAATAAAAGAAAGGAGAAAAGATGGAAGAAAATAAATGAGATAAATAAAATCAAATAAAATTTAAAGATAGGAGATTAAGCACAATCATGTTACTAGACCTATTAAACAGAATAGATAAATAAACATTCCAGTTAAAAGCAAATATTATCAGACTGAGGAGGGAAGCAAGACCCATTGTATGTTCTTTATAAAAAGGGTCTTTAAATATAAAGACAGACAAGATGAAGGTAAAAAGGTGGGAAAAGTTATAAAAAACAAACACTAAGCGTAAGAAATCTGGTTTGACTATACCAGTATAAGACAAAGTGGAACTTAGAACAAGCAATATTGTCAGTGACAAAGAAAAACACTTTATAATGATAAAAAGATCAATTCCTCAAGTAGACAAAGCAATCCTAAATGTGTAAGCACCAAACACAGAGCTTCAAAATACATGAAGCAAAAACTGACAAGAGTAAAAGATGACTTCTGTTTTAGGCCAAGATGGAATAACAGAAACTGTTTTTACCCTCCTTCCTAAGAAACTATTTTTAACAAAATATGTGGAACAACAGCTTACAAACTAGAGATGGGAAACAAATGAGGTAGACTCTACAATTACCCCAAGCTTACTGCCTCCAGTTTGTAGCACAGGGAAGGAAAACTCAGACACCTTGTAGAGTCCAGTGAACATCCTAAGTTAAGGAAGAGCTGAGAATTCAGGGAGAAGAGCATAATTAAAGTTCTCTGGACACAGTACTAGAAAAAGAGGGAGCTGCACAGAGGAATAGCCCTGGGGTTCCTCAGAGGTTCTCCGTCAAATATTCAGCTGAATATTGATAAGCACATGCATACAAGGAAACTACCCAAGCTAGAGAAAGAATTACCCAAAACGATTAGAGGGTACAGTTCTTCACTCTCACAGAGAGCTGAGAATAGTACATTTTCCCACCAGCCACACTGGAAACTTCATGATTTATGGGGAATTGCAGAGAATGCATTAAGGGTCTTGTCTCAGTAGTGGACAATAATTACTCCTTGACCAACCATTGCTCCAGTTTCTCCTAACAAATCCTTTTTTTTAAAAAATAAATTTATTTTATTTATTTTTGGCTGCTTTGGGTCTTCGTCACTGCACACGGGCTTTCTCTAGTTGCGGTGAGCAGGGGCTACTCTTCTTTGCAGTGCGTGGGCTTCTCATTGCAGTGGCTTCTCTTGTTGCGGAGCACAGGCTCTAGGCACACGGGCTTTAGTAGTTGTGGCACATGGGCTCTAGAGCTCAGGCTCAGTAGTTGTGGCGCACGGGCTTAGTTGCTCCGCAGCATGTGGGATCTTCCTGGACCAGGGCTCAGACCCATGTCCCCTGCATTGGCAGGCAGATTCTTAACCACTGCGCCACCAGGGAAGCCCTCTCCTAACAAATCTTAAAAGCGAGACCCAAAAGTATCAAACTGTTTTCAAGTAACTTAACTACAACCCAGAACAAAGCTCTAGAATATTTACAGGAATGCAAAAATAACTAACACCCACAAGACAAAAATCACAATGTCTGGCATCTAATCAGAAATTACCAGGTATGTAAAGAAGGAGAAAAATATGACTCATTATAAGGAGATAAATAACCAATCAAAACCAACCCAGAACTTAAGTAGATGTTAAAATTATCAAAGACATTAAGACAGTTATTATAAAAATATTTCCTATGTTCAAAAAATTAAGTAAAGGCCTGGAAGATATTTTAAAAGACCCAAAATCAAATTTCTAAAAATGATACTATAAACTGGGAGATGAAAAAATATACAGGACGGAATTCACAACAGATAAGAAATGGCAGAAGAAAATATTAGTGAACTTGAAGACTTAACATTAGAAAGTATCCAAAATAAAGCACGTGGGAAAACAGATAAGTCTAAAAACTGAACAGAATATTGAAACTGTGGGACAACTTCAAGTGGTCCAATATATGTGACCTTGGATTGAGCAAAGATGTCTTAGATACAAAACCAAAAGCACAATCTATAAAAGTATAAATTAATAAATTGGACTTCAAAATTAAAATTTCTGTTCTTCATAAAACAATGTAAAGAGAATTAAAAGACAAGTCACAAACTAGGAATAAAAATATGGAAATTATATATCTGAAAAATAACTTGTATTAAGAACACATAAAGAACTCTCAAAACTCAATAATAAGAAAACAAACAAACCAATTACAAAATGAGTTAAAGATTTGGACACAAACACTTCACAATAATCATGTGAAAAGATACTCAACATCATTATCCATTAAGGAATGAAAATTTAAAACTGCAATGAGCCACACACCTATTGGAAGAGCTAAGATTTAAAAGATTAACCATACCAAGTGTTGGCAAGGATGTGGAGGAACTGAAACTCTCAAACACTGCTGGTGGGGATGTAAAATGGTTCAACCACTTTGAAAAACAGTCTGGCAGTTTCCTAAAAGATTAGATATACAACTAACATATCATCCAGGCATTCTTAAATTCTGAATCTAAGAAAAGTTAAGACATGTGTCTATGCAAAGATTTGTACATGAATATTAACAGCTGCTTTATTCATAATAGCCCAAATATGAAAACAACCAAAATGCCCAAACTGTGATCTGTAGAATAGATAATACTGTAGAATTATTTAGTAATAAAAAGAAATGCATTATTAATACAGGTCACAGTATGGATGGATCTCAAAATATTAATTATGCGGGGATAAATCCTAAATAGTATGTTGAGAGAAAAAAGCCACACACACACACACACAATCACATGCACACACCAAAAATACATATCTATGGTACACTTTGACTTCCAAGAATAAGCAAAAGTACTATAAAATAGTAAGAATCAAGATATTCTTCACCATTTGGACAAGGAGATTGGGTATTGACTAGAGAAGGGCATGATTGGCCTTTCTGTGGTGATGGAAAACTTGTTTTCAGTTATGGTTATTCAGCTGTATACAATTGTCAAAATTCCTCAGCATGAACACTCAATAATATTTTAAAAGAAGAGCCATGAAAAGTAAATTACTCTTTATACCACCCCTCACATATAATTTCCTCAATTATTTATATATTGTTATTGCAGATTGAGTGTATTTTACTTATTCATAAAAACAAGCTCGAAACATAATTAAGATATATCACATACTCTATGGAAAATATTAAACATGTAACTTTTCTGTAAAGAACCTCAAATGCAATAGCAGGAAAAGCAAATGGCCAAACAACCAAAGAAACAGAGACAAACTTAGACACAAAGGGATACTCTAAACAAAATCCTTACCCAAACTTAGTTTAAACCCAATGTTTTCTTCATGCTCAGATAATTTTCTTAATTTCAGCTCATCTAAGGAAATTAAACATTAATATGAATTTTCATGGCTATTTGAAAATAAATGCCCTGTGCCAGTGTTCTGAGGGTGCTATGGTCCCATCCAGCCAATTTAAACTCATGTTGTAAAGCAGTTTCTTCGTTTTGTTGGCAGTAGTACTATAAAATAAGCCTGAAAGTAAAGGCAGAATTTTTTAAATATAAAAATTAAAATCCCACTTTACTTGCCAATTCTGGCCTGCCATCAAATACTTCTTACACACTTCTGAGAACTGTGCCCCCCAGCAGGTAATACCTCACCCACAGACAAGAGCCACCTCACTAGGGCCGCTGGATCTATACAGGATGCATTTAACCTGTCTAAAGGGAAGGACCAGGTGCCTTCCTACCTGATCCCTCAACATCTCTTGTCCTCCCTCAGAGCTAGACTGAAAATGAGTAAAAGTTGGGCATTTATAAATCCATCTTAATGTATGGTGTTTGGCCAAAAGATATATACAATAAAAAAGGAGAGAAAGGGAAAAGTTGGAAGTAAAAAGAAAGAAGGCAGTGAAAAGGAAACAGATTTCATACTTGTGAGCTGCTGTTTCTTCAGACTCTAAATTGAGATTACCCTCCTGCCTCACAGGATTATTAGGCAGACTTTTAAAATTAAATGGCAAATATCCAAAAGTGTACCCCTTGCTTTTGTCTCATCTTCACTGGGAGGGATTTGTGATATTCTTTGAACCTGAAGGACCCAACTTTCATGACTTTAGACTTCAGAAGAACTAATTCCAATTTGAGCACAGGGGTGTCTGTGTAGGAATTCGGTTGTGTGATTATTTATGTGTTTTCTCCCTCATTGGTTACCTCAGTGCAGAGCTAAATGCCCCACAGTTTTAAGGACGCCAAAGTAGTTTCCTTTTAGGGCAGAGATAATTAGAGCATATGTACAGCTTACGTATTTGTGGGCTTGGAATTAATGAAGTAAGTGTATTCCTAGGTCTCAATGAAATTTACAGACCATTCTCTTTCCCAGGAACCGTGATGTAGACAGAGCTCCCTAGAGATGTTCAGGGTCCACAACGATCCGTGGAGCCCTGCAATCCCCCTTCCTTCATTTAAACATCCAAATTTCAATCTCACATTGTCAAACTTTCCCACCCAGCCCCTCTTCCCTATGACAGCCATACCCCTCATTTCTCAATGACATTAGCTCATGGACCTACTGTTCCTCTCTCCTTGACATTTCCTATCTCCAAATAGATGATTCTTCCAACATTCTGGTTTCTTAGATTTTTGAACCCAATTTATTCTGATGGTTCTGTTCTTCCACCCGTCTCAGCCATTTACTTACCATTCTCATACACCAGACCAGTGGTTCTCAAAGTTCATTCTAAATATCACCTGGGAACTTGCTAGAAATGAACATTCTCAGACCTCACTTCAGACCTATATTGAATCAGGAAATGTGGGGTAGGGCCCACCAATTTCTGTTTCACGAGCCCTCCGTGTGATTCTGGTACTTGCTCAAATTTTCCTCACTCTTACCAAAATCTACAACATCTCTATAATCCAGTTCCAAGAATCCCACACTCTGACCTCGATTTAATTATAGTGCCCTGGTTCTTACCAGAACCTCATCTCTCCCTGGAGTATACCTTGAACATGATGCTTCATATCACGCATATTCATATTATTATCGTTTTACTCACTTGGCAAAAATCTCAACCCTGATTAAGACCAAACTTCAACCCATTTCTGGCCTATCTCAGAAAAGCTAAATATGGCTAAAGAAAATCTAATATCAGCTTAAATTTGTGGTCACTATCACTAGAGGCCCCTTCCTGATACAAGGCAATCATTCTAAATAGATCATCTCTATCCCTCCTCTCACCCTGCTGAGTGACTGTTAGGAAATTCCACACTTCTGTTCTAGTCTTCATTCTTATCTGAAGACTTTGCTTCCTAATTTAACAAAAAGTAGCACAATCAGAACAGAACTTCCCCCATCACTTCCACCCACCTACCAGCATCTGACTCTTACACCCTGCCTGCAGTCCACTTTCTCCAACTTGCGTGCACTTCTAAGATCAACCTTTTCTACTTGTGCACCAGTTTCCATCCTCTCTTGCCTACTCAAGGATGTTGTTGTAGTACCTATCCACTCTTTTCTGCTTCATAAGCTTCTCCCACTCTATTGTATCATTCCATCTACATAAAGCATTTTTTAAAATAAATTTATTTATTTATTATTTATTTTTGGCTGTGTTGGGTCTTCATTGCTGTGTGCAGGCTTTCTCTAGTTGCAGCGAGCGGGGGCTACTCTTCGTTGCGGTGTGAGGGCTTCTCATTGCGGTGGCTTCTCTTGCTGTGGAGCATGGGCTCTAGGCACACGGGCTTCAGTAGTTGTGGCACTCAGGCTCAGTAGTTGTGGCTCGTGGGCTCTAGAGCGCAGGCTCAGTAGTTGTGGCACACAGGATTAGTTGCTCCGCAGCATGTGGGATTTTCCCAGACCAGCGCTCGAACCCGTGTCCCCTGCATTGGCAGGCGGATTCTTAACCACTGTGCCACCAGGGAAGTCCCCATAAAGCATTTTTTTTCATCTTAAAAAAAATAACAAAACCTTCTTGATATTAATATGACTTTCCCCTACTTTCCCCTACAACCACTGCCCCATCCTTCCTATGTCTAGAAAAATTCCTCTATATCTATACTTGTTATCTATACTTGTCTTTAACAATACCTCATGTCCCATTTTCTCCTAAACCCACTCATTAGGTTTCGCTCCCACAACTCCACCAAAGTGTTCCTGTTAAGGTCACCTCTGACATCTTTCACTGGCTTGACCTCTCAGCCATACTTGACATGTTCTTTCCTCCCTACAAGTTCTTCCTCCCCTTGACTTTCACCATGTTTTTACCACCTAAACAATCCCTCCTTGTGTGTCTCCATTCTCATTTCCCAGCCACTATACCCTGGAATTCCCCAGTTCTCAGTCCTTACTCTCATTTTCTTCTTATCCTTTACTCACTCCCTTGGTGATCTTATTAGTCTCAAGGTTTTAAGTACCTTCTATCCTGATAATCTCTAATTTATATCCTGGGCCCAGGCCACTTGGCAAACTTCACACTGGTACATTCAACTACATATTCAACATTTCCACTGGTCTAACAGACATTGAAAACTCAATATGACCAAAATTAAACTTCTCTTCTTCTGCAAACCAGTTCTAACTACAGTCTTCCCATCTCTGGCAAGGGTAACCACATACTTCTAGCTTCTAGGGGTCAAAACTTTCAAATCTCCCTTGCCTTCTTTTTTCTCTCTCACATCCAATTCATCAATAGTCTTGTTGACTCTATCCTCAAAATATACCTCAAATCTCACCACTTTTCACTAATACCACAAAGCCCAAGCCACACCATCTCTAACCTGGATTATTGAGACACTTCTCAACACCATCCCCTCACTTTTAGTCAATCAGTCAGAGTAATCCTTTAAAAACATGTTTCAGAATATGGCACTCCTCGCCTCAGAACTGTGCAATGTCTTCTCACCTCATCTAGCTGAAAATCCAAAGTCCTTACTTTCTTGCATGATCTGACCTGCTCCTTATTACATCACAACTCAGTGACTACTATTTTTCCCTTCAATAGTTCTACCTGTCAGCCCAATGCAATGGTTTTGAAAACTAACTTTTTTTGTTGATGGTGAGATAAGAATAAAAGAGAGGAAACATGCTTTTATCCATTTGACTATCTTGCCTCTAAATAGTAGCAGATTATAAGGATTTTTTTTTTTAATTTGGAAAGTGTTAACCCATTAGTAAGCAAAATAGAAAAAGCTGGTAGAAATAGTTGAGAAGAGAGTAGATAAAGCAAAATCTCGAGGTGAGAAAGAAACTCAGGTGTAATTTTAATCTCGGAAGAGAAAAGACACTTTTTATTTTATTTATTTATTTTCTCCCAGTTTTATTGAGATAGTATTAATTGACATGCAGCACTGTGTAAGTTTAAGGCATACAGAATAATGATTTGACTTACATAAATCAGGAAATGATTATCACAATAAGTTTAGTGAACATCCATTATCTCATATAGATATAAAAGTAAAGAAATAGAAAACATTTTTTTTCTTGTGATGAGAACTCTTAGGATTTAATATCTTTCATATATAATGTACAGCAGTTATGCTGCACTGATATGCTATACAGTTATACTGTATACCAATCAGAGGACCAGCTCAGGGCCCAGCTGGGCCAAGTGGCCCAGATTTATAATGGGCCCAAACAATGGTCATATTCTTACTCCTGTAAAACATGCTAATTATAAATCAATGATCTATTCATTAAGGCAATTAGTCTAGTGACCTTTTAATCTATTTCAGTTATTATAATTTGAAAGTTACAAACTATTAAAAGGTTCTACAGGTATGAGTTATCACGAATTCAGAATGACTCTCTTTCCAGTAGGTCCAAATCTTTAATATTGTCTGTACTTAATGTATTTCATCCATTCTAAGACACAGTCATTTCAGATTTTATCATCTCAGAAATCAAGTTATGTTTTATACTTGATTTTTGAAATTGGAAGCAGTTTCCCCTAGTGGTACATAAAATAATGATGTATTTTACAATCTATGGCATCTTAAATGAGATGAACCACATTATTTACTTTGCCTTCAGTTAACATGAATATTCCCAAGACAAGGAAAAGCTAGAAATTAATCTCTATACTCAAGATTTCTATAGTTTCTTGTCCTACAACACTTATCCACATGTGTTATTTTATACTCATGTCAAACCTATGAGGTAAGTGTCTGTTATCACTTCCTTTCACAGCTGAGGAATTAGGGGTTTGGAGAAGGTAATCCCCCTGCACGAGGTCTCTAAGCCAGGAGCTGAATGCATGTCCTCAGGCACAAGCTCTGGTCCTTCGACTACCCCACCATGATTACTCCTAGACTTTTGCTCTCGATAAAAGCCCTTCTACCCTACACTTTAATTAAGGTGTAAACACTACCTGTACAACTTTGGTTGTAACTTACAACTTCTCCTCATCTATATAAAGAAAAGGTGTGTATAAGAATCGTTTGCAACATCACTCTGTACTCATGAACAATGAGGTATAGGAGCTTGCTGCAAAACCACTTCCTATCCTTTCCTAAGTTCTTTTCATTTCATAGGTCACAGTCGTTGAAATTTCAGGGTCTTCATACTAGTAGACAGAAGCCTTCTTGGATGAAAGAAAAAGAAATTTTAAAAAGAAAAGCATGCAAAAACTGCTCTGCAGAATCGGGACAATACTTTGAGCTGATGAAGGGAATAAAGATAGCCAATGTCATTAAACAGTCAGTGGAAAAATAACCCTCAACTCCAGATTTACTTGAATACTACCAGAAAGACTGAAACCACATGAAATTGACATAAAAATCTGTTACTTACAAAGAACTCAACTGAGTATATCAATTGGCCAATGCAATTATAATAGTCAACCCTCCTTTTCAGGTATCACAAGATACTGTTTACCTTACGTTACCCACAAAATGGGTTGCTCACAGATGCTGGTGAGCTACCCTCAGATTACTGGGCAGTCAAGCCAATTTAGATGTTCATGCAACCAAAACAGTCAAACTTCCAAATTACTAGTCTGGCTGAAGAATCAGATTTATTTTGGACATTTGGTGAAATAAACAAATAGACTTGAAGCCTGAGGTTGAGCAGGATCTACTTGGGGTGAGGGCTGGATTGCTGCCAAAGGGAGAGAAAAGGCAAAGGGTGGGGGCACTAGAAAAAGGAGAGTAAATGTATTTCTGAATCAACTTTGTCACATGCTAATTGCTAATTGCTATTATAGTCTATAGTCTAATTGCTATTATAGTCTCATGATATTAGATACTAAAATGTATTGCTAAGGAGTAGTAAATAAAACAGCATGGCACTAAGGCAAGAATAGATTCAACAATGGAGAGAATATGGTAATTTCACCAAATCAATAGAGAAAAGATGGATTAGTGAATAATTGACTTTGTAACAACTGACCAGTAGTTTGGAAAACCAGGTGAAAATGGATCACTATATCTTTCTTTAAAACAAAACAGATTCCAGATGAATTAGAAATCAAAGTATAAAAAATGAAACCTTAAAAATAGTAGGAAAATATCTTTATAATCTTGGGAAAAAAAGATTTTCTAATAATCTCAAAAATCAAAAACAAAGTAAACATCCATAAAAGTAAAGATCAGTACATTTAATTCCATAAAATTGTGAAGTTTCTACATAGCAAAGTATCTCCACAAACTAGATTGAAAGATAAATGACAACCTGAAAAAACAGTATTTTCAAGTCTATGCCCCCCAAATTTTAATATCTTTTTTTAAAGTTCTTAAAAATCAATACTTAGGGACTTCCCTGGTGGTCCAGTGGTTGGAACTTCACCTTCCAATGCAGGGGGTGCAGGTTCAATCCCTGGTTGGGGAGCTAGGATCCCACATGCCTTGCAGCCATATAGCCAGACGTAAAACAGGAGCAATATTGTAACAAATTCAATCAAGACTTTAAAAATGGTCCACATCAAAAAAAGTTTTTAAAAAATCGATATTTAAAAAAATAGAAAGCAATAGACAAAAGAGAAGCAAAACCAAATGACTCTGCATGAGGAATCTTTTTTGGGTGATAAAATGTTCTAATGAAACTGATTTGTGGTGATGGTTATACACCTTGGTAAATTTACTTAAAAAAAAGAAAATAAATAAAATCATTGAATTGTGCACTTGAAATGAATGAATTATATGATATGTTGAATATGTTTCAACAAAGTTGTTAATAAATGAACAATAAACATTAAAATAGATATTCTTCCTTATTAGTATTAAAAGAGATGCTAACAGTGATCTTCTTCCTAAACTCCCACAACATCACATTGTCTTGGTTTTCTTCCTTCCTCTCACATGGTAGCTCAGTCTCCTTTGTTCATTCCTCCACATCTAGAGGTGGCTATTCCCTAGGATTCTCTGCTGAACCTCCTTTCCAATTTACCACATCCCCTTGCTAGGAATTAGCACTTTCAACTGACTCTGTACCAATAATAGCAACAATATAAAGCAACATTGCAGACCTCTTTTCTAAGCTCCAGAATCATGCATCCAGCATTCCGCTTGATGTCTCCACTTGACTGAATCACCAACATACCAAATTTAACTTGTGCAGAGGAAAGCTCTTTAATCCCATCACTACCCTCCTCCCACCTACAATTCTCCTTGACCACTCCCCTCCTCTGTTCATGGTATCTCTCCTCCCACTTGCTTGTGCCAAAACTCTAAGACTTATCCTTGGTGCCTTTCTCTCCCTTACTCCCCTCATCCAATCCATCCTCTGTTCCTATAGGATCTATGTCAAAATATCTTTTGATTCCATTCTCTTCCTTGCAACTCAAAAGTCTCCTATAGTTCAAACTATCATCATCTCGCATTGAACAACTCAAAGAGCACCTAACTGGGTTCCCAATCCACTCTTTTTGGTGGACACTGAGACACATCACTCAGATTCTGCTTCAATGAAGAACTTATTATGCAGAAGATGAGTGTGATGTCAGCCCCTTCAGGGTTAACTTGGCTGCAGAGAACTGCCTTGCCCCAGGTCCCACCCCATCCTGGGGAGGCTCCTATCCAATTATCGTTGAGTGTGGAGGTATTAATGCCCACATAAGCAAACATCACTGGACCACTCTGGAGGAACACTCCTCCCTGTGTGGTCAGCCAAGGCTGTCATTGGGCTCAAACCCCAAATCACCTTTTTTCTCTGGAGAATCCTTCTTGTTTCCCAAACTTCCACAGGTATTAAGCCCAAGATCACTCTTTTATAAACATCTTTCCTACTCAACTCTCTCAGATTGCTTCCTCAGGAACACAATCTACACTAGTCTTTTGCTGCCCTGCTTGAAACCCTGCAATGGCATTTTTGGGGTCCTACTGATCCAGACAGATCCCTGTCTTGCCACTCTCCCACTCCAGTCATGCTGAATCTCTGTCTTCAAATACACCAAACTCCTCCAGGCCTCAGGATTCTTGTACTTGACGGATACAAAATAAGGTTTCATCATGTTAATGGTACCCAAACTCCCATAGACTACGGGATACAGATCGCTCATATATGATATATTTTATCACTTTATAAGCTTCTTCCAGGAATGGCTCTGTGTTAGAAAACTTGACATTCATTTTAGCAGATGGCACAGAACTTTTCTCACAGAAAATGCCCAATAAATAAAACATGTATGGAATTGAACTTGCAAACTTGGCAACAAATGTTAAATTGCAGGATCAAATCACTATCAACAAGGGCACCCTTAAAACAGCTCTTCTACTAGAACCAAAGCCAAATTCTAGTGGAGAAAGGGGGTGGAGAGACAGGCGACAATTGACATATAAAATGTATATCTGGGATCAGAAATTCTTTCAAGGCGAACTACGCAACAATCTCAGTATGACTCACACTGAAGGTATTTAAGGCAATAGCAAGAAGCACATTGGGCAGTCTTTTTTCAACTCCTGTTTATCACATCTCAGAAACTCCCTTTCAGGAAAGATTTCTTGTTGAATAATTTCATACTAAGTCCTTCTTCTTCTCCCTCTGATTTTTTTGCAAGTAGATTCAAGGCAAAGAATCACTTTATTCCAACCGTTCATAGTATATTTCTTCTCTCTAATTCAAAGGTCCTTTACTTAATGACATTTTTCTTTCCATTCAGGATTCCTGTCAACAAACTCCTGTCATTCTGGCTTATTTGTAAGTTCATCTCATTGAGATGAACTATACATTCCTGCAGCCAACACCTGTGGTCTGTTTAAAAAGAACCTCCTTCTTAGAAAGCATTAGAAAAGTAAGACTGGTGATTTAAATAACTAAAAAGTTTCATAAGAATAAATAATCCATTTGCATTCAAAAGATCTCCAATAGAGGACAGCCGTGAGCATACTGACAGGATAATTTCTTTTTAATAATGCTAATATATTTGGTTTTGGATTTTAGAACTGATAGATAAACAGCTTATATTTTTAAAAATCATTATGAAACAGCTCTTTAAAGACATGAGGAACTTGGACAAAAAACAGGTAATAGAAGTTGGTGGAAGGAAAGGAATAACAGATTGCCCCTAAAGAAGCCAGAAACTTAATTATCACCTTTACTGAAATCCAAACACCCGGGTTCTTGTTTCAAGGAGACCTACTCACAGAATATTTTCATGACGAACCCTATGTTCGTAACTAAAGATTAAAAACTAAATATTATTTGACAAGTTTTTATATGACGACATAAAGAGTGGCTGGATCCTGGCCGTTGACTCAAAAATTTCCGCCAGCCTCTTTTGCCTGCCAAAATATAGCTTCAATAAGCACACATAAATTTTATTTTTAATAAATAACCACAAAATGGTTTCATAAACAGACTAAACTGTGGATAATTGTAGCTTACAATGAATATGTGTTACACTTTCAGTAAATAGAAGTTACACAGTCTGAAACTGGCACGCCCTATCTCCATCTTATGGATTGATGGCAAACCAGCTCGTGTTGGAACAGCCCAGTGATTTTCTTGGTAAGAAGCCTACATCCTAACTACTTAGGCTTCTGCCTTCTTGCAGTAGCCCTCCTGTTTGTCTCTGCAGACATTAGGTTTTGGAGTCCTGAGAATTTAAAAGGATAGCTGAGGTCTCCATGTGGTGTCCCAAAAGGGTCTTCGTGGTAAGAAAAGTTCTTTATGTCCTGACCAAAATGTAGACACCTATGATGGTTTAAAATGAATAAATAAAGTGCACTTGGAGGGAATAAATACTGATGTGATGAGAAGGCACCAGTGCAAATAAACTGTTCTTTCTAACTAACTTTTCTTAGAATTTATGTGTTCTTTTTACTCAAAGGATCCTTTTGGAAGAGTGGATTACGTTTTCCTCTGCTGGCAGCTTTTTTTTTTGGTAAGTAAATCAACTAATTTCTTAAGAAAAAAAGCAGCTTATTGAAAGCTTAATGAATGTTTTCTTTTTCACCTTTAGAAATCAGCTTTATTTTTAAGCTTCCTTGACCACACGTGTGCTTTGATGAACTTCCCTCCCACTCTTGGGAAGAGTTCCACGTTCCTCACACTCCCAGCTCTGAGTCTCCAAATTCACTTCACATTGACCCCAGGAAACACAGAGAGAGAAAAGTCAAAGGGGGGAATTTTTTTTAAACATTTTGAGCTTCCTTTTGAAGATGAGGAAAGAGAGTTTTATCTCTAGTAAAAACAGGCCCTTTTGTGGAAAAAAAAAAAAAAGTGATGATTGATCAAACAGCATTTAGAATTCCAGGCATGCCAAGATATGGCTGGGTTAAATGGGGGAGATGACCCAAAGACCCCATGCTGTTTGAAAATAAATAAAATAACTCTGGCAACATGTTCTGCATTCCTATTTGTACTCGACAATCTTACATGTTTTACATTCTACCTGTGGCCACCTTTCACTCATTTCTTAGCTCACAGTTGGATTCATTCAGCCACAGTTTACTGAGAACCTCCTTATGGAATGTATGAAACTAGGAACTAGGATGGATGGAGCAGAGCATGCGGTGGGGAGGGGAGACGGAGTAAGATGGTGGCATTGACAGCAAAACGTGCCCAGCCTAAGGACACAGAACAGAGTAGAGCTGTGGATTAAGTGCCCCATGAGCTCAGGGAGAGAGTGACTCATGCTGCCTGAGCTTGATCTCCATCAGGAGGAATGCCTTGTGGTGTTTTGTGACCTATGAAACGTTGGCAGCCTGCAGTGCCGCCTCACAATTCTGTTATGCTCTTCAGCACGGCCAAGGTTAGATTTCTTGCGGTAAGTTCAGTCCTCCTCCTGTCTGCATCCTTCACAACCCTACCCAACTCCCAGCAGCGTTTCTTGAAGCAAACTCTCACTCAACTTCAGTCAGCCAGTTGTTTTATTCCTCACTCCAAATTAAATTTAACTCTCTCTATAGATACCTTGTTAAGCAGTTATGTGTAGAAAGCTGTGGAGGATACAAAGATGCTGGGTCTCTTTTTCTTCAAAAAGCTTATAATCCAGTGGGAAAGTTAGACATGTAAAACTCTAACTGGGAAAAAAAAATGCTGTAGTAGAGGTGCAAGTAAAATGTTGCGAGCACTTAAAAACGTAGGGGTGAGTTTGAGTTTGACGAGATCACAGAAGTTTTCACAAAGGTTCTGTCATGTAAACTGAACCAAGAGGCATGGACACCTTTCATGGAGCTCCAAGGAACAGTGAGAGCCAAGGACTAAAGATGCATGGGTAGGTGGCTAAGAGTGTCACCAGAACAAAGCTACACAGAGGAAGAGGTTAAGAGCTACTGATTCGTGCCAGGTTGAATCCAAAACAAGAATAAAAGTTACTCTGAGCATTTCAAAGTTTTCTTAAGAAAAAATAGATTTACACTGACCTGTGATTGAGAAGTGTACCTCTGGAAGCAGTGAGGAGAGAGACTCAAATCACGAGCTAGAACAGACCCGTGTCAATGACACACGTATAGAGGGAATAAAGACTGTCAGATAAG
The DNA here is from genome assembly GCF_949987535.1 of Balaenoptera acutorostrata. Taxonomy (NCBI): domain Eukaryota; kingdom Metazoa; phylum Chordata; class Mammalia; order Artiodactyla; family Balaenopteridae; genus Balaenoptera; species Balaenoptera acutorostrata. The sequence goes on from NC_080071.1 coordinate 82,714,611, forward strand.
AGACCCTTACAGCCAAAAATAAATATTTTCCTGTGTGGACAAGTCTCTACCATCACATCTCAACCCCCCTGCCACCTTTCCTTTTCAACAGTCAAACGACCAAAGAAATCAGATGTTAATCAAATAAGATATTCTCTATTGAGAACTGTGCTGTTCAATAGAACCTCCTGGAATAATGGATATTGAGCACTTTAAATGTGACCACTGTGACTCAATAATTGAATTTTTATTTTATTCAATTTTAATTGTATTTCCATAGTCCCATGTGGCTTATGCCTCCATATTGGACGGTGCAATTCTAGAGAATAAAACTTTACTGAGTTAGGAGAGTCAAAGAATTTTTGACTCTGCTGGATTTTAAAGATGGTATCTACCTACCTATCAAAAGCCCCACATTAAAAATAATAAGATGCAGTGCTTATATTTAGCTCAGGCATGACAAAACATCAAAAACATTGTCATTTCCAAAAGGGATCCCTTTGAGTTACTCAGAAGGACCATCTTTACTTGAATAGCCTATGTATGGTAGATAAGATCATGAAAATCAGCAAGAGGTTGACTAGTTCTCTCTGACTTCACAGAGAAAAGGATCTGCCTCCTGACTATACATTTTCCAATGAAGGTTTCCCGGTGAGTAGTCACTCCATTGTAACTGAAGCACAGCAGGATGGGATGACCATGGTGTGTACCTAAATGTTTTTGTAAGTTGATTTGTGGTACTAACTTCCTGGATCATGGAAATAATTTTGTTCAATATTTTTTTCTCTGTAGGTTTGGAGTCAAGAATTACAAGCTTATTAGACTTTAACTTTGAGTGTTCCATGTAGTTATTTCAAGAAAACTCTTTCGCAATTTTCTTGGTAACTGATTTCTTGTTACGTGAATTCAGATATGCTATGTGTCATGGCTACCAGTCAACTATCAGGACACATGACCTTTTTAATACTTCACTCCTTAGCACCTCTTATGGGACACTGTAGTAGACTGTGTAAAATCAGAACTAGATAATTTTGCTAATCTCTTGAACAAAATATACTAGAGGAGCTTTGGAAGAAATTTTCTAATAGGAAGATTTTGAAGTAACATTTTATTTCTACACTGATTATTTCCAGTGGAACAAGTGTTTAGAAGATGGCTATAATAATCTGAATCTCTGATAACCTTTAAAAATAGGACAGATTACCTTGAAACCATTTTAAAAATAGAGTGCCAAAAGCCACAAAGATGAAATAGTGTTTTTCAAACTGTGGGTTACCAAGTAGTTCAGGAAATCAATGTAGTAGATTAGAGCCAAATTTAAAAATTAGAATAGGATAGAATAGGATAGGGTAGGACTGGATGAAATGGAATGGAATATGATACAACACAATACAAAAAAATCAGTGTACATCACACCTACTGAGGGAAGGAAAATGCTGTGTCATAAAACTGTCAGTTGTGCTTGGGTGTGTTCTCAGTTCTGATGAAAAGAAATACTTTTACAGAGCATTGCTGTACAGAGACCTTGAAAGCCACTGATTACCAGATGACAGGACTTGAAGTTTCCTGCTGAATGTATTTCTATGTGACAAATATTTAGTAAACATCTATTCTATGCCTGATATTGGATTCAGTTTTGAGAACATATAGCTAAATACATGCTCACTTCTCTCAAATAATATACCATCTAGCAATATACACATACAAATAATTATAATACAATGACAACTACAATAGATGTATGAAGAGTTATGTTGGGAACATGGCAGTGGGAAACTCTACTTCTGCATGTGATGGAAATCAGACAGGAGCTGTGAGGAAAGCTTCACAGAGGAGCACTTGATCTGTCCTTGAATAGTAGGTAACTTGGAAGGACAGAGAAGGGCATTCTAAGAAGACAGACTATCTTACATTGTTTATCTTAAGGTTGACATGGGAAATATATTTTGCTTACAGTCTGGGATGGTACTCAAATTTCACTGCACAGCTTGGTCATTTAATACAGACTGCCTTCAAACCTAGAGGTATAGTGAAAGTTGAGATATTTTATTTTTGTTACTTTTGAATTGTTAATAAGATGTTAGTGTTTGATTTACATCTTAAAACCTATCACTTTTGAGAGCAAAGTTTTTCAGATGGAAGAGTTCATCTCAAATGGGTCAAAAGTTATACTTCCTAGGGAAGAAAACAAAAGTTATTTGCATAATAACAGGGTTTGGAAAGTCATATATTGCTCAAACTCCTGTCTTTTGGTGGTTTAAGCAAAACATATTTATTAGAAAATAAAATAGTGCATAATAAGAAAATCAAGAAAATTAAGTCATTCTTTTGCATACTTATTAACAGTTATAGGACATACATCATTTAACTTAATTTCACACTTATAAAATTTACATTATGTTGGGGGTTGGGTAGAAACTGAGGTCCAGAACCAGGCATGTGTGTCCTGAGCAATGACACAAAAGGCTTTTGGAGCCAATTTAGGCAGCATGTGTGTGCTTTATAAGCATGAAATTATAGAGAGCCAAAAGCACTACTTCAAAATAAAACTTTTCACCAATGTTTTTTCTTGGCATCATTTACATTTGAGTGTGAATATATTTAGTATTTATTTTGAATTTATTTCCTCTTTCCTTCCTTTTATATGATATCTAATGGTATTTCAAATAGTATTTCAACTCACAGGTACTAAATGATGCAGCAGAATCTAACAGAACTTCACATATTAATAAAGACAATTGCTAAAAAGAGATCATTGATAAATTTTATTTGGTAAATCATGTTAGTCATTCCAAATGTAGTGTATATGTGTGTGTGCATTTGTATGTGTATTCTTTAAGAAGAAAAAAAAAATCTTTCAATTACTTTTAAAATAATCTCAAAGAATAAAAATAACCCTTGTATTTTAGATTTCATAAGTTCCACGGGAATTGCCACTGTAAAAATTTTCATACGACCTTGAGGTATATGACCTTACTCTCCAAAAAGTGAACATTTTTTAAATAATGACTTAATGACTTTTTTATTTGAAATGAGAAATAAATAATATTTCCAAGCTTTAACATAGCACAGTTTTAAAACAAAACTAAACCTTTCTCCTGAGGTACCCATTAAATTTTTCAGGTCTTGGAAGGGAGAAGCACAGTAATTACAATTGCAGCCTCTACCTAAGACTTAAAAGTCAAGGAAACCCGAAAGAACCATAACTTTTAAAGCAGTTCTTAAGGGTTTTCCAGAATAGGAAAAGTGATTATGAGTTAGCTGTGTTTGGGTTTGCCTTTCATCCTGCGGGAGTGAAAGTTAGACCGAAAATATATGTATCTTGGAGTAAAAGCTGCAGCTCCTTTCCCCAGCTGCCTGAATGCTGTAATGTCAGATTTTTCAAATTCTTCTCTACCTTGGAGGAATCAGATATTTCCAGGAGCGCCCAGATGGGTGATTTTCTTTCCAGTGGGACTTCAATTGTCTACCTGTTTACATAGCAGACGCTCTGTAATTTAACCCCACCACAAAAGACAATCATTATGATTAAATCAGGCACTGGTTTAACAAGGTACACCTAATAAGCACTTCTGCTCATCAGATCTTGCACAAACAACATTCTTTCATGGTGCAACTTGTAAAATAACTTTTGCGTCCTGTTGCAGACTCCAGCACCAGGTGCAAAGTGCTGTCTCTTGACTGACTTTTCACCTAGAAAGCAGAAAAGGCACCACTCCATCCCAGAAGCTGTGACTTCGGTCCATGTAGCCTATATGAAAGCTGGAAAGGGAGACATTTTTTCCACTGTTTGCACTCTTTTGGTATACTGCATGACTGAGCAGGATATGTGTCTCAAAGCACATGGCAAAAAGAATGTGCCTCAGAGAACATAACTTTTTCCAAACTCAGTTGGTTTCCCCAATTTTTAAATTTCCTCCCCCTTAGACTCTTATTCAAACAGAACCATGCACAAGCACATACAGACACACAACACACACATATACACACACACACACACACACACACATGCATGCAATTTAAAGAAAGCAAGGGAAAAGCAGAAAGGTCTTGTGGAAGGAGAACAAAGGAAAACAAAGCTTTAAAAAGAGAAAGAGAAGTACATGTTAAAAAGGAACATAACCAAGGGTAAGAAAGAAACCTAGAGAAGAGGAAAACAAAGTAATTTTCAGCTCTGTAAAAAGGAACATATTCCATAGGAGAAAAGAACACCTAGCAGAATTGCAGTTCATGTGTGGATTTATAAAGTATTATTTCCTTTCAAGCCCAAAGGTGGAATATGTAGATCAGCTTCTCCTATCTCTGTCCAGTGTCTTGGCTATTTCTGTGCTTTTGTCACCGTATCTCACCTCTTCCTAATTTTTTTTTCATCTCCCTCCTTCTCAGAAGGTAAATAGAAGGTGGCCCTTCCATAAAAGACTATTATACCTTCTGGGTTGAAGAATGTGGAAGAACGAGTCAGGAATTCTAAACAGTCAAGCAGCATTAGGCTGGGCAAAGCTGTTGTCTGGAGGAGGGAAAATGCGTGAGCCTGGACATGGGAATAATGAAGCTGATGTCCTCAGAAATCACTGCAGTTTATACTTTCCACTTAAGGACAACTCACAGCTCAAAAACAAACTGATAGAGTCACAAAGGCACAATAAGGGCTTCTAGTTTGTTGCTTACTTAGAGAACTTGTTTTGATGCGTTCCTTCCACCCATCCCAGGCTTTGGGACTGTAGGAGTGGTCCTCTCCCAGAGTTGTTTCAAATCCTGCCTCTGCCAGCAGACCTCACAGCTGCACCCACCACATATTATATGATACACTCATGCAGTAGCTCACATAGGAATACATTTCTCTCTAAGAGTTGTTTTGCTGTCATTTCTGGAGTAGAAAGGAATTATGATATAAAGATATGACAGAGATCCCCAAGATTTATATGAGAAAAGAGAAACCAGAAACCCGAAAAAGCTGCTTTTATATATAAAGGTCAGTGATAGATAGGTAGATATATTAGATGGATGGATGGATAGATAGATTATTAGATAGATGATAGATAGATAGATAGATAGATAGATGGATGGATAGATAGATTATTAGATAGATGATAGATAGATAGATAGATAGGTAGGTAGATAGATAGATAGATGAGAGAGAGAGAGAGAGATCTTCTTAACTTGTTTCCCCATCTTGCCTTTTGTAAATCCCTGTGACTGTTTTTGCTTGCATATGTCTTTTTATACAAAGGTAATATTTATGACTCACCATCAAAAAGTTACCCATAATAAATTACCTAAGGACTATTATGGATTTTCAGTGAACAAATCATGATCCAGCTTTTGATCTAGCTTCTCATCAAGGAGAAGAAGCAAATACATCCACAGGCGCTTAAACCCTAATCCTAACCTGATTTACATGTGGTCCCCAACTTTTAAAGATCATCTGCCCTGACATGAAATCTCGTATTCCTTCCTCAAATTTCAACACTCCTTCCTCTGGCCTCGTTATCAAGAATAGCTGTCCTATGGATGGCGCTGATGCTAATAGTAATGGAGGTGATGATGGTGGTGGTGGTGACGACAGGATCATAGCCAACAACTCCTGAGAGTTACTATTTGGCAGGCATTAAGCTAAGCGTTTTTCATGGATTATCTTACTCAATTTTTATAACAACCCCAATGAGGTAAGACCTATCCCCATTTCACAGGTGAGGAAACTGAAACACATATTAGGCAAATATCATACTCAAGTCCACACGGTAGTAAGTGACAGAGCCTGAGCTTGAACCCAGACAGTCCAACTTCAGAACTTGTGCCATTAACCCTAACTCTCTCCTGCCTCCCATGATGTTCATGCACGTCCTGAATCACTGAGAGTCTGGACTCGTCTACAAGATGCTCAGGCCAGGCCCAGTGGGGGTGGCCGTGCAAGTACCTAAGCGTGCATATGTATTCAGCTTACTACATTTGGGCAAATTTAGAGCCAATTCCTACACAATTGATTGGGTTATGGAACGATCCAAAAACGTAAGGGGCCAAAACAGGCAAACTGTTTCACAGTCTGGCTATTCCTGTCACACAGACAAAGCCAGAATCCCTGTGAGCAAGGCCAGTTCTGTGGCAATGTGAAGAACACAGGCATCTCCTGTATTCTTCACCCTCCCAACCAATGCACCCAAAATATGCGCAATCAAAGCCATCCATTTGTGCCCTGATACCTCACCTGAGACCTGAAATAAAATGTAAATGCAATATACACACAGGGAACTGAAGCAAGAGGCAGAAATATTTCTATATTAAAGAGTTCTAGAAAGATCCAAGGTTCTTGGATCTTTACCCTAACTCCCCTTTACCCCTAACTCCCGCCACTGCTGCCATACGCACACAAAAATGCAAGTGCACGTGCACACACACACACGCACACACACACACCCTACAATGAGCCACACAAACGTCAGGCAGAAACAGTAGAGAGCAGTAGGAAAAAAATAGAAGGAAATGCTTAAAATGAGCAATGAAGATAGGAGGAAAAAAATCTTTCATTCGTTCTATACCGTACTCATTCATTCAATAAATATTAATTGAGCATCAAGCCTTATGGATATAAGTTAAGGAGCTGCCAGTCTAGTGCAAGAGATATACACATAAACAAATGACAAAGTAGAGAAAATTCACCACCTTTTTAAATCAACCTTTTTAGTAAATAACTGTGTGTAACTACATGTTTTTGAATGGTTTTGAAACAAAGCCTATCTTATACAAGGATTAGCTGTTATTCTGGTTCCGCATATGTCCCTTCCCCTTCATTACTGGGTAGTCAACGATTAAAAATGGCTAATTTCAAGTATCAATAAATCTTGGCTCCACATTTAATTTCTTTACCTAATTTTTTGGCTCACTTCCTGAATTTAAAACCTCCATAATCTGACTTCACACATGCTTTCAAGTAACTTCAATTAATGTATATGGTGTGTAGTATGAGAGGAATGTGTTATAACATGTACAAGACCTGTTCTTTCTCAAAAGAATTTTAAAATTGTTTATGGTAATGAGACAGGCATACAAATAACTTTATCACAGAAGTGGTGAAAATTACTGTGAAAGTTAGAAAGGTAAAACTGGCTACATGTAGTTGAAGGAATTCAGAATGATAGCTTTTCTTGTAATTTAACTTGAAATCTTTAAGAGTGATTTTTTTTTAAAGGGGGGAATAAAAATTAAATTCATTACAGTTCACAAATCTTTAAAAAACAAGATAATATTCAATAACAGTTATGTCTGAAGACCTCAGCATTTGCTTATGTTTAAGAAGTTGAAGAAGTTGTTAGACCTAACCAGAACCTTTTGGGGGCTTATGAGTTTGTCATTGGTAATGCCCACACTTGAACTCTATCTTCAGGTATGGTTTGATCCAGGTGCTCAAATAAAGTCCTAGAGTCAAAATTTCTCCATATCTTGACTGTGTCTCCTACTGTGTTGACTTAATTTTCAGGGTCCTTGTGGTGACTACTGACAACTCCAAGCTCATGCTCTCCCATGTTCAATCCAACAGAGAAAGAAAATGTTTCTTCCCAAGAGCTCCTGCACATTCCCTGATTCAATCCTTTCTGCCTCTGCAATAATCATTGTGGTTAAGGGGCTTTGATGCACTGAATGGCCAAGCTTGGGTCACAGACTCCACTCCTGGCATCAGGTATGACAGCTTAACTGAATCAATAGACAGAGTAGAAAAAGATGGTCAGCAAAGAGAAGGAAAGAGCACATGTTGCTGGACACCGCAAACAAATATCCTCTACACACACTTCATTCTTCTAAATGAATATACATAAACCTTACATCCCAATCACACAAGAAGCAACACTGATGAGGAATATAGGAAAATAAATATATAATTGTGGTTTTTGAACTAAAACCGTTACATAAATAATTGATTCTTAAATCTATATTTGTCTTTGAACAAGTGATTCTACAGTCCCTTGAATCTGTGTTCTTCTCAGATATAAACTCTGAATCTTTAATCCCTCCTCCTGAATTCGCTTGTGCGTTTTGCTCTCATTCACAGGGCTTCCATTGATGAGATAGGGCTTCCGAAGAGAAAATAAGTGCTGACTCTCCAATCAAATGTGTGTTAAAAAAAAGTAGAGAGAATCCCTTAAACCTATCAACATGTTGAAGCTAAATAGGAAAAATATGTGCAAAAGCAGGAAAGAACCAGACTACACACTGGGTGCTTGTTCATCTCAAAACTTTCTACTCAGCTGTGGAAAGTGTGTAATGGCTCTGAGAACATTGTTTAGCACCAGGGGTGGGGAGATGGAGGAAGGACCATAAATGCATGTTAATGAATTTATCCCACGCAGATCATGCTTTTAGCTAATGCAATAGTAAACCATGACCAACACTCTGCAACCACAACTATTAAACGCCCTCAAACACCCCATCAAAACATAAACACTTCTCCTCATCATCTGCCTTTTCAGATAATTATCATTACACTTTTAGAACAAGTTTGTTTGTATAGGCTTTTTACTTTAGGTTGATTCAAATTCTCTTCGGAAGTAAGTGGAGTTAAACGTGAACCAAAGCTTACTGTCAGGAAAATATAAGATTCTTAATAAATGTTTTATTTGTTGAATTAACAATAATGGTTAATGGGGTACACGTTGCCCCACTTGAGTGGGGCACGTCATAATTTTAACAAGGCCCTGTAGGAGCCCTTCTGCAGACAATGCCATGACTCAAAGGAATGACTAATATTAGGAATTCCAGACATCACGATAGATGCCAAGGGGAGAGCTGTCTTAGCTTATGCTCTCTTGGGGAACTTCCTGGTTTCACTGTTTATCTTCCCAACAAGTAGAATGGGTTTCACCTACATTAAATCTACTTATAACAAATTGACAACCTCTGAAGTAAGTCTTGTCAAATCCAGCAGCCTCATCCAAATTAGATTGATTTTCTAAATACAATCAGTTTTCTGGCAAAATGAGTTCACTCATAAAAAAAGGATACCTAAGAACTCATACATGATTAAGAAGTTTTAAAAGAATCTTAAAACATGCCTGATGAAATTAAACATTAATGTGATGACAACTCTGACATATTCAAGAGTAATGTCCAGCACTACACATCGTACAATTTGGAGTGGGGGCATGGATAGGGGTTCCCATTCACATTGTACTTCATGTGAATGGTGGCCTCTGGAGATGTACAGTGCAATAGAGCTGTATATGTGTTGTTTTCTTAAAATGCACTGTGTGTATGTGTGTGTCTGTGCCTGTACATGCATATACTTATCTATATCTCTATCTATCTATCTAGATCTCAAACTAGATTCAGTCTTTCAGAAATTTCTCCTCTACTCAACAGATAGTAAATTGGCTTGGAATTTCCCAATGCATTTGTAATGTGGAAGTGGCCTCAAGCCATTCATATCCCCCTACTGCCATTTACTTTTGATGAATTGTATTTTCAAGTTGAATTTCCCAGACATGTATGACTTGTCTATAATTGTAAGTAATACATTTGGTTTCTTTCTGCCTATAATATATATACTAAAAGTTGGGTGTGTGTGTGAGAGAGAGAGAGAGAAAGAGAGACTCAAATATCCATTTATCTCAAAATCAGGGCAACCACAAAAGTTCTTCTCCAAAATTCTTCTCCATAAACCAAGAGAAGAGGTGCCCTGCCCGTATCAGGAACCAACTATGTGAGGCTATGCAAGTCACTTTCACTTCTGAGTCTTTCTATGATTTTAAGTAGCACATTTCATTTAAAGAGGATAAATATTTATTGTTTGGAGATGGTCTACTTAGCAGATTCAGAAATAAACAGAATCTAACCTCAGTGGATTCAACAGCAAGAATAAGCTGTATACTGCCATCAAGACTTACAAAAGGTCACAAGCTTAAAAGAAAATTGGGAATTCTGACAGATGGTGTAATATTTTCTCTTAGCTGAAGTTAATGTGAATTAATTGTAATAAAACTACCCAATTTCAAAAAAACAAAAACCAGGCTGGACTATAATAGGAATAACACTTAGCTAATCTATCCAAACTGGATGTCAACCAAGTTTCCAGGGTAGAAAAGACTTGTGACTGGTCACTAGTTCCCAGTACAAGTTTCAGTTTTCAAAATATTTCCTTAGAAAAAAAAAGGGGGGGGAGGCAGAATACCAATTTTGAACTTTAAAGAAAAAACCTTTGCCACATATATTCCTGGAATCTGGCTTAGTGCTGTCTCACTTTTTCCCCTTACCTGAACATTTCTGTAAAAATGGACATTGTCCAGTTAAAATGATCCTTTCTTTGCTGTAAGCTGCCCTCATTTACCATCCTACAGAAATGAGGAATGAGCATCTATAACAATAGAGTCTTTCATATACTTAATCCTCACCACTAAAGAACTCCGTTTATTCTTCCCTGATTTCCTCCTATCTAGATTTTCCTATAAAATGTATATTCACACTCTCTACTGATTTGTATCTATGGGAAATCAATGTCTTCTTTAATGCTCCAGAGACTTAAAGAAATAACCCGTTCTCAGCAGCAACAGATTGTGTTCGTAGAGATAATTTACCTGTGAAATATTACTCAGCAGTCTTTTGAACCTGTTACCATCACATTTCTCTGTGGTGTACTGTGTCTTTTCTGATTAGACAGTGTTTGTAAATAAAATATCTCCACTCGTAAATCCGATAAGGAAGCCGTCGGGCCTCTTGCTAAGACAGTGACAACTAGAGATATTCCAGGCATTTGTGTCAAATTCGACTCCTTCCTACTGCTTTAAAAAATCATTGTGTGAGCGAGTTGATGTTTAATACCTCATCAGCCAGGAGGCTTCTTACTGTTCTGAAGATCTCAGAGCTCATTACTTGGGAGACATTGAGCCTGGAAGGATCCAGCTGATATAACCGTCTTCTTTTTTTAACTTTTTATTTTATATTGGAGTATAGCTGATTACCAATGTTGTGGTAGTTTCAGGTGTACAGCAAAGTGATTGTTATACATATACATGTAACTTTCAAACCCGTGCCCCTGCCATGGAAGGGCGGCGTCCCAACCACTGGACCGTCAGGGAATTCCCTAACCATCTTGTTATACAGATTACAGCACTGACATCCAAAGTGGTTAAGAGACATTTCCAGCACCCCACAGGTAGTTAGTGCCAATATCAGAATGATAGTCTGTCTCCTGAGTCTCAGGCCATTGTTCCTGGTTTTCAAGTAATCCAGTAACATAAATAATTTCATAACTAGTGTGTTCTTCATGTTGCTATTCATACAGGAGAAAATTCTTCTCAGGGAATTGTCAGGCAAAATCATCAATAGCTCACAAAAAAATAAAAAAGAAAGAGAGAGAGAGAGGAGATTTCCCCTCTGCCCTTTGAGCAGCATCTCCTCATATACACCCACAGAGTGGGAGTTCCCATTACACAGCAGCTAGGAGGGTTGCTCAATCTCCATAAACTGCATTTTACTCCAGAAGTCTTTCTCAGTAGAGGGGTCTTGGAGAGGAGGCAGTGCACTCCACGGGGGGGACAGGGAAGCCCTCAGAGATGCGCTGAGAAAGGGCTCACCTAAGGCCACCTCAAGACCCTCTCCGTTCCTAGGGACCAGAGCATCCTGCCGCCAAGAGTCCTTCCGTGGCCCATAAAACTGGCTCTTCTGCCACCCCCTCCACCCTCCCAAGGAAAGAGCCAGGAAAAAGCTCCTGCTTCTCTCTCCATCAACCAGCCTCTCGTCCCAAGTGAGGAGGAAGGTGGCAAGAGCCTCCCTTAGGGGTGGGGGCCGGGGGGGCCTGATGGGACAATGCATGCTGCTCAGGGATCTCTTTCTGGAAACAACCTGCCCTTCAGGCAAGCCCTTTCTTCCTCCTCTAGGTCCCACTGCCTCGTAGGAAGCTTTGTCCCCCAGCTCTGCAGACTGGGAAGGGGTAGGTAGATAATCAGAACTGCATTTTGGTGTTGGATCCCAGCCGTATCCTATTTATAACCATAAATAAAACTCATTCCTCTCTCCTGCCCCCAGAGATGATTTCTGAATCGATTCAGTCTGATGGGAGGAAACATGGAGATGGGATCGATTGGCCCCTTTAGAGGTTTAGGTGGGGAGGAGTGGGGAGGAGTGACAGATCCCATGGAAACTCAGCATTCAATAGGAATGTTAACAAAAGGAATTAAGCCAGGGTCCTTGCCTTGGGCCAAAACTAAGTGGACATTTCATGAAATTTCAGCACGGAAGAAGCTGGGTATTATTGGCCTACCTGATGAAACCATGAATAGATTCATGGAAGAGGTAAAAATAGGTACAGTTACTTAGAAAGAAGCCAGGAAACATTGTTATGGAGTTGGCGAGGGTCCACTGGGCCTGAGGCAATGTCCCACGGTGGACAGAGCCGAAAACCAGGTATCTGATCCGCCTCTAATCCAGGCTTTTCCTCCCACCCTTGAGAAATTCTCCCTGAGGTGTTTCTCTGTGAGGTGAGGATAAGCATTTCTGCATGAGGTTGTTTTTAAGACAATGTAAGCCTTTGAAACAGTGAAGACCAATAAAAAATTAAAAGGATTATTATGTGGGAAAAAAAGCCCTGAGAAACAATTAAAAGACCTAGATTACTGAGCATGGTAGTATTTTCAGGCTGTTGAGCCTGAGATGAAGGGAGGACCCTGAATTGGGTAAAAGAGAGGAAGGAAGAGAACTATCTTAGGGCAGGACCAAATCAGAGAGGGAGACCCAAGAGACCCAAGGCCAGCTCAGGGCCACTGCTGGTCTTTAAACCTTTCCTTTGCCAGCTAGGAAACAATGCCCCTACCTCCAGGAAGAAAAGCTTGTGTCAAGCTGCGCAGTTTGGTGAAGAGAACAGGGTTTGCATTACAGCCGCCTTTCACCCTCTTAACCAGCAATCTTGTGTGCTGCACAACCTGCTTAACCGCACATGGCAGCCCTGGGGCAGCTCCTGGCTCTATGTGACTGGCTACCTAAGTTTCTCTGTTTTCCGGTTGCGGCCCCAGAAAGCTGGAACTGTAGTGATGCTTGCCATTCTCACATAGTTTTAAGCATTAAGTGATATACATGAAAGCACTTAGGGAAGCATACACAATGACAGAGATTATTACAAGGCAGCCTAACCCAGGGCTCTTCAGCCAGGCAGGAGGGAGACCAAAAAGCTCAGTTGGTCATGATGAACCTTGAGGACAGAGCACTGGGTACAAAGAGGAATAGTGTGGGGTTTCAAGAGACATGTGCTCACAGCCCCATGAGGAATGCAAAGCCTTTCCTCTTGTTATGCTTCTAGCAGTGGGAGCCCACCATTTGTATTCATGTTTTGTACAATTACCCAGAAGCTATGGCAACATTTCTGCATATTTAATCAATCTAATAACCAAAACCTGAGACCGTGTGCACATCACCTGTATTAACTCTCTTCTCTCACAGCTATTCACTCATCCTCCCCTTCACAAGTTTCTCGTGCCTTCATTTTTTTTCACACATTCCTGTAATTCATTCATCTCAGGATGAACTTTTGTCTCATTTAATCATTTAAACAGACCTTTGGTGCCTATTTAATTGATTCTTCCTGGGTTTTAATTTGCATCTTTGACTCTGCCATCCTGATTTCTTTGACTATCCCTCTCTCTGCCTGACATATGTTTATGCTTTAACAGGTTTCCAATATTCTGGAAGACTTCAGAGGCCAAGGTTGAAAAAAAAAAATGCTATTTTAAATAGAATCCTATTTGATTGGCCAAGCAACTGAGCAAAACCAAGAGTAAAGCCTCCAGCTTTGCGAAACAGACAACCAGGGTCATCCTTTAATGCCCTGCTGCCCAGAGCCAACCAGGCTGGCTGCCAGGCTGACCAAGGACTGCGGGAAGAGGAATGAGGCCCATTGATCAGAAAAGGTTAGGGTTTCCTGGGAAGGGATTCAATTTGATTTTGCCCCTATTCGATTTAGGGACCGACTGCTTATTTTTGGATTTGCTTTCTGTTGGGGGTGGAGGGCGTTGGAATGGAGAAAACATACTAAGGAATTAATAAACTGGTATGTTTGGAAAGCAGGGAACAGATAAGTGGTTCATCAATAGTTCATTCTACATTGCCATTGGGAACAAGATTTGTGTTTTTAATTCTGTGTAGATTAAGCGTAATTGGAATTGCATACAGATTCTTATAAATTAATATCACCCACAGAAAGTCCATACGATAGGAAGCAGGGAAGGGAGGCAAGGTGTTATGATTCGACTTCATGAGCCCATATGGAAACTAATCCAATAAGGTCTTCCCAGTTCCCTGCAGGGGGCCATAACCCTGGGCTTGGGTTACATGTGTGACTGAATTAGTATTGAGATCCTGCCACCAACCTGACACAATCCTTTTATTTTTATTGTCTCATTGATATAATGGGAGCCATAAGATAAAAATTATTCCTGAGTATTATTATGCAAAGGAGTTAATATTTTTAAGCACCCAGAAATTCTACCATACGACAGAGAAGTACCGAATATTATGGATGCCACATGCATTTATTATGTTCTTCAAAGGAAAAAAAATATTACTCAAGCTTTAATCACAAACATAGAATCATTAAACTTGCAATGTGGATGTGTAATTTCTGCCAAAAAAAAAAGAAAAAAAACAAGAAAACATTCCAAGTCTTTCATTTGTTTTAATGAGCTTCAGAACCAGCTATTGGCACCCAATTATTTTTAATATGCATCCATTTTCTTATTGCTATATTTAAACAGTCTTTCAGGAAAAGTGGTCAATTCACTTCAAATGTACAATGGATTTATAATAAACCAAGACCTTTTTATAACAGATAGGCTGCCTTAATGTTTTCTCTTGAATCAATGAGAAAACCTAGATTCTGAGTGTACTTATGTACTGTTATGAATAATATTAATACCTCCTTTATGGTTTTATGAAATCTCAGTCACTTGTGGGTATTGAAATAGTAAATGTGAACTGGACCCAATCTTTCAATAGATACATATATCTTTGCACTTTTAGTCTTAGGCATCAAATTTCCCGTCCATGATTCTGGGAACTCCAATTGGCACCCCCAACATGACTAAATGGCTATTTCAGTTGCTCTATGATTGTTCCTGAATCCGCCACTGTGATTAAGTTAGTGACAAAGTGGGCCAGAGCTAAAAGGCTTGGATCTGGATATTCAGGAGATAAACTTTTTGAAGGTTAAAAAAAGGCGGGGGCAGCAACTAAAGGAGGCCAGGATTCATACAAGAGAAAAAGGGAAGAGGTCCAGGCACAGGGCTCTCCCATTCCGCAGTTTGTTCATTGCATAAAGATGCCAGGGGGAGCGACTGAGTGGGGGTTCCCTCCCCACTCACCATGGAGTGCGTCCAGGAGCACGGCTGCATCCACCTGGAAGAGGTGTCTTTCTCCATCATACGAAGGCTTCGAAATCCACACTTAGAAGAAGGTAGGCAGCTTCCAGTCTTGATCCCTGGGGCACATGCAGAGGACTTTAGTCTAGGGGTGTTGACTCAAGTAAGGGAATAGTCCAAAGTTACAGCAAGGGCAGTGCTTCAAAGAGTGCTAATCACTGCTGTGCCCAGAGCTTGAGTGATGAAATTAGAGGGAAAAGAGAAAATGGAGCGTGGTGAGAAAAGTATTTCTTAGTTGGACAGAACTAGAGACAGCAATAAAGCATACATACATATTCTGAGAACAAGGCCAGGGTAGCTGAATGGGGCTCACTTACAAAGAAGATGTCAAAAAATATTTGAGAGAAGAATATACGTGCAGGAACGTCTTAGTGATCTGGTCCCAATAGGCAAACATCTGTTCTTTCTAAGTCCTCTCATCTGGCTGAGTCTCTTAGAGGGCCCTAGATTAGGTGGAAGTGAGTGGGACTCAGAGATAGAAGTGCAAGACTGAAAGGTCTAGGCTCTGTACGTGAAGGGAAAGGAAGGTTTTTTTCCTTTTGTGCTCACAAAGGAACATAAATAAGAGCCACAGAACAGGATCATAATGGAACCAGCCACCATGAGCTGCTGGCCTAAGGCTCTTTCAAACTCCCCTTCCTCTGGGCAAGATTAATTCCATAATCTAGTAGCTTGACAGAAACTATAGGAGTGTGGAGCGGGCAGGAGCTGCTGGTGGAGAGAATGTTCTCAGTTCCAATGATTCAAGCACATGAGGTCAGGAAGCCAATTGCCCATTGTTGAGAAGAAGCAGATAGTGACATGGACAGGAAGATGGATAGAGCTAGTAACCAGTTGCAGGTGAGAAAGCCCTCCATTAAAAATAATAGTGAAATTCTCCAGTGCCATGCTTACTTAGCAGGAGGTCATTCTGTGTGCTAAAGTGATTCCACTGATATTTTAAAATGTTTCCCTTTTAGTCTGCTTTGGAAATTTGGAATTGTGTGTTATAGATTCAATTTAATTTTTCTCTTAAATTTCTAGTCAGTTGTCCCAACATATTTATTGAACCCCTTCCTTTTTTTCACTAATTTGAAATAGCACTTTAAAAATATATACAAAATAAATTGACAGGATTGTTTTTGTTAAAAAATAACAATAATAATGGTGAAATTCAAAACATCTTTGGACAGAATCTAGTATACAAATTGTTTCAGGCAGTTCTGGAAGGGATAGGGAAAGGAATCAAGATAGAAATTATTACTCAGTAGAAGAAAAATAGACATTCACCAGATAGTCCTATACCTTAACATTCAACTTTTGCCTGAATATAGATGCACACATGACAATGAAATATGACAAAATATGATATGATAAAATATAATAATAAAATAGTAAAATGTCTGATTTCCCCCATATTCCCACTTGAAATACTATCCCTTCTGGGTAACAATGTGCTCTGATAGAACCCCACTCTCTGTGTTGAACTGTGTCTCCCAAAAAGATGATAATTAGGAGAAAGACATAGAATATATTGTCTTCACAGCCCTCAGAAGGAACCACCCTGTCAACTCCTTGATGGTTATCTTACACATGATACAAACAAAAACCTAACCATGCAAGATAAGATTGATAAATTATACTATATTAAAATTAAGAATTAATTTCTTAATTTATTAAAACTGAATTAACCTCAATTCATCAATTAATTAAGAGATTACAAAGGCAACACACATTGAAGGAAAAGGTTTTTATAATATTTTGTGTCCAAAATATTTTTTAATGTCTACAAATTAATACAAAATTTTAACAACCCAAGAGAAAAATGAGCAAACACTTGAATGAGCATTTCACACTAAGATATCCAAGTGCTCAATAAACAGAAAGGAAAGGATGGTAAAGACAGTTATTATGCTGGAAATGCAAATTAAAATTACAGTGAGATAACACCACACACCCACAGCAAAGGGTAAAGTTGAGAAGGAAGAAAACGTGTGGCAACTAGAATGTTTAAATACTGGTGGTGAGACTATAAGCTGGTACAACTGGTTTGGAAAATAATATCTACTAAACCTGAAGATATATCCTAAAACCCTCCAATTCAATCCCTAGGAATATACTCATAAGAAATGCATGCATGGTTGCAGCAAAAGACTGTTACAAGAATGCTTATAGCATCTCGATTCCCTAATAGCTCAAATCAGAAACAACACTAATGTCCACCAACAGTAGAATAGATAAATAAATATTAATATAGTCATACTCTGGAATGCTGAACAACAGTGGAAACAAACTATTGCTACTCACAACAGCATGCACGACTCTCACAAGTATAATGTCGAGCAAAAGAAACCATATATAAAGAAATTTATCACCGTATGATTCCACTTACACAAAGTTCAGAAACTGGTAAAATGAACCCAAGGTGGTAGAAGTGAAGGTATTTTTTACAGAAAGATGGCTACTGAATAAGCAGAGCCCAAGGAGATACTTCTTGGCCACTAGAAATGTTCTATTTCTTCACCCAAGTAGTAGTTACATGGGTGTGTTCACTTTGAAAATTCATTGAGCCATCTACTTATGACCTGTGGGCTTTTCTGAATATATGATATAGTAAATTTTTTTAAAGTTTTCTTTAAAAAAAAGCTATATAATCATTATAAACTTCTGAGGTTACACTTTGCTTAGAAGTTCTTATTTAGCACTTGGAAGCATTGCCACATATGTTTTATAATTGATGTGTTTATTATGTTTAACTTATGTTTATTTAGCATTTTACAATTTCTCAAAACACCATATTATGTATACATCTTTGTATCTCAGCACTGTGTACCCAGAGAAGTACTGATAAACATTCATTGATAGTGACACACTCATAAATAGACAAGCATAGATAGACATGAGAAAGCCATTAACATAGCCATGCATAGAAAAACATACTTGTAGATATTCGTGACACATCTTAAACCATATACCAGTCCTTCCTCCAAAGATTAAGAGAAAGAAAAGACTATTCATTGAGTGTTTACTATGTTCCATTCACTGGAAGATTTAACATAATTACATGAATGTAACCTCTCAACAACACTTTGAATTAGGCACTGTCATTGCAGATGAGGAAACAGATACAAATGATTTTCATTAACTTGTCCAAGATAATGTAACTACCAGCGCTCAAAGTCAGAATAGTGTTGTGCATTAACTGGAAGGTGGCAAAAGATATTCCATTTCTCCTTTTCTACTTTTTTCACTGGATACAGTTTAGAGGGTCTGTCAAGCAAAGTACCTTGTCCATCCCCAGTCTCCTCCATGTGACTCAAACTAAGCAGATGGGATTCTGCCTGAAAGTTGATCCTAGAGCAAAGGGCACAAAAGCTGGATTCATCCCAGGGGTGACATTATTGCTTTTTTTTTTTTTTTACTTCCTAGACTCCCAAAGTGAACCTGGTTCCATCAGCATTCTACTAGATTCTGTGAACAACCACACATCTTTCCAGTAAATCACTCTTCTGCTTAAGCAGGCAAAATTGGTTCCTGCGGTTGCGGACCAAGTGCCGTTAGCTGAATCATCAAGAAACATCTTAGAGTGACAAGAATGAGACCCAGGGCAGACCGGAGACTTGCTCAAGCTTCTCCGTGCAGAGCGGACACATGCATCAGATCCCCTACTAATGCTCATGTCTTCACTTCATACTCCTTGCCAGGTGACAACTTTTGTCACTGAGTTGCTGAAACATAACTGTGGTTGTATAAAGGGTCCCCTTTTTTCAGGCTTTTCTTCAGCTGCAGCTGACTTTGCCAAGTGCCATGATCTATTGGCCAGCATGCTCTAAATGCAACTTCCACAGCATTTTGGCAGTTAATCACTGATGGCTTTGCAGTGTTCTTTGTTCCATGTACCATCTTTCTCATTTGTGTGTTTGTTCCTTAATCTTTATACTCCTCATGCTGTTCAGCTTATGGTTAGCACTCTGAGGTTGATCTGAAACCACATATACAGGATGATTGCCTCCTGTATCCAATATTTTAATTTCAGTAGTCACTGGCCTAAGGAGAAGGGACCCCTTGTTGATAATTAGTGTGGAGCGAAAGTGTTCTCTTTTCTGCATCCCCTTTATGAATGTACCCATTTCGTAAGGACACAGAGCAAAGGCATTCTACCTGGCTTTCAGAAGTGCCAGGCAATGTGTATCCCTATTAGCTCCATTCAACATTCCAAAGCCACCCTAAAAGGTCCCTCTTCAAAACTCTATTAGACATGTTCAACTCTCTACCTGATCTTTGTCCCCACTGTTAGCTCTTATGTTGAATATTCTGGAGGATGAAATGAGGCTGAAGTCTGATTGCAATCAGGAAGAAAATCCATTTATATTTGCAGTTTTGAACTTTATACCAAAACTTATATCACTGAATAGAACCCAAGTAGCATTCTAACATTCTGTGTTATGTGTTAGGAATCTCTCAAACTCTATCAGACACTCAAAAATGAGCATGCAGCCACCCAAGGGTTTGAATAACAAAGTTAGAAAAGGACAGCCAAAAACAATAAATTGGCCTCCGTGGTCTGAGCCAGACTCAGCCATGTATAACTACTGAGCTGGAATAAATAAGACCTCTGTTGAAAATGGTAATAAGGATATCTAAAAAAAACTCAAAGAATAAAGTCTAGATAAATCACAAAAGTCAGTTCTACAATTTCTAAAACATAGTATTTCTAAAACATCAAAGCTTCAATTTAATAAATGATATCATGACTCACATGGAACAAAATTAAATGCTGATATAAATAAGGAAAAGTCATTCTGATTCAGCCTGAGGGCTCCTGACACTGAGATAGAATAGCTCTATGGAAAAGTGCTTTTCAAAAATTTCCCCAAAAGCACCATAAAAGCAAAGGGATTGGGAACATAAGCCCACTGGTAGGCTGGGGTATACATCAAAAAGTAGCCCATCTCAAGCTTTAAATATTTTTTAAGTTTTGTGTTTGTCCTAAAATATCATGGTAGTTTTGCATTATTCTTTAATATATACCTATACGAATATTAAAATAATTTAATTATCTTTGAGACAGTTTTGAAATTTATTTTATTATTAAACTTTGAGTAAAGTGAGTATTTGGAGAAGATATGTCATACTGATCCTAAGGGTTATTGAACTCTGGCATGCCATCACCTACCCACGGAGTCACGCATATCCCAGGTGAATAAGTGTAGTTTTAGAAGAATTCATGTATTTCCCAACCTAATGACAAGCAACTACTAACTGATTATATGAATATAACATTAGGGACTATCCTAAGAGAGGCATATTCTTACAAGATTATTTAAAGAGTTGATTTGGCTGCTGTAATGGAAAGACCCAAAATAATAATGGCTTAAATAAGATACATGTTTCTTTCTTTCTCATGTAAAAGTCTTGGCTGATGTGGTGGCCTGGTTGAGAGCCAGGTTTCATCTGTCTTGTGGTTCTGCCATCCTCAACACGGTCCGAGGTCACTCCCCTATTTCCTGCCATTGTGTTCATATCCATCAGCAGTCAGTTCTCCTGCTCTAGAAGTTGCATACGTCATTTCCATCTACATTGAAAATCACCAGAATAGAATCACATGGCCATACCTAGCTACAAGAGAGGATGGGAAATGCAGTATTTAACAAGGTAGGTTTACACTCTCCTAAAACAAAAAGAAAAGAAGAGAAAAGAGGAGAGGAGAGGACAGGACAGGAGAGGAGAGGAGGGGAGGGGAGGGGAGGGGAGGGGAGGGGAGAGGAGAAAAGAAGCTTTAACTAAATCATAAAGGGAAATGGATATTGGATAAAAACCAGCAATTTTTGTCACACTCAGCTAAAGTTATCAGCATTATAGAAACACTTGTTCAATATTCAGTAAAGGAGTAACAGAAATCATCCTCTATATATCATGACCAAATATACACATGTTTTGACTAATATTCTGTAGAGGTATCAGGCAATTTGAAAAGAATCTCAAATAAAATTAAAATAAGTGTTTGAGAATTGAAACTAATGAAGCAAAACATAACACACAAACTTTCTAAACCAAGTGGCATTGTCAGTGGACCTTTAAAAACTTTAAACCATGGATACAGGAGGAATATATCTCCATGAAAAGAAATAAAATATATGAACAACTTACTTATTTCCAGGAGAGTCAAATACAACAGTGGGACCTTATTGGAATATTTCATTACAGTAAAAATTAGTGTTAAAAAATAAAACCTGAGTTAGCAAGATGTCACAGGTTAAGTTCCACAGTAAGCATACTCTCAAATGGAGCTGAGCATGCAGAAGGTTGATTGAGGAGTGCCCTTGGACTCCCACCTATGGCAGGGAAGGAAGGAAAGAGACTTGGGCAGAAGGAGAAGCTGAGCAGCAATGCAGTCTCAACTAAGGCCTCAGCCAATGCCATGGGGAGCTCTGAATGTACGCTGCCCTATGAGAATTGTCCCAAGTTGGAGTGAAATGACAGCCCTTTATGTCACCACCTTGATCTGTCATTGAATGTGGATCGTTCCCGGAAGAAAGCATGACTTGGCAGAGAAAGTTTTCTTCAGCTGAGGCGAATCATGAAGGAGACAAATTCTGATGGTTTCTTCTAGCATCATTTACAGCCACTGGAGGATTAACTCTTTCCACTGCAGGTTTGTTTCCCTGAGAAGGGAACTTTGAAACATAGATCAGCATAAAGGATGTTTAGGGAGTGTTCTCCGAGCCCCTGTTTTGAGGAAGAAAACAGGCTGTGTGATACATCCCAATGAAGAACCCAGGGGACCATGTGGGAGGCTCTAGAGCTTAGCTAGACCTTCAGATTGGTTCTCTGCTGGGGAGGGGCATGTGGTCAGGTGGGTCTATATAGCATCTATTGATCAGTCACTAAATGTGGGCCACCTAGAAGGAGATATGACCTCGGGTGAGGCATATTTCTTCAACCCAGGCAATTTCCAAAGTGGAATGACAGCTAAAGAGTGTTGTCTGGCGGCATTCCCAGCAGCTGGGGAAATAGCTCCTTCAATCCAGAGGGAGGATCTAGGTGCATACAGTGTCCACCATAGAAGATATACTGAGTATTTTCATTTCATGGCCAAGGAAGAACTTAAAAATAAATCATTTTTTATATATGAAGAACAGATTCAATAATTTTATCCATATGAAACTGAAGGCACTTGTTACCTTGCCTTTTTTTCAAAGCTCATTTGGTAATACATAAATTAAATGTAGGACTGATAAATGAGATTCTACTGTATAAATATTTCGATTTTTCTCACTGCTGCATTCTATTTTTGCCAGCAAATTCTTGTCCTTACTTTCCTGCAAAGAAACAAGGCCATCAGCCCTCAGCTCCCTCACCCACCCTGTTCCCAATGTCGTTTTTTAAAAGGCATCCCTTTCTAAGGTAAAGAGCTCTTGAAAATCTCTCTCTTGACTCTTCTGTTTTCCTTAATCACAGCCATGCTTCCATCCATTCAGTAATTTATTCATTTCTGCAACCCTAGTTCACTCCCCAATATCCTGAAATCCAAACTTTCTGTTCACTCTTCGACCTATATGTGGCTCTCCCCACCGCCCTCCCCCCCCCCCCAAAAAAAAGACAAATTACTCTCTTCTTGGCAAACTAAAGATTTTTTTCACAATTTTCAGACTTGACCTTCAAGCACAATGGGGCAGTGAACACCCATTTGTTTCCAGGACTATATTTGGCTAACATTTTTTTCCCCTGTGTCCTACTGCACAGTTTTACTTTTTCCTCCTTCCCCCAGCCACTAATGGGAAATTATCCAAAGCTGTCTTTAATCCTTTACCTAAAGCATCAGATGTTATCATTATAGTTTCTCATGATTTTAATTATTTCTCCTACGCTGATGGTTCAGATCTGTGCCCCCATTCTGCTTTCTTGGGTAATTCTAGCCCGGATCTCCAGCTACCTAAGGACATTCCTATTCGCACAATACCCAAATCAACATGATCAAAACCAAATTCATCATCCATAAAAAAGAAGCCTTCTACCTTATCCTCCCTAGCAGTTTCATTCTCCTAATTGCTCCATGCAAAAAATTTGGAAACATCTAAGAACACATAGTATGAAAAAAAAAAAAGTAAAAAAGGGCACCCCTATCCACTGTCATCCTAGTATTGTCACTTCTTGAACACCATATGTAGTCTTTCTGCTTTTACTCATTCCATATTCCTATTGATCCTATACGTTGTATTTCCAAATTTAAATAAATGTCAACATTTCGTTCCTCTTTTCAAAAATGTCCTCCTAGGGCTTCCCTGGTGGCGCAGTGGTTGAGAATCTGCCTGCCAATGCAGGGGACACGGGTTCGAGCCCTGGTCTGGGAAGATCCCACATGCCGCGGAGCAACTAGGCCTGTGAGCCACAATTACTGAGCCTGTGCGTCTGGAGCCTGTGCTCCGCAACAAGAGAGGCCGCGACAGTGAGAGGCCCGCGCACCGCGATGAAGAGTGGCCCCCGCTCGCCGCAACTAGAGAAAGCCCTCGCACAGAAACGAAGACCCAACACAGCCGTAAATAAATAAACAAATAAACAAACAAACAAACAAAAATGTCCTCCTACTGGTCTAAAAAATTAAAAACACATAGAATCAAACTCATGAGTCTGGACCTCAAGACCCTCCTGAAATTTGTACTAGCCTTCATGGCCAATCTCATCACACACAAGCTTTCTGCCCTATGCCTGCTCTCAACTCATAATCTTTCTTCATACTATTTTCCTGAGAGGAAGTGACCTCCCCCATTCATTTACTTTATTTAAATCTACTTTTCTAAGCTTAAACTATAAGGCATACTCAGTCTCTTCTAACCCACTGTGATACTCCTCCCTCTCTACATTTCGGTAGCAAGCTCAACAGTCCACTATAGTAGCTAGTCACATGCTGCTTTGTGAGACATATAATTATTGCACGTGAATATATCTCATCATTTATGTTGTAAGGTCTTTAGACTGCTTCAACAGCATATTATAAGCACAAAAAATTTCAACACATACTTTCTGAATTAAGATTATTTTTCATCCCAAGTACCTATATATTAGTATTGTAAGAATAATGTTATGGGAATGCAGAATTTCCTGTTCAAGTTTTCAAAAAAGACAAAAGTAGAAACAAATCCATGCGTATGTATTATTAAATGGTGAGAACAAAAGTGGTAATGTATTATAAATTAAATTATTCACAAAAATTAAAATTACTTCCTTTTCATTGAGAGATTTTCACTTTCTCTAATGAGATAAGGCAAACTTGTAATTAAACAGCTGAAACAGAGGGTGATAGGAAGAAATGGTCTCTTACTTTTTCTCACTTAGAATTCATCTACCTTTCATGGATTATTCTCAATACCAAGTAAACTGCTTATATAGATATATATTTTTCCTCTGAACAAATCCTACTTAGTTTTTTTTTATATAATTTTTATTAAACAAGACCACACAAATGGGTAGGAAAGAAAACATTTTGTCAGCTTTATGCTCGGACACTTAGGCTAAAATACTTTTGCCAAGAAGAAATAGACTAAACATACATCAAGCCAAATGGAGATGCTTACTTTAGTGACTAGAGGTACTTCTTATGATTTAGGACATTAGACCATAATCTGAGAATGTTTGGAAAGATCATGCATCACTTTATATTTCTGAAAATCACTGTCTAAAAATCTGTGAATCCAAAAGATGTGCAAACATATATGGGAGGTTAATACTATTGTTTTATGTAATTTTTAACTTTTTAAACTACCTTTACAAACATTTTTGAGGGTAGACTCATTTTTTTATTGCTGTTTGGAGGGGTTGTTTTACTTTTTTAAAGAAATATAAAACTAATTGTGATCATTCCCCTTGGTCACCTCTGTCTTAGCATTTTTCATCCCAGGGTTCAAGCCCCAAAATGCATTTCTTTGCAGTATTACAATTGTCAGCCATGACTCATTCATCTGGTTAAAATTTGTCAAAAGGATTAGTTTCTACTAAATATTACTGTTTCTTCTGAGGCAGGAATGCCTTCTAGGGTGTGGCATGGGAGTGAATTGGGACAGTGGTAACCTTATTCATTCATCTGGTACTTATTTTTGAGCACTTACTATGTGTGCAAAGTTCTATATTCTGGTGATACAGCAGTGAAAGCAACAATCCTCATCAAATTTGCATTAAAACGAGTAGGAAGACATTCAACAACTAATTGCATAATAATTTAATCACAATAGTGATAAGCATTATAAAGGAGAAAAATAGCTTGGTAACTGGGAGACATTTTTGAACTTGTTCCTTCTTCTTTAACCATTGTTGCCTTATCCGTTGTACCCATCTTTTATTCTGAGAGATTTTATTTAAACTATTTGTAATTAACCAACTCCAGAATGCCTCTTGGAAATGACTCAGCATGATTCTGCAAACTTTTCAAAGAGATCAGAGTACAAGATTTTGAAACACAACCAACATGTTTTGACCAAACAACCTATAAAATTCGATCAGGGTAAGTTAAATATAAACAGGTATCTTTAGGAGTAAACATACATTAGACAAGTTCAAAATGATGAATGGCAAGAAGTTCCCAGCATAGCTGCCCCCAACTTCTCATTAAATACAAATGAACACTTGCAAAAAAGGACACACTGACAACTCACCAAAAAACTATGATTGATCATCAACCTAAAAACAGAATCTAGGAGGAATTGGCATTAATTATAGAGGAGTTGGATCTGGATTGTGAAACATTTATCGAGGCTTAAACACATGGCTTGGTAAATGAAGAAAGACTGCCTGACAAAGAGGCTTTGCACCTCTCACATCATTGCTGCCCAGATTCAGAGTTGCAGAGCCCCTACTTAGCAGAGAATAGGCAGATGGCACTAGGACCCCTGGGAATTGCTCTAAGAGGCCAACATTGACTTCCAGGCACAGGCGGTGCTGACAGCAGGCAGAGCACACTTTGCATGAGGCAGGGATGCACAAGACTTTGGAGCAGTACTGGGTATAGTATTTTTTTGTTTTATATTTATTGTTACTATCAAAAATAGTGAGGTAGAGAAGATACAACCACAGTAGAGTAGAAATACACAAAAACTCCAAATTCTAGAAATGAGGTCTTGCTCAAAACAGCCTGCCCCCCATCTGAAAATCTGAGATAGCTGTTAGGTCATCACATAGCACAGTGGAGGGCAGGTATAATACAAGGACAAATAACCCACTCTTTCTACAGCAAATGGCCCTGCATTGTAAAAGTATCAGATAAAAGACAAAGGGAAAAGAAAAATATGAAACTACTATAACAGAATAACATCTGAAACTCGGAGGAAGAATACATCTTGGTTTTAAGAGTTGGGTATAAAGGCATATCTAATACTGAAACACAATGTATTTGTTCCATTATAAATCAATTTATGGAAGGACTAGCTAATACAATTAGCCTTGTAATGAAATAAGGTGTATCATATTTAAAGGGAAGAAACAAAATTATCATTCTTTGCAGTAGAATCAGCACAAAACAAATAAAGCAGAATTAATACCACCGAAATAATTAGATGATCTTCTTCTAAATACAAACATTTTAGATATTTTTAAATAAAGTTAAATATAAGTCTTAAAGGCCCATATTAAAAAAAAAAAAAAAAAACTTCAGAACTTTACTCATGGACTCAAAATACTTTGATACATGAGGACTTGTGTCATGAATGGGTCTTCCTGTGTGGGAAGTTCCAATATTCTAAGGGTGTCAATTCTCTTCCAATTAAATATAAATATAAAAATGGAAATTCCAAATAAAAATTAGGAATTTTTGATTGTGGAAATAAAGGTGGAAAATGGGAACTTAACAACATCATTCAAAATTCACCTGGAAGCATAAGCACAGATATACAGGTGGAATACTTTAGAAAGCCAAGAGTAACGAATAAGCACTTTCCAGTCAATAAACTGTATTATAAAAGTACTTTAATTAAGGGGTGAGGGGCAAGATAGAGGTAGGGGATTAAGAGGTACAAATTACTAAGTATAAAATAAATAAGCGACAATGATCTATTATATAGCACAGGGAATATAGCTAATAGTTTTTAACTTTAAATGGAGCATAATCTATAAAAATATTGAATCACTACATTGTACACCTGAAACTAATATAATATTGTAAATCAACTCTACTTCAACTTGTTTTAAAAGTTACCTTAATTAGATTCTTTCAAGTGAAAAGGAAGAAAAACACATAGAAGACCTTTTTGGTGGAAAATGAGTGTAAGTCTACTAAAAAACTTTAACATTGAACCCAAGCCTACCTTCACTCCAGGTACCAGACTGCCAAGAATGAGAAGAGGACAGGTTATATGGGAGCAAAGCACAGCCTAGGCTCAAGTAATCCACTTTGTCCAACAATACCCAACATCTTCACTTCACAAAATGGATGAGTGATAGGGTCAGTCTATTCCCATCTTGGGTGAATTGTCCCCATTTCCAGCAGGCTTTTGGCCTCCATGGTTACCTTTGACTTGGGCACATAAGTCAAAGTTCAAGAAGCAATGGCTACATTCACAGAGTTAATTTCACCTGATGTAGATATCAAGGGAAGGAGGGATGAATAAGGGGAGCACAGAGGATCTTTAGGGCAATGAAACTACTCTGTATGATACATTTGTCAAAAACCCATTGAACGTGCAATACCAAGAGGGAGCCCTAATGTAAACTATGGACTCTGGGTGATAATGGTTTGTCCATGTAGGTTCTTCCGTAGGCACTGCTGTGATGTGGGATGTCGATAGTGAGGGAGGCTGTGCTCGTTTGGGGACAGTGCTATACAGGAACTCTCTGTACTTTCCACTCAATTTTGCTGTGAACCTAAAACTACTCTAAAAATAAAGTTTATTAATTACAAACAAACAAAAAGATTACTACAGGGAAAAAAAAGCTAAAGTTTCTGTAAAAAAATGCAACCCTAAACAAGATTTTTCAAGTAAAAAATTAAGGGCAAAATATTTGTCATATGCATAATAGGAAAATGGTTAATAGTCTTAATATACAAATTGTGCTCAGATTAAAAAAAAATCTGTAAATACACTATATTAGCTTCCTAGAACTGCCATAACAAACTACCATGTGACTTAAAACAACACATATTTATTCTCTCATAGTCCCGGAGGCCAGAAGTCCAAAATCGAGGTGTCACAATGCCACATTCCCTCTAAAGGCTGCAGGGAAGGGTCCTTTTTTTCCTCTCCCAGCTTCTGGTGGCTCCAGGAGTCCCTTGGTTCATGGCTGCAAACTCCAGTCTTTGCCTCCATCTTCATGTGGCCTTATCCTCTATGTCTGTGCCATCTACTCTTACATCTCCATTGTCATAATATTTAGGGCCCCCCAGTTAACTCCGGATGATCTCATCTTGAGACCCCAATTGCAGTTGCAAAGACCTTTGTAATGTAAGTGCCTGACCTTGTAAGTTTTTGATTGCCAAGGCATCCATTTCAAAAGAGACCCATTTTAAATAAACATCTTGCCAGCTGTATGACACAGTTACTAGCAAAACAACCAGGTAAAGACTAGGCCACCCACACCCATGAAGCTCAACCTAGATAACTGACAGCTTGAGTGAGTCTGCCTCCACTCTCCCCCATCCTAATTCCCACGCTTCAGCTTCAAATTAACCAATAATGAGTGATCCCATAAAATCCCAGACACCCCACCTTTGGACTCTAATAAAGGCAGAGCCCCAGTTTCCCTCTCTCTGTCTTCTTCTCTCTCTGTCTCCTCACATCCTCATGACATGTCCAGGACCTATGAGGAATAAACCTTGTTCCTCAAAATCCTCTGATTTTTTTTTTCCTCAGTGCATCCTGCGATCATAATAAGAACCCAGCCCAGCCACAACTTTGGCTCCAATGGAGAAATGTCTGTGGGGCTTCATAGGAGTAATACGGCCCTGGCTTTGGACAGGTGCCTCAGGCATTCCTAGCCAAGTGTATCACCGTCAGTAAGTTGGGACCAATACAACAACCCTATCTTCAAATAAGTTCACATTCATAGGTCCTAGAGGTTAGAACATGGGCATGTATTTGGGGGTGTGGAGGGCAAGCATTGAATTCGCTACATACAACCAACAACAAAAAAAGAGCAAAACATATGAACTGGCAATTCCCAAATAAGGAAATATAAACCCTTTGAAAAGTCATCAACCTCACTAAAAATCAAATAAATGCAAATATAAATGGCACTGAGATATCATTTTTCACTCTTAGATGTATGGTGAAATCAGGGATAAGCTCTCTGATTAAGTGGCTCAATTCCTAATATGTCAGAATATCTGAAAAATTGGCCCTCTAGGAAATTATTTCCTCCCCACAGCCCTCAGGTAAGTTATTTAGCGTTCCAGAATAATAATCTATAGTTTGAATTTCCAATTTCGATTTAGTAACAACTAAATACTATAATTTTATACTCTGTTTTCACTTTCAGGATTTCTACCTGAAGAACCAACTAAAAGAAAGGTGCCTTATACCTTATGTTGGGAGTGGGGAAGGTAAACTGCTACAATCCCCTTGGAAAATCTACTAACACAGGACAATACAGTACATACTGTACAGCCTTATTCTACACTAGGCATATATTCAACAAAGCTGTGTTCATAGCAGCACTATTCATAATAGCCAAACACTGGAAACAATATCCATCAAATAGTAGTATGAGCACATAAATTATGTTCCACTCATTCAATGGAATAGTCTACAGCAATGAAAATAAGCAAGCTACTACTTCACAGAACAACATGGATGAATCTCACAAAATAAAATTGAATGAAAAAAAGGCAGAACCAAAGAATATATATTATGTGACTTCATTTATATAAAGTCCAAAAACAAGTAAAACTAACATATAGAGAACTCAGAAGAATGGCTGCTATTGTGGTGAGCAATGCCCGAGAAGAAGTACACAGACACATCCTAGGATGCTGGAACTGTTGTTTCTTGGCAGGGGCAGCAGTTACATGGATGTGTTTATTTTGTGAAAGTTTATTGAACTATATGTACTACCTGCATATTGATGTACTTTCCTGTATGTAATGTATATGTTAAAACCCTGAAGCACTGTTTCTTCTTAGTCTCTTTTCATTGTACAGCCAACAACTTGACAATTGTCCTAAAGAGAAAAGCAGCAGAGAATGTACTGAGCTCTTGACCCATCAAATCGCAGTGGAAGATGGGTCTGATACAGCTGTTAAAGACGGTGGCAGAAATCATACAGGTTTGTTTGCTTCCTTACTTGTTTAGGATTAACTGAGATAACACATATCAAATACTTAGCACAGAGCCAAGGACATAGATAGTGCTGAATTAAGTTGACTTTACAATTTATCACCCAAACAGGGCATTTTTTTTAAATCGAAGTATAGTTGATTTATAATATTATATTAGTTTCAGGTGTACAACATAGTGATTCAATATTTTGACAGATTATACTCCATTTAAAGTTATTACAGGGGCTTCCCTGGTGGCGCAGTGGTTAAGAATCTGCCTGCCAATGCAGGAGACACGGGTTCGAGCCCTGGTCTGGGAAGATCCCACATGCCGCGGAGCAACTAAGCCCCTGTGCCACAACTACTGAGCCTGCACGTCTGGAGCCTGTGCTCTGCAAGAAGAGAGGCCGCGACAGTGAGAGGCCAGCGCACCACAATGAAGAGTGGCCCACGCTCGCCGCAACTAGAGAAAGCCCTCGCACAGAAATGAAGATCCAACACAGCCAAAAATTAATTAATTAATTAATTAATTAATTTAGAATAATAATAATAATAATAAAATACAGTTATTACAAAATAATTGCTATATTTCCCAGTGTTATACAATATATGCTTGATGTTTATTTCTTTTTTTTTTAATAGATCTTAATTGGAGGATAATTGCTTCACAATACTGTGTCAGTTTCTGTTGTACAACAAAGTGAAATCAGCCATACGCTTACATATGTCCCCATATCCCCTCCCTCTTGAGCCTCCCTCCTACCCTCCCTATCCCACGTCTCTAGGTCATCGCAAAGCACTGAGCTGATCTCCCTGTGCTATGCTGCTGCTTCCCACTAGCTAACTATTTTACATTTGGTAGTGTATATATGTTGATGCTACTCTCACTTCGCCCCAGCTTCCCCCTCCCGCTCCCCCGTGTCCTCAAGTCCATTTTCTATGTCTATGTCTTTGTTCCTGCCCTGCCCCTAGGTTCATCAGTATCATTTTTTTTTAGATTCCATATATATGTGTTAGCATATGGTATTTGTCTTTCTCTTTCTGACTTACTTCACTCTGTATGACAGACTCTAGGTCCATCCACCTCACTACAAATAACTCAATTTCGTTTCTTTTTATGTCTGAGTAATATTCCATTGTATATATGTGCCACATCTTCTTTATCCATTCATCTGTCAATGGACATTTAGGTTGCTTCCATGTCCTGCCTATTGTAAATAGTGCTGCAATGAACATTGGGGTATATGTCTCTTTTTGAATTATGGTTTTCTCAGGGTATATACCCAGTAGTGGGATTGCTGGGTTATATGGTTGTTCTACTTTTAGTTTTTTAAGGAACCTCCATACTGTTCTCCATAGTGGTTGTATCAATTTACATTCCCACCAACAGTGCAGGAGGGCTCCTTTTTCACGACACCCTTTCCAGCATTTATTGTTTCTAGATTTTTTGTTAATGGCCATTCTGACCGGTGTGAGGTGATGCCTCATTATAGTTTTGATTTGCATTTCTCTAATAATTAGTGATGTTGAACATCTTTTCATGTGCCTCTTGGCCATCTGTATGTCTTCTTTGGTGAAATGTCTATTTAGGTCTTCTGCCCATTTTTTAGTTGAATTGTTTGTTTTTTTGATATTGAGCTCCATGAGCTGTTTGTATATTTTGGAGATTAATCCTTTGTCCATTGTTTCATTTGCAAATATTTTCTCCTATTCCAAGGGTTGTCTTTTTGTCTTGTTTATGGTTTCCTTTGCTGTGCAAAAACTTTGAAGTTTCATTAGGTCCCATTTCTTTATTTTTGTTTTTATTTCCATTGCTCTAGGAGGTGGGTCAAAAAAGATCTTGCTGTGGTTTATGTCAAAGAGTGTTTTTGCTATGTTTTCCTCTAAGAGTTTTATAGTGTTTGGTCTTCCTTTTAGGTCTTTAATCCATTTGGAGTTTATTTTTGTGTATGGTGTCAGGGAGTGTTCTAATTTCATTCTTTTACATGTAGCTGTCCAGTTTTCCCAGCACCACTTATGGAAGAGGCTATTTTTTCTCAATTGTATGTTCTTGCCTCCTTTGCCGTAAATTAGGTGACCATATGTGGGTGCGTTTATCTATCTCTGGGCTTTCTCTCCTATTCCACTGATCTATATTTCTGTTTTTGTGTCAGTACTATATTGTTTTGAATACTGTAGCTTTCTAGTATAGTTTGAAGTCAGGAAGCCTGATGCTTCCAGCTCCATCCTTCTTTCTCAAGCTTGCTTTGGCTATTCAGGGTCTTTTGTATTTCCATACGAATTGTAAAATTTTTTGTTTTAATTCTGTGAAGAATGCCATTGGTAGTTTGATAGGGATTACATTGAATCTATAGATTGCTTTGGGTAGTACCAAACTTCACAGTGTTGATTCTTCCAATCCAAAAACATGATATGTTTCTCCATCTGTTTATGTCATCTTTGATTTCTTTCATCAGTGTTTTATAGTTTTCTGAGTACACGTCTTTCACCACCTTAGGTAGGTTTATTCCTAGATATTTTATTCTTTTTGTTGCAATGGTAAATGGGAGTGTTTCCTTAATTTCTCTTTCAGATTTTTCATCATTAGTGTATAGGAATGCAAGAGATTGCTGTGCATTAATTTTGTATCTTACAACCTTACCAAATTCATTGATTAGTTCTAGTAGTTTTCTGGTGACATCTTTAAGACTTTCTATGTATAGTATCATGTCATCTACAAACAGTGACAGTTTTACTTCCTCTTTTCCAATTTGTATTCCTTTATTTCTTTTTCTTCTCTGATTGCCATGGTTAGGACTTCCAAAACTATGTTGAATAAGAGTGGCAAGAGTGGACATCCTTGTCTTGTTCCTGATCTTAGTGGAGATGCTTTCAGTTTTTCATCATTGAGTATGATGTTTGCTGTGGGTTTGTCATATATGGCCTTTATTATGTTGGGGTAGGTTCCCTCTATGCCCATTTTCTGGAGAGTTTTTATCATAAATGGGTGTTGAATTTTGTCAAACGCTTTTTCTGCATCTATTGAGATGATCATATGGTTTTTATTCCTTAATTTGTTAATATGGTGTATCACATTGATTGATTTGTGTATATTTAAGAATCCTTGCATCCCTGGGATAAATCCCACTTGATCATGGTGTATGATCCTTTTAATGTGTCGTTGGATTCTGTTTGCTAGTATTTTGTTCAGGATTTTTGCATCTATGTTCATCAGTGATATTGGTCTATAATTTTCTTTTTTTGCGAAATCCTTTTCTGGTTTCGGTATCAGGGTGATGGTGGCTTCATGGAATGAATTTGGGAGTGTTCCTCCCTCTGCAATTTTTTGGAAGAGTTTGAGAAGGATGGATGTTAGCTCTTCTTGAAATGTTTGATAGAATTCGCCTGTGAAGTCATCTGGTCCTGGACTTTTGTTTGTTGGAAGATTTTTAATTACAGTTTCAATTTCATTGCTTTTGATAGGTCTGTTTATATTTTCTAATTCTTCCTGGTTCAGTCTTGGACAACTGTTCCTTTCCAAGAATTTGTCCATGTCTTTGTGGTTGTACATTTTATTGGCATATAGTTGTTTGTAGTAGTCTCTTATAATCCTCTGTATTTCTGCAGTGTCAGTTGTGATTTCTCCTTTTTCATTTATAATTTTATTGATTTGTGTCCTCTCCCTTTTTTTCTTGATGACTCTGGCTAAGGGTTTATCAATTTTGTTCATCTTCTCAAAGAACCAGCTTTTAGTTTTATTGATCTTTACTATTGCTTTCTTTGTTTCTATTTCATTTATTTCTGCTCTGATCTTTGTGATTTCTTTCCTTCTACTGCCTGGGTTTTCTTTGTTCTTCTTTCTCTAGTTGCTTTAGGTGTAAGGTTAGATTGTTTATCTGAGATTTTTCTTGTTTCTTGAAGTGAGATTGAATTGCTATATGCTTCCCTCTTAGAACTGCTTCTGCTATGTCCCATAGGTTTTGGGTCGTTGTGTTTTTGCTGTCATTTGTTTCTATGTATTTTTTTATTTCTTCTTTGATTTCTTCAGTGATCTCTTGGATATTTAGTAGTGCACTGTTTAGCCTCCATGTATCTGTGGTTTTTACAGGTTTTTTTCCTGTAATTGATTTCCAATCTCATAGTGTTGTGGTCAGAAAAGGTGCTTGATATGATTTCAATTTTCTTAAATTTTCCAAGGCTTGATTTGTGACCCAAGATGGGGTCTATTCTGGAGAATGTTCTGTGTGCACTTGAGAAGAAAGTGTATTCTGCCACTTTCAGATAGAATGTTCTATAAATATCAATTAAATCTATCTGGTCTATTGTGTCTTTTAAAGCTTGTGTTTCCTTATTTATTTTCTGTCCATTGGTGAAAGTGGGTGTTAAATTCTCCTACTATTATTATGTTACTGTCAATTTCCCCTTTCATGGTTGTTAGCATTTGCCTTAAATATTGAGGTGCTCCTATGTTGGGTGAATAAACATTTATAATTGTTATATCTTCTTCTTGGATTGAGCCCTTGGTCATTATGTAGTGTCTTTCCTTATCTCTTGTAACAGTCTTTATTTTAAAGTCTATTTTATCTGATATGAGTATTGCTGCTCCAGCTTTCTTTTGATTTCCATTTGCATGGAATATCTTTTTCCATCCCTTCACTTTCAGTCTGTATGTGTCCCTAGGTCTGAAGTGGGTCTCTTGTGACAGCATATATTTGGGTCCTGTTTTTGTATCCATTCAGCCAGTCTGTGTCTTTTGTTTGAGGCATTTAATCCATTTACATTCAAGGTTATTATCGATATGTATGTTCCTATTAGTATTTTCTTAATTGTTTTGGGTTTGTTTTTGTGGGTCTTTCTTCTCTTGTGTTTCCCACCTAGAGAAGTTTCTTTAGCATTTGTTGTAAAGATGTTTTGGTGGTGCTGAATTCTCTTAGATTTTGCTTGTCTGAAAAGCTTTTGATTTCTCCATGGAATCTGAATGAGATCCTTGCCGGGTAGAGTAATCTTGATTGCAGGTTTTTCTCTTTCATCTCTTTAAGTATATCCTGCCACTCCCTTCTGGCCTGCAGAGTTTCTGCTGAAAAATCAGCTGATAACCTTATGGGGATTCCTTTGCATGTTATTTTTTGTTTTTCCCTTGCTGCTTTTAATATCTTTTTCTTTGAATTTAATTTTTGTTAGTTTAATTAATATGTGTCTTGGTGTGTTTTTCCTAGGATTTATCCTGTATGGGACTCTCTGTGCCTCCTAGACTTGCGTGACTATTTCCTTTCCCATGTTAGGGAAGTTTTCAACTATTATCTCTTCAAATATTTTTTCAGACCCTTTCTTTTTCTCTTCTTCTTCTGGGACCCCTATAATTCGAATGTTGGTGCATTTAGTGTTGTCCCAGAGGTCTCTGAGATTTTCTTCAATTCTTTTCATTCTTTTTTCTTTATTCTGCTCCTCAGCAGTTATTTCCACCATTTTGTCTTCCAGCTCACTTATTCGTTCTTCTGCTCAGTTATTCTGTTATTGATTCTTTCTAGTGTATTTTTCATTTCAGTTATTGTGTTGTTCATCTCTGTTGGTTTGTTCTTTAGTTCTTCTAGATCTTTGTTAAACATTTCTTGTATTTTCTCAATCTGTGCCTCCATTCTATTTCCGAGATTCTGGATCATCTTTACTATCATTACTCTGAATTCTTTTTCAGGTAGATTGCCTATTTCCTCATCATTAATTTGGTCTTGTAGGTTTTTACCTTGCTCCTTCATCTGTGACATATTTTTTTGGCTTCTCATTTTTTTTCCCTTTTTTTTATAAGTGGGATTATGTTCCTGTCTTACTGGTTATTTGACCTGAGGCTTCCAACACTGCAGTTTGTAGGCTGTGGGGTAGAGCTGGGTCTTGGTGCTGAGCTGAGGACCTCCGGGAGACCACAACCTGTTGAATATTCCCTGGGGTCTGAGGTTCTCTGTTAGTCCAGTGGTTCAGACTCAGAGCTCCCACCACAGGAGCTTTGGCCCAACCCCTGGCTCGTGAACCAAGATTCTGCAAGCCTCGTGGGGTGGCAAAAAAAAAAAAAAAAAAAAAGGGAGAACATTAACAAAGTAAAAAGTAAAATTAGACTAGGAAACTAACAGCTATGTTAGAAAAAATATAAAAATAAAAATATAGATGAAACAACAACCAGAAGGTAAAACAGAACCACAGTAGTAAAAAAAGACGAGGAGAAAAAAAAAAAAAAATGGTGGAAAAGGCCTTGGCTGTGGAGGGCAGGGCCTAAGCAGAGGTGAGGTTTGGGTGGTGGGCGGGGCCTATGCTTAGGACCCACAGGGCTGAAAAAGGCAGGAGGGGATGTCGGGGGTGTATGGGGGGTGTGGACAGTGGGGCTTAGGCTCTACAGAACAGAAGGGGTCCAGGCATGCCTCCTGCCTCTGGTCTCCAAGGGGTGGGGACCCCACCTGGGAGCCCAGCAGGCTTCCTGGGGTTGAGCGGGCAGAGCAAATGCCCTCCATTCCTCTCCTGCTCCTCCAGTCCCTGAGGGCCCCTCCCACCTGCCTCTCGTGATCTCCTCAGCCTCCCTCCTATGCCCCCAGGACCAACCCAGCCCAGAGGGGACCTCTGAGGGTGTAGGACCCAGCCTGAGAGCTGGGCAGACTTCCCCAGACGATTGAGCAGGGGAAACGCTGCGCCCACTCCCCCCCAATCTGAGCCCCTAAGGGTCACTCCAGACATGGGAACCTCTCTCCGCTCTCAGCCACCCCTCAGGAGCACCAGTCCTGTCCGGCCTCAACTCCTCCTCCCTGCTCAGTCCACCTACATCCTACTGGTCTGCTTGGGTGTTCTTCCTGTCTCCTTGGGCATTAGGGTCCTCCACCAGCATCCAGCAGGTGCCCTAGTTGTGGGGAGATGTGAACTCTGCATCTTCCCACGCTGTCATCTTGACTCCACCCCTCCACTTATTTCTTTTATACACAGTAGTTTGTATCTCTTAATCCTCTACCCTTACCTTACCCCTCCCCCCTTCCTTCTCCCACGGGTAACCACTGGTTTGTTCTCTGTATATGTGAGTCTGTTCCTGTTTTGTTATATTCCTTTGTTTGTTTTATTTTTTAGAGTCCATGGATAAGTGATAACATAGAGTATTTGTCTTTCTCTGTCTGACATTTCACTAAGCATAATACCATCCAGGTCCATCCATGTTGTTGCAAACGGCAGAATTTCATTCTTTTTATGGCTGAGTAATAGTTCATTGTGTATGTATTCAATATATACAATTGTATATATGTATACACATATATACACCACATCTTCTTTATCCATTCATCTGTTGATGGGCACTTAGGTTGTTTCCATATCTTGGCTATTGTAAATAATGCTGCTATGAACATTGGGGTACATAAATCTTTTTGAATTAGTGTTTTTGTTTTCTTCAGATATATACCCAAGAGTGGAATTCCTGGATCATATGGTAGTTCTGCTTTTAGTTTTTTGAGGAGCCTCCATACCAGTTTCCATAGTGACTGCACCAATTTATATTCCCACCAACAATGTACAGGTGTGAGATGATATCTCCTTGGGGTTTTGATTTGTATTTCTCTGATGATTAGCAATGTTGAGCATTTTTCATGTGCTTGTTGGCTATTGGTATATCTTCTTTGGAAAAATGTGTATTCAGATCTTCTGCCCGTTTTTTAATTGGGCTGTTTGGTTTTTTGGATATTGAGTTGTATTAGCTATTTATATATTTTGGATATTAACTCTTTATTGGTCATATTATTTGCAAATATTTTCTCCCATTCAGTAGGCTGTCTTTTCATTTTGTTGATGGTTTTCTTTGCTGTGCAAAGCTTTTAAGTTTAATTAGGTCCCATTTGCTTATTTTTGCTTTTGTTACTTTAGCTGGAGGAGACTGAGCCCCAAAAAAGTTGCTATAATGTATATCAAACAGTGTTCTGCCCATGTTTTTTTTCCCCAGGAGTTTTATGGTTTCAGGCCTTACATTAGGTCTTCAGTCCATTTTGAGTTTATTTTGTGTATTATGTGAGAAAATGTTCTGATTTTATTCTTTTACATGTAGTTATCCAGCAAAACAGGACATTTTTGAGAGTCAAAGAGATCACTGCTAATAAACACACTGGACCACAAACATACATGAAGATTTTCACAGACAAACTGAGGAATATTGTCAATGAAGAGCTATATAAATGATGACATGTATAATTATTATGCCTGAGTTAGCCTTGCCATTAGCAAGTACATTAATAGGCTATGTTTTTGAAAAATTAAAAAACTGGAGGAGTGATATATTTAAATGAAACAGTTATTGGTCAGATACAAAATATTTATTTCTGTAAACAATGCATGACTGCTCTTGCACTCAAAAAATGAACGCCCTGCTGAAGAGGACACCACTAGACACCACTAGACTTCAGCACAAGTTGGAATGAAAGATATATATATTTTTTGGCTGAAAGATATATATATTTTTTGGCCACATAGCTTGTGGGATCTTAGTTCCCCAACCAGGGATCGAACCCACCCTGCAATGGAAGCGCAGTGTCCTAACCACTGGACCACCGGGGAATTCCCACAAGTGGGGAGATAACTCTGGATGCTAACCTTTTTCCTTGCTCTGTAGACTAAGAGAACTGAATTCAGATCATCAGAAATCACAGCTCCCTCATTTCTTCTGGAGGACAAAATCTGTGTCATTACCACATTTCTTCATATTTAGTATCTTCATATTTAATCTTATTTTTTAATTATAATGAAAGCCCAGTAGTTCCAGTAGCATAGTTTTATACAAGCGTATTGTTACAAATTCCATTGCATATTACAGAGAAATGCCTGGAATCTCATTAGCTGTGATTTAACACATTTAACACAAATTTTCATGTTTATGCCTAACTGCAATTTCATCCTTCCTTGCTGACACCAAAATCCCCTGGGGGGCCCTCAAAGTTGATGAGACTGGTTGGCCAAGTATGGCAAACTAGCAAATGACTGGAAAATAAGACAAAGGCAAGTTTGGGCTCCACATGCTATGCTTATTTCCTGCATGAATATTGAATATACTTGGACTTCATTTCCCTGATGTGTATAAACATGATTTTTCCTTGGTATTGAAAGAGGACATCTCAAACGAATAACAGAAAAATCCTTTTTTTTTTCAAATGAAGCAAAAAGTTTCTTTGATTCCATGCCACTCTTTCCTCAGTTTACTCTTATTGTGTAAAGTAGTTCTTTAAGTAAGAAACTCTTGCATTGTCAGATGCAGAGATAATTGGACAAGGTCATTATGGTTCAGTGTTCTTTCTCTGATCCTCATGATATCTATCTGCTTCCTAAAGACTTTCAGAAAGTCCCAGCCTCCTATAGAGTCAACTCAAATACATCATTTTGTTTTCTATGTTTTGCCAAGCTCTTTTTTCCCATGTTCAACTTCTAAAGCAGGTTTGGTGTGAGAAAGTATCCGTTTAGTTCACCATCCCTCTCTACCTTTCTTGCTGCTTGTTTATCTCTCAGACTATAAGCTCCATGAGGGGAAAATGTGTTACAATTTCTCTTTCCCAGTTGTAACATCACTGCTTAGCCACGACAGGACATATTTACTGAATGAAGGAATAAAGGGACAAGGAATCAGCAGCCCCAGACTGACGGCGTGCCAGTCACGTGTCATGTCTGTGAGCATACAGCACATTACCAAAGGTCTCTTCCCTGAGGCCTCATTAACAAACTTTCCAAAGCTGGACAAAGGGACAACTTGGAGGAGACAGTAGCTTAAAAGCATTTCCCTGGCACCTTGTCCTCCCAGCTTATTTCTGGAGCGTACCAATAAGCAAGGAGCATTCCAAAAGAGTCCAGGAGTGAAAGGTGGGCATGTAGAGGTTGTGGTATTAGGATAGAGCATAGGACCATCAGGCAAGGAGAAGGTCCATTTCTTACTGGAAAATGCTAGAAATAGCATATGCTAATGAACTGGTTTTTGCATAATGAAACTTCTGTACACTAGAAGATCTGATTTTCTTACACTATACTCAAATGTGCAACAACAAGAAGAGAATGTACTTTATTTCTATGAGAAATATAATATTTCTCTATAACTGAGAAATATAATCTGATCTATAATCTGATCATTCGTGACACTCTATCTGATGGGTAGCAGGGAAAAAAATTATACTTCTGTCCAATTCATTAACCTGGTTTGAAGCAATAGTCTTAACAGTCCCTTGAGATAAATGCTTGGTTTCCCAGATCCACTTCCCTATGATGGCTTCTGGCTACATGGGGTAGAGGCTCAGCACCTTATGACAGAAAGGAAGAGATGGAGTACT
Source organism: Balaenoptera acutorostrata (assembly GCF_949987535.1). Taxonomy (NCBI): domain Eukaryota; kingdom Metazoa; phylum Chordata; class Mammalia; order Artiodactyla; family Balaenopteridae; genus Balaenoptera; species Balaenoptera acutorostrata. The sequence continues at coordinate 82,755,497 of NC_080071.1, forward strand.
TGAATACACATGGTGACCTCTGTGACCCTCTGGGCCTTGCAGCAGAATGGCTGGCCCCAAAAGCCCCCACTCTGAGCCTGATGCTCTGCTCTTGGCCTCATCCTTGGGCATCTGCCTGTTGCTGGAGCCTGTGGTGGTAGAGCTTGGGGCCTGATCTCTCCAAGCTTGGTCACAGGCTGGGTGTGCACCCCGGCTGATTTGACTTCACTTCACTTCTCTGTCATGCTGAAGGCCCCCCTAAGTCTCTCCCATGTCCTCGCCACCCTGGCCCTTCAGCCTCATCACTAAGTGTCCCCTGGTCCCACCTTCATAAACAGTTAGGTCTGCCCTTACCTCCTTATTACCGATCACCAAGAGTTTAATGTTTCTAATAAAAAATCCCTCACCTGCCCACTGAAATCAGTATGTCTTCTTTTACTTTCTCTCTCCTACTGCTCATGTTTTGACATTAAGATGAAAGCATGTTAGACCCACAGACTTAGAAAACAAACTTTTGGTTACCAAAGGGGAAAGGTCGGGGGGAGGGATAAATTGGGAGTTTGGGACTGACATATACACACTACTATACTTAAAATAGATAACAAACATGGACGTACTGTATAGCACAGGGAACTCTGCTCAATATTCTGTAATAACATAAATGGGAAAAGAATTTTTAAAAAAATAGATACATGTATATGTATAACTGAATTACTTTGCTGTACACCTGAAGCTAACAAAACATTGTTAATCAACTATACTCTAATATAAAATAATTTTTTTTAAAAAAAAGCAAAAAAAATAAAAATGAAACCATGGTACATACACCAATCGCATCCCCCCTTGTTTTTCTGGTCAGCTTTTCTAAAATCAGTGTTCCTGGGACAAGCCTTTTAAATTTCCTTCCAACCTTTGAGTTTCAAATAATAATCACTGAGTTTTTTCTAAGCTCAGGAAAATTATGTATCCAGTGTGTGATAAGGAATTCCATTCTTCTTGATGTTTTCATGAATTCACGAGGTTCACCCTTCCACATCTTCCTCATTCCTCAAAGTAGTTCAAAGTAGGACAAGAAGGAATTGATTTAGGGCAGCCCACCTTGTGCTACCTACTCATGGTAATACTAAATAAAAGGTTCAAACCTCATGCACAAGTTCTCTGAGGCCCATCGAAAACTTACCTGCCTTTGCAGTTTAAAATCTTGGCTGGAAAAATATATAGATAAAGGGAAACAAATCATTCCCTCCACCAGTGCCCAAAAAACTTGTACAACGTGTTATGTGCTTTAAGGGAAGACTTAACTGGAATTAAAAATCTCCTTTTCCAGCAGTCAAATACCTGTGATACCAGATATGACCACAACATGCCTTCTTGGATCAATATCAGCCAGTGGGCCCTGAAGTCAAGCTTGCTGAAACCGAAGCTAAATATTCTACATGTCTACTCAGACACCAGCCACAAACAGCCAAAGCAAGGAGCTGGGCATCTTAAGGTTTTATTTTAGTCACCAAAATGCCAGCCTCCTCATATCTTTCTTTAGAACTGGAGGTCTATGTACTACCTGTGCAGATTTTCAGAGGAAAGCGTATAGGAGATCAAAATATTGGCTTTAATGATGGCATGGCTAGGTTGGAGATAAAGGTCTGGATCCAAGGTCATTTTTATCTTGAAATAAACAACCCACCAGTCACAGGCAGATGGGCCATCAGGGGAAAAGAGTTTGCTCTGATGAGAGCTCTACTTGAAGGAGAAAAGAATGGGTGGAACCTATGGACGGTCCTACTCCAAAAGAACTGGTCGCCATTCATGCGTTTTCTAAGGCTACGGTAACAAAGCACTACAAACGTGGTGGCATAACACAACGAAAATTTATTGTCTCACAGTTCTGGAGGTGAGAAATCTGAAATCAAGGTGCTGTCAGGTCTGTGCTCCCTCCTAAGCCTCTTAGGGAGGATTCTTCCTTGTCTCTTCCAGCTTCTAGTAGCCCTGGTGTTCCTTGGCTTGTGGCTGCATAACTCAATCTCTGCCACCATCTTCACATGGCCATTCTCCCTCTGTCTCTGTCTTCTCCACTTCTTATAAGAACACTAGTCATATTGGATTAGGGCCCAAACTAATGACCTCATCTTAACTTGATTACATCTGCAAAGACTCAATTTCCAAATAAGGTCACATTCACAAGTGCCAGGGGTTAGGACTTCAACATATCTTTTCAGGGGACGCAATTCAACCCTAACAATGCCCATGACCTTTAGCACATTTATCCCACCACATAGCAAAGTGAGGATAAAAGGATGTCAGAACTCTGCCTTCCAGTAAGTCAGATAAACTGTGCCTTCCATTGGAGGGTCCAGTGAGGGGGAAAAGAAGTGCAGAAACTTTCAAGAAAGACACAGTCTTACTTTATGGACAAAAGACAAAGGAAGCAAGATTAGAAAAGAAACACAGTTGATTTTATCATTACAGTAGATGAACAGGGAGTTACAGGGACAGTTTCGATAGCACCTATGTGTTAATCTAACACTTGATGTGTTAATCTTAACTATAGATATAAGTCATTTAATTGTGATAAAACTGAATTTGCATGTTTCCATCATTTTAAAATTAGGTTGACCTGAAGAAAATAGCTGATTTATGATTAAATATTAAGCATGTAAAAAAAGAAAATGTAATTAATATCAATAATAATCAATCAAAACGAATGTGAATTTTTTTTTCTATCATCAAATGAGCAAAGATTTTTTTAAAAACCATAGTATGAAAAAAAAAATACCATAGTATGCTTTGTCAGCAAGGGTATATGGTTAAAGAGGCCCTCTTTTGTAGCACTGTTAAGAATGGAAATTATAACTTTGAGGACAAAAATTTAGCAATACATATCAAGCACTTTATTAAAAGACTTCACAAGACACTAAGAAATTCTTCTAGGGAATTATCTTGAGGAAATCTAGTACATCTGTACCCAGTTTTAATTATAAGAATTTTCATCACAATATTGTTACTAAACAGACACAAACTAAGTAAATACTTAAAAGTAGATAGTAATACAGCTGTTTGATAAACTACTATTGGTGTCCTTTTTTAAAAAAAAATGATTCTGTGGAATGAGGATCGGCAAACTGTGATCCGCAGGCTAAATCTGACCCACTGCTTGTTTTCGTAAATAAAGTTTTATTGGAACACAATTGCACTCATTCATTCATACATTGTGTGTGGCTGTTTTCTCAGAGTTAAGTAGTTGGGACAAAGACATTATTGCCTACAAATCATAAAATATTTACCATCTGGCCCTTTACAGAAAGAGTTTGTTGATCCCTGGTATAGAAAAATGCATACATAAAAGAAGTTGCGAATAATGTCTGTAAAAAGGAAAATTACAAAATAATGTGATCAGTATGAATCTATGGTTTTAAACGTGGATGTATTAACTTAAATATTTATGTGTATATGGATACTTATAAGTCCATACAAAAAATTAATAGTTATTATCTTAGGAAAACAACATTGAGTAATTTTTTTCTTTTTTAAAATTTCCTCTTTTCCAAAATATCTGCAATGAATATGCACATATATATGTGCACATATATGCACATATAAACATATTTTTTAAATAAGTACTGTTAATCCAAAAATTGAGTTGTTTAACTTTGAACTAGTTGCTTTAACCTCCCTGAGCTTTAGTTTTGGCCTCTTAACAATAGTACCTGCCTCAGAGGCTTGTCGTGAGCATTAGCTAAGAGGTAATATATGTAAAGTGCACATGAGCGCCGAGCACCTTCTATTCACCAACAGAGCATCAGTGGAGAGTCCTGATAAAGCCGCTTAACACACTAGAATTATCTGCAAAATCAACTGCAGAAAAAGTATAAAGAAATATCCACATCTGGCAGAGTAGCATCAGAGTGAACTTTAATTTTTATTTTAGCAAATGACCTCACTTAAGGTACATTGGAGGACTTTCTGTAGAAATGGAGTTGTGCCTAATTCTGGTGAAAACTTTTAGGTATTGTGTTTAGACATGTGTCACAATATAAATATAAAATAATTAGGCAATTTGGCTCAATGATTATAATAAGAATCCTAAAATCATAATCCATCTGTCTTTCAAAATTAACTACAATTGCATCAAAATAGCACTTTTTTCTCTGTTGATCTTTTATTTCTTTAAAACCAAAGAACAGAATCTCCTTAGTGAGAAAGTAAGATCCATTTTTGATTTGTGTACTAGGCAAGCCCCATTTAAAACACCATAAAAGAGTGAGGTATGAAATGTTATTCCAAAATTCTTTGGTTGTTTGCTGTCATATATTTAGAGTGATAAACTTTGTTTTGTCTATTTTGAGGTTTGAATTCTCTCCTAGAAAATATAATATTTCATTAAATCAGTATGTGTTCATGGTTTCTTTGCATCTCTTTTTAAATCTCCTCCTGTCATCAGCTTGCCCAGAAGCCTTTCCAGATAAGAATGCAAAGGGTATCTGAAAATAATATAAAACCAGACCAAATTCCTAGGGACTGAAAAACCTAGGAATGCATAAATTATATAAATTGTGTGTTCTTGTTGCACACAGTTAAAATGACTGTTGGTGCCAGCTGTCTTTACATCAAAGTGGCTATTTTGATCTCTGCTGAGAACTAGCTATATAATTATTTAACATTGTTCTTTAACTTTCTCAACATCCATTCATTGTAGGTAACATCCATAGTTCCTTTCAGAAAAAAAGCAAAACAGTCAAGTCAATTTTGTTTCTCTTATATATTTATTAATACTTATATTAATGCTCGAATGTATACTACAACGTTCAAAACAATTTTAAATCAATCATCAAATTAATAGGAATTAAAGCAAAAACAATAAGGATCCCAAGTGAGTACGAGTACAAATAAGATAATGATGTGTATTATTTAGACTAAAGCTGATTTTGCAGGAAGCCAAAACATCCAGTTGATTTAATTAAGGAAAAGAGAAACTCAGTCAATCCAGATGTCTGGCATCATAAAAACCAAACACAGGGATGATTGATTGAATCTTTGACATGATTTACCAGATGTTTTAGCTTCTTGGAGACAGACTAAAAAGAAAGGATTCGGATGGGTTTCAAATTCCATGATTTCTCCCTGGGTACTCAGTGTGAATCTTCTTTGCTTCAGCTTTAGCTAACTTCAACTAATCCCTGCACCCTTTGGTAACATTATCTCATATTTTCTTTCTGACCGAATCTTGGGAAATCTTGATGAAATAACAAACTGAGAACCAAGTGGTAATGTATAAAAACAATGTCATTTCCTTTCCCCCTAAATATATGGCTTCATGTGGCTTTATCTTCTGGGAAGACCACAGCGCATGCAGGATCCCAAAAGCAGAGTGGTGAGAAACACTGAAGATGCCCAAACACATATTATCTAACAAGATCGGCTGAAATGTTAGATCCAGGAGAAATTCTCAGAAGGTGTTATTAGCTTGATTGCTTTGCAGTGCAAACCTTCGCTGTTCAGATTGCTTATAATCAGCTTACCCTGTATTAAGCCACTAATAAGTTGATGGTGATATAAGCTTTTTCTCAAAGGAAATAAATTAGAGACTGACAATTACCAAAACAAAGAGAGGACAGTGTAAGTGGGTTCCTTCATCACACCACTCAGGGGGATCTGCAAGTTTGCTTGAGTCCTGAATTATGAAAACCCATCTGTTGTTTTAAAGTAAACTGAATAGCAGAAGTCATCCTGAGTGTAGGCAAAAAAGATTCCATCCTACATGTTATGATTTAGAAGAAACAAAATAAGATGTTTGCATTATACCTTTACCTTTGGCCTGAATTTTCCACCCCTGAGACTGATGTGATATTAGGGCTTATCTTTTATGCCTGGATACAGCTTCACATGTACTGTCTCAACTGACTGGCTTAACAATTTTTTAAGAAATGTGTTATCATACCCAGTTTTTCTCAAGAAGCTAAAGGGTTTTGCTAAGGACATAGTGAGCAGTGATCCAGAACCCAGGTATTCTAACTCCTAGCCTTACTCAGTACCATGGTTGCCTCTGCAAATGAGCTAGAAAGAAATATTGAGACCATTGAGTCCAAAAAGATACTAGGTGAAATGCATACCAAAGAATTGTATTCATCAGATTAGTCTGTTCATACCTTGAACTTCAAAGAAGGTAAGAAACAAGACAAGCCCACCTGGGGCCCAAAAACCATTATGCAATCTCATATATTTGAAGACAGACTTCACAGAGCCAAACTTACTAATTACTAACTCAAATATTCTAAAAGACAAATTTTTAAATATTTTCTTTTCCCAAAAAAAGCTAAGTTTAAGTATCTCTCCGAATTTCTAAAAGTCTTATTATCTAGTTATGCTTCCATGTTCCAGTATAACTTTCATTCTTAGAGGCCATGTCATCTGGAGATACCTTTTGGTATCCAAAATCATATTACAAAGAGTAACAACAACATAAGAGGAATCAATATGCAGCCTGCAAGCTCTGTTCTGCCTGAGAGTGTCCCAGATCCCAACGCCGTACTGCTGACTTCATCTGCTGTTTCTGTCAACCTTTCTCTTGACCCCTGTATTCCCAGTTGATGCCAGACTTCTCAACTCCTTTACCCACAATCAACCCACCTCAATAGTCATCACCATCTCTGAAGCTTTGAGAAGAAAAAGGTTGTCCTGGTGAACACTTTTATTTACTCAGCATCGTTCCTCTTTAGCAACAGGTGTTCTTCCACTTGGCTGGGGTGTTAATGATTGCACTCGACTCACTTCAACTCACCTCTCCTGGCATAAGGCTGAGCACCTGGCCAGAGCTGACCAATCAGAGTACACTGTCCCTCAAGTAAAGCAATTGCTTGTGACAAGAAATTTGGTCCAAACTTGGCCAATGAGTGTCAATCCAAAGGTTTTGTTGGCACTATCATAGAAGAGAGTGTCTCTTTTCTTCAATATTAATACCTATAAAAACAATAAAGTGCCCCGTGGAAAGTCTGCCAGAGGAAAAGCCAACACAGAGGAAAGCAGAGCTGAACATGGACAAAAGTCATCATCGGATCTCCCAGCCTAGCTGTCCCTGAGAGACACCACTACCACCAAGCCATAAACTCCTTTTTTGTTTGCTTGTTTGTTTGTTTTGCTTGTTACTATGAGTTGGGTTTCAGATGCTTATAACCAAGAGACCTGTCCAACACGATCTTCAACCTAACCTATAAACATTCCCTGTACTTAAAGATTTAAATTGCAGTGTGGCCATTTTTAAAATAAAGGAGTTTGGGAATCAAACTATTCATTGATGTGGCAGCCATGAGAATGTGCCCCTCAGATCTCCCACTTATAAGGAAGATACTTGACTGCTGTCCAGCTGCTGTGTTCTGAATCCACTAGCACTTCTCATTCACAACCACGCTTCCCAAGGGCTGCTCCCAGCCAATGACTGAGTAGAGCAGAGATGTTAAAGCAGGCCATTCCATTTGTATGAGATGTGAAACAGCTCTGAAGAGTGAGATTGGCTGGTGGACTCCCCATCAACCTTGTCAAGACTTTATTATAACTGCACTTTGTCCAAGATTCTTCTACTTAACCTTCTGTCCTTCCCTCTCTCTGATATGAGGTTCAGACCTGTATAATAGTCTGACCTCTGTCCCAGTCTATCCTGTTTCCTCCCCATTTTCCTTCACAGGCATTCTGTCAAGAATTCTGAAAGTTCTGGGATTTTTATTCCAGCTTGCAAGCTAGCAAGTTAGTCTGCCAACATTCGTGGATGCTGGCAGAAGTCAAGAGACTCTTGGGTCAGAGACAAAGGATAGTGTCTTGCTTACAGCTATAGCACTAGCCAGAGTATCTGCATTTACCCTAGTTACTGAAGCCCCAAACCCCACAGGATGATATTAAGAGGGTCAGGTGACAACCCTAAACATGATAGGGGGGAAGAGAGTATTTTTCATTTCTGTTTTTTGTTTTTGAAGGATTTTTATGGAGAGGTTCTCCAAGTTTAGAGAATTTGAATCTTTTATAATGAGCATTATGTCTGCCTGAACTTCACCTTGAAGAAAGACATTATAGCACTGGACAGTAAGCAGCCTGACCTATGCTCTGGAAGGAAAAGCTATCTCTTATTCCCAAGGTTGTTCATTATACTAACACCCTTGAAAAGATAGTCTGGAACAAGAGCAGTCAGTGCCTCCCCTTACAAGATGTGTGGAAATGCAAGAAAACCATGTGTCTCCCAAGACATGTCATTCAGTAAATTTCTTGCACATCTAATCTCATCTTAGCCTCTAGGAAACCCAGACTAAAACAAATGATGTTACTATTAGTTAGATTGCGTGGCTTTTAAGAGTAAAAATAATGCTTTGCTTCTATTTTCAGCTTCCATAGCATTTAGCAGGGTGCTTGGCAAATATATGTTGATAGACTGAGCCATGAATTTGAGATTAAAAGTCTAGCCAACGAACAGAAAACTTGGACTTTGAAAAAGGTTAAGACATTCTTACAATAGGTCTCCTGTTATAAATTCTCTCTGTTTCTTTGTCCATATTGGCTGAACAGAGACTAGTGCTGGACAATGATATTGTTTAGCCATTTCTTTGTCTCTGCCTCTTCCAAACAGCCCTAACTTCTCAAGGTGATGACATTTAAACTTGGATCATTTAGTGCTGAGCCATGAGAGATCCTTTGAAATACCCTAAACACTGGAAAATAGAGTCTCAGAGAAGAGTTTTTGCCCTCTGCCCATTCACAACAGGAATAAAGTTGTGTGTCTCAAAAATGTTCCCACAGGATTTTAATTTATGGCAGTGGCTTAGTGATGACGTGGAGAGGCCAATACCACTGAAAGAATTTTATTATTTACATTTCCTGAGAAGAGGAGACATGCCACATCATGCAGGACCACATGGCGAAGCACCAGTTTGGGTCAGGAGGTGGAAGGAGAGAGAGGAAGCCTAGATCAGAGACTCTTTTGTGACTTTCCTGGGAAAGATAAGGCAAGACAGGGTAAACAGCTTAGGACTGGCTAGTTTGAATAATTCTAGCAAGCTTTGGGGCATAGGGGCTGCCCCACCCTAGCTGTGTGGCACCTGGCCCTGTGTTGACTTAGGGCTGGGGTATATTGGCTTGGTGTGTAAGGGTTCGAGAAGAGATATGGTTGGGGTGTGAGCTCTGGATTGGTTAGTTTACATGTGAAAGGCATCTTCCCAGGTGAACCCTTTGCCATCTCTAAAAGCTGGGTAGACTTGGGAGAGGTATTCTTATCCCTGTCTGCAAGGCCACAAATGCCAGAGCATCGGGAACACAGAAAATAAGAAAATACAGTTAACACAACTGGTCCTGTGATGAATGGATGCCAAATAGACAAATACAAGTTTAAGAAAACACAGTGGAACGCAGTGCCTCCTTATCTGTCTAAACTACAGATAGCTCCTGCAACTCTCTGCAACCACCCACTAGATGAGAAGTCCACCCTTGACCTCCATATAGTTGAATGATGAAAAAGGGTGTTTTTTTTTTCAGTTAAGTCATTCCAACTTCTCTTACCCCAGAGGTGAACTTAGTTTCTGTTCTCCTTCCCTTCACCTTAACTTTGACATTCACATTCCTGATTGTTGGCTCAAACAAGCACCAGTGCCCTTTGATAAAGCCACTGATGCTTTGAATTTAGTTGGACTTCTTCTGTGCTCAACTAGGGGAGAATGAATTATCTCTGCTGTCACAGCCAACCTTGCTCCACCCCTGCCTTACCTTGATTTTACTCCCTACTCATCATCAGGCAAAATCAATATATCATCCTAAGTTAAGACAGGCACACATGGCCAACCTGATAATTCTGTTTATGACCAAATTCTAGATTGTCATTTGAAATGACAAAGAACAGCCAGCAAGGCTGGTCTTTCAGATTTTTTCTTTTTTTTTTGTAAATAAGTATGTTCACTAAACGTAAACTCAAAGCATTTGTTGTCATGGATAAGACATCTATTATGAATTAGTAGTGAATTTCCATTGAGTTAAAAATAAAATTAGACTTCACAGGTTTTTTGTTTGGGGTTTTATTTTTGTTTTTTGGATGCTGTTGGGAGAGGGTGTTCAGGGCTCCACACAGATTACTTACTTCTCGGTAATCTGCTTGAAAACGGCAAAAACTGAAAAATATCGATACCTTAAAAACCCTTGTAAGAGTCCAACCATGGACTAATAAAAAAACAATAAAAACTAATTAAGAATTCAAAATGGCATCTAATTTGGTGTAAATAAAAAAGCACCTGGGAGACCTAAAATCAATGCTTGAGTTACGTGGGCTCTGGTTGGCTTATATACCATTGAAAGTGCTTGTCTTTAAACACACCCAAAAATGTACCTACATCATAAGGCAATGTAGTAAAATTCACTGTATAAAGTAATGGATTTTTACAAGAGCAAAGAAAATAGGTGACAAACTGTTTTGTTCCCAAATTGCTTGTGAGTTCCATCGTCCTACGGATGAAACTGCTCTTATTAATCCAGAGACTGTACTGCTTGGCAAAGCCAAATGGCTCCTATTTTCATCTATGGGAGTCAAGGATTCAGAGTGCACTAAGAAATCTTTTATCAATTAAGTATAAATGATCATATTCCCATCTTGATTTGTATCAGCGCTGGGTGGAAACCACTTTTGCCAACCACTACAGTTTATCAAGACATACTATTTATTTTTCTTACAACCGCTCTCAATTCTAACTCCATTTCCTAAGACAAAGTACTGCTGTAAGTGGAATTCAGGAAGACAAGGTGGTTTTAACTTGCAGTAGATTTTCCTGGGGAAAATAAATCCTGTGATCTTTTGCTGTGATAATAAAGTCCATCAAGAGTAGGGGAAAAATATACACTGTGTCTAATTGGAATCCATAGCTGCCACACATGATAAAATATGACTCAAAGTAAATATTCTTTATTTGGTTTGTATGTATGGAATTTTGGCTTTACTACACAAAGCCTTTTAACTTTTAGCCAACAGTCAATAGAAATACATGGAAGTACAGTAAAATCAGCACCATGTACAATTTCACAAAAATGGAACTATTGCCAAACAGGCCAGGGTATGACATTCATGCAAGATTTCAGAATTGCTTTTGAGGCAACCCCTATTTTCTAAGCATGATTTGCAAAGGGACAAACTGCTTCCAAAACTAGCAATTTTTCCTTTTCCCACTAATAGGTGTCTACAGTAGCACACTCTCCTTCATTTATGAAGAGATTTGCCATTTTCTAGGCCCTAGTAGAGAGACGGTGAGTTAGTCTGTCTCTAGTGAGAATACATTTGCACTGATCTCTGCCTAATTTCCCTTCCTCCTCAAACTTGTGAACATCAGCCACAACTTTAGACAGTCAGCTGAGAACAGGGGGCAGGTGGTGGCCATGCCTCTGTGCTCAGGGTCAGCCTACAGTCTTGACCTTGTGAAAGCCAAGTGAAGACAACATCATAGGTTATCACATACTGAAGAAACAGAGCAAACAGCCACTTTCTGGGACACTGCCTTCTCCACATAGACAATTCAAAACACATTCCCATGTATGTCTTGCTTTCCATCAAGTTTGTTTAAAGAAAAGTGTTATGACACAGAGGACCAAAGTCGCTCTGATTATCTTCTCAGGCTTAGAAGAACCTCAATTACCCATTCAGACACCTTGTACTTTGTTCAATAGTATTGAGGCACCTATGACAAGTCAGCAGGAAAAAGAAAACACCAAGCCACAGTAATAGTCATTCCATATATGATCGCCAAATATGTACTATCAAGATAGATAGATAGATAGGTATCTGATTCCCCAGATACTGGATTTGGATTCTAGGAAATAAATATGACAGGAAATGATTCTACTTTTGAATCATTCCTGAAATGCTTATGGGCTAGTGCAAGGGCTTCTAAAACTAACGTTATTGCAAAGCAATAAAGCTATTACTAATAAAACATGTATGATAAAAGTGCCCCTTCAATGACAAGTCCTCAAAATATTCTTTTATATTCAGGAATTTGTATGCACTGATTTTTAGAAATGCTTTTAATTGTAGAAATTATATCATAAGGGGGAGAAACGCTCTAGTGATACATTAGCAGCTATTTTTATTTTATATATAAAATATTATTCAAATCATACTCATCATTGTCTAAATGTCATTTTATGATTCTACTGTGAACATGGACACCTTGGTTTTCTTTGGGGGAACTATTAGTTTGAAAAATAAATATAGACTAAATATAAGAGGAGAACTTGATCATTGAGAAGGTTTAAGTACTGTAAAATATAAGAATTTACAGCAATAAAAATGTACTTGTAAGGAAAACACTTCGAACCATCGGACAGGGCTAAATGAGGCTTCTCCAGGAAAACATCACATACTGAAGAATGTTTTAAAATATCCCGGAAAAAGTTATTTCCAGCGAAAATTATAAAATTTACCCCAGGGCAGATCTGGATTTTATGGAGACTTTAAAAAAAAGAATGCAAAATATAAAATGAAGTATAAAAGTGAATATCTGTTTATAATGAGATAATAAATCACAAGAAATCACAAAATTTTCAAAGCTGACATAATACAAATTCTGGAAAAATGGCATTAAGTTTTTATTAATTAAATATATTTTATTAAACATCTTTAAAAGACTTTTTCCTACATTTTTGACCTTATTCTTTTCAATGGCCTTTTCATATGAAAACTATGTTGTAATATCATTTTCCATAGAGAGAAGAGAAAAAAATGCACTTTCCTCTAGCATGGTTGGATGAAATCTATTTGTTATTATTGACAGTTTATAACTTCTTTTCAGCTTCACGAGTTGTTTTTTGTAACATCATGCAAAAATCTGAAGTGTCACATTTGGGAAAACCTCTGTCAAGCTTCTCTCCTATGTGAACTCTTAGAGACAAGCTCGCTGCTTGTCACACTAATAACTGCATCCCCTCATTGTCAAGTATACAGCCGTCCCTCAGTATCCGCGGGGGGGTTGGTTCCAGGAACGACCCTCCTCCAAGATACCAAAATCTGCAGATGCTCAAGTCCCTTACAAAAAATAGCATAGTATTGGCACATAACCTATGCACATCCTCTCATATACTTTAAATCATCTCTAGATCACTTATAATATCTAATACAATCTAAATGCTAAGTAAATAGTTGCCAACTTCACAGCAAATTCAAGTTTTGCTTTTTGGAACTTTCTGCAATTTTTTTCCAAATATTTTCAATCTGTGGTTGCTTGACCTGGAAGGCCAACGGTATTGCTGATAGGAGGGAGGGATTCATAAAATATAACAATGATTCTTCATTCCACTTTGCCTCACACCAAAACATTTCTGTTTACCTTAATAAACACCGTAAAATTTTCAAGAGAAAAAATCACGTTTGGTTCACGTTAATATTCTTTCAAGTATTCTGAAACACTTTTCAGGTGATCAAACTAATCGCAAATGAATATATTTCTAAAGAAATTGATAGTGGCACCTGCTTTCCTTTCTATCTTCCATATTTCTCTTGAATGACCTATTGAGTACATTGTCTCATGTCTATTTTTAAATCAGTAAAATGATCTACTTCTGTAATAAAATCAAGAAGTTAGCTACTTTAGCAGCTGAAAATTCTTAACCTTGGAAAATAAAAATCATAATGCATTTTAATGGGAACACATGATAAAACTTCGAATAAAATGGCATGCAGTAAGGCAAGTTTGAACTAGGAACAGTCGAACAGTATGGAGAAAGTTAAATTTCTAACATTAAAATTAACCTGGTTGATTTCTCATATATTTTAAGAATATGTTCCATTTCATGTTCTTCTGAGGCGATCAAAGACAATCTGAAAGCAAATATAATTTATTAAATATAATAATAATGATAGAAGTTATTACAGTGCTTACACTGGTTTGTCAATGACTGGACCAACTCCTATTATCTTGTAAGGTTTTGCAAAGGATATTATTATTTTATTGCACTAACTAGAAAATTTCTGTTTGCCTGCTAATTCAGGTCAAATCAGACAACTCTGCATTCTCATCCAAAACTCAGAGACCTTTAACCTCCTGTGGGTAAAAGTCATGGCTGATAAATATTTATAGAACTCTGCAGCAAGGCTTCTGTTTTTTAGAAAAATCTCCAAGAATAACATGACCTCGGAATTTCCTGGAATCATGTTCCTGTTGTGATCTATAGAGTTCACAGGCCCTTGCCTCACTTAAATATAAAGCCCTAGGGAAGACTTTTAAAAACCAAATCCATTTTTTATGTTTGACATTCACTTCACATTGGAGCCAAAATTTTTTTGTATTTTTAATCTGATAAGCTAAAATTTTAAGTGTGAGATAATGTATTATGGGATCTAAATATTAAACTGATCAAGACTGACAGTTTTGATGACATCAAAAATTTTGCTTATCTTTGAATTTCTGTTTTAGTTATCTCTTTCCCTGAGGTATTTCCCAGCCTCCCTCTCTTTGCCTCCATGCCTCCATACACACTCTTACCTCCTTCCCCTTAGTTTTGAAGGAAAAAATCACCTCCGCTTGTTTACAGTTAACTTGAGACCTATCAATCAATGGACCCCATGGCCTTCTGTCAGGACCTTGTTCCATAATGTAGCCCTTCTCTACTTAATTTTCAACTTCTCCTCTCTACTAGTTTCTTTTCCTTCCTCACTAGATGTGTTCAAATGCCTCCCATTTTCAAGGACCTGCCTTTTATCCTGTGTCCATTTATTTCTCTCTCTCTCTTTCCCTCCAGGACCAAGCATCTAGAAGATGTCATCTTCAGTTGTCTTATAACTTCTCCTTCACCCTCGACACACTCCAGTGAGCCCTCAGCCCCTGCTCACAAGCATCGTGAAAGCCTACCACATCACAAGACCCGAAGACATCTCTGAGACTTTATCTCCTTTCAGCTTTCTGTAGTATGTCCTGACCACGTCATTCGTTTTGAAATTCCTCCTCTCTTTCCAAACATCACTGTCTCCCTCTGTGATTCTCTGACCATTCCTTCCTAGGCTCCTTTGCTGTCCCTTTAAGACCTGGATGCCCAATTTTCTTTCTGCAACCCTCTCCTCTTTTCATTTATCATCTTCTCTGTCTCGGCCACCTCATTTGTCTTTATGATATCAACTCTAGCCTATATACTAATGGCTTTCAAAACTGTCTCCATCCTATATAAAGAACAAACTAATGGTCACCAGCAGGGAGAGGGAAGGGGGAGGGACAATATAGGGATAGGGGATTTAAAAAAGGGTTAGTATGGGATTATGTGAAATCATGTGTGGAAACTTCTGAAAATTGTAAAGCACTATAGAATTTAAAAAAGAAAAGAAAAAGAAAATCACAAAAAAACTGTCTCCATCCTAGACCTCTCCTGTCTAGCCAGCTATACCTCCTATTTCATAACAGAAATTATATCCGTAGTTATTGTTTGAAGCCTTCCTTACCCACTAACACTAAGCCCTGCAAGGATGGGGGCTACAGCTGTCTTGTTCACTGCTGAATCCTGCTACCTAGCCCAGGGCAGCCATCTAAAAGGGGCTTAGTTGAATGGATTGATGTCCCAGAAACACCTCAAACTCAGTTATGTTTAACATCAAATCTCTAATCTTGAGACAGTAGCCATCCCTAAAACTGGTCTTATTTCTACATTTCCTGTCTTGACTGAGTTTAACATCATCCCCTCATTTTCTTAAGCCCCAAACTTGAGAACAAATTTCCAACTCCTCTTTTTCTCTCTTACCTCCCACAGTGAAGCCCTCAAGAAATTAATGGATCCAACTTCTTAAATATCTCTTGAATCTGGATCTGCTCTTTCTTTTATTACCATATGATCTTAATTTCATCCAGTTAACTAGATATTTCCATCCAGTCTCTGTTCCCTTCCACCTCCCCATAACTACCCCAGGGCTCCTTATAAAATGTAAATTAGGCCACATCACTTCCCTGCTAAAAGCTTTTCAGTGGTTCCCCAACAGGTTTCAATGCCTTAGTTGCCTTAGTCTTGTTAATATGTACATACGTATTTTCCTATGTGCATGTGTGTTTATGTGAATATGTGTATCTGCATATATATGTCCGTGTGTGTGTGTGTGTGTGTGTGTGTGCAGTGTATGTGCATGTCAGCCTTCCTGACCTGGCCCTTACCTACTTGTCCAGCTTCATTCCTACTTTTCTCCCCACCGCTTCCAGTTTTGTCCCAACAATACCAGATGATTTACAGTTCCCCAAACAATGTTAATACACTGGAAGGCCAATGTGCTGGGATGTATCTATCGAGAGGTTTGTCTTTATCTTCACAGTTCAGTTCCGACATCCTGCTTCTCAAAGGTCTTCCCTGATTCTTCCTTCTCCATAGTTAATTGTCGCCTCCTCCATGCTGTCCCACTTCTTAGTATTTACTGCTTCTGTTGCTTTGATGACTGTGGTCTCTACTGGGTGTTTGAGCATCAGTCCCAGCCATTGGACTCTTAGTGTCCTCCAGGGAATGTCGGTAACTTTTTTCAATAGGCTTTATTAGAACAGTTTTAGGTTCTCAGCAAAATTGAGCAGAAAGTACAGAGATTTCCCATATACCCCCTACCCACACCACGCACAGCTCCCTCCACTGTCAACATCTCAAACCACAATGGTATATTTGTCACAATCAATGAGCCTACATTGACACATCATTATCACCCAAAGCCCAGAGTGTACCTTAAGGTTCATTCTTGGTGCTGAACATTCTATGGGTTCTGACAGATATATAATGACATGTATCCACATTACAGTGTCATGCAGTGTAGTTTTACAAAAAATTCTCTGTGATCTGCCTATTGATCCCACGAACATGTCACAATCACTGATATTTTTACTGTCTTGTTATACCTTTTGTAGCATGTCATATAGTTGGAATAATACAGCACGTAGCCTTTTCAGATTGGCTTCTTTCACTTAGTAATATGCACTTTTGGTCCTTCCATGGAGTCGGTGAATTTTTATCTTTGATTTCCTGGGACCTAAGATAGTTCTGATCACAGAACAGATACTAAATAAGTTCTAGTTGCATTAAATCTCTAATCTGTTTTAATTGTATAATTATTTGTACCTTCCTTTCTTTGTAAAAGCATTATTCTGTAATTATCTGACTTCCATCTTTTATTTTAAAAGAAAAGAGAGTATCAAGCAAAAAGGACTTAAGTGTCCATTTTGTCTGTTTTACTCTTTTATGCATAATGTTAAAAGATGAAGAGTCATATTTTCCACATGCATTTCTGAGATTTACAAATACACATTTATACTTTCCTTTGAATTAGAAAGAGTATGTGTCCATTTCAATGGTAACAAACCAAATGACCATGCCCTTCTATTTATGTCAAAGACAAGAGTAGTCTGACTTCTTATATACACAGGAATGCTTGGCTAATCCTACTTATCGGCACTGATGATTTGTATCCCCGTCCTTCATTGCCATGTGAATCCATGTTGATTGCCTGAAAGCATCTAAGCCATTATTTCTCAAATATTGGTGTACATCAGATTCACTAAGAGTGCTCATTAAGGTTAACATTCCCTGGCCAGACTCAGCAGACCTCTGTGAAAACCAGTGATATGCATATTTAACAAGCATCTCAGGTGATCCTGATGCAGATGGGGTTGTGGTCTGCTTTCGGGAACAGAAGCATGGAACTCCATATACAAATGCTTGCGAGCAGGTGGCTGGGTAGCAGCTACAAGAAACCTCTTAGGGGCTTCCCTGGTGGCACAGTGGTTGAGAGTCTGCCTGCCAATGCAGGGGATGCGGGTTCGAGCCCTGGTCTGGGAAGATCCCACATGCCGCGGAGCAACTAGGCCCGTGAGCCACAACTACTGAGCCTGCGCGTCTGGAGCCTGTGCTCTGCAACAAGAGAGGCCGCGATAGTGAGAGGCCCGCGCACCGCGATGAAGAGTGGCCCCCACTTGCCGCAACTAGAGAAAGCCCACGCACAGAAACGAAGACCCAACACAGCCAAAAATAAATAAATGAATAAATAAATAAATACTTTAAAAAAAAAAAAGAAAGAAACCTCTTAGTGAAAGTAATGAGATTGATCATCTGTTAAACTTAATGCTGTATTCTAAATGAAAATTACAGGAGCAAACCTAATTGATTTCTATGTGTTAATTAACAGGAGGAAAATAATCAAAATGTCTACCACCAATCTACAGGATGGTTTGTACTTAAAGAGAAAATGGCTCTTTTATTAGTATAGTTACATTCTTTGGGGGAGGAAAATTTTCAAGCGTCTGAAACTTGAGAGAAAATTGCTTTCTGTAAAAGTAGGTTAGAAATCTTGAGAACTTGTTCAAATCTGCAAAGTTCTGATATATCATTTTTTCTCATCAGACTAGAAATATACTTACTTTGCCAGGAAACTAGCAATTGCATTTAAACCTCTCTGTAGGTATCTGAAAAGTTCATATGGCTGAGACATTAACTGGAAGCCAAGTGACAAAGCTGTTTTTGTTACTTCCTTCGCCAGCCCCATTCCCTTGCTCATCACAGACTCAGACACACACATGTAGGTGACTTCATTCTTACTGTCTGATGTTCTTTTAACAATTATTTGAGCTGGTGAGATAATTTTGACATGCTTAATCTCTACTCTTATTGAAACTGATAGATAATAATAAAATCATGTTCTGGATTAAGGGGAAATAATTGGTAATTCATTAGCTCATAATGGCAACAAAGTATACTGTGACTTTTTAATGGCAGCACATCATTACCAAGGCTCTTTGTAATAAGGACCAGATACAAGAAAATGGTCCCAGGGCTTTCAAAAAGTATGGCTATGTTTACCTTTCTTCTTGAATATAAAAATGTTGTAGAATCTTTGAAAATGTGTAATCAATAAGAAGTCAAGAAATTGCCTAAAGCCCCATGATACAGTAACCAAGCAGAGACTAACTTGGACTAACTTTGGACAAAAATACAAGAAAGTGAATACACTGAACCTTGCCAAACAGAGAAATTTCAATTTTAATCAAAATTAAAAGTTCTAAAATTGGCTTCTGACTAATAGGAGTGCCAGGAATATTTTGTAGCAAATGGACTTCAGACACTTGTGTGGTGGTTAGAAACACTGCTATCTTTAAGCACGTGCCAACCAAGAGCATCGCAGGGTCAGTAGCAAACCTTTTCCACAGGAAGGACATTTCTTCCACTATCAGGCCCTTTCTCTAAACTTCTGAATGTGAATTCCCAAAGAAAGGGGAAAATATATAAACAGAGATGAGAATACAATGCATTTAAATTTTCCAAATGCATAGTTAGTAAGGAAAGTATTTTGGACGGAGACATAGGAGAAGAAAAAAATGAGAGTCTAGAAGTATTTGCAAGAATATTTTACATTTTAATAATTCCTAATTCATTACCAGTAACCTCTCTCCCACCACTGGGACTAGAGTTGAATAAAAGGCTTATTTTACAGCAGAGCCACAATTCTTATCAGGTTGGTCTCCACAAAAACATCTTGTCACCTCTCATCTTCACACAGTTGGGCAGCAAATAGTTAATAAAACCTAACATTTGTAAGGAACCGTGCCAGCCCTGTTCAGATTTCAGAAATATTTCAGAATAATCCCTACCATTATAGAACTTAAGTGTTCTACTGGAGAGGGAAGAGAAAATGAGCCAATCCCAGCAAAGTAAAAAGAAAGTTCTGGGGTGGTCACCAGAAGATACACCTCATATTTGTTTAGCAGAAGATAAGAGAAGTTTTCTCTGAGGAGGTGGCACTGAAGTCAGATTCACAGAACAGAAAAGATTCAGATCCACAAAGATGAGGAGGAAGACAAACTGGAAGAGGCTATCTGCTTGAGGAAAGCAAAGTAACAGGAAAGTGTGGTAGGGGCAGTGAGCAGATTTTCTGGAGGGTAGGGTATGCAAAAAGAGAGAAAGAAAAAACTAGCATGGTAGAGAGTAATTAAATAGATTGAGCACTCATCTTTAAAACCAGGCTAAGGAGTTTGAGCTTTAGGAAAGATGCAGAAACAGGAAAGGATAAAACAATCCCTGAGCACTTGTGATGTCCCAGGTACTGAGCTAGAGGCTGTGCAAAAAATTACAGCGCTAAACATCAACACAGAATGAGAATTAGCCTTGAAAATGCTCACATAGCACTAGCTACATTGTGTTGGGGAAGTTTGAGAGCTATGGAATCCGTGGCAGGTACACTGAACAAAAGCCTGTTTCTGAAATAAAGGAAAGTCTTTATCCACGTGGCATCAGTGAGCAGAGGAAAATGGAGGAATATTTTTTCATGCTGTTTGACCATGCCATTTTGATACAGTAAATATTTTCACATCAATACATTCACCTTGAGGACATTCTGAACACAAGTATTATCAGAATATCTAACAACTGGAAGATTTTCAAAGGGAAAGAGGTCTCCAGAGCATAACTCTTTAAGCCACCTTAATTCCTTGATCAATTTTATAAATAGAGAAGATAAACTGCTCCTAATTTTTTCACTTTTATTCTTATGTCACTGAAATTGTCTTAAGATAAATTATTTTTCCCCAGACAGAGTTTCAAACCAATTATTGATCTATCAATCATTATTTTTGGATGTTTGCTTGGTTTTAGTTTTTCTGTTTTGTTTTCAATAAAATTTTTACCCGTTCAGATTCTCTTAATGTGAGTTTTCTATTGTGGCCAGTAATTCTACCAAGTTCGACTTACCCAGGTCACATTTTTAAGGATCAAAAAAATTGTATTGAGAAGATTTGATTTTTCCATCTATTTGTTAGAAATATAAAAATTTACCATTTACCTCTTAGCACTGGCTAAATTTATTTTCCATTAGTTACTCTACTGAGAATGTTTGTTATGATTTATAAGAATAGATTGATGGTTTGTATTATTTCTCTGGTAATAAATTACAAATTTATGAGGGAAAAAATCATTGGCATTGCCAAATTGTCAAAATCTTTTAAAAGCTCAGAAATCTCATTTCAAAAATGTCCATGGGTTCTCTTCTCCTCAAATGTAATGCTGTTGGTCCCAATGCTCTTGATCTCTTACAGATTAGGCAAAAAGAGTGGGATCTAAATGACAGGTTTGAAATGGAAAGATCAAAATATTCCATTCCAATGTGAAAAACACTGATACTGCTCAGGTGAGGGGACTTATAGCTAGCTGGCTGGATGAAGTTGGGAAGGAGAAAAATGAATAAAAATTGAACTCATGGTTTTGAGACTGGGTGACATGTAGACTACTAATGGCATTAAAGAAATCAGGAATTCTTTATGATAAAATCTTGAATGGCCTGAATGATAAAACAGTGGGCTTTGCTTCTGACATATTATATTCTTTTGTTTTTGACATATTATTTTCTTGGTGTCAGAAGTTACACCTTAGAGGTACCAAGCTGGAACTCAGGTGAGCAGTCAAGGTTGGAAATAACATGGGAGTTACAGATCCAGAGTTGACACACAAAGAATTGCTAGTGAATGAAACACTCAAGGAAGAGAGTGTAGCAAGAGAAGGGGGATGAGCACAGAATTTTAGAGTCAGAGGAAAGGAATGAAAGCTAGTGAGGACAATGAAGGGAGCATGGTCAAAAATGATGGCGGGAGAGCCAGGGAAATGTGTCATGATGGAACCCAAGGAGGAAGAAAATTTCCAGAAGAGAGAAAGGAGCAACGGTAAAAGATGTGGGATTCATCCCTTTATTCATTCAATAGCAGTAAATCACAGCTATGACCTGGGAATTTTGGTAGCTGATGGGAAGAGACAGTTTCAGCCCTCAAGGAATTCAAAGAACAGACAATCAAATACAGGAAGATACATATCATTGTACAGGAACACACAGAGAAGCTAAGGACTACCAAAGAATTTAGTTACAAGTCTGTGGACAGTAAAATGCTATACGTAGAAGACTGTTATTATTATTTTTATTAATAAAAGCTGAGAAAAGCCTTCTGGATTTCAAGTCAAGGATTTCATCACTGACATTTAAATAATAGTTTTTTAGTTAAATGGTGTCTTCTTCCATGTCTGTTAAGTTTTTAGTAACCCACGGAAAATCTATAATTTTATAAATATAAATTAAATTTTGAACTGAAGCTAGTGCTTCCTGAATTGCACTACAGCAAAAGAGCAAAAGAACAAATGATTCTCTTAGAGCTCATCTATATTGATAATCTTTGTCCTAAACACTAAGAACTATGGTACCCAGTCATGAGACCAACTAAATGCTTAATCCCAGAATCATTGGTTTTCACATAACTTCCAAACTTAGAAGTTCTGCCCCCAGTGACATTGTTCTAGCCCTTAAATGTTCTTTCTCAAGGAAATGCTACAGAACACTAATGATTACTGATTGGAAGAAACAGTAAGAGCTCTACTGAACTACGTCTCAAGGGAAAATATGTAATGAAGACATTTATAAAAATAGGCATTGAGTGTTTATGTAAAATAGCTCTTTTGCATTTTGTAAAATGAACTTTATATTAATATGTTGGCATGTTATTCCAGGTAAACTTTAGTGAGTTCAACTTTTGAGGTTTGACTGATGAAAGACATACAAGATTCAGTTTGGGACAGTTATTCTCAGCCGGTTAGGATGGGTAGAGGAAGAGGTGGAAGAGTAACCAGAGTGATGGGTGGAGTTCTAGTAAAATCCAAGGTTTAATGAGAAGGCTTACAGCTGAAGAAAAGAGTATACTGCAGGTCAGTAGCACACTAGGTCACACAAGCTAGGTTAATGGTTCTGAGAAAGTATAAGATCGGAGCAGAGGGGTCCTAGTATGAAGGAGAGTTCTGAGTGACCCATTATTTTTCTCCTGCTGATTGGAGACTTTCATCTTGGACATGGTGCTCTCTCATCTAGCATTGTCCTAAATGAGAATTTTGTAGCCAAAAATAAATTACTTATCATTTAAATCTCAAGCTTCCAGACATTCCACCTATGCTATGAAGGGCTCTTCATTTAGTCCTTCCACAAACAGGCCAAGCCCTAGACAAGCTTGAGGTTCATCATGGAGGTCCTTAAAGTCTCCAAAGAGCTGGAAGGATGGACCTTAAGCTCCCCAAGAGTAGAAATTCCATTCACAGTGATTGAAGCACCCTTCAAGACCAGGATGGAGTCTCCTGCAATGTGGCCTCATGTTCTCAAAATTGATCATTTTCTCCATCAGTCATTGGTCAGTTAATCATCTTCTTAAACATCTACTTAAACATACTTCTCAAGTATCTACTACATTTTTGCATTTACCTTCTAGCTCTTGCATTATCTTTGCATCTTGGTTGGCTCAATATAATCAAAGAAAGGTACCTTAAATTTGACTTTGCCTTTCCTTTTGTGTGTGGTCCAGGGCTTTGCATATAGTAAATATTCCATTGATACCCAAAGATTTCATTTTAAATCACTAACATAATATCTAACAGAAGTCCCTATGTTCTCTGATTCTCAACCTAGTTCAATTATTATGAGAGAACTGGATCTCAGCAAACCTTGTGGTTTTCTTTGGCTTCTAATCCTAGAAAATATACATGAAATAAACACACAGCTTTTAAGCACAGTGAAGACACTATGGCATTTACTCTTTCAGTCAGTTATTCGGTCAGGAATCACAGCCTAATTTTGATTTAATAGAAGATTGAAGTTTGTATCAATCAGAACAATGTAGCAAGCTACCTAATCAGCAGGTGGCTTCCTGTTCATTTATTCCTTTATTCAACAAACAACTATGAAGGAACTACTGACTGATACAGTAAGTGACTCTCTTCTACTTTCTTCCTGAGAAAAGTAGTTCAAGCACAAAATCTTAGCGAAGGGAAGAAAAGTGTATTATTTTCCTACTGTTGCTGTAACAAATTACCGCAAACACAGTGGCTGAAAACCACACGAATTTATTCTCACAGTTCTGGAGTTCAGAAGTCTGAAATGCTTCTCACTTAACTAAAATCACGGCATTGGCAGGGCTGTGTTACTTTTGAAGGCTCTAGAGGAGAATCTATTTTATTGTCCTTTTCCAGCTTCTACAGGCTGCCCACGTTCCTTGTGTTCTGGCCTCCGTCCACCTTCACAGCCAGCAGTGGAAGACTGTGTCCCTCTCATATCAAATCACTCTGACCTCTGCTTCTATCATCACCTCCTTCTCCTTCATATATCACATTATCTTCTCTGACTTTGAGTCCTCTTCTCTCTCTCTCTCTCTTCTTCTTTTTGAGGACATTGGCCCTACACAGATAATCCTGGATAATCTCTCCTATTGCAAGGACAGCCAATTAACAATGTTAATTTTACCTGCACCTTAATTCTTCTCTTGCCTTAGAGCATAACACATTCAAAGGTTCTGGGGATTAAGACATGGACATCTTTAGAACATTATTCTGCCAACCACAAGAAAAAAAGGGGAATTTACATGTATTGCATCCTAGTTATATCAGCATGGTTTCAGGTGTCTTTAAATTCAGTTCATATACAGAAAAGTCTAGTAAAAATTCCATTTTTTACTAAAAGTTAGTAAAAAGTTTCCATTTTTGCAGATGAGTTAAAAACTAAAGTGCACAGAGATTAAGTCACTTGCCATGGATCACGTAACTATCAAGTAGTAGAATCTGGATTGCGACCCAAGTCCATTTGACCCCAATATCCATACTCTCTCTCTGCCATGTCCAGATCATTTTAAACACAGGCACATGAAAAGATGCTCAACATCGCTAATTATTAGAGAAATGCAGATCAAAACTACAGTGAGGCATCAACTCACACCTGTCAGATGGCCATCATCAAAAAGTCTACAAATAATAAATGCTGAAAGAATGTGGAGAAAAGGGAACCCTCCTACACTGTTGGTGGAATGTAAATTGGTCCAACCACTATGGAAAATGGTATGGAGTTTCCTCAAAAAACTAAAAATAGAACTACCATATGATCCAGCAATCCCACCCCTGGGCATATATCTGGAAAAGACTTTTGTTCAGCTCTATTTGCAATAAGCAAGACATGGAAGCAACATAAGTGTCCACCTACAGTTGAATGGATAAAGAAGATGTGAACATCGTATATATGTGTGTGTATATATATATACACACACACACACACGCAATGGAATATTACTCAGCCATAAAAAAAGAATTAAATAACGCTATTTGCAGCAACAGGAATGGACCTAGAGATTCTAGAGATTATCATACTAAGTGATGTAAGTCAGACAAAGAAAGACAAATATCATATGATGTTACTTATGTGTGGAATCTAAAACAAAATGATACAAATGAACTTATTTACAAAACAGAAATAGAGTCACAGACGTAGAAAACAAACTTATGGTTACCAAAGGGGAGCAGAAGGGGAGGATAAATTAGGAGTTGGGTATTAACAGATACACACTACTGTGTATAAAACAGATAAACAAGGACCTACTATATAGCACAGGGAACTATACTCAATATCTTGTAATCATCTATAATGGAAAAGAATCTGAAAAAGAGTATATATATACACCAGTCCCCAAACTTTTTGGCATGAGGGACTCGTTTCATGCAAGACAATTTTTCAACGGACAGTGTGTGGGCAGGGTGGGTGGGAGATGGTTTCAGGATGATTCAAGCTCATTCCATTAATTGTGCACTTTATTTCTATTGTCATTACTTTGTAATATGTAATGAAACAATTATACAACTCACCATAATGCAGAATCAGTGGAATCCCTGAGCTTGTTTTCCTGCAACTAAATTGTCCCATCTGGGGGTGACGGGAGACAGTGACACCCGAAGTGGTTTGCTTACGTCCAGTCTACTCCGTAATCTTGTTTTGGTTGCTGTCACTGAAGAAAACCCTGCTTCACAAAGATAGGATGTTGGAAATGGAAGCAGGCTTTTCAGTGCTTTTGTGGCCACCTCATGATACTCCGCCTTGACTTTACATAACATATGGACACTTGAAGTTGTCTCAAGCATACTTTTAAGGCCATTGTCATTTGCAATCTCAAGCAGTTGATCCTCTTCTAGCACGGACAAAGTCAGTTCACCTGGCTTATTCACAAATGGGTCACGGATCCTTTCCTTCCCAGTTGGGGAGTCTTCCGTGGTTGGGAAGTAATGCTCAAACTCTTCTGAAAGCTGAGCTAGTTGGTCATGCACTAGTTGGGAGAAAGAAGGTCCTGGCTCAGTCTCTTTCAAAATCTCTGTTAATGTTTGAAACATGTCAAAAATTCCAACGTTCACTCGTCGCCCCCGTAATTCCAGTTTGGCTTTGAATGCTGCAAATTTATCTGCTGGCTTGAACACAGTTGCCATTCTCCCCTGAAGTGACAGATTGAGCTCATTGAGCAGGTTGAATATATCACACAAGTAAGCAAGTTTTGCGACCCATTCTGTGTCACTGAAATGTGCTGCCAGTGGTGACTGTTTTTCTAAAAGAAATCTCTGGAGCAGCTCTCGTAACTCTGCTTAAAAACTCTGGCCAGTGATCTACCTTTAGAAAGCCTTTTCACTTCTGTGTATAAGAGAAGACATGTGTGCTCTGCGTCCATCTCCTCACAGAGCTGCGTGAACAGACGTGAGTTAAGGACATGTACTTTAATGTGGTTGATAATTTTAATCACATCCTGCAAAATGTTGTTAAGTTCAGGTGACGTTTTTCAGCTAGCCAGCATTTCTCTATGGATGACACAGTGTGTAGACTCACATTCAGAAGCGACCTCTTTGACCCGAGCAGTAAAACCAGAAAGCCGTCCAGTCATGGCAGCCACTCTGTCCGTGCATATACTGACACAAAATGACCAATTCAGTTTTCCTGATATGTAGTCATTCAAAGACTTGAATAGTTCTGCAGCTGTGGTGTAGGTTGGCAACAAAAGCACACATAGCATATCCTCATGCGCATTATCCTGAAAAATACAACGCACAAAAACAAGCATTGTTGCCTTGTTGTCAACATCGGTAGACTCGTCAACCTGGATTGCGTACCACGGTGACTCATTAATCCTCTCTAACAATTGTGCCTCAATATCCTCTGCTATTTCATCAATTCTTCTAGTTATGGTGCTAGCCAAAAGAGGAACACGTGCCACTTTTTGAACTGCAGCCTCTCCTAAAAGTTCACGACAAATGTCCTTAGCAGCAGGCAGGGTCAACTCTTCACCAACAGTAAAGGGTTTCTTGGATTTAGCAATGCAGTTAGCCACTAAGCATGATGCTCTCAGTGCAGACACATTTGATGAAGTGGTGGCTTTCAATAATTGCTTCTGTTCTTTGTGTTCACATTTTTTTCTTTTATTTATTTATTTATTTATTTATGGCTGTGTTGGGTCTTCGTTTCTGTGCAAGGGCTTTCTCTGGTTGTGGCGAGCGGGGGCCACTCTTCATCGCGGCATACGGGCCTCTCACTATCGCGGCCTCTCTTGTTGCGGAGCACAGCCTCCAGACGCGCAGGCTCAGTAGTTGTGGCTCACGGGCCTAGTTGCTCCGCGGCATGTGGGATCTTCCCAGACCAGGGCTTGAACCCGTGTCCCCTGCATTGGCAGGCAGATTCTCAACCACTGCGCCACCAGGGAAGCCCCACATTTTTTTCTTTTGAAAAACTCCAAAGGCTTGTTTTTTAATGCAGGGTGCTTGGTCTGCACGTCGTGAAGCAGTTTTGAAGGTTTCATGGCTTCATTGGATATTATACAAAGGGGTCTTGGAGAATGTGAATCACCTGCTGCAATGAACCTGTAATTTTTTTTTTAATTTATTTATTTATTTTTGGCTGTGTTGGGTCTTCGTTTCTGTGCGAGGGCTTTCTCTAGTTGCGGCGAGCGGGGGCCACTCTTCATCGCGGTGAACGGGCCTCTCACTGTCGCGGCCTCTCTTGTTGCGGAGCACAGGCTCCAGACGCGCAGGCTCAGTGGTTGTGGCTCACGGGCCCGGTTGCTCCGTGGTATGTGGGATCTTCCCAGACCAGGGCTCGAACCCGCATCCCCTGCATTGGCAGGCAGATTCTCAACCACTGCGCCACCAGGGAAGCCCTGAACCTGTAATTTAAGTAAGACTCTTGGTATTTTCTTTTAAATGCAGCTTTCTTTCTGTTGGCAGTCTTAGAGTCTTCTGCTATCTCATCATTGGGTCTTTCCCCCTTTTCAAAGAGACTCTCTAGCAACGTTTGTTTTTTACTTATTTTGGCTAGTGGTAGCTTGTGGGCTTCCCAAAACTGTGACTGAGACAAGTGTACAGTGCGGGAAGGAGGCGTGGACACACTGGTAAATAAAATAATGGGCGGGCCTCACGCAGACTAAAATAAGTGTCAGATTCTGACTTAAAGCCTGCCACCAGCTGCAGCTGTACAATTGAAGCGCATCAACTCACTTGCCACTATAAAGCCTGCCACCAGATGCAGCTAAATTGTCACTTGCCACTCACTGGTAGGGTTTTGATATGAGTCTGCAAGCAATTGATTTATTATGGTCTCTGTGCAGTCAGACCTCTCTGCTAATGATAATCTGTATTTGCAGCCGCTCCTCAGCGCTACCATCACCTCCTCAGCTCCACCTCAGATCATCAGGCATTAGATTCTCATAAGGAGAGCGCAACCTAGATCCCTCACATGCGCAGTACACAGTAGTAGGGTTCGTGCTCCTATGAGAATCTAATGCTGCCGCTGATCTGACAGGAGGCGGAGCTCAGGCAATAATGCGAGCGATGGGTAGTGGCTCTAAATACAGATGAAGCTTTGCTCGCTCGCCTGCCACTCACCTCCTGCTGTGTGACCTGGTTCCTAACAGGCCACAGACAAGTACCGGTCCGTGGCCCAGGGGTTGGGGACCCATATATATATATATATATATAAAACTGAATCACTTTGCTGTACACCTGAAACTAACACAACATTATATATCAACTATACTTCAATTTTTTAAAAAAAAGAAAACTAACACATCCACATTTGTATTCCTAAATCAAACAAACAGAAACTGGATATTGCCAAAAATCTATATCCTAGGTTGAGTGAGAGGTACTATTAAATGACTTACAACTGAATTCTGAGTAACTGACTTCTCATTAAGCAGAGATATAGTTTCTACCTTCAAAGAAATTACAATCTAGGTTAATAAGATAAGTAAGGAAAATTAATAGTATGAAAAGTGATTAATAAGTGTTCAACCCAAATGCTAAGGGCTTGAGGATTTCAGAGGACAAATAGTCTACGTATAGCAGTTTTGCTCATGGATGATTTGATCTGGATTTGGAAATATGGGAAGAATTTCTATAGCTGGGGTGGGAGGACACAGATGAAGTGAGCTAAGGCACGGCAAACATGATGACACACTTAGGGGCTCTGAATAGACCAACCACTATCCAACAAATGGTGATTGAACAATTATTAATGTACCAGTCACTGAGCAGGAAGGAAGGAGAGAAAGGTAAAAAGGCAAACAAGACTATAAAGACTAGATTTCTAGGCAAAAGAATAAATGGGGAGGAAACATATTGAACATAAAGTTTCAATAAATGTTTTGGAGATAGTGTGTGGAATCTGGAAGAGAAGAGATGAGCTAAGAAGCCTTTGCAATGAGCCAAGAATAACATGGTGGTGAGGGCCTGAACAAGACTGAAGTAATAGGCAAGACCCTGTGGATGAGTGAGTGAGGCAGTGTAAGGGAGACGTTACAGAGGGCGGTCCATGAGGATCCCAACTCCTGAGCCTAAGAAAGTACAGAGAAGATCCTATTAGTATTAAAAAGTCAGGCACTTGAACTGACCCGTGGTAACGTAAGAGGGTGTGTTGGATTTAAAGTCAGAATGGCATCAAATGGAAAGGTTCTGGCTGCAAACAGAGACGTGGGATTAAACCAGGATCAAAGCTATTTAATCCTCATAGTCATGTGCATTGAGGTCAATATACATCAGAATTTCAAAACCTCAACACTATTGACATTTGGGGTCAGAAAGTGTTTGTTGTGAGGAGCTGTCCTCTGCCACTAGATGCCTTGGCAACTCCCCCCTCCAACCATGATTATCAAAAATGGGTTTGGGGGCTTCCCTGGTGGCGCAGTGGTTGAGAATCTGCCTGCCAATGCAGAGGACACGGGTTCGAGCCCTGGTCTGGAAAGATCCCACATGCCGCGGAGCAACTGGGCCCATGAGCCACAATTGCTGAGCCTGCACGTCTGGAGCCTGTGCTCCGCAACAAGAGAGGCCGCGACAGTGAGAGGCCCGCGCACCGCGATGAAGAGTGGCCCCCGCTTGCCGCAACTAGAGAAAGCCCTCGCACAGAAACGAAGACCCAACACAGCCATACATACATACATAAATAAATAAATAAATAAATAAATAAATAAAAACTAAAAAAAAAAAAATGGGTTTGGATATTGTCAAAGTCCCCTGGGGAAAAAATTGCCACCCGTGGGGAACCTTCATATAGAGAGCTCTAAAAAAAATGGAAGGAGAAACTATAAAAAGAAAGGGAAGCATAGGGGCAGCATTGGCTGGGGAGGTGGTAGTGCGTAGATCAATAATTTAGGAGTCAAAACTCAGAGTGCCTTCAGGAGCCAGGCTGGTCAAGGACAGGAGAGAAGTGAGCTGCAAGGACTGGGGGGTTTTGGTGGCCTGTCTGAAGGGAGAACCACACAAGTCTCAGCCTGAGTGCCGTCATGAGGAAGAGCAAGCCCAGTGCTCAGAGGTCTTCCAGCTTTGGAAGAGAGGTTAGAAATGGAGATATTTACATGAAATATCAAGATCTGCTCTTGCATCTTGGCCACTAATTAAACTTTTCATAGAGTGAGTCAAACAAAATCTGGCCTCAAGCCAGAACTGGCTTAAGAGCAGAGTATCTCCAACTTGGTGGAGAGGCCCGAAAGCTATCAGAGGAGCATCAGCGTGCAACACGGGGCTGACAGGCATTGGCATTTCATCTGACATTGGCATTTCATCCACCAGGTAGCTGGGAGTTAGGCTGGCCTGTGTGGTTTTGGAAAATGGGGAGCATGATGGGTTGAAATGTGCCCCCTCAAAATTCATATGTTAAAGCCCTAACCCCGCCAGTGCCTCAAACTGTATCTTTGGAGACAAGGACTTTAAAGAAGTGATGAAGTTAAATGAGGCCATTAGGGTGGGCCATAACCTGATCTAACCAGTGTCCTCATATGAAGAGGAAATTTGGACACAGACAAGTACAGAGGAAAGACCATGTGAGGACACAGCAGGAAGGCAGCCAACGACAAGCCAAGGAGAGAGGCCAGAGGGGAAATCAACCCTGCTATTACCTTGATCTTGGACTTCCAGGCTCCAGAACGGTGAGAAAATACATTTCTGTTGTTTAAGCCACCCAGTCTGTGGTATCTTATTACATCCCTAGGACGTGAATACAGGGAATAACAACCAGCCTCCCCTCTGGCTTTTAACAAATTGAGAGGGGATTTCCTTCTCACAGGCCAGTAAGGAGAGAGTGGGCATTATAAAGAGTAGTGAAAGCCATAGCCAATTCGCTTGTGAAACTTGATGATCAAGGGAACCGTAGGAGTAGAGTGCTAGCCAGGACCTATGTTCATTGACCTACTCATATACGCCGCATTTCTGTAGCCCATAAAACAACCTAAGACCTGTCTGCTTCAGCAGCCCCGCCCTCCTCCCTGAATACTGCTTTGTTTCAGCTGCCTGGTCCTCTTCTTCTGCTGCTTCTGGGGCCTCCTGGATTTGATGCTTCTACTAACTCTTCTCCTGGAATTCAGGCCACAGTTCTCCTGCACGGATCTACCAGTACTGACAACTCCCTTCATCTTGGGTGAGGGCTTCTAGGCAAGTCTCTTGTCCAGACCCAAGGCCAGTTCTTGGTTAAGCCAGTCCAGCTCCCCTTCTCCCAGACAAGATTGGAGGGTTCAGAAACCTGGAGGAGGAGCATTCAAAGGAAGAGTGTGTGTGTGGGCACACGTGGGGCTGTGTGTCATGTCATAGGGTACCCCAGGTATGTGTAAAGACTTGTCTTTGGAGGACAAGCTGAATTTGAGGGAGAACCCCGAAAGGGAATGGGCAGGGTGAGATCAAGTCACAGGTAAGAGCTTTGATCTAATGAGCCCCTATGTTGAAAGAAGATGAAGGGGAGAGGAGAGAGAAAACAAGAAGGGAGTCT
The DNA here is from genome assembly GCF_949987535.1 of Balaenoptera acutorostrata. Taxonomy (NCBI): domain Eukaryota; kingdom Metazoa; phylum Chordata; class Mammalia; order Artiodactyla; family Balaenopteridae; genus Balaenoptera; species Balaenoptera acutorostrata. The sequence goes on from NC_080071.1 coordinate 82,787,544, forward strand.
TAGCTCTAAAGTTCAACTGGATTTACTGTGATTAAGCTGACAGTCAAGTGACCAGGGCTAGAAAGAGAGCTAGAGCTTGTGTCCAAGTCTAGATGGAGCAAGGATTTAAGCACAGCCAGAGGGAGGCAGGTGAAGACATTTCCTAAGCAGTGTCAAAGGTTAGCTTGTCCAAAGGTCTATGACGACTGGCAGTTAACAGCCGTGCTTTAGCTTCTGGGATGAAAGGCCAAAACTGTATCCATTCCTGCCCCGGCGCCCTCTCCCTAGAGCCACCCACCGGGTCATGTTTATCACAGCATCAAATAGTAATGCCTTTATTATGTTAGAGAAGAATCACGAGGGCAAATAGAACTACCATACGACCCAGCAATCCCACTACTGGGCATATACCCTGAGAAAACCATAATTCAAAAAGAGTCATGGGGCTTCCCTGGTGGCGCAGTGGTTGAGAATCTGCCTGCCAATGCAGGGGACACGGGTTCGAGCCCTGGTCTGGGAAGATCCCACATGCCGCGGAGCGACTAAGCCCGTGAGCCACAATTGCTGAGCCTGCGCGTCTGGAGCCTGTGCTCCGCAACAAGAGAGGCGGCGATAGTGAGAGGCCCGCGCACCGCGATGAAGAGTGGCCCCCGCTTGCCGCAACTGGAGAAAGCCCTCGCACAGAAACGAAGACCCAACACAGCCATAAATAAATAAATAAATAAATAAATAAATATTAAAAAAAAAAAAAAAAAAAAGAGTCATGTACCAAAATGTTCATTGCAGCTCTATTTACAATAGCCAGGACATGGAAGCAACCTAAATGTCCATCGACAGATGAATGGATAAAGAAGATGTGGCACATATATACAATGGAATATTACTCAGCCATAAAAAGAAATGAAATGGAGGTATTTGTAGTGAGGTGGATGGAGTTAGAGTCTGTCATACTGAGTGAAGTAAGTCAGAAAGAGAAAAACAAATACAGTATGCTAACACATATATATGGAATCTAAGGAAAAAAAAAAAAAAGGTCATGAAGAACCTAGTGGCAAGACGGGAATAAAGACACAGACCTACTAGAGAATGGACTTGAGGATATGGGGAGGGGGAGGGGTAAGATGTGACGGGGTGAGAGAGTGGCATGGACATATATACACTACCAAAGGTAAAATAGATAGCTAGTGGGAAGCAGCCGCATAGCACAGGGAGATCAGCTCGGTGCTTTGTGACCACCTAGAGGGGTGGGATGGGGAGGGTGGGAGGGAGAGAGACGCAAGAGGGAAGAGATACGGGAACATATGTATATGTATAACTGATTCACTTTGTTATAAAGCAGAAACTAACAAACCATTGTAAAGCAATTATACTCCAATAAAGATGTTTAAAAAAAAAAAAGAATCACGAGGGCATTTACTAAGCAACTACAATTAAGCACACAATCGAGAGATATTGCAAAAGGAGATCTTTATTTAGGATACTAATCCTTTGTTTTAAACTTAGAAATTATCCTAAACATACCTCCCTTACGGCCTGCATTCCAAATTCCGGACTGTACGTCTTGGATCCACTTAAAACGGGCAGTATTCTACTCTGAACCAGAACAAGTAAACAGCAGAACAAAGCATCTTTTAGAGACTCGTGAACACAACACCAAGAGAAATTTTAAAGCTTTCCTATTTTAATACAACACACCTGGAATTGGTGATGTCAAAGGCAATATCTGGGGCTTCCCTGGTGGCACAGTGGTTGAGAATCTGCCTGCCAATGCAGGGGACTCAGGTTCGAGCCCTGGTCTGGGAAGATCCCACATGCCGCGGAGCAGCTGGGCCCGTGAGCCACAACTACTGAGCCTGCGCGTCTGGAGCCTGTGCTCCGCAACAAGGGAGGCCACGATAGTGAGAGGCCCCCGCACCGCGATGAAGAGTGGCCCCCGCTTGCCGCAACTGGCGAAAGCCCTCGCACAGAAATGAAGACCCAACACAGTCATAAATAAATAAATAAATAATAATTTTTAAAAAAACAAACATCAATTTCTGTTTTATTATCCAGCAAGTTACAATTATATAGATAAACCAGTAATTTCACCATCTCTGTCATGTTTACTTTGGCCTTGTATCATACAAGGGCACCAAGTATTAATAAACCCAATGCAGAGACCTACTATTTGCTAAATAATTAAATTAGAAGATGCCATTTACTTTTTTAAAGGACTCCTTTTTAAACACTTTAAGCATGATACATTTATCAAAAATACTAAAATTTCAAAAAACCCAACAGCACGCTGCTTTTGAGGAACTACATCTTCTATAGAAAATCATGTAATGCAGTTAAAAGATTAAAGGAGAAAGGTCACCATGACAGCTGACACTTGTCCCTGCTCTCCACTTTCCTTCCTTAAATCCGATCATCTGCCTTTGTAAAAGGAACCATAAAATAACATCCGTGTCTGAGTATCAGTGAGAAGATTCATCCATTCCTTGGGCATAATCCACTCTCCTCCAACTGAGTTAGCATCTGGCAAACTGGCTGGAGGGATTTGGTGTGACAACACATCCCCAGGCAAGGTTTCTTGATTCTCAATTGCGGTGACCCCCAAATGACTCAGGGTCACTTCTCCACTCCCCAGAGCAAGGCACTTGGTCTCAGCTCATGGTCTCACCGCCAAAGCAAATGTATGTATTTTGTTTATTCCTGCTTTTCATTTATCCCCACGAAATAGCTAACAAATCTCTGTTTCCTAAAGGCTCTTTGTTCTATTCGGGGTTAGAGCAAACTTTTCCAAAATTCATACAGAGATTTTGTTTTTCCACGCTAAGAAATGGGACGTTTCAGAGGAGAATGCCTGTTTGTTTGTTTGTATTGCTGTCTGTCTGTTTTAATCTCAATTTGGTTTAATCAGTACAACGTGTTAGAACCTCTGTTAGACCAAGTTCTAATCTAAACATAGCTATTTAGAAAAACTGCTTTCTTGTACACAGGCAGCAAAGCAAGAAGAGGTTCGTCAAAGTACAGGGTGTGGAAAGGATTTCTGCTCCCCAGTGGGGCTCTGGGTCCAACTCCATCAGCATTTCTCTCCTACCAAACATCCCTCCCACCGTTTGCTGCAAACAAGGATTTGGATGAGTTAGGTCTGTTCTGGCAGGTAGTCACCTGTCTGGAACCTCAAAAGCAAAATCATCTGTGATGTAAACATTTTTCAGACAAGGTAAGGCTGCCTTTTTTTTTAACTCAGAAGACATGCTAAGACATTTCAGTGTGTTTGATGCTTTATGACATGCGCCATAAAGAGCAAAACGTTTTTTTTTAACAGCCACTGATGTTGCAGAAGACGCATGATTTCTGAACATGAGCCAGTGGCAGTTGAAATGTTTTCCCTTTTCTTTTCCATTACAACACATCTAATGCCCAAACAAAAACAAAAGGTAAGACTTGCAAATCTTCCTTGCAAAAGCTCAGAGGTGCCCCAGTCCCATGAAACTCCTAATTTTTTAAATACTTCTGTACAGTTAAAAACGCGTTTAATCCTGTTGCTGCCTAATTGTTAACAGATTACTAATGCTGGTCAGAGACCAACTTCCTGGAACCTCCTGATATTTGATGATTCTAGGAAACATCTTTTTTTCCTGGTTTTTATCACTCTTCTTGGAAACCGTAAAGAAAAAACATCCTTGTGGAGTTCAAGACAAACTCCCATTGGTCTCTTAGGTACAGCATTATTCCACTGAAACCAAACAGAAATGCACAGGAGTTGTGAATTTAGAGGCAATTTAAGGTACAAGTTAAGAGAACGGGGCTTTGGAAGTAACGGGACCTAAGACTCTTGTCATTTCTGTATAAACTTGTGCAACTATTTAACCTCTTTAAACCACAGTTGTCCTATTTGTAAAATGGTGATTTAAAACAGTGTGCGATTCTTATTGCTATTGGGAGGATTTGTTAAGACAATCTACATAAATAAAGCGCTTAACTCAGTGTGCGGCAACAGTAAGCGTTCTCGATAATTTTAGTTCATCATTATTGGAAACCAGAGCTCCAGAGAGTTACCATATGGGGTTGCTTTTACAACAATCCTATATCTAGGAGGTTGACTTTAATAAAAATTGATATGAAAATGATGCTGGTAACAATGGCACTAAATTAAAATCCCGAAGTAGAGAGACTTAAGGAATGCACATAAACAACAACAACAAAAATCAAATTTAGAAAAATTTAAAACAGCTAGAGAGATCAATTTCAAAGTAAGCAGTACACTGATGGTGTCATCGAACAGAAAACAATATTCAGGAGAAATGAGATAATGTGCAAAAAAGCTTGGTTCAAAAAAACACATCTCAAAATATGCTTTATGAGATACTTACAAACCATGGTTACATGCCTGGTCTTCTTGAAAAGTGAAATGTTCAATTATTGACATGGAATACATGGTCTAGGACGTGGCCACTAAAACCATAGAGGTTTTGTTAGAATGAGATGTGGCATTATAGCACAGACGTTAAGAATGGTTTTTTGAAAGAGCTCTGCCACATTCTATATCATGGAATAAAGCACAAAAAGAGCAAGGGACAGGCTGAAGAGTAAAAATTAAAAATGAGAAAACCTAAACCAGTAAAATAACATTCCCCCATCACTTCAAAATGTTAGCCATCTAGTAAATCTCTAAATCGGTCTAATTCTCCCTCTAGGGTTAACGCAGGAGCTGGTTGTTGATTCCACAGTCCTGTTCTACGTGAACACATGAGACTATGGAGAAATGCTTCACCACAAAAGCAATTGGAACAAATTTATTCCTTTGCTGCTGTAGTTGGGGACAGATCGACGGAGGAAATAAGCATGACAAAAACGGGACAGATCTCAGTAATTATTTTGCCCCAAACATCCTTGGTTCTTCTCTCTTCCTACTCACTTTTTTAGGACAAAATCTTTTATGAAGGAAAACCAAACAAAGCCCCGGAATCATCAGAGTAACCAGGATGGGGGTTAAAACAATGTCTCCTTCCATGAACCCCTAAAAGGAAATATTGTCATCACTCTCCATTCTAAGAAAAATTCGAGTCCAGTTAGTAGAAATGTAGGAGGATTAGAACTAATACCTTCAACTGTACAGCCAATTATTGCTAAAACAAATGTGGAATTATAATAAATAGATATAATTTATTTTTATTTATTTTTTAATTTTTTTAAGAACACTATTTATTTATTTAATTTTGGCTGTGTTGGGTCTTCGTTTCTGTACGAGGGCTTTCTCTAGTTGTGGCGAGCGGGGGCCACTCTTCATCGCGGTGCGCGGGCCTCTCACTGTTGCAGCCTCTCTTGTTGCAGAGCACATGCTCCAGACGCGCAGGCTCAGTAGTTGTGGCTCACGGGCCCAGTTGCTCCGCAGCATGTGGGATCTTTCCGGACCAGGGCTCGAACCCGTGTCCCCTGCATTGGCAGGCAGATTCTCAACCACTGCGCCACCAGGGAAGCCCAATTTATTTTTATTTTTAAGTGATCATTTTTCTTAACACTTATACTTTGCTCAACTAGTAATGCAAGCTCATTAAGTAAAATCTTGTAAACTAGAGACACATAGAAACAAAGAAATCATCACTGTGTAAAGAAAATACAAACGTACTGGTACGTATTTCCTGTTTGAAATGATATACACACACACACACACACACACACACATACATATAAAACATGTTTCACCATGTTACCCGTAGTGTACATTCCTAACTCTTTTTAGCAGCAGGTGTACCAGGCACTAAGTACCTTAAATGTGTTGACTTATTTAAGCCTTACAAATATTCCATGCAGGAAAGTCTACAATATTTCCATTTTACAGGTGAGAAAACTGAGGCCCCTAGATATTAAGTGAGTTGCCCAAGAAGATGTGAGGAGTAAGTGATGGGGTAAGGGGTAAAATCCAGGCACCTTCCCGTAGAACTCACATACTTAATCACTCTGCCATGCTGACTCCTTTTGATAATAAAAGAGTTGTTTAATAGTGCTTATCATCATCAATATATAGATTTCTGAGACTGGTGGTAGATTTCATCTAAAAAAATCCGGCAAACTTTATCAGACGAACTTGCGGCTAGTTAAAAAGATGTTCCCTTAACGACAAGCAACAATATATAATGAAAGTATTTTAGGCTTTTAGGCTTTGTCCAGATGAGAGTGTAGAAAGAGGCAGCAATTCCTTCAAATTCTTGTGGGTTTCTTAACGTGGCCAGTTTAAACACATTTGCTGGAATGACAGTTTGTCTCAGGACTTGGGAAGTATACTGTGTTCCTGCCCATCCCTTGCACCACTGTGCATGGAGCAAGCACGCTGTACCTTGGTTTAACTCTTCTTGAATTTCATGTGTTCAAATATGACTCTGCAGGGTAAATTGTTTTCAGAAAAATTAGATGGTTGGCATATTTTTAGTGTACCAGTAAATGTCTTATTTTATATTAGGTATTTTTAAAACTTGGCGAAATATAAAGTGCTCACTTAACAATTTTTTCCTTCAAAATTCTGTAGACATGGCTCCACCGTGTCCAGGGAAAAAGTCAGTCTAAGGCCAGCTTAGCTTTGTTCTTTTGTTTTTCACCTATTTTTTCTGCATGAATGCTTAGACTCCCTTTTTCTCCATCCCTGTAATTCAAACACTACAAAGTTCTCTTTTCATTTAATTCAATTTGAACACAGTGAGCCCTTTTGATCTGCTCGTTCCTTCTTTTTTTCAACTCGGGAAACTTTTATTTAATTATATCTTTGAATAATTGCTTCTGTTCTACTTGTTCTTTATTTTTCTCCTGGAACACCTATAATTCTGAGGCTCTCCATCCTCTGTCCTCCATACATACCATTTGTTCTCATTACTTTCAACATTTGGTTTTTTTCCTCTATATCCTGGTAGAACTTTCTAGTTTTTATTATTGCTGTTGTTGTTATAATTATTGTTATTGTTTATAACATGTATTGATATTTGGTTGTTTATAACACCACTTCTGCTCTTAACTGCTTTAATATGGTTAGTGCATCTTTATTTTTTTACAAGATATTTCTAATTTACCCAACTACTATTTCATCTAATATGGATTCCTGTTCCTGTTTTATGGTGCCCCTGTCTTCTTTTTATCTCATAGTGATGCCAGTTTTCTACATTTTTTTCTTATTCCTATAGAAAATCTTTCTCAGGGGTCTACTCTTTCTTTGTGTCTTCTGAATGATATTCTACTTTTCTTCCCTTGTTTTTAATGTATGATTGTTTCTTCCTGTTTAAATAAGAGATCTGTCCAGATCCAGAGTCCAAAAGACAGGATATAGGTATTAACTTTGGCTGTCTTCTTTGTCCAGTTGGGTCTGGTCAAATTTCTTTTTTCAGATCTGCCTGTGGATGGCAGATGGAGGTGCCTGCAGATCCTAGCCTAATTCCCCTTAGTAACATGCATAACCCTCTTGAACGAGATGGGATCGTCTCAACCCCATTGTTTGGCTCTCTGGCTTTGAACAAATGGTTCATGTATACAATGCAACCGGGATTCCTCCTCTTTCCATCTTCATCTACTGTCATCCTCTTCTCCCTTCACTCCCCTGCCTGACTTCACTTTTCCCTCATATCCAGGTGCTTTCTAGGAGTTTCAGTCTGAGAGTAGAAGGAACAGCAGAAGGATTGGGGTACCCTTGTGACACAAGGGCAGCCGTTGTGTTTTCTGATTGACACTTTAGTTCTGTGTTGGTAGCAGATGGTGGAAAATGGTTAAAAGGGTCTCTTGCCTGCTTTCAGGAGTGCTGATGGTACTGTTCAGACTCATTTCACCAGCCAGCAAGAGTTAGTTGGGATTGCTCTAGCTTTTGGCAATAGGTACATGGTTTTGTTTTTGGTCTGGATCACAGTTTAACTTTCTACCTTTTTCCGTAGAAGAGTTTGAGAGACAACTAACCAGATGTTATTTTTAAACTGGAAGTTCTGAAGTGGATACTGAGCAAGGAGTTTTTCCTCTGCCCTCATTTCATTATGATTGGTGACAAGATGAACATGGCAATACACATGGTGAACTTGGCCAGAGCCATGAGATACCAACATTCCTTTTCTGACAGTGTCCTGGGGAATGATTAAAAGCTCAGACACCTGAACTATTGTAGTAGCACATGGAGCTGACAATGAATGACATGTGGCTTCTACAACAGTCAGGAAGAGCTGGGTATGACTGTGTTCAAAGTGTCAGAGGGGACCTGGGAAGAGCTTTCCACCCTGGCCCAGGATGACGCAATGACTTTTCAGCAGAAAATTTGAGAGAAAAGCAGGTTTTTTAAATCTCCAAGAAAAGTTAAAAAAAGAAAACAGAAATTAAGATTAAAACTTTTTCAACCCAATATTATAAAAGAAAAAATTAATTTAGGAAGCAAGACCAAGTCCTTAGAAATTTGATTAAATGAAGTATTGACTGTTGACTGACCCTGAACGTTCAATTATGTGACTGGCTATGACAGTCTACAATTCCCTTCAGAAAAGACTCTAGGATTCTTCAGTTTTGTATATATTAAAGTAGTTCAGTTGCTATAGAGAATAGTTGCTATAATTTATAGCTTATATTAGAGTAATTTTATACAACTTCTAAGTACTAGCAATAGTATAATTCAGGATATTTCAATAAGATATTTCTAGATAGAAAAAGCCCCAACCATTTCAGATAGAAACAGATACATTTGGGAGAAGGAGCTAATTTCTGTGGAAATTGAAACTTGAGGTAAACATACACACACACAAACACACACACACACCCTCACACACACACACAGGAACTCCCATCTCCATATTCAAGTAACAATTTGGTCATTTGGACCCGACCACCTAAGCAGATTTGGACTTGGCTTTCTTTCCTCATTTAATTTTGATTTCTAGTATCAGCAAAGCTAAGCATAAGCTGTAATTAAGAGAATAAAGTAGGAACTGAGGACACAAAGTAGAAGTTGAAAATTAATTAAGATTAAGTGAAATTAGTTTCACTTAATAGACACACTAGCCTAGCGACAGTAAACTTATTAGTTCTATTGATGTGAATTCATAAGCATTTAAAAAGTCTATATTAAGATTCTGTCTTTGAAAATGTTTCTCATTATCAATCCAACTGCTTAATGAAACACCACAGAGCAAAGCCGTGCTCTTGTTGACTTAAGAATCTTATAACATCATGATCCTTTCACAACATGCAAGATGGAGGGGTCCCATGAAAAGGTGAACCACTGCATCCGCCCAAAATGCCACAGTAAACACTGCATCATCTCCCATTCCCAAGGACATCTCATGACCATTTTCAAGCGGTTAAAGTACAAGGCCTTTGTGAAACTTTTAAACTTTAATGACTCAGGTTTTAGATATGATAGGAACAAGCTGTAATCTTTCTCATAATGAATGATCAATTTTCTTCTCAAAGCTGAAATTCTGTGGAGCATTCGAATACAGTGTACATTCTCATCTACAATAAGCATTTTTGTTCTTCACAAGATCTGGAATAAAAAAAAAAAATCCATGGGTGCATCTGAGTGACGTAATCAATCTCCAGTCTAAAAGATTGGTTTTTAAGTGTTTGCTCACTATTCATGTTTACAGTGTGTGAAAATTCTATAAAGACTTCACCTTCATTGACAAACAGAAAAGCAAGACTGTTTCCTGGAAACAATAACAACAACAAAATTTTAAGCAGCACCCTTTCTTTATAAATCAGTTCCTTGAAAAAGAGAAGCAGGTTTGTCCTCTTGTATTTTAACTATGTCATTTTTTACATTTATATTTTAACTATGAATCACTTTTCTTTATGTCTGATCGGTAGCCGGTGTCTAAAAAACAATCTGATGAGAGAGATTGTGTTCTGAGCACCCACTTGATTTTGAAACATATTTGGAATTAACGTTGGACAACAGTTTCTCGACAGCAGCATATTTAAATTTTGTGCTGAATAATTCTTGAGCGTGGGGAACTGTCCTATGAGTTGCAGGATGTTGAACAACATCCTTGGTCCCTGCTCACTAGTTGCAGTAGAATCCCCCCACCCAGTTGTGACCACCAAAAATGGCAGAGAGGGGAGGGATCATCCCTGGTTAAGCACCACCATCCTATGGTCCTTGCTAAATTGTGCTTGCTCTGGAAATGATCAGAGTTCTTTCTTCTTGTTTGAAGAAAATTAACATGTTTGAATGTCTGAAGGTGTGGTTCTCCCTTGCCCAAAGGTGTTATTGGGGCTCGATGCATTCTTTTATTTGTAACTTGTCCATCTCAGCTAGTATGTGGCGCTTCGTGGCTGAAAATGCCATCTTGTTGGTGATGGGGTGGAAGGCATGCACTCTTTTCAGCTGATGAGCTCTCTTCAACTACAGACAAGCATCCCTCTGGGAAGAAAAATAGGTTTGATGTCAATAGAACCAAAAGTATATCTTCTGATTTGCATTCGTCTCTTGGTTTCTCTTTATTTCCTTGCCTTATCAATAGTGCTTATTGGGAAATACATGTTTTTCCACTGGCAACTTCTGGAAGGAAGCTTCAAGTCTATTAGTCCTACCTTCAGGCCTCTTCCCAATGCTCAATACCCAATCCCTCTCCAGCTACTAAATACCTTCTGTTCAGGTCACTAATGCCATTGTAGCATTCTTTGACAAGGTACAACCCAACCTTGCGTCCAAAGACAAACCCGTTCATGCAGGCAGCACATGGCAAATAGTAGGGCCTATTCTCTACCTGCCTCCTTACATATAACAACTCTGTAACAGAAGGTAACAAAGAAACAGGTTATTTTAAGAGGATCAATGGGTGACCAAGGAGTAAGAAAACTTATTATACACTGGATGGGTAGTGCTTTTAAAGTGCCCAAGGAGAGATCAGAGTTTCCATCCCTAGGAGGAAATATTTGTAGACTTTCAGGGATCTGCCAAGCAAAAAGAGCTATTTGCAAAGCATAGGGTGGGGAGGGTAGTTTTTATAAGAGGACACACAAAGAATAGACAGATTCACTCTCAAGTCATGAAGAATGTGACCTGGAACAGAATCTGGCATGGAATCAGTAAGGTACACGATAATTGTTTAGGAGCACTTAAGGAATGTCCTCGGGGGAAGATCTAATCCCCTGAAGACCAGTTTGGTTCTAGCTGAAATTGAGAAGGTGAACACACACTGGGGAAAAGCAGGCCCCAGGCTGTCCTCGTGCAGTCCTCTGTCCTAGGCATCTGTCCCTGATCTGGTTTCTCCCAGACCCATATTGTTCTACGAAGGCCAGCACAGCTCCAAAATCTGTGTGCAATTGCATTTACTCCAGTTGGTGGAGTTTCTTGGAACCACCCACAAAACTTCATATAATCTATACACATCATCAGGTTGAGGATTCGGCTACAAGTAGTCTCTTTAGGAGATCTGAAATAAGACCAAAAACAAGGAACTAGAAGCACCTGCAAAAAAAAAAAGAAATAGAAGCACATGTTCCCCACAAAGCTTTAATAGATCAATCAATCTTTAGAGCAAAGTCCCAATATTTTAAAGGTAACCAATTCTCTGTACATATTCAAGGCCCGCGGGAACAACCTGCTGGCCCACCTCTCCCCTTTCTACATCTACCTCCCAAATACAAAATGTATCCACACTACCTGCTGGGAACTGGTTGCCCCCAGCAACCGGTTAAGATCAAGTGCTGATGCACAGTTGCAGCAGCTACGACTCTCAGGCCCAAACCCAGATGTACAAGAAACAAAAATTTTCCATTTTTACAGTAAACTCAATTTTTTATTTGGAGTGCTCATTTCATTGGGTGAGGATAAGGAAGAGAGAAACATGATCTCACAAAATTCAGGGTCATCCCCAGAGATGAGTTGCTTCCCTTCTACCAATATAGCAGCTGACTCAGTGCCTGGCTGGATTCAGTGCTGATCCTTCATGCAACCTTGAAAAAGGGACAGAGAGGGGAAGAGAGAAGTCTGCTAGGGATGCGGGCGTGGCTGAAGATGACTCCCGAGGCAGGCGAGTTATCTGACATGCGTTCAAATCACTACCACCGTCCTCCTCCCACTTACCAATAACAGTTCTTCCCTCTGACAAGAAGCCCCTGTTTATTTTCCCTGTACACCGCCTCATTTGTGCATTAAAAGCTCACACTTCTCCAACACTCTTATTTGTCATGAGTCCCGTTTACCATTTTGCTCAACCATGTTTGGCCATTAGGAGCAGCCTCGGTTGTAGTTTACCCATTATAAACAGCAAAGGGACAAATAGAAGGGAAAAACTCTCTCTGGAAAAAAAAATAATAATCCTCTTGGGAAAGAATATTGTTGAATTCAAAATGATAGGATTTCTTGTCTGGCAGAGTTGAACACAGAGTAGATCTAGAAAAATCATTAGCTCTTGAAAGAATTTAAATAAATTTAAACTGAAGAAGTTATGAGTTTCTGTAATTTAGCTACTTCCTTTTTTTTCTGAGGAGTCCTGGTCCACTGCAGCCACAAAATGTTAAAGTAAAATAAATGCCTCCATGAAGCAACTATTGCTTTAATGTTAATGAAACTACCTAAGAAGCAATGTTTATCGAGGAAAGTTATTAACACGACATGTACAATTCTCTGTACATTTTCCTTTTATGAAATTTGTGAACTTTTGTCCTCTTTCATGATTTCATTAAAGCCCAAGACACCACACACATACACACAAATATAGTACGGAGTTGATATTAAAGGCAAGATTGTGTGAATCTATCTTTATATAAAGAGCACGTTAAAATTGAGTTATTTATAGTGAGGTGGATGGACCTAGAGTCTGTCATACAGAATGAAGTAAGTCAGAAAGAGAAAAACAAATACTTTATGCTAACACATATATATGGAATCTTAAAAAAAAAAAAATGGTTCTGAAGAACCTAGGGGCAGGACAGGAATAAAGACGCAGACATAGAGAATGGACTTGAGGACACAGGGAGGGGGAAGGGTAAGCTGGGATGAAGTGAGAGAGTGGCACGGGCATATATACACTACCAAATGTAAAATAGATAGCTAGTGGGAAGCAGCTACATAGCACAGGGAGATCAACTCGGTGCTTTGTGACCACCTAGAGGGGTGGGATAGGGAGGGTGGGAGGGAGACGCAAGAGGGAGGGGATATGGGGATATATGTATACGTATAGCTGATTCACTTTGTTATAAAGCAGAAACTAACACACCATTGTAAAGCAATTATACTCCAATAAAGATGTTAAAAAAAAGAAAAAAGAGCACATTAATTTACCACTTAAGTACACAGTCAGTTGCTTGGCTTTCTAGCAAAATTAATATCTATCATGAGTTTTAACCCTACCACTCCCTGAGAGAGGTTTACACATCCCCATGCCATTGACATCAGGCTTAGCAATTACACCTGTGCTGACCAATGAAACATGAGCAGAAATGATATGAACCATTTCTGAGCAGAAGCTTCAACAGCCATCTCATGGTTCTACCATCACTCTTTTCTTTTGGCTTCAAACCAACAGTGTCCCAATAGGGGCCATCCTTGAGCCTGGATCCCATGGTGGTGAGTAAGAAATCATGATGGTGGTTTAATTCATAAGATTTGGAGGTTGTTACTCTACATATGGAAAGTTGGCTGGCAACAGGGAGTGCAGAGTATGAAGTTAAGGAAGGTTGAAGGGCTATCAATCCTTCACATAGGTCCTGACACATAAATAGGTAGTCACTAAATATCTGTTAGATGAAATTTAAGTGGAACAAGCTTTTCAGTTGGGGCCCTTCAACACAAACAAAATTCCATTAGCTTGGTTGTCACAGAGTCAAGAATTTAGAAATTTCGTAAAGACAAAAAAGGTGGTAAAGGACATTTCTTCTCCACTGTAAACTCAAGAAGTGACATTACTGGATTCTGTCATGTCAGAAAATAAAGAGATGTTTATATCTAATCCTCCTCCCAAAAAACATGTAGTAGCAGATATTCATTAAGTTAACAAGTGTAAACTACTTCTATACCATCTTTCTACACTCTGGTAATTTTTTACACAATTAGCCCAGAAAATTTGCAATCACGGACTCCTTTGTAACTGGGGGCCTAGGTTCTTCCTTGTGTCTTAGATTCTCCAAATGAAATGCTCCTGTGTGACATGGGATTCAGAAATGAGCAACATGGGGGAGGGGCTTGGAGGATGGATCTGTGGCAGAAGCATATGGTCCCCTGAGGACAATGATAGAGGAGGAGCTTCAGTCCCAAGGTTTTTAGTCAAGTGGCCATGGTATTTATGTTAAAGAAGTCTCCACAGCGAGCTGCACATGACTTTGATTCTAGATAGAAACCCTCACTGCAGGGAGAACGTTAAGTTTATAGGATCATCGTTGCCAGTGTCTTCTCTTAACTTCCACTTGCCCACTTAAAAATCTACAATGGTATATTAACCAATTTCCCTTCCTAGCATTCAGGTCTCCTTAGACAAGCCTCTCCCTCTGCTTCATAATAAGTGCTTTCCACTTTAATAGGCCAAACTATTGGTTGCAACACACACACACACACACACACACACACACACTCATTTTGGCTCTACATCCTTTTCTCATATTATCTGTACCCTCTGCCACTCTTGTCCATAGTAAGAAAGCTCCCCTCTTCCTCTCAAGGTATCCAAATTCTCCCTTTTAAAAGTTCAGCTTAGATCCTGTGTCTACAGAACCCCTAATCACTCAACTGTTAATAATCTATTTTCTAACCCTTTTTTAATATGGTTTTCCACTTAATTATTTTCTAGTGATTTGATGCCTTTGTTTTGACTACTTCCAACTAAAATACTCTGAAAATAAGCATTTTCTTTTTCATCGATTGCTAACAAGAATTCTCACCTGTCACAATGAGGTCTTCCCAACCAACTTGCCATCCTGTCAATTTGTGATAATTTTCCATGAATAAAAATGCAAGGCGTGAAAACAATTTGTTAAGTTCAAAAAGCTTTGGTGTGTTCTAGACAACCATGTGTGGTAGTGGATTGCACTCTTTATTTTTCTTCTTTTCTCTCTTTTATATAATTTTCCTATTGTCTCTACTGCTATTGTCTACTTCTTGACAATATTTTCTAGCATAAAGAATTCTTAAAATAGTAGAAATTTAAAGGAAACTAAAAGTGTAAAATATGATAACAATTTAGTAAAATATGTTAAATATGATTTGGTGGGTTTGTAGAAATCTAGAAAATATGTTATAAAGTTGAGTGGAAAAAGCAAGAAATGGTATATATTCTATATTATCACACCTCAAATAGCATTAACATTGGCTATTATATTAACATTAGCTAAAATGTACTAATGTAACTTTCACACATAAGTTCACTTAATTCTTACAATCACCATATAATATGGGAATTTTTATCTTCAATTCATGTAAGAGAAAAAAACTTAGCAAGGCTAAGATACTTATCCAGGTTCACACAGCTGGTAGGGGAG
Source organism: Balaenoptera acutorostrata (assembly GCF_949987535.1). Taxonomy (NCBI): domain Eukaryota; kingdom Metazoa; phylum Chordata; class Mammalia; order Artiodactyla; family Balaenopteridae; genus Balaenoptera; species Balaenoptera acutorostrata. The sequence continues at coordinate 82,802,946 of NC_080071.1, forward strand.
CAGGTACTTGAGTTGAGACCCACTTGATTCCAAAGGTGTTATGGTCTTGACACTATGTTCTACATATGTATGGAAAACGTCAAAGACTGGAAGAAGAGACACAAACATTAACAAAGGTTTTCTTTGGATAATAGAATTATGGGAATGCTTTCCTTTTTTTACTGTTTCTCTGTGAGATTCAAATTTTTCATAATTTGCATAAATACATAAAGCAGAATGATTTTTTAAAGTCGACAAATGGTAATTCCAGTACCATTTCCCGATACTGGAGTTAAGGGTAAAATAGTCTGATCAAATCTTCCTGGGAGCGCTGAGATATGATCTGACTCTTACATGCATAAATATAAAGAAAACTTATCCTAGGAAGACAGGAAATAAAAAGCAAAGCCATTACCTAAACCAGCTGTTTCCTTTCTCTGTCCTCTACCCCAGCCCATAGCCCATCTACACTGCCTAGATCTCTACCCTTGTTCCTTTTAAATTTCTTTTCTGAGAAACTCAAGAGAAAGAAAGGAAGGTGTACATTGCAGTAATGTAGATGAATTCACATCTAGATCCTTCACTAGATGAATTCACATCTAGATCCTGCCAAATGGTGGCCTTTCAATGAACTGTTTTGTTTTTCCAACATTCCATTTTCTCACCCTCTATATACATAATTCCTTAACATGGTGCATTTCTACTTTTCAGTAAACAATAGACAATACTTGCCTGCTCTGTGATCATAAATGCATCCCTTCAGAGATGTCTTAGAAAGACCTCCAAGGTACACATTTCAGAATGATGCTTCTTAAAATCAGACAGGGAACACGGAGCCTCAGATTCAGACCCCGGACCCCAACCACACCCTGTCAGACTCTGCAAGAAAAGTTCCCTCCACTCTCTTGAGGGAGGTGAGGAAATATGGCTTTCCCCTAGCATCTCTAAGGAGACATAAGGCCGCCTTTGCTGAAATGAGCTTTCAAGGATCAAGGTGTTCTCTCTTGAGGAAAGCTGCCTTGCTTCTCTCTCCCAGGGACCCACCTGGATGCTCAGGGCTGTGGATTCTTGTGGTGTTCACACCTTGTTCAGGTGTGAATAGCCTCTGAGCAGTACATGATGGTTCTTTCTCAAAGTCAACAATTAAATTAACAAATCACTGACTTTAACAGTGGTCAAAATACATTGAATCTAAACAGCAAATTTTTGGTACATCCAAATGGACTACTGAAGAAATGTTTCCTCGGAAATATGACTCCTTTCTATTGCTTTTGTCATTTTCTTTTTATTTTTCTTCTCTCTTTTTAATCCAGAGCACCACCGACTAAATTCCCTGCATTTTCACACTGTTCTGCTGGTTTATCATATTACTTTGGAGGAGGGTAAATAATTGATTAGATCCATTACTTCTAATTCCTATCTTTCAATTAGATATGGTCTGATAAGATTACACATAAACACTGGACAGACTGCATTTTGTACCCAGATTCCCAAGTAATCTAACCATAGCATTCTTTGAAAGAATTCAAATGATCAATTTGAGGTTACAGTGAAAATGATTTAGGGAACAAGAGATGAACTTTATTATAACGAGGTCCTTGATGGCATACGAGTAAACATTTGAGTATTTTGAATGTTTTTTGCAAAATAACATCTACTTTCAGCAGCTGAGCAATGTGCACCTTCTTTTCAGACTTTCAAAATCAGAGATTTTTTTATTCTCACTCTTTTCTATTACGGAAGTAGCTGTTAATAGGTTGAAAGGGTGACTGTTGTGTTAAGTGAAGAGCATCCAGAAAAATATGTGTTCCTATGGGCAGCAGTGACACAGGAGTGTTAACCAGATTCACAAAGTCAGCTCAAAGTCCTATCAACCTGATGCGCTATGATCCAAAATACACCGGGGTGGGCAGAGTTTGGAGCTGCCAGTCTGGACTGCATACCAGCTTCTTGAAGTTCAATGTCTCCTCTTCTTGTGGCTACTGGCTGGTGGCTTTGGAGCGTGACAGGTTGGTTTCAGTGGAAAACTTGAGTAATTACTTTATGCAAAGCAGTGGAGGATCAAGGACTCCATTCTGACTTGGGTGTAGAAATTTGGTATAAATGCAAACAGAGGTTGCTCTCCAAAATGCAAACAAAGAAAAAAGAACCCTGTAAATAACCTGAATGTCCAAAAAATAGGAGGGTAATTAATAAATGATGATGTCACTGTTTGATGAAATAACATGTTCATTCAAAATAATGCTTTCTAATCCCTGGTGACTATGAAAATATTAAGGCATAAGATTAAGTGAAAGAGACAGGATTCAAAACAATATATAATGATGATCAAAATTTTAGAAAAAGAAAATATGTGTGTGTGTGTGTGTGTGTGTGTGTGTGTGTGTAAAAACTAGAAGGAGATATATCAAAATTTGAGAAGATATGAGCTTTGGGATCATAGGAATTTTTCTTCTTCTTTATGTCTTTTCCAAATTTTCTATGATGAGAGTGTATTACCTTTTTTTAGGTCTTTTTTTTAACTTGAAGTATAGTTAATTTACAATGTTATGTTAGCTTTAAGTGTACAGCAAAGTGATTCAGTTATATATATATATATTCTCTTTCACATTATTTTCCATTATAGGTTATTACAAGATATTGAGTATAGTTCCCTGTGCTATACTGTAGGTTCTTATTGTGTGTATTACTTTTTATAGTGAGAAAAGAACATCCTAAATATCTTTAGAAAAAATCAGCGTGGAATAGATCTTTCTCTCCTGGCTTGTCCCACTGCTAGTCTTTTCCCCAGAGATTCCTCAGGCAATCCCCATCCCACTGTATCCTTCACGATGCCAGCAAGTTTTTCTTTCCAAAATACTAATCCTATTTTATCATTATCTTCTTTAAAACTTTCAGGGGTATCCCATTTCCCCAAAAACAAAAGAGTCCAGACTCCTTTGCCTAATTTATAAAGCATTCCCAACCTCTAGCCAGCCGATGATGCTTACAGCCAACCACCCCTCTGCAGTTCTGTTCCCCACTCCATCACTGGCCCCAACACACATCAGACACACATAAGCCACTGTGGATGGCTCTTGTGAACTCTCACCCCAGGGTTCCTTCCTCACTGGATTTCCTCTGCCCAAATATTGTGCCCCAACTTGCTACCTGTCAGACTCTTACTGATCTTTCAGTAATTACATTATTTAACCATTCCGCACCTCAATGTGTAAAATAGGTATAATAATAATATGGAATGTAGAGGGGACTAAATGTGCTGATACACGTTTGAAATAGTCCCTGGTACATAGCAATTGCTTCATAAATGTTAGCTATTGGAATCTGAAATGTCCTGCTGTGACCCCTACTTCTTCCCAAGTCACCCTCCCTACATGCCCACTATGTATGATCCACAACTCAATTTTAGCCTTCCCTGGGCTGCATATATATTAGAGTGATTATTTCTGTGCCTGTCTTCTCTGCAAAACTGGGACCACATCCGGGTTAGGGGCTAAATTATATTGGTCTTCATGGCCCCTGCTCTTGGCCCATCATTCATACTCAGGAATGTTTATCAAATTGAAGAGATCAATATCAAGCAGCAGCATTTTATTGTATCCTGATTCAAGAAACCAAATAAAATTAGACATTTTTAAATCATGCATTGGGATTAGATGGCATTAAATAATTGTGTTAATTTTATTAAGTGTGATAATGGTATCATGATTCTGGGTACCATGATTCTGGCTTTAAAAAGTCCTTATCTGTTCTCTGAAGTATTTAGGGGTGAAAAGTCTATGATATCTAGAATTTGTTTATAAATATTTCAGCAAACAAAAGTCAAAAATAAAGCAAGGGGCTGGCGGGAGATGGGACAAAATTGGCAAAATGTTGATCATTTTGGTGGCTGGAGGCGCATAGCTGGGAGCTCGTTATACTGCTCTCTCTGCTTTTGTGAATGCTTGAAATTTGCCGTAGTAAAAAATCACCAACAATGCTAGCAAATGAACCAAAGGATTCCCATAACAACAGTGAATGAAATCTCAAAATGCTGGTAATTTCACAAAAGAAAATCTATGTAAAAATTCGTTCAATAAGCACATGAATACCTGCCCCGTGTACGTGGAAGGTCCTTTTCTTGTCAATGATGAGTTAGAGTAACCCACCTAACTTGGAATTGGCACCCCCAGTCATCAAAAGCTTGCTTCTGCTGAGAAATGAAAACCAAAGACCCCACCTTTCAGGATAACTCAAAAAATGATAAATAATTAACGACAGTGAATCCTCTGCTAATATAAATGAAAATGGTCTGCTTGATTTACATGCAAGTGGTCTTTTTTTTCCAAATCTATCAATAGTGGAAAATCAATAATGGTGGTGAAGGAAGAGTGATTTCCAAAGCTTTTTTTTAATGTTAAAAGAAAATTAAAGCTCAGTGTTAATGGTTATCTATACCCCACCCTCCCAGGCCTGAGCCAAGTTTTAGGAATCAGAATCTCCAAGTAGCTGCTGATTCACCCTTTGACATCAGGCATGCCCCTGTGTCCTTGTTTCCCTAGAAGTGGAGTGAAAAGTGTCCAGCGGCAGGAGTATCCAGAGTCATCTAGATCTAAGCAGATGGGGGTCCCTCCAGTGCCAAGGGGAGTCCAGGGAAAGCAGCCCACAATCTCCATCTCAGATTCCAAAGTTTTATGCTCCCTCAATTTTCTCAGCCTATTTTCTTTGTCTCAGGGTAATAGACAATAGCCAAGAGCCGTGCACCAACAGGACCCTTTTGTGTGGATTCACCAGTTTGTGTCCCTTTATATAAACAAAAAGGGTCAGGTCAGGATACATTCTGGCTGTTGGCCGTTAAATACTGAAACTAGAATTATTAAGCATGGTGTGATCAGAGATAAGCAACGCCTTTATTGCAGGATTGGTAAAGTAGCTGTTATCATCTCACTTGTGTTAAGTATTGCAAAGTGCTAGGCACCCCATAACACCAATAAAAACCAGCGCCCTCCTCTAAAGCACTCTTTACTTGAAAGACACTTCAGAATCACCCATGATGAAAGGGCTGAAAGTGATTTCACTGTGGGGAAGAAATAATATTGAATTCTAATTTAAGAGAAAAAAATATATAGTTATATACACAAATATAGAAACTTTATTATTATTAATTAAACTCTCAAGTTCGCTACTGGAAATAATGACAATTTTTTTTTATAGACTCAGTTACTGAGTCCATAAAAGAAGGTCTATTGACAAGAAGGTCAATCCAGAGAATAAAATGAAGTTTCTGTTCGGAACCACATCCTATGAAACTGATTTGAGTTTTAACAAATACGGAGGGTATGTTTCCAACTGATCACTTGAAAATCTTTGAGGTGCCGCAAAGGAATAGACCATCAGTCATGTCCCATAGCTGCTTAACAATGAAGTCCAGGTTATCTTCCAATTTGAAAGGTATATTTCAGCTGGTCTGTCTTAAAATCAAGGCTATATGGCACTCACAACAATCCACCATGAGGGGCCCAACCAACTTGTTACTGCCAAGAGATGTAGGTAAATCCTCCAGAGCAGTTGAGATGCCATACAGGGAGGGAGAGGCCACGGGGCCAAAGTGGCTGCCATCTGTGTCAATGTGGAGTGGAGAGAGAAAAATGAATGGTGGGGTCCTATGTGAGATCCTCTTCACCCGATCAATCTAAAATTAGAAAAGCTCACGTGAGCTGCCTGTCCAATGGGCGATTCTAGGTGATCTGTGAGTTGCAGCACAGGGCAAGGATGAAGTGAGGCTAGAAAGGTACCAAGCATGCGAATTTTAAGGAAGCACTTGTTCTCTGAGCCGGAGGGACTGCCTCCTTAAATTTTGTGACCCAGTGCCTCTCTTGCCTCACCCTGGTCCTGACCCTGTGCTGCAGGTCATATGACTTAACAGTGCCGATGATTCTCTCAAATGCTTCCTGGAAGACCAGCTCATAGTACCTAAGCATAATTATCCTTATGAGCACTTATCCCAGCGCTCCATGGGATGGGCACGCTGCCAGGACTTAGGAGGACAAGCTTTCCCTCAGACACGAGAGGCATGACAGAGCCTCCCACTAAAGACCCAGACCCATACTCCCGAAATATGACTTTAGGGTCGGAGACTGTTGGAAGAGCCCTGACTCCCCTTGCCCTCTCCAGAAGGGGTGCACGGGAGAGCCTGAGATGGGCAGTGTCTCACTCCTACTAAGGCAGGACATTTACACAAAGCCCCAGTCGCACCTGATGGGTCATAAAGTTCATCATTGGCTCTCAGCCTGCATCCAGCATCCCCGGCAGTAAACTGAAGCACTTCTCCACCCTTACAAGTCCCTTAGGGTCCCCATTTGAGGTCATCCTAGTTCTCAACCTTGGGTTGCACGTTGGAACTACCTAGACCACATCACCAACAATTAAATCAGATTCTCAGGGAGATGAGCCCAGGCAACAGTAATTTTGAAGCTCCCCGGGTAATTCTAGAGTGCAGCCAAAATTGAGAACCACTATTCAGTTTGATTAAGATTATTCCAATCATGACAGGTCCCTAATGGGCCATCTCCCTTCCTAGAACATCCAGCGGTTTCACTGCGGCCTTGAGGGCCTTGAATTTATTATTAGACTTAATTGGATCAGATTACTCACCACCCCCACGTGAATGCAACCAAGCAGGCGTAAACACACACACACACACACACACACACACACATAAACACACTGCTTCTGGTGATGAATAGACAAAGCAAACACATTGTTGTGGCTAAGAAAATGGACCTATATTATGATAGGACCTATATTATTATAGGTCAGACTGGGATCCTAAGTCACCCTCTCTTTGCTCCTCCAGATCTAGGGTGACCAACCTGCCCAGTTTGCCTGGGACTGGCCCAACTTTAGCACTTTAGTTTCTCCCAGGAAACCCACAGACCCAGGCAAACCACAGGGGTTGGTCATCCTGTGATCCACTCTCTACCTATTTCTGCTCTCTGCCCAAGAAGCTGAGCTGAATGGAAAACAGCAAGAGTGCCCTTCTCTCTGGCTTCCAGTTGGGTTTGGCCAAGGGAGACACTTACATGAAATTAAAGACTAGGAAAACAGTGGGTTTATGGTGTTTGGTCCCCTGAATCATCACTCTTCTCAACACCTCAACTACTATCAGGCAGCCTCTCCGTCAGCTGCCTTCACCAGAACCTGGTAAACACTTCCTCCTCTCACTGTTTAGGCTTGGAGGCAGCAATAGTTCCCCACGTTTCCCAGCTCCAAAGTACTGCATTATCTCTTGTTTGTTTCTCCAGTCCTGCCTCCTGACTATGTAAACACTGTCATTATTAAATTGTCCTCACATTACCTGGTTTGAGGGTACCATCTGTTTCCTGCCAGTACAGTGATGGATCCACCCTGTATTCAGGAGGGGCAGGCCACTCTGCTTTGGAACCTCACTGGAGCATATGGGCTGGAAGAGGGACAGTTCCCAAAGGCAAAGGAGATGCCATTTCCAGGGCAAAGGTAAAGAGATGCTAAACAACAGAGAGCAAAGGGCAAAGGGTGAAACCTAGGCCGTTGCTACTCAGATAGTCATCGATGTACTGGTGCTGGTACATGGGCTAAGGTTGCCCATGCCGTAGTCAATGAGGAGATAAGAAAAAGCAAGATGAAGCATTTAGAAACTCTTACAGCAATTTCACATTGCTGCAAAAATTTAAGTGTTTTCCAAAATAATCAGTCCAGTCAGGTGTATTAGAAATTAAAATCTTTAAAAACTGTTCCTTCACAACAGACAGTTTGAGAAGCCCTGATGGAAACCAAGATGTTATACATGACGTTATGGGTAAATTTCAAGAACCTCTTCTATTGAAAAATTGACTTAGAAGTACATGTTCTTAGATAATACAAATAAAAATCAGTACGTACTGTGGGCTTACTATGTGCCAGCTGCTGTCTTCAATTCTTTCCATGGGTTTTCTCATTTAATCCTTGCAATCGGCCTATGGAATAGGTATTATTATCCCCATCTTGAGAAAGAGGAAACTGAATCACAGAGAATAAGGATGTGGTCAAGGCCACAAGTGTGCACAGCAGCACCAAGATTCATGTCAGGATTCAAAGCTGGGTTTGAAAGCACATAACCCCAGACTCTCCATAATGCTACTCTTTACCAAGTTGTTAATATTTATTTTTCACAATATCAACATAGTCAGAATAAATATGACATTTATATGTTTCTTTCTATTTTCCACCCTCTCTAGTTCTAATTTTGACCTGTATTAGGAGGGATATTTGAATCTCTCTTTTACTTTTAACTGAATCCCCTGCTGTATTTCTTCAAACCCTTCTAAAGCAGCTAGTAATGTAGCTTGAAACACCCTGGCACCATCTATATAGAGGAAAATATATCTTATTCTGATAAAAATTACTCAGCGCTTAATGGTATATTACTCAGACTGTCCACTTGGCTTCCCATATATTCTGCAGGAATTTCATCTGTAGTGTCAGAACTAAGTGTCTCTTTATGCCACCTCTAGTTAGGTAATATAAATTGGACACTTACCAGTGATCTGTAAACATCTATTGCATTCAGGTATATGATGGCAAATAAGTGCAAAGTTGCTTCAGAAATAAAGACGAGATCTGGACATCAACCAGTGCTTCAGGTTCTGTTGATACATGTGTTCAGGTCACTTCTATCTGTACCTACTGAAAGAGTAGCATGTGAGGGGGAAGGTTCTCTGCCACTGTTTCAGAGGAGACATAGACAGAGACACACAAAAGAACAAACTGTGACTTTTCAAACCAAGGTATAAACAACACCACTTCAATACCAGTCCAGCGATTTTCTGATACGTAACTCAGATAATACCACCAATATTCATCACCTGCCTACATACTCACAGTTTACAGTTTACTCACAGTTTACAGTGAGTTAGGCATTTTCATCACCCCTCTTTAACAAAGAGGTTGAAGTTCATTAAGTGACTTGCCCAAAGTCTCACAATGTGTAACAGCAGCTGTCCTCCAAACTTTTATTAACTTGTGCTTCCCATACACAGAGAAATATTCTGGCTTTATTATTCCATAGTCTATTTTATTTGCCAGCTATCACTGGTAACTTGGTTACAGTATGGAAACTTGGGGCGGGTCCCCTCTCACCACTTTAATGTTATTAATCTCTTGGGCTCTCCTTGCACATTTGTAGAACCATGGTGGGAGAGATGTGGATGAGCAGTGGTTAAGCCCAGCCTCTGGAGTCATGGCCTGGGTTGAATCATAGCTTTAAAAGTCCCAGCCACAAAAACTTGAGCATGTTCCTTAGCTTCTCTGTCTCCCAGTAGCCTTGTCTGTGAAATGAAAATGAGAAAATATATCCCACCATAAAGTTTGCAGTAAGGATTAATTATTACACGTAAAATTCTTAGAACAGTGTCTGGCACATAATAAGTGCTAGATAAATGTTAGCTAGTCTAAAGCATCCTTAAGATTTCTTCCATCAGGAAATTTCTGTACTTTTCTGAAGTTAAAGTAACAAGTTAGCACCTTAGAAAGACAATTATAAATTTTTTGGTCTATCATATTAGCTTTAGGGTGAAAGCATGGAATAGGCAAGTTGGGTGACCATATCCTATATTGAAGAAATCAGTACCGTTTGACAGCGGAAGTGGCACTATTAATAATTTCAATGGAACCATAGGTGTGATCTTGAACTGTACAAGACAAACCAGCATGTGTTTTTGTTCTCTGTATGGAGCATTCCAGGACTCCCACCTGCTCTGTAAATATCTCACTTCCATATGTGCTAAGATTGTCCTCTTTCCTCATACTAAGTTTGAATTTCCCAGCACATAAGATTTCCAATATCATAGTCATCCCCTAAATTAGAAACAAAACCCAGATATTTTTTCAAAACTTACATACTTTCTGCCTTATTAATCCCACTCCTTTTCTAAATAAAAGATTCTACTATGTTTAAAAATAACTACATAAATCTTGACATAAGCCTCGTGTCTTACACAAAAATGAATTCAGAATGGATCACAGACTAAAATGTACAGCATGATACTACAAAACTTTTTGAGAAAACATAGGAGAAAAACTTCCAGACCTAGGACTAGGTGAAGAGTTCTTAGACTTGAAACCAAAATTGTGATCCATAAAAGGATAAGTAATAAATAAGATGTCATCAACATTAAAAACTTTTGATCTGTGAAAGACCTACTAAGAGAATAAAGAACAAATTACAGACTGGGAGAAATATTTACAAATCACCTACCCAACAAAAAATTTTATCAAGAATATATAAAGATGTTTAAAAAAAAAAGAATATATAAAGAACTCTAAAAACATACATTATTCATCTACAGATGATTGAATAAACAAAATGTATTAGTACATACTACATTAAATTAAGTTAAAAATATACAATGGAATATTATTCTACCTTAAAAAGGAAGGAAATTCCAACATATCCAACAATATGAATGAAGTTTGAGGACATCATGCTAAGTGAATTAAGCTAGTCACAAAAAAGATAAATATTGTATTATTTCACTTACATAAGTCACCTAGAGTGGTCAAAATCATAAAAACAGAAAATAGAATTATGGTTGCCAGGGACTGGAAGGAGGAATATGAAGTGGTTTAACGGTATAGAATTTCAGTTTTGAAAGAAAGGACTTCTGGAGACTGGTTGTACAAAAATGTGAATGTACATAACACTATTGAGCTGTACACATAAAAATAGTTAAGATGGTAAATTTTATGTTATGTGTATGCTTCCACATAGAAAACACCACATTAAAAATAAACAATCCAATTTTAAAATGGACAAAAGACATGAACAGTCATTTTGCTAAAGAGGATACACAGATGACAAAAAAGCACATGAGGAGAGTGGCCAAGATGGTGGAGAAGGAAGACTCTGAACTCATCTCCTCTCATTGGCACAGCAAAATTACAACTATTTACAGAGCAACTATTGATGAGAAGGACCTGAGGACTAGCAGAAAATGATCTTCTACAACTAAAGGTATAAAGAAAGAACCAAACTTGAAGTCTCAGTAAATTTAAGAAGATTGAAATCGTATCAAGCATCTTTTCCAACCACGAATAGAAATCAACTACAAGGAAAAAAACTACAAAAAAAAAAAAAAGTGAGACTAAACAATATGCTATTAAACAACCATTGGATCAATGAAGAAATTGAAGACAAAATCAAAAAAATACCTGGAGACAAATGAAAATGAAAGCACAATGATCCAAAATCTGTGGGACACAGCAAAAGCAGTTCCAAGACGGAAGTTTATAGCGATACAAGCCTATCTCAGGAAAAAAGACAAATCTCAAATAAACAACCTAACCTTACACCTAAAGGAACTAGAAAATGAAGAACAAACAAACCTAAAGTTAGTGAAAGAAAAGAGATCAGAAAGATCAGAGCAGAAATAAACAAAATAGAGACTAAAAAAAAATGGAAAAGATTGATGAAACTAAGAGCTGGTTCTTTGAAAAGATAAACAAAATTGATAAAACTTTAGCCAGACTCATCAAGAAAAAAAGAGACCCCAAATAATTAAAATCAGAAATGAAAGAGAAGTTAAAACCAACACTACAGAAATGCAAAGGATCATAAAACATTACTACAAACAATTATACACCAGTAAAATGGACAACCTAGAAGGAATGGACAAATTCCTAGAAATATACAATCTCCCAAGACTAAATGAGGAAGAAATAGAAAATATTAACATATCAAATACCAGTAATGAAATTGAATTAGTAATTTTAAAAAACTCCCAACAAACAAAAGTCCAGGACCAGGTGGCTTCACAGGTGAATTCTACCAAACTTTTAAAGAAGAGTTAACACCAATTCTTCTCAAAATATTCCAAAAAATTCCACAGGAATGAATACTTCTGAACTCATTCTACCAGGCCAGCATCACCCTGATATCAAAACCAGACAAAGTCACCAAAAAAAAGAAAAAAGAAAATTACAGGCAAATATCATTGATGAACATAAATGCAAAAATCCTCAGCAAAACATTAGCAAACTGAATTCAACAATATATTAAAAGGATCGTACACCATGATCAAATGGGATTTATCCAGGGATTCAAGGTTGGTTCAATATCTGCAAATCAGTCAATGTGATACACCACATTAACAAACTGAAGAATAAAAATTATATGATTTCTCAATAGATACAGAAAAAGCTTTTGACAAACCTCAGTATCCATTTATGATAGACTCTCAACAAAGTGGGTATAGAAGGAACATATCTCAACATAATAAAGGGCATATATGACAAGCCCAGAGCCAACATTACATTCAATGGTGAAAAGCTAAAAGCATTTCCTCAAAGATCAGGAAAGAAGACAGGGATGACCACTCTAACCTCTTTTATTCAATGTAGTACTGGAAGTCCTAGCCATAGCAATCAGATAAGAAGATAAAATAAAAGGAACCCAAATAGGAAAAGAAGAAATAAAACTGTCACTCTTCACAGAGAACATGATAGTATATATATAAAATTCTAAAGACACCACCCAAAATCTTCTAGAAGACGTCAATGAATTCAGTAAATTTGTAGGATATAAAATTAAAATACAGAAATTTGTTGTGTTTTTATAACTAAAAATGAACCATCAGGAAGAAAAATTAAGAAAACAACTCCATTTACAATCACTTCAAAAAGAATAAAATTTCTAGGAATAACTCTAACTGAGGAGGTAAAACACCTGTACTGGCAAAGCTACAAGACACTGACAAAAGAAATTGAAGAAAACACAAACAAATGGGAAGATATACTGTGCTCATGGATTGGAAGAATTAATACTGCTAAAGTGGCCATGCTACCCAAGGCAATTTACAGATTCAGTGTAATCCCTATCAAAATACCAATGGCATTTTTCACAAAACTAGAACAAATAATTCTAAAATTTGTATAGAACAACAAAAGACTCCAAATAGCCAAAACAATCTTGAGAAAGAGGAACAAAGCTGGTGGTATCATGCTGCCTGATTTCAAACTATATTACCAAGTTACAGTAATCAAAACAGTATGGTACTGGCACAAAAACAGACACATAGATCAGTGGAATAGGATAGAGAGCCCAGAAATGAACCACACTTATATGGGCAATTAGTCTATGACAAAATAGGCAAGAATATGCAATAAGGAAAAGACAGCCTCTTCAATAAATGGAGTTGGGAAAACTGGACAGCTACATGCAAAAGAATCAAGCTGGAGTACTTTCTCATACCATATACAAAAATGAACTCAAAATGGAATAAAGATTTAAATGTAAGACCTGAAACTATAAAACTTCTAGAAGAAAACATAGGCAGTACACTCTTTGACATTTGTCTTAGCAATATTTTTTTCAGATACGTCTCCTCAGGCAAGGGAAACAAAACAAAAATAAATAAAATGGACTATATCAAATTAAAAAGCTTTTGCATGGCAAGGAAGCTACAAACAAAATGAAAAGGCCACCTATTGAATGGGAGAAGATATTTGCAAATGATAAAATCCAATAAGGGGTTAATATCCAAAATATACAAAGAACTCATACAACTCAACATCAAAAAAAAATTTTAAAAACAGCCCAGTTAAAAAATGTGGAGGGGACCTGAATAGATGTTTTTCTGAAGAAGACATACAGATGGCCAACCAGCACATGAAAAGATGCTCAACATCACTAATCATCAGGGAAATGCAAATCAAAACCACAATAAGATATCACCTCACACCTGTCAGAATGGCAATGATCAAAAAGACAAAAAATAACAAGTGCTGGGGAGGAAGAGGAGAAAAGGGAATCCTTGTGCACTGTTGGTGGGAATATAAATTGGTGCAGCCGCTATGGAGAACAGTATGGAGGTTCCTCAAAAAGTTAAAAATAGAACTGTCATATGATCCACCAATCCTATTTCTGGGTATTTATCTAAAGAAAACAGAAACACTATCTTGAAAAGATATATGCACCCCAGTGTTCATTGCAGCATTATTTACAATAGGCAAGGTATGGAAACAACCTATGTGCCCATCAATAGACGAATGGATAAAGGAGATGGGATATATATATATATATCAGCCATAAAGAAAGAATGAAGTATTGCCACTTGTGACAAAATGGGTAGATAGACATAGAGGGTATTATGCTAAGTGAAATAAGTCAGAGAAAGCCAAATACTGTATGACTTCACTTATATGTGGAATCTAAAAAACAAAATAAGTGAACAAACATAACAAAACAGAAACTGACTCATAGATACAGAGAACAAACAGGTGGTTGCCAGAGGGGAGGGGAGTGGGGAGATGAGAGAAATAGGAGAGGGAAGTTGAGAGGTACAAACTTCCAGTTACAAAATAAATGAGTCATGGATATGAAATGTACCAGGTGGGGAATATTATCAATAATTATGTAAATATCTTTGCATGGTGACAGGTGATAACTAGACTTACCATGGTGATCATTTTGAAATATATAGGAATATTGAATACATTGTGTGCCAGGAACTAACATAGTATTGTGGGTCAATTATACTTCAAAAACAAACAAACCACAAACAAACTCATAGAAAAGAGATCAGATTTGCGGTTTTCAGAGGCAGGGGGAAGGAGGAAGAGGGAATGGGATGAAGGTGGTCAAAATGTACAAATTTCCAATTATAAGATAAATAATTTCGAGGGATGTAATGCACAACATGATAAATATAATTAATATCGCTGTATGTTATATATGAAAGTTAAGAGTAAAGCCTAAGGGCTCTCATCACAAGGAGAAAATTGTTTTTTTCTATCTGTTTAATTTTGTATCTATCTGAGATGATGGAGGTTCACTAAAATTATTGTGGTAATTGTTTATTGATGTCTGTAAGTCAAATCATTATGCTGTACACCTTAAATTTATACAGTGCTGTATGTCAATTATATCGCAATAAAACTGGAAAAAAAAAGCACATGAAAAGATATTCAACATTGCTAGCCATTAAGAAAATGTAAATTAAAACCACAAAGAGCTGTAACTCTAGTGAGTAAAGACAAAGTAGGTGGCTACTCTTATAATGTGATTTACTGGGGCAACCATATTGCATTGAGGAAACGGTACCTTATGAAGATGGAAGGGGCCCTATTCATAAATTCAACAGAACAACAGGCTTAATCTGAGATTATCACAGACAAGCCTATTAGAATGAATAAAAATTAAAACAGTGCTGATAACAAATACCAAGTGCTGAGGAGGATGTGGAGAAAGTGGATCTCTCACACGTTGCTAGTGGGAATGTAAAATGGTACAGCCACTCTGGAAAATAGTCTGACAGTTTCTTTTAAAATGAAAGATAGATTTATCACACAGCCCAGCAATTGTACTCTTGGGCTTTTGTCCTAGAGAAAGAAAAACTTATCTTAACGAAGAGAATTGTTAAATAGGGTGCCACCAATACAATGGAATATTAATTGATTATTAAACCAGACAATTACGATGGTTGTGTAGAAATAGATTTTAAATAATTCTGAAATAAAGCTAAGTTTAAAAATGCAGAAATAGAAACACCATACTAGCATGAAGACTTACAGGGAATAAGCAGAAAGAAAACAGCTAGTGTGTCAGGATGGTGGGATGAATTAGGGTGCTCATATCCATTCTTTTTTTTTTTTTCAGAAGATTCTGTGCTGTTATTTTTATATCCTATGTTTTTAGAATCATTAACAGAATACAACCACCCAAAGAGAGACTTCCTGAGAGGGAGGGGCTTGTCTGAAGGGCCTCCTGATACTCTGGTCTCTCCCTTTGAGAGCATTCATCAGAACGATTTTTATCAGATTAGCTGGGGTTGGGGCCAACAGCCTGTGGATTAGGGCACAGATGAGAAGGGTATCACGGAAGACAGAAGAAAGCCAGAAACAACACAACTGCCTGAGCTGCATGATGAATTGAGTAGATATAGAAAGGGACTTTGAGGAAAGGGGGTAAAACGATGAATAGAAAGAGAAGGGTAGGGTTTCAACCAGGCGGGGCTGAGTCATCAGAGTGTTATCAGTCAGAGCCCTGAAGGGCAGCATCTGAAGACACTGAGCACAGGTAGGAGACCCAAAGGATGAAGCTCCAGGAAGAGGACAAGGAGAAGGGAGGGAGGGAACAAGCGGGACAGGATGGGCGTAACACTTTCTATTTTCAGCATTACAGTATAATCATAGCAAATCTTACATTCAAGTTTCTAATAACATAAATAATTAGAAGAGATAATAATATCCTTTGTTAACACAATTCATTATTCTTTTAGTTATTTTGATTTCCGTGCACAGGCTATAAGCCTGCAGGGAACCTTTTAAAAACCAAGCTATTAATTACTCCTTCCACATGAGGGAAGGCATGAAAGCACAAATTCAGAAACAAAGGGCATCATTTTGATGAGATGATCTGTCCAAACACACCACGGGTCACTATTTCAACTATGCCCCCATTAACGCCCCGGGTTTACTTGCCGAGTGTGGAATGGCTTTGCATTTAGATGATCTAAGGAAGAATTGGGTCTCTGTTGCTCCTTGTGAAGTTACTTCATCTCTCTGAACTTCAGTTTCTTCATGTGAAAGTTGTGAGGATGAAAGGAGACAGAAATACACACACACACACTAAAGCACCTGGTGTCTGGTATATATTAGGTACTCAATACACATCAATCCCTTTACTCCTTTCCTTTCCTCTGTCTCCACCCTGCCCAGTCCATCCCTAATTGCAGCAAACACTGCCCACTCCTGCCTGAACTCACCACGCACATGGCCTCCAATTGCAAGCACTTGTGACTCTGAGGGGTTTTTTATGTTTGCTTGGGGGCTTGGTTTGTTTGTTTGTTTTTGATAGGCTCTCTGCAGGTATGGGGCAGGTCAGAGGTGTCAGGGGTTGCCACTCTGAAAACAACCCTCGGTCAATATAAATAAGAGTTGGAGGATAAATACTTGAGTCTCCTTACCTCCCAAAAAGAGCAAGTCCGAGATGTACTCTAGATTGTCTCCCAGATGTCCCCATCAGGGATGGGCCCCACTTGTCACAGCAGTAATTTGATCACAACATCCTGTGTTGGTTTCTTCCCTTCTCTGTCTCAAGTCTTCATTCCCCTTTCGGTCCCTCCTGGTATCATCTCCCAAATAAATTATTTGTACTCAAATCCTTGCCTGAGTCAGCTTTTGGTGGAACTCAACCCAAGATACTGACACTCAAGCAACTATTTTGGCCCCTCTTGTACCTGAATGGATAAGACACACTCAAGATATCACTTGATACTGGTCTGAGTAGTGTTCATTCACTGGCTCCAGTGTCCCAACACTAAACCGTTCTGCAGCCCCTTACAACATCTTTGTTTCCAACTACTCTTCCGAAACTACTTTCTCAAAAGTTTCCAACAATCTCTTAATGGCAAAAATCACAGCCCTGTGATCCTTGTCAACCTCTGCAGAGCTCAACGCTAATGTCAACCTTTACTTGTAACCCTCTTCTTCTTTGTGGTGGAATTCATTCCCTGGTTTTTCAATCTCTGTCATCTCCTTTTGGAACCCTCTCTGGATCCCCTTCGAATGCCTGTGCCCTAAGTGTAAGCTTTCAGTGTATCCCGAATTTGCTTCTGATGTTATAACCTCCTTCGAGACAGTCTCATCCACTCTGATATCTCAAATATCTCCTTTCTACAAATGGCTCCCAAGCCTACATCTTTAACTCAATCTTCCATCCTCTCGGCTAAACTTCAGATGCAAAGTTCTGCTAAACATCTCCACATAGAAATTCTCCCATCACCTCAAACCTAATATGTTCTAAACTGAACTCTTTATCTCCCCTGATAAGCCTGCTCCTCGTCCTGTGATCTCTGCCTCTGTTAAGTTACCTCCACCTCACAGGCATGCTGTATTTTGAAGTCCTCCTTTTCACTCAGGCCTCCTATCCAAGCAGTTTCTCTCAAATATGTCAGTTCCTTTCAATTATCATTAGTTCAGAGTTTCACAATCTCTCATCAAGAATAATGTAGGTGCTTCCTAATGAAATGCAGCAACTCACCACTCACTACACATTCCTCTACGCAATCACATCACAAAAATCCCTTGAGGCGGGTATTATCATTATCCCCATTTTACAGGTAAAGATATTGAAGCCCAAAGGGGTTTAGAGGGCTATTCAATGTCACGCCAGCCAGTATGTACCCAGTGCAATCCAAACAGACTGATAAATCAGCTAGAAAATTTTTGAAGAATTTCCATCATGTTAGATGACCCTTTGGGTGGATTGTAAAGGTCTTCATGCATTTTATGCACCCGGGGAGAGTTAACTTTCTCTTGCTATAGTAAATGCAGTCCCAAAGAGGGTGGAATGTCATTTGGAGCATGGACTCTGGGCATGAAATCTAGATAGACTCTGGTCTAAGTTTAGATCCCAGCTTTGCCATTTACAAGCTCCATAACCCTGGGCATATCAGTGATCTCTCTGAGCCTCCATTTCTCCATCTGACAAATGAGAGTAGTAAAATTTACTTCAGAGAACTGTAATGAGGATTAAATGAAATATTGGAAAAGAAGTATCTGGAGTGTTCCTGGCATATTGCACATGCTCTGTAAGCGGTAATTATCATCATCATTATTCTGTAAAGCTACTCTAAACCAGACCAAAAAAACAGAAATATAATGAGATGATGTAAGGACAGGAGAAATAAATTGCTTTTTTAAAAAATATTATTTTGGAACAAATAAAACATACAAGCAAAATCTCAAACCTGAACAACCACTTAGCAATCCCAAACTAAGAAATCACGTCCATAAAGGCAGAATCTACTAAAGCAACATTTTATGTGGCTGTGCATCTATTTACAAATCATTGCCATTGTCTCTGAAAATTAAGAAATACAGTCTTCCTGTGATTTGGATTCTACATGACTTTGCAATTTTCACAAAGTTTTCCCTTCCCTTCTAATCACAAAAAGCCGTTTCAGATCACCGAAAAATGGCCGTAGTAGACCGCTAGGATCTGAGGTTGGTCTTAGCACTCACAGGTACCGGTGGGAAGACTCCATGGTACTGTCAGTAGAAGGGCCGTGCTCACATGACAGTCCTGAGTCTATGGCTGCATCTTTTTTTTTTTTAATTTTTGGCCGCACCACGTGACTTGGGGGATCTTAATTCCCCAACCAGGGATCGAACGTGGGCCGAGGTCAGTGGAAGCGCGGAGCCATAAGACCGCCAGGGAATTCCCAGCGGCTGCATCTGTGATACCAACCACGTTCAAGAGCCCATCAAAGAGAAGTCTACTTTCTGGGTAGTATGTTAGTAGGAGAAGGGCATTCAAACTGGAAAAATATTGACACGATAGTGTTCTTTATGTGGTTTAAGGGAGAAGTCAGCAGAGAGATTATGAAACGTAGATTCCATTCTGAAAGAAAAGTGAGGCTTGAACTACAGTGAGAGAAGTGCCAGTCCCAGGGGAGTGTGACAGAGGGCAGTCCTCTAGTTCACTGGGATGGAAGCGGGGACGGGGAGTAAATGTTACTGAAGATGACTAACTTGGACATTGTCTCATGGTGGAAGGGGTATTTGAGGTTATAAAAAGGTTCGGAAAACATAAATCCATTAAAGACATACAATGCCCACCACCTCAAAAAACATCTGAAGGAGTTCGACCTAAAATGGGATGTCTATGTTTTGGCAAGTCCAGGAGTAAAAAGAATGCTTCCATTGGGTCTGTTTTATTCTCTAATGCAAAACCTAGGCTTGCTTTCTTTGAAAGTTCAGTAAACTATCCCTACAAGTCCAAACATAGTCTCTGCCTTGGCGGGGAGGGGTGGGGAGAGACCTCTGCATAGTAAAATCTGGAGACAGGGGAAGCCAAGAGAAGATGGTGACACAAACAAAGCACTTTCATCTTCAAAGCTCTTTATAAGTGTTAATTAATTAATCCTTCTTACACCCATATAAGGCAGTGAGAACAGATCAAAGAGACTCTGGGCAGAACTTGGCAGGATGAGCTCAGGGAGGCATATAACCCACTTATAAGGGCGTTGAATTAAAAATAAGGGCGATGAATTTTTCCCAGTAAGAGCTCTTCCCCCGTAAGTCCCCCTCCCTTTAAAAAATTCACCTTGAGAAGATATTCTAGATGAGAAAGATAATGTAGTAATAGGAAAGAAACCTTTATTGACCCCCCTGCCACTTTCTATAATTTCTATAATTAGAAAAGAAGATAAATAAGCTTTAATCCAAATAATCTTCATTGCTCCTGAGTTCATTAATACCACATCCCTTAGTAAGGAAAAAGAATCTGTTACATCAGAAAATGCCAGAAGATCAAGGAGAAAACAAGATTCAGCAGGAAACCAGAATTCAGATTGTTGGGGACAAGCTTACATATGATAATGAAACTGGTTAGTTCATCGCTCTCATGACTTTGCTTGTTTATTTGTTCACAACTATGTGACAATAGATCTGGAACCCAACAGAACATTCAAATATTTTTTAAGAACATTAAAAAAATTCCAAAATTTCAAAACTAGGTACTAAGTATGAAAAAAATTGCACAAAACATATTTACCAATGTCCTTTAAGAAATTGACTTTTACCACATATATAAGTATATATATGATGAATTAAATACACATTATCAAAAATACAAATGTTAAAAAGTTCAGTAAAGAAGAGGTAGTAAATATGATCACTGGTCAATAACCTACACATGTATATACTCTCTCTGTATATATTTAGTATAAATGAATTGGAAGAGCACAGTCAATTCTCAATAAGACAAGTTTCCATTATGGTTTGAAAGAGTGTGAAAAAAATGAAATTAATTAATATTGGCCAAGAATAACCATCCTCCCCTTTGTGATAATATCTCCAACCAAATTAACTCTGGTCCTTTTCAGGAATGCTAATGAGAAGTTATAAGGCAAAGGGGATGGAAAAGGAAAGTATATTTTGAAACAACCTTCTTTGCCAAAGGCCCTAAAATAGACAGCTTACAGACATCATAGGAAATTCACACAACTTTTCAGGGCAGGTCAAATATTTGGAGGTTTGCAGATATGTGGTCACTTCTCTAACTTCCCATAAGTCACTCAAATAACCAGATGGGTCTGAAAATACGAGCTTTACAAATGGGACTTCCTGCTCTGAACTTCGACCTTGAGACTCATTCCCTTCCCCCCTACCTCCAACATGCCCAAGAGTCTTTTGCCCCATACACCTACACTCCTCCTGTTTCTGGGAACAGCAGATTCCCTTTGGGAACCACTGTTCTCCATTCTTTCTCTAAAATGGTCTCTGGAGTAAGCCAACTCCTATATCCCTCCAATCCAGGGATGGGCACCGTTCCCAAATCTGACCAATCACTGTAGCTCATTCCCTTGGCCATAGTGACTGGTTGAGGAATAAGCATGTTTCTCAGGTCAGTCCAAGAAACGTCAAACCTGGGGCTTGAGAATACAGCATTCTTTTCCACTAGTGTGTGCTGTGTTTGCCCTGAATGTGGAGATTAAGACACAAGCCAACACAATATACACGTTAATTTGAAAACAACTGCCATAAGTCTCTCTAAAACCATCTTTATAACTAATTTATGTTAGAAACATGTTCATATTTCAAAAGTGAATTTATTGAGAAACTGGGTAGTGTGTGAAGTAAACATGCATTATCGAACGACACAAATGTTTAAACGTTCAGTAAGAAGAGATAGTAAATGTGATCACTGGTTGATAATCTACCTCTATACTTAATACTTGAATAAAATGAAAAATGGCTGAAAATAGCTTCCTGCACTTTACTTGTGGCTAGGTAAAGCATTCCATGTCAACAAAAAAAAGTGATGAGGAGGATTTTTTTTTCCCCTAACAGAGGGCTCCATTAAGTACTTCAATTTTGTGGGCTTCAAACATATGATAAATGGGAGGACAGTAGGCAATTGGGGTTTGGCACTATGTTTCCAAGTGCTTATTGTTATATTTTTGGTTGAATAAAAACTTTAGTGATACTTGACCTGAAATCCTCTTTCTTTAGTTATTTTAACACACATGGATAACAAGCAAAATGTAATTAGTGTTTTCTTACATATTTCATCAAAAAAAGATGTTTCTAAGATACATTTATAATAACCATACAATCACAACCTATTCAATTTTGAACCAGGAGTGAATTTTTGCCAAAGACAAGCCAAAATGGAAGGTCAAAGATATGGCCAAAACCACAGATAAGCTTTTGAGTTAAAATAGGGTCAGTCAATGAGAAAGGGCACATGCGAGCCGTTTAGGGTGCTGGAAAAGTTGCACATCTTGGTCTGGGTAGTGGTTACACAGCTTTATTTCTGTAAACATTCATCAATATTTAAGTACATTAATTGTATTTCATACATTTCAACTAAAGAACTAAAAATGAGGCCATTCTAGCTATCTCTATATAACAACGCTAACACAAATCCCTCCAAGAAAGGTAAAAATTCATAAAAGCATTGAACATTAAAAATAACAAATTTTTTCCAGAATCTGGGAAATATTTCTGGTGAAGACATGAGAGAATTGGAAACATGATCCATTGCCCACATACACTTTCCCCTTTGAATGCAATAGCACAGTCAGCTAGGCAGTAGATGGGAAGAAATTTAACACACACACATACACCATCTATCCTTAACTTGGTGATTGGATTTACACTACCAAAATCCTGAGCAGCCAGCTGGATCTACCTGATTGTGCTGGAATTACTTTCTGAGACTGAAAGTCATGACCTGCTCCAGCCCCCAACCTATTTCTAAGAAGAGCTAAATGCTTATGTGTCAATAAATTGAGCATCTTCATCTATGATTCAGAGCTTGATCTCACACATCCAATTATTCAGACACCACATTTCACCAAAACAGCATTCGAAGTAGGGGGTGGGGACTTCAACTTTATAAAGAGAGTGGTTTTTTGTTGTTGTTGAAAGAGAGAAGAAAAGGAGAGAAAGAAGAAATGAAATAAACAAAGTGAGAATTTTGAAGTTTCCTTTTTCCCTGCATGTCTCTATGTGTTTCTTACAACCATGGGGACAGTGGGATGTGATGGAAACAGTTCCAACTTAGATCCTGCCGAGAGTGGTTGATTCTGGCACAACTCATCATTATCTTTAAGATTTCAGGCAAGTTATTTTAACTTCTCTCAGCTTTCGTTCCTTCACTGGGGGAATGAGGAGTTGTGTGTTGTGATGTGTAAAAGCACTTTACAACTGTAAAGTGGTACAAAAATGGAAGTTTTCAATGCAGCAGCTAGGGAGATCCTACGAAATCATGTCAGATCATGTCACACCTCTGCTCAAAACCTTCCAGAATCTTCCCTTCTCACTCAGAGGAAAGACCCATGTCCTGCCTCAATTTCAAAGCTCCTTCCCCCAAAGCTCTGCCCTCACTCCTCTCTGCTCCAGCCTCAGCAGCCCCCGAGCTCCACCCAGACCTGTTCTCACCTTGGGGCCTTTGCTGTTCCTTCTGTCTAGAATGTTCTTTCCCCAGGAGCCACAGGCTTGCTTCTTTATTCCCTTCAGGTTGCTACTCAGAACTTCGGTTCTCAGGGAAAACATTCTTGGCCACGCACCTAAAAGTCCCACCCTCCCTCCAGACTTCCTATTCCTCTCCCTGCTTTACTTTTTCTCCTTATCATTTAGCATTATTTATCTCATTCATTATCTCCCCACTAGGTTTCTCAAGGAACATACCCAGAGAACACTACCAGCTGGAATGCTAGAACAATGCGTGGCCTATGATCGGCACTAAATATATATTTGTTGAATGAATGAACTTATTACCCACAGCATCCTCTCCTCTTCTTAACCCTCTCCTTCATTTTTTACCCTTTTTCTGAAAAACCCTAAATCTTGTTCATGCCTCAAGGCTCATGCTTTCACCTCCTTAGTGAGGTCTTCTTCACTTAACTCCCTTCTTCCTCTTCCTCATCCTTAGTAGATCAATCCATCCCTTTCTGTCTTCCCCCATAGTGTATGGTTTACAATTCTTGTCCAGCATTTAGGTTTATCACATTGTATCACAGTTTCTGTGATCATCTGTCCCCATCCCACACACGGTGTTCAGGGTAGACTGTCCATAATGATCATTTCAACTACCACAGTCCCTAATACATAGCAATCGCTCAATAGAAGATTGTTAAATGTATACGTATGTATCTCATACATTTTATTTGTTATTTCCATTGGAAATGAAGCATGCAGTTTTCGGCCAATGTCTGGTTCTGTTTTACAGAAGATTATAGCAGCTCGCACACTCCTTGCTGCCCCCTCACCAACTCTAGGTAAGAACATTGAAAACTACCACTGCTTTCCATGAGGATCGTTATTCTCTCCAAACACTCCGTTGTGCTCTTATTCTCACATATTCCTTCTTATCAACCCCATTGTGATTAGGTACAGAAAACTGGGGATTTTTATAACTTTCACAGCATGTAGAAATATTTAAAATAAAACATGTAGGAGGAAAATTAAAGAAAGATGTACTTCCAGAGAAGTATGTAGGAAAATAAAGATCTTCTTCAAATGAGACATCTCTGTTTAAACTCTCCAGCTAATTCAAATATGGCTCTCATTTTCAATGACATCAATTCTTGAATTCTAATCTCCTCTTAACCTATATACATAATAACTGTTACAAACAAGAGAAACCAATGACTCTTTTTATAGCATCTTCATACAAAACCTTCAAACCATTTGTTCAGATGACTGATCTCAGCAAAGTGGGTGAAGGGCATTAATAGACATTTGAGAATCCCTGTAAATCCATCATCCTGAAAGACAGCGCAGTGCCCACGGTGACACCAATGGGAGTGAAATGAAATATGCCATTGACTCTCCAGAGGTTAATCGATCATATTTCTGGTGCTACTTGGTTTGACATAACCAAATTTGCACTGAAAATCAAGTCATCTATGTTTGTTCTGGTCAACTGAAAAAATTTAATTCTATTTGACCTTTCCTGAGGTGCAAAGAAAAACAGATTCTTTTTTGAGCTGGACAACCCACTTTTATCTCTATTACAGACACCTGAGCAATCCCAGCTCTGCTCTAATTCAAGAGCACTGAATGGCCCGTGACAAATCTACTCACTTGCTATTGGGCCCCCAAAGGCAGGAAGACTGGGGAACTTTATTTGTTTTACTTTGAGATGATAAAGGAAAAACTTTTTAAGGAAGATTAAAGAGAGAGAAGACAAGAGAGAAAGAGTGATATGATACCCTGATTCACCACATATCAAGGCAGAAATAAATCTAGAGAAATCATTAGATTCCCACAATCAACCAATTTTTCTCACAGAAAAGGTTGCCAGAGTCCGATTCTCACAGTGGCTTCCAGAAAGCAGACTTGGCCCTCTGCTTCGATTTGTTTTTATTAACTTAATTTAGAACTTACTGGAGGGATGCTACTTTTTTTACAGAGGCTTTCTTCCCAGAAACACAGTGTATTTGAAGTTGTATTTCAATGGCTGTATACAAAGGGATTTTTCTTTCTCTTTCTCTCCCTTTCATGAACACACTCTTGCTCTCATTCTCTCTCTCACCAGTGCTCTGAATATCCTTTGTTGGATGTTTCAAACCTCTAATTTTTCACATTGTCCTGGAGTGTCCCATGTTATAGGAGAACTCCTTCCCAGGGAAGAAATCGGGCCTGCTTCTCTGAGGACAATGGGTGAATTTGATACATTGAAAGTGGGAATAAATTTTTGCAGCCACTATTCAAGAGGAAAGTAAGTCAACTTGACATCAAAGAGCATGTGTGTCCACTCATTTTGGTAACCAAATTGCTAACCAAGCAAAGAGAATGAGTACCTGGAACGAAAAGTATTAGTCTACGGGGGGAAAAAGCCATTTGAATATGATACTATAATGTATATTTCACATACAGTCTTTGGGGATCTCAGGCTTATCACACATGTGATGTGTACTCATGGAAGGCATCAAAAAAAAGAAAAAAAAAAGGTTTTTTTAACATTTGGTTCTCACACTTGGTTCTTCCTCTGTATGCGTGTGCAGAAACTAAATCAAGCTCTTGGTTGTGTCGACAGAGATAGAAAAAGGTGGGTAGGTGGGGTTAGAATTTTCTTCCTTTTGCCATTGTACTTTATACGATTTTTCTTTTCCTTAAATAAAAAAAGGTCTTTATTTGTGTCATTACTAATGCGAACTTTCCTAAGTTTTTACTGAGAGATAATTCAAAATGTCAGGTCAATGCTTAAAAAATAATAATAAAGCTTTAAGAAGACATGCAATTCAGTCAAACCTCTCTTTTTTTAATGTGTAGAGACTTGGGTGGATGGTGACATCCCTCACATCAGTCCTGCTTCACAATATAATTGTTGTAATTATCTGAGGAAGGGAGTGACATAAATGCTGATGATTTTAAATTTAAGCAATCGTCCACTTTAGAAAGGTTGGTCCAATATGCGTTCTATAATACTTAGGGGACCATTTTTACCTTTTAAATAAGTGTTAGCAAATCTATGCTGGAACTTTAACAATTTCTGAAACATCATCATTTCCTTGAACCTCTCAAGAACACCACGATATAATACAGATTATAATAATAGTAATTTAATATATATTCTATAAGTAATATATTATGTATGTTACATAATGTAATATGAAAATCTTGTATTAAACATTTATACTAGGTAAGAGTCTTCTAGAGCAGAAACAAACACTGATCAAACACTAATAAAAATAAAGTTAATATTTGTTTACATACTTTGAGCACTTACCATGTGCCAGGCACTGTCTGAAGCACTTTATATGTTTTAACTCATTAACCTTAATGACAACCCTGAGAAGTAGCTACTGTTATTTCCCCATTTTCCAGATGAGGAAATGAAGGTACAGAGAGTTTAAATAAATTTTACAAAGTGTTCTGTGACGAGACACTGTTATAATAATAGCTGACATTTACTGAGTGTATATCACATGGCAAACACTATGCTAAATAGTTTAACATACATTAAGTTTCTTAAACATCACAAAAATCCTCTGGGGTAGATATAGCTCTTGACCCTAATTTACACAAATATAAAGATCAAGTAGACTAAGTGATCCCAAATATTAAGTTGTATGACAACTCTCAAGTTCAAAGAGGCCTACTGTGGAAACAAAATCTTGTCCTGACTTTTCCTACAGAGTCCTCTATTATTAGAAAAAGAAGAGGGAAAAAAGTGCCCATCTGCTGTGGTCCTTTCTCTAGGGCCAGAATTGGGGCAGGTTCCCCTTTGTGTACATTATCTGGCTGAATGCTTCCAACAACCTGGTATGCAGGGATTATTAGTCCCATTTTACAGATGAGGAAGCAGTTTCAGAGTAATATTATTCAAGATCCACAGCTACTGAGAAGCAGAACCAGGATTCACACCCAAGTCCTTCAATAGCAAACTCCCCACGTAGCCACTCCATGGTTACCTCTCTAGGCTCTTGATCTAGAAGAACATTGAAGATCTTGAAGCACTTCCTATGAGCACAGTTTCCCTTGGTGTACCTCAAAGTTGGGGGGATAGAAATTGAGGAGAGTGAAGGAGGCAAAAGGGAATTATCCACTCTTTATTTCCATGTGTATTTTAGTGGTGATGACATGAACTAAAGCTATTTCAGTACATTGTGACGAACTCTAGCAAACCAAAATAAATGAGCTTTTATATGCATTAAATATGTGACAGATAGGACAACACTTCTGTGGGGGACAATCTTTTAAGTGCCTCCCAATATTTCTTTCTTCCTGATATTCATGCCCTTGTGCATTCCCCTCCCCTTGAGAATGGACTTGCTTCTAATCAATATGAATAAGGAACATGGCAAAAGTGATGGGAGGTCATTTCTGAGATTATGTAATAGAGGACTGTTACCTGTGTTTTGCTAGCATTCTCTCTTTCTCTTGCCTTCTTAGCTTTCTGCCCTTCATGAAGAGAACTGTCATGTTGAAGAGACCCATGTGTCAAGGAACTGAGAGGTGCCTCCAGCCAATGGCCGGTGAGGACCTACAGCCCTCAGTCTAACAGCCCACTAAGTACTAAGTCCTCCAACAACCATGTGAGCCAGCTTAGAAGTAGATCCTTCCCCAGTCAAGCCTTTGGCTTAAACCACAGTTCTGGCCAACGCCTTGATTGTGAGATACCCCAAAAGCAGACAACCCAGCTTAGTTCTCTTAGATTCTCAACCCACCATACAAACTGTGAGATAATAAGTGTGGTTTGTTTAAAGTTATTAAAATTTAGGGTAATTAAATCCACAATGATAGATAACATATAACCTTCTTCTCCCATAAAAAGTTCTTCCAGGGAAATATTTGAAGTCATTGTTAATTTGACATGACTCATTTCCATCTACAAGGAATGAAGAATAAGGATTTCAGAAATCTCAAAGGGTAAAGATAGCCATTCTGTTTTTATCACCTCACTATTGCTGGAAAAGTCTATAAGCAGTAGACTTAGGGCCAAAATACCTGGCTCTTCCAGGAGATCTAAATCAGTTATTCTCTCTGGGACTTGCACTGCTCTTTGATAAAGTGGGGTGAAGGTGCTTGTTAGGATTAGAGGTGAAATTCCTTCCAGCATGAAAGGGAAATGTGGGAGGATCTGCAAGTGCACTGAGGACTTTTAAAGGTGTGACTGTTCACTGATAAACAGCAGTTAGGAACGTTGCCACCTAATCAGTATATAAGACTTGCCTTTCTCCCTTAGAGTGGATAAAAACACAAAATGTGGCCCAATGAGCCATATCATTGAGTCAACATCTTGTTAGGACCCTACTTCAGACCAGCCAGTTCCAGCAGTGACCCAGTGGGCTGGCCACAAGCCGGCATTGATGTCCCCACCCCCAACCCCACCCCGTGTCTGGAGACAACCATGCCTTCATCAGGGAGTTCGTTCAACCCTCTGAGACACAATGGTACGCACATCAGATGTCCTCTGTTCATAAGTTATATGCTGTGTGACAAAATCATATCCCCAAGCTAAATCAAGGCCACTGGAAAAGGAGCTAACTCACTAGAAAACCAGGTATGGCCTGGAAGTAAAATATCTAAACAGCCATCATGTTTGAACAGTTTTATGCTTTACAGACACAGATGAGAGTTTTGTGAGTCCCTGGCATTGTAATGATTTCAAGAAGCCTAACTCTGAAGTTCTGAGTGACAGAAAACCCTGCCGTGAAATAGTAGCCTTCAATAAAGACATTCTTTTCAAGGTAGAGAATGATTTGGGAGAGATGTAGGGAGATCGTAAACTATTTCTAATCTATCTAGGGAAAAATCTAATAAAAAGCTAAAATTACTTCTTCTTATGATCTTCACAGTTTCACAGTTGGATAGACATCCAGAGATTCACTGTAAAGGAGTGGTGATTTGCCTTCGTTTCTATGTACGAACATATGCCTTTTCGATCACGAAACAGCCTGGTATATGATTTTGAGACTCAATAACTGTTAAGCATTTCATTTGTGTTATTTTGGCAGGCGTTGCTTCGATTGTCTTATTAAATCAGATTAGTTTTATAGTGTAAATGAAAGCAACACGGACACACAGGCAACTCAGGTCTCCATTGTTTCTTAAGTGAACAATATCCTTCCCTCTTTCAACTGTTTAGCAATTACACAATGAATCCAATCACTGTAGACAGCCAACACAAATAAGTCAGACATAACTGATTTCATATGAAGTAATAAATATGTAATGGACCTTTACCGCTTCTTAGCATGAATTCTGCAGGCAATTGACTCCATCCTCCTTTTCCCTCTTGTGTCTGGAAGCAGCTGAAAACAGCAGCCAAAAGAAAAACATACGGCGAGTAAGCCTTAGTTGGTGAACATTTATTTTGGAGACCATCAGAGAAATAATTTTGTCTGTGGTATTTTCCTAGCTACTGTTCAACAGCTCTATCATGCATGTCACTTCTAGTGTACAGTATACATCTCTGATGTTTAAAACCTTGGAATCAATTGTTCCTGGTTCTGAAATCTTTGAGTATTCATTTGTCAGTCTTTCCTTTCTTGATGTGTGAGGATTTCTTCTATGTAATCACTCTTTCAGACACGAGCAAGTGGTTACAGTATTAGGACAAATTCATGAGATCAAAACTGCCTGGAAATATATTGAAGTGTCTGATCTTGTTCCAGGAACTAACGCTTTGTTGAAATTCAATACAGTGTATTTTACTAGCATAAATTTAATGTACATTAACGGAAAGGGTTTGAAACAACAAATTTTAATGCTAATTTATAAGGTGCTATCTCCAGACACGGCTTACAGGATCCTCTTTAAACAATACTAAACTCCTACTACCACAAACACTACCAGAAATAATAGCAACATCCCTTACAACACTTTTGAATTTACAAAGCACTTTTATATGAGACTTAAAAGCCCTGTGAGAGAGATAGTACAAAACATTTTTCCAATTAGCAGATGAGGGAATTGAGACCAAGAAGGGTAAAATCACTGGCTTATAGTTAGCAAAAGGCAGAAATGTAATTAGAATCCAGGTTCTATAGCAAGAAAATCCAGCATGCTTTATAGGATAAGAGGACCAAACTTAATCTAAAATAGAAAAGCAAAATAGCAACAATAATAATGTTGACATTTTTCTCATAACTGGGCAAGACTAAAATAGAACATGGGTAACATTTGAATGTAGCAATTGGGAAGAGATGAGGTTCATTTGGCAATATGAGTAGAGATTTTCTATCTAAAAAAAGCACTGAGACTCATCTATGGACCTCTTGGTCCTCTCAGTTTCCATTAGCTGCAAAGGAGCCAGCTACCTGAAAAGTTACCAATAAGCATCTCTTAGTGGGACGCAGAAGGTCGATGCATTCACTTGACTGTCTTCAGCTTTTGTGATCATAATCCCTGAAACATGTTCAGCTCCTTACAATTGACCAAGCACTGCCCTATACGTGATTGTATTCAGTTCCCACAGGAACCTTATGAACAGGCCAGAGCGGATTCCATCCTCCTCATTTATTCCTCCTCATTTATTCCGTGTCACTCATCCGTGCACTCAGTTAGTAAATCACAGGTGGTGGGTTTAGAATTTTAGATTGCCGATGCCCTGTCTGAAGCTGATCTGTCTATAACAGAGCCTTATTAACCACTCTATCAGTCAGGGTCTGATCAGGAGATAGTTTGCCAAGGTTACTTGAGCAGAAAGAGTTTAATTATAAAAATGAAGTAGGTAAGCAGTGACATCAGCCAAAATAAGACATCAACCAAATCTGTCTTGCTAAGAGATGCTTATTGGGAGTATTACAGGTAGCTGGCTCCTTTGCAACTGCGGAAACTGAGAGGACCAAAAGATCTATATTTGAGTCTCAGTTCTTTTCTTTTTTTTCTTTTTTTTTATTGGAGTATAGTTGCTTTACAATGTTGTGTTAGTTTCTGCTGTACAGCAAGGTGAATCAGCCACACGTATACATCTATCCCCTCTTCCTTGGATTTCCTTCCCATTTGGGTCACCATCCGTTCTTTTCTTACATAGAAAATCTCTACTCATATTTCCAGAGGATCTTTATCTCCTAGATACTCTTCATCTACCTCCATAACTGAAAAGCCAGAAAAAGAACACTAAAGTATCACAGAGGTAACAACTGAAGGAAGCAGCTACCACCCCTAGGACTGGGAGAACAAAGGTTGGAATTCTGAAATAAAATTATTAAACTTCTAGAATCTTGGCAAGGAGCCCTATAGAAGGGGCACAGACCTCTGAGGAAAAGTCACCGTCCATCAGGTACTCTTGTCTTTAAGGGGTAAATGAGGATGGTTCTAGCAAAGCTGCAAAGTTGGAAAAGCTGCAAATTGGACTCACCAGCTGCCACAGGAAAACCTTGTCACTACTGAATTAAGAAGCATTGCTAGGGTCACCCTCACAGAAACTAGAAGCATAAAGGAAGAAGCATTCTCTTCTTTCTCCTCCAGACTTGCAACCCGTCCCTAGTGTCCCTTGTTAGCACAGCATAACAAAGAACCAGCTGGCAAAACAGAAGTATGATTTGTATGGTCCCAGCTCCAGCACCACCTAACAGAGGATAAAAATGTGGGTTGAGGGCTTAGAGACAGTAGCTACAATCTGACACCATCCACACCTCTGGTTCTCCGCCGCCATACATGTCCTCTACAGTTATTTGAACTTCCATACCACAATAAAAACGAGTCTATGCTTCAGTCTGCCAAGATACGACCATTTTCCTACAAAGACACTCTCACCCTCTTCCCCAAATGAGGAGACAGAAAGTCCTGAGAGGCTTTGCATCCATTTCTGTGCTATGCCAGTTACCCCTCAATTTCAGTCAAGGTCTTTTCTGGATATACTTTTACTTAATCACTAATTTGTAAAGTTAACTTCCAACAAACCTCGTGTAAAATAGTAAGAGGCAGGGGAGAGAGAGAAGATGAAAGTAGATAATACACATGTAACAAGTAAAAAAGAAAATACCTATATTTTCTATCACTGTTACTGATCACGAGGTCATAATGCATATTTGTAACTGCAGCTGGGATACACCCTTTGATCAACACCATCCTGATTTTTTGTCCGCATTCCCAGGTTAGCACTACTGGAGAGAGAACATTTCCAAAGGCTGCCAGAGGCTGATATCATTTGCATCTGTGGTTTAGAAGTTTTGTGGTTAATTTTTATATTTAGATATTTATTCTCTGTAATTTGCAGAGAAGCATTGAACCTCATTCTCTGGTCCCCAGTTCAAATCCCAGGTCCCTATAATTCTGCAGAGAGAGAGAGTCTGGGAACAAAATATTCAGAGACAATTATAGGGTCTTATTAGAGAGGGGGCATAGTGAGGTGGAGAGGTTTGTAGAAGCTTCTGTTCCCTCTGGGCTTCAGAGGAGAAGCTCTGGGTTCCGAATCTCCATTTCCATCCAGTGCTGGCTGCCAGAGACCAAAGGCCCCTCCCATTGCCTCACCCTTACCCACACTCTGACTTCTGGCAGCCAGCTTGTTCCTACGTGCAGAGAGCCAGCTTGGACAGCTGTGGAAGTGCCATGCCTGGCATTTGAGAAAAATACCAAAGGGAAGATATCAGAAGGATGGTCCCATTCCCTGCTGCCACTTTCCTAACTCACTCTCCGTGTCTCACACTCTTTTACCTCGGTTATTGCAATAGATTTTTGTAATGCCTGGCAAAGAGTAGATACTGATTAAATTTTTTTGAACAGGTAGATAAATGGATGGATAAATCATTGTAATATGTCCCCTTACCTGCAATCTCTTTCCTTTCTAATCCATCCTTCATGATAGAGAAATTATCTTAAATACATATCATATCATATTTCATCCACACTCCACTCCACAAACAAGAGACCTTCAATGGCTCCCCTTACTTCCAGAATATTAAACTAAATTCCTTAGCACAGAATGAAAGTGTGACCCTTATACCACTGCCCACTACATGCCTTCACTCACCTGGATCTCCAGCCACACCAGTCACTAGCTAGGTTACCTTGGGAGGTTATTTAATTTCACGAGTCTCCGTTTTCTAATGCTTCAAATATAGGACCAAAAACATCAACTACACATTTCCTCTTGCCCTTCTGCTTCCTCCACACCTAAGCATACTTCACTTTCAAGATTTTTACCATTTAGAAATAGCCATTTCTTTTGGGGGGGTGGGGAGGGGTTAGTTCCCTCATAGTACTTTCTATATATTTTAATCTATGATTAATTCTGTCTTACTTTATTGTTATCTATTGTCAATTCTTATCTCTTTTACTAGACTGTGAGCTCCTTGAGGCCAAGGACACTTTTTAACCATTATATTCTCTATAGCACTTAGCCTTGTGCTTGAACATAGCAGATTTCTTTCAATAACTCCTTGAATGGATTGGCTATGAGAGGCATAGGCAGACTCTTAACAAGATGTGATTATAGAGATATTGAGAAGGCAGTGTGTTCTCTTCCCTCCCCCCATCTCCAAATTCTTTTCCTGAATTTCTCACTTTTTAAAAATTCCACCATCACAGAATCATTCCTTTAGCTTAAATCCTTGTCTTCTAAGAAGTAAACTAGACATGGTGGTTAATTAATCCCTCCTGAAGAGTGGCAACACCCCTCTTTCTGGGGTCATACTTCTAAGTAAGAACATGTGTATCTGACCCTTTCTGGGAAGCAGATTTTCATAGACATGAGATCCTGGTGCTACCGAGACACCAGATTTGAAGACACAGAGATGGGAGTCCGGGAACACCAAGATAAACTCCAACCACGTCATAATCTTGCCCAGACCAGTCCTGACTGGTGGTCCCCAAGAGCCTCCCAGGTGGTCTATAGATGGATTTCTTGAGGAATTAATGTTTATAGTATGACTGTGTCTTTGTTTTGTTTCTGGAATGAATTAATCATTTAGCTAGGATAGTGAATGAGGATCAGAGGATGGCTTTCAACAAAAGCGGCTCTTTTTGTCTCATTAGTACTTGAGAAAACATTTGGCTCTGTAGAATGTAAGTAGGTGAAATGCATCAATTACAGGGTCTTCTCCCCTGACAAAATGATGCAAAAGAAGGAAAAGTGTGAGATCACTGTCATCCTTCCTCCTAATGTTACACAGAGTTGCTATCTAGAGTAAACCCTTGTCAGCATTAGGTTATCTGCTCCCTTGAGGATGTCCTGTTATTTTAGGCCTCCAAGTCATCTTTCAGGCGACCTATTTCATCTAAAAGACTGTTTCTTGCTCTTCTGCCCAGAAACTCTGATTCACTCTTCAAAATTCAAGTCAAGCACCATTTCTCCTCGGGAGCCTTTTCTGACTTCTCCAGATAAGTGTTGATATCGACTTATGTTCTATTGATTATTTCTTTTAGAGCCAATATTATTGGAATTGAAATTGTACATTGACTTGTCTTTCTATTTCAGTTGTTTATTATTGTGTAACACACCACCCCAAAATTAACTAGCTTAAAACAACATTTTTTTAAAATTTCTCATAATGACATGGGTCACCTGGGTTCAGCAGGGCAGTCCTGCTGTTGCATGAGCGTGGCAGTAGCTGAGGTCACTCAGGTAGCAGCACTCAGCAGGGGCACACTTGGAACAGGAACATCTATGGTTGACTCTCATTCGCCAAGGTCCCTCTCCACATGGTGGTCAATCGCTCCATAGCCTTGCTTGGGCTCCTTACAGCATGGCAGCTGTACTCCAGGAGAGGAGTAGTAGAAGCTGCTATACTTCTTAAGGGCTAAGCCTAGAACAGCGTCACTTCCTTCCCTTTCATTGATGAAAGCAGATCACAAGTCTATCTCAAATTTAAAAGGAAAAAGACTCTTTCCAGGCTAGAATCATGCAACAAGTTAAAGATCTGCTTAGGGGATAGTAATCTTTCAGAAATTAGGAAGAATGTGTAAAGATGTTCCAGAAGGAATTTAAAATAAAAGGTAAGAAAAGACATTCCATAACCCACATTCTGAAGTTTCAAAATGTTCTGGCTTTAACATGGCTCAAGAAGAACAAGAGGGGGTAGAGAGAAGCTACGCAGCAAAAGTCCAACAGATATGGGCTTCACCTAAAATCAGGACTCAGGCCACTTGATACATTTAATATATTTAGATACATTCTTTAAAATAGTTTTATCTAATACATGATTGTGCATGGTCCAGTAGGATCTAACAACCAGAATGTCAGGTTATTTGGTCTAAATATGAAATACTTTTTTTTCATTTGTTGCAGGCAGAGTACATGCAACTCAAGGAAAAATACAAGATTTAACAATACAAGGTCAGTCATTTTCTGGTTCAATGTTGTCAGTCTTGATATTGTAATTCTTGATTTAGTACATTCATGTCTTTTGATCCTCTCACTGAGGTGTTTGTCTAAATAGAAGAGAAAAAAATGGGTCTTCCTAGACCCAGGTCTCCAACTCTTGCTGAGATGTTTAGTCAATCCTCTGAAACCTCACCTTTCCCTGTCTAGTGGGCCTTCTGGATCACATGTGGATTTCGTGTGAAGTAATTTTGGACATTTGCAGAGGGTACTTGTGGGGCATTCTGTGGTGTTTGCCAAGATCCCCCTGAGGGACTGAAGCACTCAGTTCAGGACATACCTTTGGCAGTATATCCTAAATGTCCATCCCTACAATATCTCTGCTTTTCTTCTTTGTGTTTTTCAACATCATCTAGGCCTGGCCTTCCAAATAATTTATCTTGCTCCCATCTAAGACTCAACCAAAAAGTCTTTACTAATAAATATCTAAAATTTCAGTACATACCTAGTGGATGTTCAAGAGCGGACTAATGATTAATTCTTGACTTTCCTTCTGGTGTTTTAAGATTCTTCCAAGTCTGCTCTTTTGCTGTTACGTAACTCCCTAGATGAGCTGTTTCTCCTCTTTCTCCTTTTTCTTCACATTAAAACCTTTAGTAAAAACAACTCACTGAGCCACAGGTTGAGATACAGCACCAGTTGGATTACTGGGTCCCCTACCCACCCCCCACCAATGTGCACAGCAATGCAGCTGTCTGGTCTCTCTCATGATGATACAACAATCAATCTTCCTAAAGAGGACATTTATGAAATAACTATGTTCAGGGCTTTTCACTTTTGTTTTTGCTTTTATAAATTCCATCCATTGGCCATCCCATAGCAACCTGAATACATAAGAAACAGTAACAAAAATTTGAAATATCATATGAACTCAAACAAAACTATTAATACCTCCCCAATAATTTGCATTAAGGTTGATGACATTCAATATGTAGAGCAGAAAGTTCTTACCTAACTGGTTTAGAGCTGCCAATGTGGGTACAATAGAAATGTTATACAGTTTCCAAAGCCACGAGTCAGAGATTTTACTTGCTATTTCAGGAAGTAGCCAATATACTATATTGTTTCACCTGTCTTGACCCTAAGACACGGAACCATGACTGGCTGGTAAACACTCTCATCAACACAAATAGAAACTCTGTGCCCAGATTAACAAGGTAATTATTCCACAGTTCTTCATGCTTCTCTGATTTATCTGGATTATCGACTAGAATTCACTTTGAGGCTCTTTGTTTTGAGAAAGATATTTATTGGTCCACGTGAGTGAAAATTCCATGGCTGTGCTGAATTGGACATGACAGGACATAGGGTCCACATTATGCTATCAAGGTCTCTTTTTTTCTATTTCTGGGCTCAGCCTTTCATCCATTCTGATAAACTCAGTGAAGAGGTAGGATGGCAGCAGCACCTCCAGCCCCCAAATTCTCTCATGCTTGAGGCTCAGCAGAAAAGCTCAAACACAAGTCCCACACAAGTTGGATCACATTCATCCTGATAAGCATGACTGGTTGTACTCATAACAAAGCAATCTTTCGAGCCAGTGGGATGGAATGTGCTGATTGGTTTTGGCCATGTGTGCACAGGCTTCAAGATGGGAGCCCAAGGTAGCTTCTGCTCTTTGAAAATACGTGGGTAGAGAAAGGTTGGGGATTTCTCAGAAGAAAATCAGGTTAGGTACCAGCAGTTGTATGAATGGCATCTCAACTGATGGACAAGTTCCTGCCCTCATGGAGCTCAAATTCTAAAAAGCAAAAGAGACAATAAACAGAACACTTATAAAAGATAATGTCAAACACTGTTAAGTGCTCTAAAGAAAATAAATAGTGCAATAAATCAGATGAGATGGTCAGGAAAAGCTTATCCCTGGAGGTAACTTCTCCATATAGGATTATATTCCGGCAAGTGTGGCTTGGATTTATGTAATTCTTTAGTAAGTATGAATAATTTCTTAGGTTATTTAGCCCAAGTGTTTCTTAAGCATTGTTCAGTTTACTGGAGACATTTCATACAGCTTTTCAACAGATGCTGGCAAATCTAAATATTTGTTCAGTTCTTACGGTTGTTTGCTGAGGGCAGTATTTTGTGTTTTTAGATAATTGCGTTTGTTTGCATGTGACCTTGGTTTGTTGCAACCAATTGTTTGATGATCTCAAATTTGTCTGAGATCAGTACAGTGAGAACCTTTCTGTTGTCTTTTCCATTTTAATTCTTTCCTTCATCTGATAATTACCATTGTCTAAAGAATTACAAAAAGGGCCAAAGTAAGAAAAGACACACATGGAGATCTATTTTAAAAACTAATTTGGGCAACTGATTTAATTATCCCATCAAATAAGTGTTCTCCCTGAGCTGGAGGCATCGTCCTTCCAAACCCCATCTACGGGCATAGGGGCACAGCCGCATCTTGGGAGAAGACCAGCATTTCAGCGTCAGGAGGCAGCCGAGTTTTCACAGGTCACCCAAGGACCATATGGAAAATGTCTCACAGTGTTTACACCTCAGTTCCAGAGAAAAGCCCTGTGCAATGATGACTGTCTGACAGCTGTAGAGACTGAGGCACAAACTGGCAAGCAATTTGCTTCGGGGACAACTGATAAACAGGATTGAAAAAGAAATGGCCTCTGCTGATCTCTGGACCTGGCTGAACCTGTTTCCCAGTCGGCAATCTGGGCAGCTCGCAGCTCTATTCCCGGGACCCAGCAGAGTTCCTGGGACAATGTAAATCCTTATATTAGTTTCCTTTGTCATGGGAACATATTCCCACAAAGTTAGCAGTTTAAAACAATCAAAGTTCTGTGGGTCCAAGGTCCAGAAACATCATGGCTCAACTGGAACCCTGGGCTTAGAGACTCCCACGCTGAAATAAAGGCGCCAGCGGCCTTCCTCTCCGGAAGCTGAGGGGATGAAGCCACTTCCAAGGTCACTCAGGTTGTTGGCCAAATTCAGTGCCTTGTGACTATAAGACTGAATCCCTGTTTGTTTGCTGGCTGTGAGATGAGGGCCCTCCCCAGCTTCCAGAAGCCATCTGCATTCCCTGCATCAGAACCTCTTTCATCTTCAAAGCCAGTAGCCGTGGGTCAGGTCCCTCTCATGCTTTGAATCTCTCCTGTCTCTTCTGCCACGTTTCTCCCTCCTTTGCCTTCTTCTTCCACCTTTAAGGGCCCATGTGATTATATTAGGCCACCCAGGATAATCCACAACAATCTCCCTACTTAAGGTCAGCTGATTAGCAAACTTTCTTCCATCTATTAAGTCCCTTTTGCCATGTAATGCTAATAAATTCACAGGTTCTGGCGGTTGCATCGAGGACATCTTTTGGGGGCCATTATTGTGCAAGCCACACCACTCAATAAGCATTTTTACATAAATGAGGGATTCACCTAAGAGCAGACACTGATAATATTGTCTCCACCATGCAGCAATATACCTGAGGACTGAATCCGATGGGTGAGGGCTCATGTGGATGTATTTAGGAGGGAAGAAGGAAGCAGCATTACACACCCATTCTGTGCCAGGCCTAGAGCCAGGTGCCTTCCCACAAAAGTCTTCTTTGAACACAAGGCTTTGGGAAGCAGGCACATTATCTCTATGCTCAAATTAGCTAAATGACTTGTCCAGCAGCAGAGCCCTATGAATCTAAGTCCAGTCTGTGTACACAGACTCTGAAGCAAGACTACATGGGCTCAAATCCAGGTCTGGGACTTACCATTCGTGTGACTAAATGTGTAACATCTCTGTGCCTTGGTTTCCTCATCTGTTAAAAATGAAGATAGTTATAGGGCTTCCCTGGTGGCTCAGTGGTTAAGAATCTGCCTGCCAATGCAGGGGACATGGGTTCGAGCCCTGGTCCAGGAAGATCCCACATGCTGTGGAGCAACTAAGCCCATGCACCCAACTACTTAGCCTGAGCTCTAGAGCCCGCGAGTGACAACTACTGAAACCCACGTGCCACAACTACTGAAGCCTGCGCGCCTAGCACCTGTGCTCCGCAACAAGAGAAGCCACTACAATGAGAAGCCCACGCACTGCAACAAAGAGTAACCCCCGCTCGCCGCAACTAGAGAAAGCCCACATGCAGCAACAAAGACCCATCGCAGTCAAAAATAAATAAATAAAATAAATAAATTTATTTTAAAAAGTGAAGATAGTTATTGTATCAAGTTCATCGAGTTTTTGTAGGATTAAATGATTAATGTAAGCAAAGTCCTCAAAACAGTGCCTAGCATTGCTTTATGATTGTAGCTATTATTATCATTGTGTTTGAGCAATTGGATTTCAACTATATTTGTTACCTTTCAATTTGTATTTTTTTAAAAAATCTTACCTCTATACCACCTCACACCAGTCAGAATGGCCATCATTAAAAAGTCAACAAATACCAAATGCTGGCGAGGGTGTGGAGAAAAGGGAACCCTCCTACACTGTTGGTGGGAATGAAAATTGGTACAGCCACTATGGAGAACAGTATAGAGGTTCCTCAAAAAACTGAAAATGGAGTTGCCATATGATCCTGGAACCCCACTTCTGGGCATATATATGCAGAAAACTCTAACTCAAAATAATACATGCACCCCAATGTTCATTGCAGCCAAGACATAGAAACAACCTAAATGTCCATCGACAGAGGAATGGATAAAGAAAATGTGGTACACATATACAATGGAATACTACTCACCCATAAAAAAGAATGAAATTATGCCATTTGCAGCAACATGGATGGATCTAGAGATTATCACACTAAGAGAAGTAAGTCAGAAAGAGAAAGACAAATACCATATGATATCGCTTACATGTGGAATCTAAAATATGACACAAATGAATTTATCTACGAAACAGAAACAGACTCAGACACAGACAACAGACTTCTGGTTGCCAAGGGGGAGGAGGGGTGGGGGAGGGATGGAGTGGGAGTTTGGGATTAACAGATGCAAACTATTATATATAGAATGGATAAACAACAAGGTCCTACTGTATAGCACAGGGAACTGTATTCAACATCCTGTGATAAGCCATAATGGAAAAGAATATGAAAAAGAATGTGGGGATTCCCTGGTGGCGCAGTGGTTGAGAATCTGCCTGCCAATGCAGGGGACACGGGTTCGAGCCCTGGTCTGGGAAGATCCCACATGCCGCGGAGCAACTGGGCCCATGAACCACAACTACTGAGCCTGCGCGTCTGGAGCCTGTGCTCCGCAACAAGAGGGGCCGCGATAGTGAGAAGCCCGCGCACCGCGATGAAGAGTGGCCCCTGCTTGCCACAACTAGAGAAAGCCCTTGCACAGAAACGAAGACCCAACACAGCCATAAATAAATAAATTAAAAAAAAAAAAAAAGAATGTGTATATATGTATAGCTGAATCACTTTGCTGTACAATAGAAATTAACACATTGTATAAAATAGCTAGCTAATGGGAAGCAGCCGCATAGCACAGGGAGATCAGTTCGGTGCTTAGTGACCACCTAGAGGGGTGGGAAAGGGAGGGTGGGAGGGAGATGCAAGAGGGAGGGGATATGGGGATATATGTATACATATAGCTGATTCACTTTGTTATAAAGCAGAAACTAACACACCATTGTAAAGCAATTATACTCCAATAAAGATGTTAAAAAAAAAGAAATTAATACATTGTAAATCAACTATACTTCAATAAAATAAATTTTATATATATATGTGTATGTGTGTATATATATATATATATATATATATATATATATATATATACATACACACATATATGTATCTTACCTCTAAATGGGTTTATCATCTCTGAACACACTTGCATTTGCACTGACACTTTCATTCTTATTCTTCTCCTATAAGCCATATAGGATAATAGAGAAAAGTGATATTGGTAAGATAATACTTTTGAAATGATGATTGAAATGAAATGATTAGGAAGAGTGTGCGTGTGTTTGTTGAGGGGGTGGGTGGAGAGAACAAAACTTCTACCAGACGCCAGAAAATCCCTCTGGCCTTGGCCGAGTGAGGCACAAAGCAGAGAGGGGTCAGTGGAACCCAGGCAAGGTGACTGGATATGGGAGGGCCACAGACAACAGTGTCGGTGCCCAGACACCGGCCAGCTTCCGTCCCCCAGCACACCTTTCGCAGAAGCTCAGGCTTCCCTGGTTCCACTGGAACAGCAGTGTGCATGGCCTGCACTCAGGAGCAATGGTGCCATGTCCAGCGATGACCTCCTTTCAACAGCAGCAGACAGTGCCCACGGATGATGGAGCGAAGTATCCTCATCCATTACACAGTCTTGGATCCTCGTTACCCAATTTCTTTCCTCTCGCTCCCTCTCTTTCCATTCTTGTGACCCACTTCTTTCTTTTTGGCACCAAGCTTCCAAGAGCAGGAAAGACCACTGTCAAGCTTATTCGGCCCAGGTGAGCGTCCTGGCACTGCCTCGGCCCACCACTGTCCTCCATCATTTCACAAGTGGCACCAGAAACGAATTCTTTCTTGTCTTTGGACATCAGAGAGGAAGAAATCATTACCAATCTGATCTGAATGCCAAGTAATCACCTTCAACACAAAGCAGAAACACAAGTCCCAGGGGAAATACATTCCTGATTGCTATAACCTAATGAACACCAGAATTGAATCCACACGAAGAGGTTTATTCTTTCACTCACAATGAGTGAGATTTTGCTATATTGAAAGAGCACTGAGAATAGCATTTAAAGAAGGAGATACGC
Organism: Balaenoptera acutorostrata; assembly: GCF_949987535.1. Taxonomy (NCBI): domain Eukaryota; kingdom Metazoa; phylum Chordata; class Mammalia; order Artiodactyla; family Balaenopteridae; genus Balaenoptera; species Balaenoptera acutorostrata. The sequence goes on from NC_080071.1 coordinate 82,845,406, forward strand.
GGGGAAAGGGAAATACTTCCATGCTGTCAGTAGTGCGCGAACATTCATTTGATCATTCCATTCTGTGATCTGTTCAGAGAGACTGTTGGATCATATAGCTGTCCAGCCCACAAGTCTCTCCCATGAATTCTACTCCCCTCTTGGGCCAGTTGCCAAGAATAACAGATTGAACTCTAACTCCAGGTCTGAAAAGTTTCCCTTTACTCACTAGAGTTCGACCCTAGTCTATTATCCTAAACTAACTGATAAAACAATCCTTTGATGCTATCCTTTGAACAAGTTGTGTAAGCGAAAACTTAGTGAGGAAGAAAAAAGCGGCATCTGAAGGAAGTTTTGGAGCTAGCGGCTATCCTAATCCTTAATTTCAGACACAGTGCAAACATTTCACACCTTAGGGTTGCAATAACAAGACCTACAAAACTTCAAAAGCACAGGCGGATATTTCTGAGTTCGTTCCTTCACCTCACGCGAAAACCTAAACGGCCATATGTTACCTTACTTTTTGTGAGAGCTATGATTTATATTCATACATTCCATTTTTCCCTGAATCTGGAAATAATTTCCCCTGAATATGAATGTGAAGGCAAAAAAGGAAGGGCAGGGTGGGAAGTACTATGTTCACACAGGGCTGTGTTTACGTCCCTGTCACGCTGGATACACTTCTATCGTAGAGTGTGTCTCTTTATATTGCAGTTATTTATTTAAATCCTTTTACCTGTCTGTTGCTTCCATAACCACGAGCAGTCCTAGATTATCAACCAGGAAGATTCACTACACAAAAGAGAGGCAACCACCAGAAGAAAAAAGAAAAAATAGAAATATTTTGATAATTGATGTTTATTTTAACAATATCATTGAAGTTATCACCACAGGAAAAAATATTTTGTTGGACTTGCTTACACTATTTTACAGTTTCGTGTTGTTTGGATTTGAATTGTATTCTGGATGTGGTGGGCCACCAAGGGATTTATCTGTACTCTCTAAGAATTTCTGGAAGACAAAAAACCAACACAATTCATCTTGGGCAAAGGTGGTCAAGGATGGGTCCCAAGCCAAAGCAGAGCCTGGTACATAAAGCAGAAGTTCAGTTATATTATTAAGCAAGTGTAGACATGGAAATTGGGATCCCTAATTCCTAGCACATACTCAGCTCCTTAGGAAGTGTTTAGTCAATGTTCGTTGACTTCTGACCATGTGGCAAAGCTCAAGTTTTCTCCTAGAAAATGAATGGAGTGAACAACTAAAAAATGGAAACATTTATAGATAAATATATCAGGGTAGTCATGTACACACACACATACACACACACACACAACACATTCACTCTCAGCAACATACCTTATAACCAGATCCTTCTGGAACCATGTGACCAATACCTGCTGTTTTTTTTAACACCAGTAGGATGTTTCTCCTCTGTATGTTGCTTGTATTAGTTGTCTCTGGTGACTTGGCCAGATTGAAGAAAGATAGTTGTAGGCTTGGATACTTGATGGTGCCTCCAAGTTGATCTAGCTCTGTTCTCTGAGGTGGCACATGAACTGGGGTGGAGGTTAAGTGGAATTCAGTGGTAGCATATGGCTAAGTGGAGGGGAGGCCCTGACCAAACAGTGGCAAACAGTTGTCACTGGGCGGGTCCAGGAAGGCATGATGGTCTTTCCTGATGGGCCAAACTGCTTGAAAACAAGGACCTGGACGCAGGCAATATTTAGATCCTCAGGAAAATAGCCGAAGTTTCTGGTAGTAAAGAGTAAGGCTTCATCACAGGCTCAGGCTCAAAGGAGCAGGAAGAGGATAGAATACAAGCAGGATGGGGAACAGGCAAGAGCCTGATGGGCTCCTGTCCTCAAGGGCCCGGAAGTACAGCTAGGTTAACACAGTGGGAGTTTAGGCACAAGAGGATTAACAGCCATTTATCAAAACTAGAATCTAAGATGGAAACTCTGTGCCGTGAGCAGGAGAAAAGACAAATCCGAAACAAACTGATGCTGGCGCACACCTGAATTTCTTAAATCTCCCCCACTGTCGAATTAGAGCCTGGAATGAGATTGGCCAGAAGTGGAGAGATCTAGGGGCCTCAGCACACATTCGTTCATTCACTCATTCACTTAAAAAACATTCTGTGATAAACAACTCTGTGCCAGGCACTGTGCTAGGCACAGAGAGAAAGTGGAGATTAAGGCGACATAGTGCAGCAGAGGAAGAGAAAAAAAGACATCTTTACAAGGTCTGGGCAGGCTGCCAGGAAGCACAGCGCGTGGGGAAGCGTCCAAAGGAGGAGCTGAGCCACGTGGGAAGAAAGAAAAGAGGCAGGTCAAAACAACATCTCAGGGTTACACTATGTTGTCTCCATAAGTTAGGTTTCTCTTTGCACATGATATTCAGTAATTTGATCTTTAATGACGGAGAACTTACCTCTTGCAGTAAGTTGTCCTTTCACTAATTATACTGTTGATTCATATCAAACTCTAATGAACATCACTAGGGTTAAACTAACACAGCCAAACAACATCTGTGGTTCTGATCTCCAAACGGTTTCTCCCCATCCATGCTCCACCTCCCCATATCCGTAATGGTACCCACCATCCTCTATTCAGACAAACTCAAAACCTAGGCATCATCCATGATTTCTCTCTTTGCCTCGTCACTTCTGTTCCCAACAGCGAACCCATCAGCACATTCTATTCAAAGTCTACTTCCAAAATATATCCTGAATCCATTTACTTCCCTCCATCTCTACAGCCATTCCCTAGCAAAGGACACTAATATCTCTTACCTCTACTACTGTAGTAGCCTAACTGGTTTCCCTGTTTTTGTTCGTGACTCTCCCTAAATCCACTCTCTGCCAGAGTGATCATTTGCCTAGAGGCATCCAGTGGTGACCTGTCCCACTTCGAGACCTTGCTTAGTCCTACTTGTTCTTATGTTCTGGTCCCTAATCCCCATAAAGGACAGTGACCTAATAGAAATCTTTTATCTCAGCAGCTACTAAGTTCAGTGGCCAAAATGAAGGCATTTTAACTTCAGATGTCTTCAGTAGCTTAATCTTGCAAATCTCTATCTGCTAGAGTTATTGTGAGGAGTAAGTTTACTGGGAACTCTGGTAAGTTCCAACAGAACCTATCTGGTAGACCTAACCATTTATTTTTTAAGATTGGGGCATCTGAAGCATCACATTGGAGTGAAATAGAGTCCTGGAGTTTGACTTTGCCTAACACTGCATGTGGAGCTATGACTAGCAGTTTTCTGATTAGTACACAATAGCAAATGTAACATTTCAGTGCTTAGAGAAAATCACTGGGCTGAATATGCTCTTCCTAAAACCAGAGCCTCAGTATAATCAGAGAATACAGGTTAAATTCTATGGTACTATTAAAGGTCTTTGGTAAAGAATGTTTCTTTCCTCTTGGTACTAATTCCTGCCTCCTTAAAGAGAATGAACTTCTGGCTAACAAATCTAATCTTGGGTGTCCGAGATAATAAGAGGCACTATTTTGGGGGCCAGAAATCACACTAGGGGCTTCACATCCAAAATCTCTAACTCTCACAATCACTGCAAAGGTTAGCCTCATTTTATAGGCAAGGAAACTGAGGCTGAAGGACCACACAGTTGGGTGAAAGTAGAGCCCATTTTCGAAGAACAGTCTGTCCAGGTCTACGCCCTGTGCTATTTTTATTGTCAACACACTGTCTCCAATTTCCTTGACCAATTAGGCAAGAAGAGCGTCAGCTCACCTGACATCTTTAGAGAATAAAATAAGCCTTATAACATGACGGAAGTGAAACAGAAAAGAGAATAAAAAGGGAAAGGGCAGAGAGCATAATAAAGGAGAAAATTGGCACAAATCCTTATTATTGTTTGAGGTAGAGAGAGTTTATTGGATTTCTAGCAAAATCCACTTTATCTTCTCAATTCAATCAGATTGATAAACCCTCTGAAGATTTATACCATGCTGTCATTGTTTTTCTGACCCATCTGGTGACTGTGACCATGTTCAAACGTTAAATGGGAGGAAAATAAATGTGCATTCTTTCTGGAACGGCACACACATATGTTCTCAGCCTGACAAGCCCGATTCAGCTGAAGAAGACACACACACAAAAATGGATCCGCTTAAACAGGAATGGGCTCAAATCAGTTCCCAGGCAGCTGCTTTATTTTGAGCAAAGCTGCATGTAATACTAGATGGGATTAAATATCTCTTTTTCTGATGAGGAGCCAGCCAAATGTTTCCTAGTTTCTAACTTTGTCCCCTTGGTTGGATCTCCAAGAGGAACTAAGAAGGCCTTCCAAGAGATCTTCTGTTGAATATGTCACTCAAGATTCTTCCTCACCAGACCTTTAGTGATTGGAGAAAAATGTCTCTAGGTGAATTGTCTGAGAATAAATCATTTTAATCCGCAGAGAACCTGATTCCTTATTTAAGCGCTCTGGGACCTCTGGGAAATACTCTTTTAGTTATTTATTCTTTTAAGTAAGGTGCTGATATTTGCTGTCATTTTTAATGGCATGCTAAAAAAAAGATATTCTCTCTCTCTGACTGAAGGTACAAATTAGCTGAAGATAAATTCTCTCGTTTGCACAAGAGGATCGCAAGAATATCTTGTTTTGAAAAGCATAGATTTGCCTAAGAATTTCATGAGAAATTCCTGTGTGTCACTTAAGGACCAAACAGCTTTTGTGTCCCATTTCACAGATAAGAAACTCAGCCAGACAGGTATAAAATGACTTTATTGGATGGTAAATTCCAGATCTCCAAGCCTAAGCCAGACTATGAGACGCCAAGTTCTTAAAAACCACATTTCCTTCCTTTAGGTATATTTTACAACTGTACTCTTTTTAAGATTACTCTTTTGTTTAAATCCCCTTTCTGACTTGAAATGACCTAGTATTTCATTTTATTTTTGTATCTATCTTTGCTTTCACGAGGTAAAATTCGCTTACTACTTGTGATCTTGGATTTTAATTTGTGATATTCTCTGGATCTTCCTGAGGATGAAAAATGCTTGTGACAGAGCAGGTGGGCGCTCAGACTGCATGGGGGCAGGTGCTAACACACACGCTGCTCGGGAGGGTATCAGCATGCCAGGTATGCTTCTCAGCCTCTGCTGTCACTCTCTTCTCTGCTAATTCATATATTCCCACAGCCTGTTCTGCTTTTGGAACTTGGAGGTCTTGCTCCAAGCCAGCCTGCCTGAGTTTGAGAGGAATCACATATGAAGTTCTGGAAATTGAGCATTCACTGAGTGAGAGAAGAAATATGAAAAACAACTTTATCATTCCATCAAATGTCAGGCCCCTGACATGTGTATCTGTGGAAGAGGCTCAGTGACCGCTTGAAATAAACTACTTCAGCTCCTGACAATGTTTTTAAAGTGTGGCCTTTGTGAACTGGCAGGGTCTGGGTTCCCAAGGTGATTCTTCTGCATTGTGATCTCTGAAAAACACCTGTTTTAAGAGGTAAATATCCTATTTAAGAAAATTCCATCTTAGATGGAAAATCGAAGGGTGGTGGGAAATGAAGGGTACATTTTAGACATTTCTTGGCCACTGTGACAGTGTGTTTTCCAGCCTTACTGAAGTATAATAGACATACAACATTGTGTAAGTTTAAGGTGTACAATGTGGTGATTTGTTACATGCATATGTTATGAAATGATTGCTACAGTAAGGTTAACTAACACTTCATCTTCTCACATGATTATCTTTTTGTGTGTGTGGTAAGAAGATGTAAGATCTACCCTGTTAACAACTTTCAAGCATATAATACAGTATTGTTAACTATAGTTACCAGGCTGAATATCAGATCCCCAGAACTTACTTATCTTATAATTGGAAGGTGCTGCACTTTAGCCAACATCTCCCATTTCCCCCAGCCTCCAGCCCCTGACAACTACCATTCTACTCTTTGTTTCTATGATGTTGCCTTTTTTTTCTTTAGAAGATTCCATGTATAAGTGAGATCACATTGCATTTGTCTTTCTCTGTCTGATTTATTTCACTTAGCATAATGTCATCAGGGTCCACCCATGTTGTCGCAAACGGTAAGTTTTCCATCTTTTTATGGCTGAATGATATTTTATATATATATATATATCTCTCACATTTTCTTTATCCATTCATCCATCAATGGATACTTAGGTTGTTTTCATGTCTTGGCTGCTGTGAATAATGTTGCAATGAACATTGGGGGTGTAGATCTCTTCAACACAGTGGTTTCATTTCCTGTGGCTACTTACCCAGAAGTAAGATTGCTGGATCGTATGGTAGTTCATTTTTAATTTTTTAATGAACGTCCATACTGTTTTCCACGGTGGCTATACAAATGACAATATTCTTTAAAGCATTAAAATATTAGAAAATATCTTTGAGCAGATATTGATTTGGTGGCCTGGAAATAGAAATTCTTTGTTTCAGATAGCTTACCCTTTGTTTTATCACTGCGAGAAACACACAAGCTTGCCTCTTTATTTTTTTTTTTATTTATCTTTTTCATGGAAAGGCATTTTATTTTAAATATAACAGTGTGTACATGTCAACCCTAAACTCTCAATCTAACCCTCCCTCCTGGTAACTGTAAGTTCATTCTCTAAGTCTGTGAGTCTGTTTTGTAAATAAGTTCACTTGTATCATTTTTTTTAGATTCCACATATAAGCAATATCATATGATATTTGTTTTTCTCTGTCTGACTTACTTCACTTAGTATGGTAATCTCCAGAACCATTCATGTTGCTGCAAATGGCATTATTTCATTCTTTTTAACAGCTGAGTAATATTCCATTGTGTACACACACACACACACACACACACACACACACACACACATATATATATATATATACAACATCTTCTATATCCATTCATCTGTCAATGGGCATTTAGGTTGCTTCCTTGTCTTGGCTATTGCAAACAGTGCTGCAATGAACATTGGGGTGCATGTATCCTTTCGAACCATGTTTTTCTCCAGATAAATGCCCAAGAGTGGGATCGCTGGGTCATATGGCCGTTCTATTTTGAATGTTTTAATGAACGTCCATACTGTTTTCCACAGTGGGTATACAAGTGACAATATTCTTTAAAGCATTAAAATATTAGAAAATGTCTTTGGGCAGAGATTGATTTGGTGGTCTGGAAATAAACAGCTCTGTTTCAGACAGATTACCCTTCATTTTATTGCTGTGAGAAACACACATTTGCCTCTTTAAAATGTGGCTCATTAACATGTCATCTATTCTGGTTATGTTTGTAAATGGCTTTAACTAAGCCATGCTTCTTCAAAAACTTGCGTTGATGAGAATTTTGTCTGCTTGGTTGGTTGACTGATTGGTTAACATCCATCTTTTCTACATTACAGTTGCTACAGATATCAGAAAAGATTCATTATTGAACAGGACCATGGTTTTCTTTCTCACACTAGTATGGTTTTGTTTGCTTATCAGCTGGAATTTATCAGCAGTTATTTTAATTTATTTAGCTATTATTTCTAACATAAATAAAAGCTTTTAAAAAATTGTTATCCAGACATTTAACTTAGAAGAGAAATTAAACAAAGGAGGAAGGAAGATAAAGCTGATTTTCAGCTAGAGGAATTAGGTTGATAGACCATATAAAGGAAAACAAGATTAGAAGACATGACTTACTTTTTTGTCTGGGTCCAACCTCAGGGGTGGAGGAAGAAGGGTTAGCCTAACTGATAGGGTTCCCAAAGCCAGACCTGGAGGAGAAAGTCTCTTCCCGAAGGTTGCTAAGTGTGTCAGAAGAGGTCAAAACCAAAACTTGTGCAAGGCATGGGGGTCCAATAAGCCCAGGAGTCCTGTAATGGAGGATTCTAACCCAGGAAGTGGTGGTCGGGGAAGTAATAGTGCAGGTTGAGAGTAGCAGGAAGAGCTTGGCCTCTTAACTGGAAGTGACTCTACATTCTGCAGCTGGTTTTGATGTGCTAGCTGCTGCACTGGGGACAGGAGAGCCAGCTGTAGGTCGAGGCTATGGATGACACAGGTTGCAAGTTCTGAGTGAATGTTTTTGAACTGTAGGTCTCTGCCCATTTGTGGGTCAAAAATTATTGGATAGCAAAAGTGTTTTTGTAATTTTCATGAAACAATAAAATATGATAGACTAGATAGTACAAAACAGAATAGAGGACACTCCATGTTGTGTGTGTGTACCATTTTATAATGTATTTTGTATTTCTTAGTATATGTCAAGGTCAAAAAAAGTTTGAGAAACAAAATAGTTTTCCAGATAGGCCTTGCCTGCCCTAATTCCAGTCATGACAGGTATTGAGCAGGCAACTTTAAGATATAAATAGGTCTGCGTCCTCTATCTTGTCTCAGTATTCACTCAGCACCAGCCTCCCTCATGCATTGGGGCTAGAATTGGCCTTGTTGGTTCACCTAGTCAAGGTAAGTTTCTTGGGAATCCACATAGCCTCCAGCTTCAGCCTTTCCTGTGACCCCATCACATGCACCAGGCTCTTCAACTAGATTTCTATCCTAATTGTCACTCAAATTTCTAGGTAGTCCTGGAACTCTGCTTTTAAAATCCAGAGTGCTTCATGAGAGCCCTAACAACCTGCCTAATTATTGCTTGGTACATCTTCCCAAGAATGAAAACCCTGCCATTTTACCCCACACATGAACCTGAGTCCTGTGTTCACCCAAAGCTTCCCTCCTGGAACTAAGCCTATGTCATAATTCAGACCATCACCACTGCTAGAAACTCTGGTTAATGACGCCCCCAGAGCAACTTCAACCCACCTCTCAGCTGGAACTATGGATCATGATGACTCAGGCAGAGCAGGGCTTTGAGATTCGTCTAGAGGAGTGGCTCTCCAAGTGTGGTCCCAGATGAGCAGCATCAGCAATACATAGGAACTTGCTAGAAAGGCACATTTTGGGGCCCACGGCAGACCTACTGAATCAGAAACTCTGGGGGTGAGGCCAAGCAACGTGGGTTTTAATGAGCTTTCCAAGTGACTGTGGTACACAGTACAGTCTGAAGACCACTGCTCTGGGGCAGAGGGAAAGGTACTCAAAAATCTATTGGGGCTTCCCTGGTGGTGCAGTGGTTGAGAATCTGCCTGCCAATGCAGGGGACACGGGTTCGAGCCCTGGTCTGGGAAGATCCCACATGCCGCGGAGCAACTGGGCCCGTGAGCCACAACTGCTGAGCCTGCGCATCTGGAGCCTGTGCTCCGTAACAAGAGAGGCCGCGATAGTGAGAGGCCCGCGCACCGCGATGAAGAGTGGCCCCCGCTGGCCGCAACTAGAGAAAGCCCTCGCACAGAAACGAAGACCCAACACAGCCGAAAATAAATAAATAAATAAATAAATAAATAAATAAATAAATAAATAAATAAAAATCTATTGACCCCTGAAAACAAAGACAGACCATCTTCTTTCTTCTGTTGCCTCACATAAATGGCGACGGTGCCATGCTCATACGAAATGCGCTCGTGTATTAACTCTTTAATACATTAGAACAGAAATAGTTCCACTGCAGTCTTTACTCTTTGTTCTTTGTTTTTACTCAGTTAAAGTATGAGGGCATTTAAGAAGACCTGGTTGAATAAAAACTGAGAAATAATAACATAACTGTTTTGAAGTTTGCGCGTTTCCAGAATACTACAAAAGTCTCCACTTGTTAAATTTCACTTGCTATATTTCCTTTTTTTCCAGCTGGGACTGTCAGCAAAGGAGATACGAATCTCAGGAGGCATCTTTTTTTCTCATGAAAACACGAACCAGTGTTTGGTGTTTGTTTTGTTTTGTTTTATGAGTTTCTTTCTTTACACTCAAAAGTTTCAGATAAAACTCCAGACATTAGGTTCCTTATCCCAGCTGTGCATTTTTTGGTTTGCCCATCAGACAGTGCCTCAAAGCCCAGATCACTGCTGAATTGTGCAGTAATTTACCTGTAACCGTCTTGAGAAGACAGCATGCCTTAGCGATAAACAAAGTTCCTCACTATTTTTTGGTCTCTGATCCATTTATAAACTTCTTAGTAAAGAGATGGTGCCTCCTGGCCATCAGCCTACTCCTCTGTTAACGCTTAGCCTTCCAAACCCAAGCACAGATGTGTGCAATGATTTTTGCACACTTACACACATATTCACCACCTCTAGACTAGAAACACTGATTTACACAGACAACAGAAACTAAAAATCAATCAATACAAATAAACATGGAGTTGGGATTCATGTACCTCATGTTCTACTTAAACCTGTCAATGACAGGTAGTGGGCATATATTTTTCTGGCCTGGTCACCATGCCTTCCTTGGGGGAATGACCCCTCCACCATCCTATAGAAGCTTCCTTAAACCACATAGTGCAGGTGGAGTTGATACCACCTTCCTGTTGAAGAGATGGCCGTAACCCACACTAGGTCACCCACAGGACTGAGCCCATGTCTCTGGGCACAGTGATGAGATCAGGAATGTGTCCCAAACTAAGCCAATCATAACGTTCCCAGGACTCTTGTCATGAGAGACAGCCACTCCTTCTCTACAACCATGAGCACTGAAAGCCACAGGCATCTGGAACATCTGGGGGCCATGACACCACCTCCTGGGGAGAGAACGAGAGGAAGGCCAGGCAGAAGGAAGTATATCTAAGAGCATAGGAGCCATTTACGCCCAAGGTCAAGGGCACCTCCTTTGACTCTCTAGTTAGCTGTGTCAACCAATTATTCTTTTTACAAATCTAGTTTGAGTTGGGTTTTCATCATTTGCAATCAAGAGCCTTATACAGTTTGCTGAATATTCCTGTAAATTGGCTTTGTAATTTATTCAATAAATGGGAAAATCATTCTCAATGGCCTTTTTCCATATCTATGATGCTAAAACATAGTCTATTCCCTAACTTGGGCAGATTATTTTCTAATGTAGCATGCCAGTTTATCTATTCCTCGACCAGTTTTATTTAAATGAAATCAGATTTATCCTGCCTAGGTTTTCTGTGAAGATTAATTAAGCCAAAATTTATGGATACCATGAAGAGAAACTCTTCCCTTCTGGCCTGATGCAAAACTATTCACTGGTGCTCAGACCCTGGAGTCTGCAAGTATGGGCTGTGTAAGGTTCGCTGTCTTCTTGCCATTGACCTTGTTTTATAATGAGTACATCAGCCCCTTATTTGGTTCTGGTGAGAATCCAAACAAAGAACAAAAGCAAAATGCCTCGATAATATTTGCTGACGTATTGTGAACAGTTATATCGTAAGAACTGAAGCATTGGCGGCCCTGATAAACCCTAATGAACACAAGAAAAGGTTGTGTTGCACTATAAACAGTTTTTTTTTGTATATAAATGTCACATGAAAGGCAGTGGGATTAAAGATTTATGCTGTGGGGTTGCCTGGAAAATATCACCCAAGCACTATTGTTCCTTTGGCAGTAGACGTAGGGGCACTTACTGTTTGTTTAATCTGGGCCTCTCTTTCTGAGAACTCTCTGCGCTGTCAAAATAGTTCTTTGTTCTTAGTGTATATGTGTAGAATTTTATTTAAAAGAACTGGGACCATTTTATAAAAAAATTTAAAAAAAAAAGACCAGAGGCAAATATGAGAAAATGTTGACAAAGTACACCCCTAGGTATGGGGAACACAAGTGTTTTTTTATATATTAAAAAAAGTACTTGGATTCTACTGGTTATACCAAGTCATTACCCATAAATAACAAGACTCCAGAAGGATTCATATATTTATTTTCTGTCCTAATACTAACCCCTAGTGATTAAAAAAGAAAAAAAGTTCTTAGCAAGTATCATTACTTTGACCCAAGAGATGAAAAATAAGCCGCTTTTTTTTTTAACGTCTTTATTGGAGTATAATTGCTTTACAATGGTGTGTTAGTTTCTGCTGTATAACAAAGTGAATCAGCTATACATATACATATATCCCCATATCCCCTCCCTCTTGCGACTCCCTCCCACCCTCCCTATCTGACCCCTCTAGGTGGTCACAAAGCACCGAGCTGATCTCCCTGTGCTATGCGGCTGCTTCCCACTAGCTATCTATTTTACATCTGGTAGTGTATATATGTCCATGCCACTTTCTCACTTCGTCCTAGCTTACCCTTCCCCCTCCCCGTGTCCTCAAGTCCATTCTCTATGTCTTCGTCTTTATTCCTGTCCTGCCCCTAGGTTCATCAGAACTATTTTTTTTTTAGATTCCATATATATGTGTTAGCATACGGTATTTTTCTCTTTCTGACTTACTTCACTCTGTATGACAGACTCTAGGTCCATCCACCTCACTACAAAAAACTCAGTTTCGAAGAGAATACTTGAAAACAACTCAGAACATCAAAGCTGCCAAACTTGGAATCTACCCCCAAAACCTGTTTGAGTAGCACAGAGCAAAAACCCAATTCACCCTTTGTTAAAGCAGTTTCTTCACCTTTCAGATGGGAATTCTGGAGGAAGGGGGACTTGAACTCCGACAGAGTATGTTGTGGAAGGCCAATAAAGAAATTTTACATGCGGAGGAAGGTGCTATGTACATATAAACTAAACGATTATTTTGCAGATAATTTGGATTTTTATTTCTTTAGTATTATTTGATATTTTCATTATTGCTTTGCCACTGAATAATGTCAAGAAATGGCGGGGATTTGTAGCATAAAAGCAAGAGCTCTGTTTACATATGCATGAACATTTCTTTAATCAACTCTAATGTTATTAACACAATGCCTACTCTAGGAATGTAATAATTATACAACAAAAGGAATTTTTCAGACAAACTTTCTTTTCATGCCATTTAATAGGTCAATTATTGGGCAATATTATTCATTCATGGAGTGTGGCATTACAGTGACCCAAAATGTATTGTTCCAAGCAGAGCTTGCTTCCAAGAGATATTAGGATTCAAATACTACAAATCTCTTAGAGTGATTGGTAGACATTCTCAAAGAAAATGTCCCGAACTTACATTGGAATATGAACAAATAAACACATTTAAATATTTAAATGTTTTAAGTTAAAATATAATATTTAAGATAAGTTCCATTTTTAAAAAATTTATTTAATTGAAGTATAGTTGATTTACAATGTTGTGTTAGTTTCTGCGGTATAGCAAAGTGATTCAGTTATACATATATATTTATTCTTTTTCATATTCTTTTCCATTATGGTTTATTACAGCATATTCAATACAGTTCCCTGTGCTATACAGTAATACCTTGTTATTTATCATTCTATATATAATAGTTTGCATCTGCTAATCCCAAACTCCCAGTCCATTCCTCCCCCACGCCCTTCCCCCTTGGCAACCACAAGTCTGTTCTCTATATCTGTGAGTCTGTTTCTGTTTAGTGGATAAGTTCATTTATGTCATATTTTAGATGCCACATATAAGTGATATCATATGATATTTTTCTTTCTCTGTCTGACTTAATTCACTCAGGATGATAACCTCTAGGTCCATCCATGTTGCTGCAGATGACAGTATTTCAATCTTTTTTATGGCTGAGTAATATTCCATTATATATATGTACAACATCTTCTTTGTCCATTCATCTGTTGATGGACATTTAGGTTGTTTCCATGTCTTGGCTATTGTAAAAACTGCTGCAATGAACATTGGGGTGCATGTATCTTTTCGAATTATAGTTTTCTCAGAGAGCTCCTTAGCCCTCTTTCTACCACGTGAGGATACAAGATGTCAGCAGTCTGCCACCCAGAAGAGGGACTTTACCAGAACTCAACCATGCTGGTACCCTGATCTTGGACTTACCAGCATCCAGAACTATGAGAAATAAATTTCTGTTGCTTACAAGCCACCCAGTCTGTGGTATTTTGTTATAGCAGCCTGAATGGTCTAAGACAATATATAAGGACAGTGCATAGAGTTACATAGGTTAGTATGAACTAAATACTATAATGTAACCTATAAAGGAGGGGTTTTTAAAAAGTGGATATAGGTAAGACACATCTTTCAATTCTAAGAGCAGAGATCAATACTGACATATTTGATGAAAAAAAGAGAATTGTAAATATATCATTTTGTGTTACCAGGAAACTATCAGAAAAATAAAGCCAGAAATGGTTAATTCCTAGTCCTCATCTTATTAATCTATGAACAACATTTGACCAGTGGGTAACTCGCTCCTTGATATCTTGCCTCACTTGGCTGCCAGGTCTTCGGGTGCAGCGGGGTGGAGGCAATTCTCCTACTTCACCTGCTCCTTCTTAGTCCTCCTTGCCGCTTCCTCCTCTGCAAACTTGTAGTGTCAGGGTGCCCCAAGACTGTACTCATTCCCTGGGAAATGACAGTCCCTTAGCATAAGATCATCTGCATACTTTTCTAAGATTTTGAAAATTGCAATTAATTTTGATAATTTTAACTGACAAATATTTATTAAGTACCTATGACATGCAAGGTACTATATTATATCCTTGGGCTGCATTTTTCCTTCAAGAACTTTCTGTGTTGATGGAAACATTATCTGCACTGTCTAATATGGTAGACATTAGTCCATGTGGTTATTGAGTAGCTGAAATGTGGCTAGAGTGTAACTGAAGAATTAAACATTTTATTTTATTTTATTTTATTCTAACTTTAATAGCCACATGTGGCTAGTGGCTACCATATTCAACAATGTATTTCGAGGGACTCAGCTATGAAAAGGACATTTACGGTGGTGCTTGATTCTTGGATCTTACCTTTTAACAAGGAAAGAATCCCACAAAAACAAAACAAAACAAGAAAGTTTTAGAATATAGAGGATAAAAAAGTCTTTATCACTACTAAAAATGGGTCAACATCATTGAACTATAGCATATAAAGCTTTCAGAAAGCTGATTTTAATTTTTACTGGTAAAAGATAAAGAAGGTCAAATCAACTTCTTTCACTGTTAAAATTTTTGGCTTCTTTTTAAAAAGTATTGTCACATTCATTCCATTTTTAACTTTGTAAATTTTGGTGACTTGAGAAGAGAAAGCTACGAAATGCACTAAAGAAAGCCCATTTTAGCCAACTTTAATTTTGGTCTTCCTTGTTTTTCAATGGTGTGTCTTAAGTTTCAAAGATCTCACTAGAAGTGTTATTTCATCTGTCTCTAATTCTGAACTTCCTGCTTTGAATTTGTTTCCTGATATTCATCATATGCCTTGTGAATGTCTCCCTGAATCACTGATACATGCTTTTTATTATTGTAAACTTTTGTGTGTTCACGGTCCACTAATGGAAATAATAATCTCAACTCGTTTCTGGCAGAGAAGGGAAATATCTGACATTTCATTCTAATTTACATTCCATTTTATTAGAATTTCTATTCTTTATGGTGCATTGTCTCAGAGCAAATTTTCACATGACAGATATCTAGGTTTTAGTTGCTTAGACATTTTGAGTATTTAAAGGGAAAAGTTCTTTATTTATAATTTTTAAACTATTTTTGAAATGAATAAACATCTACTATACTTGTATATTATTAACTATTGTGATCTATTTCATATTCCAAAAGCCACACCCACCATTATTTTCAAGGCATGCCTCTCTCTCTCTCTCTCTAGACTTAATTACTGGTCTTGTGTTAGCAAACTGCTGGGAGACACACCCTTAAGCTTTCTAAAATCCAGCTGAAAGGACGTTCTAGTTGCCATTTGATTTTTTTTTTTTTTTATTGATTAATTGATTGATTGATTGATTGCTATGTTGGGTCTTCGTTTCTGTGCTAGGGCTTTCTCTAGTTGCGGCAAGCGGGGGCCACTCTTCATCACGTTGCGCGGGCCTCTCACTGTCACGGCCTCTCTTGTTGCGGAGCACAGGCTCCAGACGCGCAGGCTCAGTAGTTGTGGCTCACGGGCCCAGCCGCTCTGCGGCATGTGGGATCTTCCCAGACCAGGGCTCGAACCCGTGTCCCCTGCACTAGCAGGCAGATTCTCAACCACTGCGCCACCAGGGAAGCCCCGCCATTTGATTTTTTCAAGGGTTTTTTAAAAGGTGTTACAGCCCAAGACTTGCTTTTGGTCTTTAAGCCTTGGAGTAAAGGCTGGAGTAGAAGGCCACATCTTGCTGGAGGACCTGAACTCCACGTTCTCAGGCTATATCTTCATTTAAGAATCACTTACTGAATGACACCACAGAAATGCAAAGGACAGTAAGAGACTACTAGGAACAACTATATGCCAATAAAATGGACAACCTAGAAACAATGGACAAATTCTTAGAAAGGTACAATCTCCCAAGACTGAACCACAAAGAAATAG
The DNA here is from genome assembly GCF_949987535.1 of Balaenoptera acutorostrata. Taxonomy (NCBI): domain Eukaryota; kingdom Metazoa; phylum Chordata; class Mammalia; order Artiodactyla; family Balaenopteridae; genus Balaenoptera; species Balaenoptera acutorostrata. Next base: position 82,861,611 of record NC_080071.1, read on the forward strand.
AAAATATGAACAGACCAATTACCAGTAATGAAATTGAATCAGTAATTTTAAAATACCCAAGAAACAAAAGCCCAGGACCAGATGGCTTCCCAGGTGAATTCTACCAGATATTTAGAGAGGAGTTAACACCTATACTTCTCAAACTGTTACAAAAAATTGCAGAGGAAGGAACACTTTCGAACTCATTCTATGAGTCCACCATCACCCTGATACCAAAACCAGACAAAACTATCACAGAAAAAGAAGATTACTGAATGGAAAGATAGCATGAGAAACTTGTTTTTTCATAAACCAGCACGTTCTAGGTCTCTACCGTCCCTCAAAATTCTATTTCAAACCTGCTAGTTATTTTCTGAGTTCATCACATGTAGCTAAAAGAAGGCTGCGAATACTTCAACAATAGAAACCATGTTGCCTAAGTCCACAGTTCATTGGTTACATTTCTATCTTCTAGTTTATCACAGAAGATTGTTATACCAAATGCTTCATGGTTATATAACATGAGCCATCATTTCTTCAGGCTTTTATGATAGCTTCTTCAACATTTTTCCAACATATACCCACCATCCAGTCCCATATCTTTTAGGTTTTTCTTGCAGCCAATACCAGACAACACAAATTCCTATATAGGTTTGTTATTGCTACAAAAATGTTGTATAACAAACAGCAAAAGATCTCAGAGGTATGCAACAAAAAACATTTATTTGGTTCACTTATCTGTGGATTGGCTAGGGATCTGCTGATCTAGGCTGGGGCAGTTCAACAGGTTGACTCTCTTCCTTGAGATTCTCATCTTCCTCCTAGAACCTGTGGACTAATCTAGGAATGTTCTTTTCATGGCAACAGCAGAAGGCAAGAGCATTTCCAGCCTCTGTTGGGTCACACCCGCTAATATCACATTTGCCAAAGCAAATCACATTCTAAAATCAAATGAAGCCAAAGACAGTCACGTGGCCAAGTCCAACATTAAAAGAGTGGGAAAGTTTACTTCTTCTATGGAAGAGAAAAGGAAGGGACTATATCTGACAGTTGTTAAATCTGCCACAAGAAAAAATCTTGTTTCTCTTTTTGATTTCATTCATAACTCCTATATAAGTTAGGGAAACTTTGGGTGTAAGCAAAAAAAATCAATCTGGCTAACCTAATCACAAAGGGCATTCATTGGAAGAGTTTGAAGAAATTCATAAAAATCAGAGAAAAATCTGATCATATAGGTCTCAGAAAGGATTAGGGCCAGGAAGTCTTCAAAGATGTAGGAGATAGAAACTCTTGGTCTCTGGGGGATTCTGCATAGAATGGGGAAAATTTTCCCATCAAGTCACCCGTTGAAGATTCAACTTCCCAAGACAGAGCTAAGCCATCCTGCTCAGCCTTAGGCCAGTAAGGAGCCAGGGTACTGTCCCACCAAATCTACATATAACAGGGCAGATTTGGCCCTTAAAGGAAAATCAGTGTTTTGTTATCAGAAGTAAGGGAACTGCATGCTAAGAAGGCAAAATCAACAGGTGTGCACCCCAGTTACCAATCTACTGGAATTTTAAGGATGTTAAACCTGTCAAAAGCAGTATATTGTGCTAACTCACTTACACAAATTTATCCATAAAGACTTGAATGAAGAAATAAATCTGTGTCACTCTAGTCAACAATGTGCAACAGAGGCCTTGGAAGCAGAAGATCTGGGAGAAAGTTCCAGGTCTACCATGGACTAATTATATGACCTTAGGCAAATCACTTAATGGGAACTTGTGTGGCTCTTCCTTAATGAATGACTTTCTCATTCATGTACTGCTACACAGTCAGGCCCCAGTTTATGTCTTACTCTGTAGCTAATCTCTATTTATTCTTCCATTCTATTATTCTTAACGAAATAATATTGCTGAGATATTATTTTATTTGAATTGACCTCATGGAAATCTCCCCCTCTTCCCTCATACAAGGGAGGAGGAGGCCCAGTGCCCCTTGCCTCGGGGAATTCTTGTGTGTGGCAGAATCTCCTGGCATTTGTGGTTCCAAGAATTTAAACCCATTAAGAGATCATGCTGGTGCCTCTGAGGAAAATATAAGAAATCAAGATAGGGAAGGATTTCCCCAAGGGTTGAAAGAGCTTTCCTGAGCTAAGAGTAAGAGAAAGAATAATAAGAGCAAAGTCTCAAGTGGGGCTCAGAAGAAACACACACACTCATACACTCTCTTCACCTGTTCTACCTCTTGGGCAGAGGCTCATGGGCTCATGTCCAAGCCTACAGGGCCCTGGGGAGCCCCAGTGAAATCTTCATGTCCCCTCATGGCATCAAGCTTAGGGACGTTCAGTCACTAGGCTCTAAGGGGTCCATAAGAAAAAAATAATAATAATAAGACTATCACATCTGTAGGAAAACAAGGACCAATGCAGCCCATGGAATCTCAGAGAACACCCCAGTGAACAGATGACTAATGAACTGATCATCTCTCATCCCTAAAACTTGCTATTGTACCAGGAGGGAGTGGGGGAAGCTCTGCATTGTTTGAGATGAAGTTTCCACCATGCCAACATATGAAGCTGGAAACAGGAATTAAACTGAGTTACAGGAAAAATAAAGTCATATTTTGTGCACACCAAGGCATGCAGTCTGAGATCCGTACTAGCTATATCTATGTACATGTTTGCCTTCCCAATTAAATTGTGAGCTCCAAGAAGACACCAGACTCCTTCATTCTTACAGCAGGGCCTCCCAGATGTTAATGTTCACTTGTATCATCTGGATCTCATTAAAACACAGATTCTGATTCAGTAAAGCTGGGGTGGGGCCCAAGATTCTTCATTCCTAACAAATTTTCAGATGATGCTGGTCATGAGTAGCAAGGCCACAGAGATTCTTAATGATCTACACATGTAATAGATGCCAGAGTGAAGGGAAGAACAAACAAACAAGTGAAAAATGATGATTGAATAACTTGAAGAATTATGAAATGTGCTGATTCTATTCACCTTTCACATTTTTACTTCCAGGCCCAGAATAGGAGAGATGGAAGGTACAACATATGTACAACACTATGCTAAATGAATTCATGGGTACATGTTAAAATGATCAATTATTCTTCTAGTCAGTACTATTTATCCATTCCACTACTCTTTATTAAGTGTTCAAGCATCCATGCTAGGGAGGTAAACAAAAGGCCCACACCTCATGCTACTATATCCTAATTAGGTTTATTAACTTTTTGACTCTAGGCTAGATAGAGTGTTGGACATATGTTATCTCATTTGATCTGTAAAAGGACTAGACAAATGAGAATACTGAGGGCTGTAGTGATAAAGTAACTGGTTTAAAACCAGTTAGCTAATAAAAGGTAAGGTATGGATTTGAACTTGATTTTCTTCATGTACAGTCCTCTTTACAATATCCTAGTGAACAAAAGGTACCATTAAACACATTGTTAGAAGTGATCATTAGGCTCTTCAGACAGGCCATAAAACCCCATTGCTAGGTGAGAAATAGCAAAAAAAGTCTTACCTTCTTAGTCAAAAAGATTTTTATTTACAAAAAAATATGCTCATTGGGTAACTGCACATCAGGAAGCATCTGATTTCCATCTGGCTAATAGGCAGTAATCTCATATGTGAAACCGTTTAAATATACATCTTTATTTTAAATACTTTGTGGATTTATTGGTCTTCCATGAAAGACAAAGTTATGGTCTCAGTGGTTATTACCATATCACTGAAGACATTACAAGTCCTTGGAGAGCCAACTTCTAACAAAATGAGGACAAATGTAAAGAATTAATAACTCTAACAGTTTAGGCATCTTCTGTTTGCAAAGAAATTTCTCTCCCAGCTCTACAAGAACTCACTCTATAAGAGTAATTTCTCTTGGAGCAAAACTGATTATTACCTTACAGAGAAAATTCGTATAGCTGGCATTATACTGCCCAGGGGCTGCAGAGACACCAGGTAGCTTGGGAAAGAAACACAGGTGATATAGGTAGCAGCACCACAACTGAGGCTCTCATTCAATTGTGAGTTGCATGTTAAAAGACACCATGGGAGGGCTTCCCTGGTGGCGCAGTGGTTGAGAATCTGCCTGCCAATGCAGGGGACACGGGTTCAAGCCCTGGTCTGGGAGGATCCCACATGCCGCGGAGCAACTGGGCCCGTGAGCCACAATTACTGAGCCTGCGCGTCTGGAGCCTGTGCTCCGCAACAAGAGAGGCCGCGATAGTGAGAGGCCCGTGCACCGCGATGAAAAGTGGCCCCTGCTCGCCGCAACTAGAGAAAGCCTTCACACAGAAACGAAGACCCAACACAGCCAAAAATAAATAAATAAATTTTAAAAAATAATAAAATAAAAGACACTGTGGACTTCTGCTTCTGTGGACTCTTTTCTTACTTAGATAGTTCTCTTCAACAGAATATGCTTAATTTAGCAACATAGTACCCCAATCAGATACTAATAGACAGTTGTCAAGAAATGCATGTGTTAAATACATGCTGCAGAGTGCATACAAAATTCAATTAACCTTATAATTGTCTCAATATTCTAATATCAATGGGGTTAGTGAGGGGTGACTGTCACAAAGCAGAGATAAACTTGGTACCCAACTGCTACAGCCAGAGTGACCATGGTTTGCCGGGTACAGCCCTGTTTTACCACCATTGCTAATAGCATCGCTTTTCACTTTCACACGTGTTCCCATTTGAACAAAAAATTATAGAAGCACTTTATTTCTAACTGACTCTCTTGTCTGCACAAACTTCGCTGCTTGCCAATTTGCAGATTGAGCTGGGAATCCTGCCACACAGAGAGAAATGAGTGATGAGTATAGATCCCAGTGTGCTCTGATTAGGGAAATCATGGGGTAAATCAATAGTCACAGCAACACCACCTCAGATCTGCACCATGAATATCTGAGATTCATGCGTTTTTTCCCCATTTCTTATTAATTTCTTACACAGGGGCAAATACAGTCATTATCACCACATGACGAATGATGAAACTGAAATAAAGAAAAGCTAGTTAATGGGCTTCCCTGGTGGCGCAGTGGTTGAGAATCTGCCTGCCAATTCAGGGCACACGGGTTCGAGCCCTGGTCTGGGAAGATCCCACATGCCGCAGAGCAGCTGGGCCCGTGAGCCACAACTACTGAGCCTGCGCGTCTGGAGCCTGTGCTCCGCAACAAGAGAGGCCGCAATAGTGAGAGGCCCGCGCACCGCGATGAAGAGTGGCCCCTGCTTGCCGCAACTGGACAAAGCCCTCGCACAGAAACGAAGACCCAACACAGCCAAAAATAAATAAATAAATAAATAAATAATTATTAAAAAAAAAAAAAAGAAAAGCTAGTTAAAAAGTATATGACCGGGCTTCCCTGGTGGCGCAGTGGTTGAGAATCTGCCTGCTAATGCAGGGGACACGGGTTCGAGCCCTGGTCTGGGAAGATCCCACATGCCACGGAGCAGCTGGGCCCGTGAGCCACAATTGCTGAGCCTGCGCGTCTGGAGCCTGTGCCCCGCGACGGGAGGGGCCGCGATAGAGAAAGGCCCGCGCACCGCGATGAAGAGCGGTCCCCGCACCGCGATGAAGAGTGGCCCCCGCTTGCCGCAACTGGAGAAAGCCCTCGCACGAACCGAAGACCCAACACAGCCAAAAATAAATAAATAAATAAATAAATAAATAAGAAAATCCTTTAAAAAAAAAAAAAAAAAGTATATGACCACCTACTTGATGATGAGCGTATCGTAGGCGGGCATAAAAACACTTTAAAAATAAAATACATTATTCTGTCCTCAGGGTGTTTAGAATTTATTGTGGGAAAACATAGGCTAATGGAAAAAAAATAAGAAGCAGTAAATGATAAATGTAGACTGACATTATGCTTAAGTGTTGAAAGAGCTCTCTCAAGGTTACATAATAAATATACATCAGAGTTAAAAATAGAGGAAGTGGATGGAAAATAAACATTTATCAAGCACATGGTATGGGCCCATATGAGCTAGCTTTAGGTCTGATTTTACTTAATTCTCATTACAAGTCCTATACAGGCAATAAGGATTTCTTTACAGACAAGGCAACACACCTTGAGAGATTAAGTAAGTTGCCTGAGGTCACACAGTACACACACTGGACACCCTGAAAAAATGTTCTCTCTCCCCTGTACTGTAGGAATTGACCTCATTTCTTAAAGCCCAGGGCAGAAATTGGCCAGTATCAGGAATCTTATGAGTGTCTAAACTCAGAGGAAATAAATCCAAAATTGTACAAAATATAATATAGAAAAAAAAACAAGCAAAATAGGAAAATTATATGTGTATACATTTTAACTCTAAATAAATGAAAGAAGACTGCTTCTCCACATTTCCAAAAGCAAATTCCCATGCAGTGGTGTATGATTAGGGAAAGAAAACAAAAAGGGATTGTGTAAAAATTCGTACTGATCCAAAAAGTCTTTGTTGAACTGGTCACGATGAATTCGCTATGAAGACTCCCCTACAGAACACAGTATTAATCTCTTCTTGCTGTTCTAACACTGATACAACAAAACCCCTATTAGGTGCCACCATCACTGTGCGGTAGAGGACAGCATCACTGGGTGGTAGAGGACAGCATCGCTGGGTGGTAGAGGACAGCATCGCTGGGTGGTAGAGGACAGCATCGCTGGGTGGTAGAGGACAGCATCGCTGGGTGGTAGATGAAAGCTTCAAAGCATTCAAAACATGAGTGTTTGGTCCTGCTACCGATTCCATTCACTCCCAATTTATCAAATACTTGGGAGTCACAAAGTAAGGTACTGGATGAGGAAGCAGAGCCCGGGGAGAGAGTAAAACACAATTCAGGACCTCGAGTACATTATAATCCGGTAGGAAAGTGGACAAATGTATTTACAAGATTACAAATCATACATGATGAGCCAAAGTGAAGTAAAAATAAAGAGCTAGGAAGACACTAGCGTCAAGTGACGATTAATCCTAATCGCCCTTTCCCTCCCACAGGTGAGCTTCAACTTCTTTATTGTTAAAAAGGGGCCCGTACAAATACCTTTTGGTATCGCTTATCTGTGGAATCATCGAACTCCTAACGTGGTTGCCAGGTGCTTGGGGGGGGGGGGTGGTGGTGGGAAATAGGGAGAGGTTGATAAAATAAACAAACTAGCCTTACAAGATGAGTAAGAGCTGAGAATCTCACGCATAACACGGTAAATACCGTTGATAACACTGTATAGTATCACTGAAATTTGCTAAGAGAGAACTGGTTCTCACAAAATAAAAGGGTAACTATGGGAGGTAATGGATGTGTTCATTAAGTTGATGGGGAAAATTCTTTCACAATGTTTGTGCCATATATATATATATATAGTGATTATATATATAATCAATATGTTGCACACTTTAAATATCTTACAGTTTCATTTGTCAATCATACTTCAATAAGGCTAGAAAAAAAGTGGGGGGGGGGCGGCGGTTTCTTAATACCTTCTACGACTTCCTTGCTGGGTCGCCATAAGAAGGTAATTTTTTAAACATAAAATTTGTTTAAAAAGTGCTTTGAAAACTCTATTTTAACATACAAATGAAAGGTAACATTTGAGGAGAAAAACAGTCCCCATTTAACTAACGTAAATCTGCGCTGTTCCTCCACATCCTGGGTCAGGCAGGGTGGTGCGCTTCTGAAGAGAACTCACTGCAGGGGTAACTCTCGTCCTCTTCTTCTTCCCGCCTGGTCTCCCTTCCAGTCTCCTCTCTGAACCCAGTCCGGGGCCCTTCTGCTCAGGCTGAACTGTCTCGGATGATCTCATGCACACTCACGGTTTCAATTCTCTGTTGACCCAAGTTATGCCTCCAGCCCAGACGTCTCTGAGCTCCAGACTTATGTATCTGCCTGCCTAGTGGAGATTTCCACGGGGACGTGTCTGAAGCCTGTGCAAAAGGAACTCACTATCTTCCTTCTCTTTCAAAGAACATGGCTGCTTCCCTTGTTCCTGTTCTCGGTGAATATCGATTGTCATCCACTAGTTACCTAAGCTGTACCCTGGCTCTCTCCCTTCCCCTCTTCCCTCCCTCCAGCACTGCATCCCTGCATCCTTCACTTTGCTGCCTTAGAATATAACATGAGAGGGAAGGAAATTGAAAGATGATGCTTCTCATAAGCTGACTTGTCCTGTTCCTGCGTGGTTGGATGTTGTCCATTTCTGCTGTAGATATTCTGCTGATCTCTTTTGTCTCCGAAAAGAGAACAAAGAAAGTTGGAATTTATATAGATGAACATGTTCCTAACTGTTCCATGAAATGTTATTTCCAAGAGGTGTTAATAGGAGATGTTTCTTTAAAAAAAAAAAAAAAGGCGGAAGTGGTTCCAACCTTAGCAACATTGTGTATTGATTGTGGTCTCCAGACAGTCTCCCTTTGCCCCTGGCCCCTGGAGTTCAGGCTTCTAAATACTGCTCTGTAATGAGGTTTTCACTCTGGCCCCAATGAATGAGCATGATGGTTCCATCCGGTTAAAACATGCTGACAGTATGTTTTACAAACATTAGGTGTATACAAACGTGATGTTTGAATTTAAGGGTGTGATTTGGTTTTTGTTGTTGTTGGGGTTTTGCTTGCTTGTTTCTTGATGGCCCTTAGAGAACTGTGGACCATGCGAGCGTACGCACCCTAGCTTGCGTAAGCTTGGCTGTTTCCACTAGGAGCCCTGACTCTACCGGTCAGTTCTCCCAAAAGGATGAATCTTCCAGCCCTTTGTCAGGGGCAGCCTGAGGTCCTATGCTGCTCTCCCACTCCCACCCCTGGAACATGACATCGCAATTGCTGTCCCCACTCTGCTCCCAACGAAGTGTATTAAATGTACACGATGATGTGTACCCGTCACCCTGCTCAGAGCTCTGAAAGCTCTAAGCTTTCCCTCTCCTGAGCCCAGACCCTCCCCCAACCCTCAGTGGATTCAGGGGGGCTAGAGGCGGCCACAAAGCTACCTAGAGTGTTATTCCTGTCCAGTGAGCCCGAATTCTCTGAGAAAGGCCCACTCAGTTGACAGAAAAGCCCCTGCGCATGGTTCCCACTTCGGAACTAGAGATTAGTACTTAACCAGACAAGTTAACCCACACATCTGAGCCTGTTTGCAAAGTCACAGCATGCAGACACACCGTTCTGTCCCTGAGAAGTTCTACAGCAAAGAACCTGTTTGCTTTTCCTCACTCTAGTTGCCCAAACTATTTGGAGCACAGGAAACTTTTTGGCAACCTGCCTTTCTGGGTATGTATTGCTATAAACTGACAAAATCCCTGGAGGATGTGGAATAAACTCACAAGGCGGGATTTTCTGGGTGAGCTCTGATTTCAGGTTTCAGTTGTGTCAGAACAGATGGGCCAAGAAGCCCTTCGCCTGTGTCTGCGAGCCGGTCCGGGAATAAGAAGTGAATGGAGCAGGTGCAGAAGAATCTGAAAGAAGGCAGAAGCCAGGGTGTGAGGAGGCCAGAAATGAAACCAAGCGGGGACCCCGTGGGGCTCCCAGGCACGGAGGCCTTTTTATCCCCCGTTTCTCGTAGGCAAGACTCCAGCCTCCATGACCTTGCCTGAGTTCCAAAGGGCAGATTCAAACAGTTGCTAATCAACGGAAGAGCAGCCAAGAATCCACCTAAGGCGAGATTACAGGGACCAGAGAAGCTCATCAAGATTAGGAGACCCACCACCTGAGACCCTGCACACACCCTAATTCTTCTCGGCAACCCCACCCTTGAAGTATTGCTATAAAACTCCTCGTCACATCCTCCCGGCTTGGGACACTTAGTTTCTTGAGGCAGGAGCCCTCTGTGTCCCCCTTTGCCTGGCAAACTAATAAAGCTGTGCTTTTGGACCTCACCCCAAACTCTCCCCGCAATTTGGTTCTCGGCACCGGTGTCCAGAGAAGCTGAGCTTTTGGCATCAGAAGGAACAGCGTGCAATCTGCCCTCCTGCGCCACCCCGCCCTCCTGAGCCCCCCTCCAGCCTCCAGCTTGAGCCTCTGAGGAGGAGAAGCGGAGTCCAGCTCAGGAAGCCGGGGCCTGGAGGGTGCTGGCACACTGGGCACAGTGAGGGCTGCTCGGGGCGCAGAGCGATCCTGTGTCAGGGAGAGAACTATTCTTTCCACCTCATCCCCCAACCCTATTTTCTGCCACAAACTGTAGCACAAGTCTGGCCCCTGAGCCCAGGGGAGCTGCCTTCTCAGGGGTGGGCAGCAGAGGCACAGGCAAGGGCCCGGGCAGGGGGTCCAAAGGAGAAGAATGACCTGGCTTGTCCCCAGGAGGGACACCGCAACCCCTGGCAACGATGGGCAGACTCTCCGGAGTGGGGAGTGGTGTTAAGGTCTTCTCGGGGCTCTGATGATAGGAGCGATGTCCTTGGGGCCTTACTGTGCCTGTAATGCCACCCAGAGACTAAAGCTCTCCAGGCCTCCTTTGTAGATTAACAAACCTTCTAGTTTTCTCCTCCTCTTTTTCCCCAGGCCACACTTCCCCACCTGCCCCGTCCCTCTGGAGCAATCAGCTCCAAGAAGGGTGTAGCTGGACTGCAGGGCCTTTCGTGTATTTTATTCAAGCGATGCAGTGGAGGGTGGTGTCAAGGCCCCCCATGGGGTTACTGGATGGTGAAATGGGCCTGTAAAACAAACGGTCAGACTTGGGTTGGGGGTTTTGCTAGTAAAAGGAGTTCCCATTGTCTTAAATCATCCAGGATTGTTTACTGCAAAAGGCAGCCGTTTAATCTGAAACACAGACAGAAATAACTGCAGCCGTGCATCTCTGCAGGTTTTGGCTGAGCCCGACTTTTACATTCTAAGCACTGGAAGTACAGAGTAGCCTGGGTGGCTCGAAGCCAAAGGGTAATGTTTCCTTTCGCTGTCGTTGAGAAAGGCATTCAGGAAAACAATTGAGCACAATAAGGGCCTTCCTGTTCCGTTGGGCAGGCAGGCGTGTGACCCACCCAGCAAATGTGGAGTGAGTCATCCCAGCTTCTTCCTCCTTTGTCAAAGGCTCTCTGAGGCCGGCTACACAAGATGAGCATCTTCCGAATCCATTTCTCCTACCTCTCCAGGCACCGGGGATTTCCTCAATAACCAAAGTTGATGTTTATGCATGGAGATGTCGCCAACATATTTTGGTTGGGAAAGGCCTTGGCCCTGCGTTTCCCTGCAGCCAAAAGTCAGTTCTGCATGTTCCCTTGCAGAATCCCACTGGAGTTGCTCCAAGAAGATTCAAAATGCCTAAATTTCATGGGCTTTTCATTACGTGGGTACACAAACTCTACCTCATGTGTTAACTAACACGTACTTGGCTAGTTGCATGCCAGCCAATTGTAGCTGCCCACGGAGGGCAAATAGCTGACAGAGCTCAAATAAAAGCAGCTGTATATAGAGTTAATTAAAATAAGACCACACCTTACAATGTATTATGACCTTTAATTTTCCAAGCAATGCAACTGAAATACTAAAAGAGTTGCACTGACATGTCCTGGATGTATGAAAAGAAGCCTGGAGAGACGTGGGATGGTCAATAGTCAGTTGGTAGTGGTAAAGGCAGCTCTCTCTCTCTCTCTCTCTTTCTCTCATTCTTTCTCCACCTTCTTTCTTCCTCTCTCTTTCCCCTGCCTCTAGAATTATGGTAAAATATTCTTCCATGAATGGAATCTAAAGTCTAAAAGATCTTTCAGAGTATAATCCAATAGAGATGGTAAACTTGACATCATTTCCCGTACTCTCTCCTACAAGTCAACACTCAGTGATCGTCAACCAAAAGTTAAACCAATTGATACTGTTTTAAAGGCTCACAGGACACGCTACCCCAAAATATGCCACTTTGGTATATTGATTATTTTGTAGGCACTTGAAAACAGCAAATGCAGGGAGGGACTTTCTCTGAACTTCCCTTATCTGACTAAAGACAGATCCTCCAAAAGGAACTCAATTGTTGTAAATTCCTTCCCCAGGAGTTTCATCAACCACGGAAGACTGATTTATCACAGGAGGGGAGACTAGCAGTTGACACCACACCCAGACAAACTTTGTCACAAACTATCATATCTCCCATATATTCTTCTAGGACCTCCAACTTTCCCGAAAAATCATTGAGATGGTATTGAAACCTGAATTCTAAGCCACCTCTTTGACTTACTCATTTTTTTCCTGGGCACCTCCCATGTCTACATGAGGTCTACATGTTAATAAATATATTTGTTTTTCTCTTATTAATCTGTCTTTTACTACAGAGGTCTCAACTAAGAACTCAGAAGTGTAGAGGGAAAATTGTTTTTCCCCCCCCTACTGTTATAAGCATCCACTTTGTCTTTGCAAAAGGAGCTGCCACTAGTTGCTCATGTTTTGATAAAATAAGATGCAAAAAAGAAATTCTTTAGTACTTTATTTAATACTATATAGTATTTTGAAATGGCTATGAGTTTCAAGTCTAACAAAACCATATTTGGGCCCCATCTCTTCCATTTCCTAGCTATGCTACCTGGACATTTGACTTCTCTGTGCCTCAATGTCCTCATCTGAAAATAGGGATAATAATAGTGCCTACCTCACAGGGTTGTTGTGAGGATTAAATAAGATGATTAATATGGATTATTTAGTGTCTTGCCCAGCACTCAGTAAATGTAATTACTACTAATTATCATCATCGTCATCATCATCATCATCTAATCAAATTGTCATTGGATTAACTTTTTTCATTGGAAGTCTAATAAGCTGGGCTTGGCTAAGCTGAAAGCATAATGTCACCGCTTAGGAAGGTACAGTCTCTCTCTTGTGCCAAAATAAAATTAGCCTCTTAAAAGGAAGATGTTTCTGATGAAGGATAGGAATGATTTGTCAGTTGAAAAGTAGTATCTTTTTTCAATCAAATAGAACATATTTTTAAAATGTGCACATGGCAGGGCGGCAAAGCCACTAGATTTCTCCAAAAACTTGGTAATCCGTTCAATTGAGACATAGTTCCTAGAAATGTACACATGTGGTCCACCAGAACCTTCAACTAAACAAATCAGGTAAATGAAAATATTCATTTGTGTTACACTAAAACATCTGCCAGATTGGTACACTAACTGGATTAAGTTTATCATTAGAGGACTATCTGGAATACACTTTCTTTTCACTCAATATGAAGGAATCTAAAAAAAAAGTTGTTCCCCCAAACACATTCAAAAATCCATTCTTGTAGGTCATTTGTACATCTCAACCAGTCAATAAGAAAACATGTTAAACTGAGGTATTCTGAAGAACCTCAGGAGGACATTAAGCTGGAGCAGATCTCATTTCTGAATCACAATCTACATCCCTAAGAGAGACTCAGCTCTGATCTCAAGAGTTTCATGAAAGAAAACATTGCTACAAAGCCAATGAACTCCAAACTTGAGCAAGATTTTGGCCGTGTGGCCAGAAAATTCAGTACAATTCTGGTTAACATACCCAACATTTTTACCAATGGTCTTCTTGGTGGGAACAGTTGATTTTCAGCTCAGTCAGGTCTTTTGGAAACTGAACCACAGGAATAGCACAGCTGCTGAGTAAATCAGATACATCCTGTGGTTTGCACTTCAAAGGTAGCCACAGATTCTTAAGGTATGATTCATAGTCATCAAAATCTATGAATCTCCTCTGAAATTGTTCTTTCACTACCACTAAATAGCTGTGTAATTCTTCAAATCTGTGACCCCATTGAAGTCAAGGAAATTTGGCAGGAGACTATGAATGCAATAGGAAATGAGTATAGTTGTCACCTACTTAGGCCACTTGGCCTGTTAAAACCTGCATTTACTTGAACAAGAATAAGAAGGAAGCCAGGGCCCATGCTTTCTTAAACCCTTAAGGGGTCCATGGAAGACCTAATTAAACAAATATTCAAAGCCTAGTGTCTTATGTCATTCAGGACTCTGCTAAAATTTGAAGGTTCTACCAAACTACTAAACTCTATTCTATATATGTATGTCAGTTTTGAGAGTGTAGGAGCTAAGCTATATCAGAAAAATGCTAGGCAGAAGAAATCTATTAACTTCACCAGCAGAAATATCCTATTAATTCTTTGTTCCAAAACAGGGAGTTACAAAATGCTCAGAGAGTCCATATCAGTACTTGTACTCCAGGTATAAAGTGATAACTGTATCCATTAGTTTTTACTATATAACAAACCACCCCAGAACTTAGCAGCTTAAAACAATGGCCATTTATTTAGCTCACATTTCTGCAGGTCGGTAACTGGGGCTGTGGTCAGTGACCCACTCGGTGGCTCTTCTGGTCTCAGTTGGGATCGTTAATGCATTTATGGTTGGCTACTAGGCCAGTTGAGCTAGACTAGTCTAGAATGGTCTCGGTTGAAATGACTTATCTCTATTCCACATAATCTCTTGTCCTCCAACAGGTTAGCCTGGGCTTGTTCATAAATTATCTGGCCAGGGTTCTGAGAGTGTGGAAATACGCAAGGCCTCTTGGAGCCTAAGCTCAGAACTAGCACTGTTACCTCCACTGCATTTCGTTGCCAAAGCAAGTGACTAGCCCACCCTAGACTCAAGTAGTGGGGAAATAAACCCCACTTATTGATGAGAAGAGCTTCAAAGTCAAATCACAAGCATGAAAAACTGGCCATTTTTGCAATCTACCCACAACCTCTCACACGTGTGCTCCTTAATGCCACAGCCACTAAACCCAACAGGAGAGAGGTAAGTGACAGCATGGGCTGAGGACAGCATTCCTGCGTGGCATCAATCAGAGCTCAGCAACAAGGATGTCTGATGCTCCTTCATGGCAACCCCTCCCACCTTTTGGTACTCCTGAGACAGGGGACAGTCACTTTAACATGAGTAGCAGACAGCAAGGCAGCTGCCCCAAGTAATTATGTACACAGTAAAGCTCAACTTTGTGTTTCTGGGCAAAAAAGAATGGAAGTGGAGGTTTGAAGGAAAGCACAGGTGGAATGCCCAGCACTGCGAAAGCCAGAGGAAAAGCCCAGGAATCCTGAGAAATGAGGACTAGAGGCCCTCCAGGGAACTGGGATTTTCTTTCATGCTTGGTATCACCTAAAACTACTGTGACAGTTAATTTTATATGTCAAATTAACTGGACCACAAGGTAACCAGATATGTGGTCAAACATTATTCTGGGTGTTTCTATGAGGGTGGTTTTGGATAAGTTTAACACTTAAATCGGTAGACTGAGTGTAGTAGGCTGCCCTCCCTAATGTGGGCTGCATCTAATAAGTTGAAGGACTAAATAGAGCAAAAACGCTGACCCTTCCCCAAATTCCTCCTTTGAGTTGGCACATGTATTTTTTTCCTGCCTTGGAATTCGAAGTAAAACGTCAGCTCTTCCTGGCTCTCAAGTCTGCTGGCCTTTGGAACTAGACTATGTCTTTCCTGGGTATCCAGCTTGCTAACTGCAGATCTTGGGACTCCATAATCATATGAACCAATTCCTTATAATATATCATATATTATATGATATGATTATGTGAAATATATATGTAGGGTTTTTTCGATTTCTATGAAGACCCTGACTAACGCACTACGTAGTGGGATACTGTGCCAGGCACGAGGAAAAAGTACTCGATGCGTGGTAGAGGTAAATGGTCCATCCCCAGGCATGCCATCCCTTGATTGTTTTTTCAGCATCACCAAATAATTCTAGTCATCAAGGGAAGAATAGAAACCTTAAACTGATAAAACCCTAGTGTCATCAGTGTCATAGTCTCATTACCATTGATTGTTGCTGCAGTTGTCACTTTTTATTTGGTTTGGCTGCTTTTGCTTTGTTTTGGTTTTGCCTGAGATGATGAAGCAGCTCACATTCTAGCATGAATCTTGTGCCCACTCCATCTATCAGCAAACAAGCCCTATGTGGGCAATATCTCTGGGAATCTTCCAGAAATCCAATCCACAAGAGCTAGTGTGCAGAGAAGCTCTATCCTTGGAACCTGACAGCAGATATGCTAGTAGAAATTCGTGTTGACCAATCTCTTTCCTAGTTTGCTCAAGCTTCCCTCACAGTGACCAGAAGGTATGCACAGATGCCAGAGAAACACATTAGTGGAGAAATACATTTCAGTGGTGGACTTCGGCTTTTTATGGGGATGGCTTTGCGATTTTTCAGCTTTGCTCGGCTGAACTACAGACCACAGAATTCCCTCTCTGGTCTGTTCTGGTTAGTGTGGACTACAAAGGCCACCCTCTCTCCTGGGAGTTAGAGAAGGGAGGGAAGCAGAAGCTGAGTGGTGGCACATGCACACCTTCTCCCAGTGAGTCAGTCAAGCACTAGTATTACTTACTAGGTGCTGCTGTGAAAGACTTTTGCAGATGAAATTAAGGTCCCTAATCAGCTGACTGTAAATTAAACAATAGGGAGACCATCCTAGCAGGCCTGACTTAAACATTTGGAAGCCCTTTAAAAGAGGGACGAGGGCTTCCCTGGTGGCGCAGTGGTTGAGAATCTGCCTGCCAATGCAGGGGACATGGGTTCGAGCCCTGGTCTGGGAAGATCCCACATGACGCGGAGCAACTAGGCCCGTGAGCCACAACTACTGAGCCTGCGCGTCTGGAGCCTGTGCTCCGCAACAAGAGAGGCCGCGATAATGAGAGGCCCGCGCACCGCGATGAAGAGTGGCCGCCACTTGCCACAACTAGAGAAAGCTCTCACGCAGAAACGAAGACCCAACACAGCCATAAATAATTAAATAAATAAATAAATAAATAAAAATTAAAAGAGGGACGAGCCTTTCCCTTCCCCGGTCCCCACCCTCTGAGTTCAGAGACTCCAAGTTTCAGTTCATGCTTCTGGGATTCTGAACGCTCATGATCTTCCCTTCTTGACTGCCTACCCCACAGACTCCAGGCTTCCTTGGTCCGTCCCCGTAATTGCATAAACCAATCCCTTGTGATAACCTCTGATTGAACCCTGACACACAGTTATTATCAGAAAACAAGAATATATTCAAGTTTACCATTTGGATTTTCCACAAAGAGATGAGGGGTTACAAAGTAGCCTGTGGGGAAAGCACAGACTTGGGTACCAAATGGCCTGGACCTTCTCCCTGCATCTCCCTTCACCAGCCAAGTGAGAGGGGCAGCTAATTATCCTAAGCTAGTTGAGCACTGTTTCTGTATCTGTAAAGTAGCGTTAATACTAAGTCAAGCCTACCTATTTCACAGGGCTGTTTTGAAACATCAAAGGAGAAAATGTATATGGAAACACTTTGTAGCCTGCCAAACAAATGAGAGGTGTTTAGTTTTAAAACCACCTAGCCTAACATTTTTAATTAAGGGAGGCAGAGCGTGAAAGACTAAAGATTTACTACATGCCTACTGTGTACAGGAAATGTGACTACTGTCCCGTGCTATCCTCTTGACCTTCCTGTGAGGCAGGCAGTATGTGCCCCATATCAGAGATGAGGAAATGGAGGTGCAGAGAGGTTGACCAACTTGCCTAGACCACAAGATAGATCTGGAGTCCAGTGTGAAACTGGTTTTAGGACACCATGGTGCAGGCTCTGTCTGTAACACCAGGACCTCCTCCTTTACAAAACAAAAGATGATCGTTTCCTGTGATACTGTGAAATACGTTCTACCTGAAGGAAGACTTTTCGAGACATACTTTCAGTATATCCACTCTTCTTTGGGACCTCCTAACTTTAAACTGAGGAGCAAACAGAATCCATTTTCATTAGTGTAGACGTTGTTTCATCTGATAGGCTCTGTGTCACAACACCGGAGACATCAATAAAAGAGAAAACCTCTTCTGCTTCTTTGCCAACCAGCAAATTTTCTTTCCTTAATTTACAATAAAACGATGACTGCAGAATAATGAAAATGAAACTTCACTATTTACTTATTTTGATGGCTCCAGTCTTTACTAAATACTCAGAAAGGACATTTCACTATGTTTGCGCCCACAGGGAAATGACTGTGGTTGGAGGTTAAAGTTATTCAACAAACAAAAAGACAATTTTGTAAATGTACCTTTTCCTCAAAAATGTAAAGCAGCCAGGGTAATTTGCGGGTTAGGCATTTTCTGAGAGTTAATGATCAATTATGTGAAAAGTCCTTGAGACTGTTAGTTAGTAAAATGGTGAAGAAGGGCCTTCCACGGGGCACTCGCGATTTGGAGACATTTGATACGCACTAATGGAACCCCAAATGAGCCAAATATATATTCATAGTAGATCAAGCTTATTTCAGATCAGTGCATTACAATATAAAGTTAATTTCACTCAAATTAACTTCCAAAATATAGGAAGGAGAAAAAACCCACAGCATTTTTTTTTTTAGATAAGAATGTATCATTTGATTCATCCACTTTTTTAAAAATTTATTTATTTATTTATTTATTTTTGGCTGTGTTGGGTCTTCGTTTCTGTGCGAGGGATTTCTCTAGTTGCAGCAAGCGGGGGCCACTCTTCATCGCGGTGCACGGGCCTCTCACTATCGCGGCCTCTCTTGTTGCAGAGCACAGGCTCCAGATGCGCAGGCTCAGTAGTTGTGGCGCACGGGCCTAGTTGCTCCGCGGCATGTGGGATCTTCCCAGACCAGAGCTCGAACCCGTGTCCCCTGCATTAGCAGGCAGATTCTCAACCACTGCGCCACCAGGGAAGCCCCCCACAGCATTTATTAAATACTCACCAAATATTATGCTTGGCATTTTGAATCATTTTGCTCTTAATTCTCACAAGATTTTGCATTAGTATTTATTAACCTCACTTTAATGATGAGAAACTGGCAGTCTGAGGGGTCACAGCCACAGCTGGTGAGAGCAGAGCTAGAGTTCATATCCAGATCAAGCCAAGGAACTCGCAATTTCTACTTTTTGCAATTCCGTAGCCTCTAGTTTAAATGAGCACAGTTTTTTTTTTATAGTTTTAAAAAGAGTTCTATTTCTATAAATAAATTAAAGGCGTCAACCTTACCACCTTGACTCAAAACCAAAATAGAACCCAATGTACAAAATTCAATCAATGCTCTTTAAATCTTTGTGAAGTGAATTAATCACGGAGTTTAAATTCTCATTACTTCTTAGATAGGGGCTGGAGAGTGTTAGTTCTTTCTTATTTCATGGGCTTCTCCTAGTGCAATCCCCGAGGGCGGGGATCATGTCTTACCTGTTTATTCGATATTGGATATTACATTTGGAGCTTAGCACACAGAGGGTGACAGCAGATTAGTGAACGCTCAACAATTATTTGTGACGGAATGCAATCTCATATAAGTCCAGTGCTTTAAAATTTACCACCACTTTCACTAATCCCATTGCTTGTGATTACCATAACAACCCTGCATGTGAGTTAGGGCTGATGATTATTAGCCCCACTTTATGGATAAGGAAACTGAAACTCAAAATAAGTTGAGTAATCTGCTCAGTCACAGAGCTACTAATGTCACCTGTGGGATTTGACCACAGCCAGATTTCTTGAGTACAATGACCAAAGTTTTTGTGCCTTTAAAAATACTCCATCATTAAGAAATATCAGTTTTTGTTAATGTTTGAACAAACTATGTCTCTTATTTAAATAAAACACTGAAATGAACAGACCCAGATGATTCCAATCTACCAGTTAGAGCTTGAGGTCACAAGTTTATTTGAAGTGTTTATATGTGGTCTTATCACACTGACCATCTTATAAACCAGACCAGCGGTTACCAACCATGACATTGGGTCACCATGGTACCAAGGGGTCTAAGAGCAATACCTGAGGACAGACAGCTCCCAAGGGAGCTGCCTTTACCTACAGGAAGGTGAGTCCTGAGCAGTGTCAGTGACAAAACAACAGTGGGGAACCAATGACCTAGAATGAATATCAAAAGGCCAAAGCAAACAAACAAATAAAGGCCAGGACCATAAAGATCGGGTCTATTTGGTTAGCTATGTATTGACTCAGCCCTTTTTGAGATTTTTATATTTAGATTATAAATTGGATAATTTTTAAGAAAAACTGTTATGTGCTTGTATAACATTAGGTTTGGAGAACTACATCCACAGCAAAAGTAATGCAAGCCAAACAATAAATGTGTGACTCTGTGTGTGTGTGTGTGTTTGTGTGTGTGTGTGTTATGATATGAAGTTAATTGAAATTAAAATGTTTTAAGGGATTTATCTGCAGTTGAGCTCTCCCAATGTGTGAAAAGCAACACATTTTATTCTCAATTATCCACGGTCTTATTTACTCTCCACAAATACTTGAAGGGCATGACTAAGCCAAGTTATGCATTAGTCAACACTCTTTAGCAGTATCTCTTGAACTTTTTTACCTCAGTCTAATCCCTGGTCATAGCCTCTGGGAAATTCAACACTATGTAGAAAGGGCCTTTTGCTGTATGGTCGTGTATGGAAGAACCTATCACCCAAAAGTCATGGGATATGTTGCTGACTCAGCCTAAAGAGGGATTTCACGTTGGGTCAGCAACATAGCCCAAGAGTGGAGGCCGCCAAAGCTTCCCCTTACGGCCAGGTCACAGCAAGTTTACAGAGGAGACTAGATGGATACCTGCGATGCCTGCGGGAACTCACTCCAAAACCAACATCTATAAAAAGAAACGTCTCTTCAATCTCCCCTTCCTATCAGCAAACCCGTGTGTTTTCCTAGCAGGAAATAGAGAAGAAACCACTTTTCCTCCTCCCTCTGGCTTCTCTTGGGAAAAAAATCCAACTTCCAAATATTCAGGGAGATTCTGTATCTTTCGTTTTAGTAAGAGTCAGGTATGTTCATGTGGCAACAGAAACACCTCTTTAAGTGCTCCTAGAGGTGGCAAATGGGGGTATAATTGTTCCTGGTTTCCAGGAACTGGTGTTGTTACCTCTGAATCAGGTTGCAAACAGATAGTCTGTTCTTAACCTGAGCACCACTTTGAGACCACCAGGTAATGTTACACCTAAATGGAGGTATTTTGCATATATCTACATCCCCAGCTCCCCTACACCAGCCTGGGGGTTAAAATGTCATCACAAGACAGCAGTGGTTGTGTTTCCTTGACTGTCACCTCCTCTGACGTTATCTTCAACCCCCCTCAAAGCCCTGCCCACCCATTAGTAGGAGCGCCCCAGGGATGACCTCCTGTCTGCCATGGAAAAGCTTCTCCGCCCACCTCAGTGTGACCGTCTTTTGCCAGCTCTCCATGAGCCCTCTGTTACCACGTCACTCGCCTGCTCTGGCCCCACTACAAAAATCTGCCCTCTCTGACGAAGCATTTGTTCTCTGCATTATTCTCAAAGCTGTTGGTTAGTCCCCAGCTACCCGATGTTTCTCCCAGCCCCCAGCCCCACCTCCCCAGGCAGTGGCACTGGTCAGATGAGGAGTCCATGGGTATATGAGATCATGTAGGCTGGCAAGTCCAAAATCTGCAGGGCAAGCCCATCAGCTTATAGATCCAAGGAAGAGTTTATGTTGCAGGTCAAGTCCAAAGGTAGTCTGCTGCCAGGATACCCTCTTTTGGGAAAAGGTCAGTCTTTCTTCTCTTAAGATCTTCAGCTGATTGGATGAGAGCCACCCACATTATGGAAGGTAATGTGCTTTACTCAAAAGCTACTGATTTAAATATTAACCTCACCTAAAAAATACCTTCACAGGGCTTCCCTGGTGGCGCAGTGGTTGAGAGTCTGTCTGCCAATGCAGGGGACACGGGTTCGAGCCCTGGGCCTGGAAGATCCCACATGCTGCGGAGCAACTGGGCCCATGAGCCACAACTACTGAGCCTGCGCGTCTGGAGCCTGTGCTCCGCAACAAGAGAGGCCGCAATAGTGAGAGGCCCACGCACCGCGATGAAGAGTAGCCCCCACTCACCACAACTAGATAAAGCCCTCGCACAGAAACGAAGACCCAACACAGCCAAAAATTAATTAATTAATTAATTAATTTTTTAAAAAAAGCCTTCACAGAAACATCTAGGATAAAATTTGACCAGCTATCTGGGTACCATGGCCCAGCCAGTAGACACATAAAATCACAATGCCCTTTTCCTCTTTTGTTTCATATCCTGGTGGCTCTCCTTGGTGTTCCACCTTCCTTTTTGTTCTCAAACTCCCAGGATACATGTCTCAACGTCTAGAGACATTTTTGGCTGTCACAACTGAGGGGGTGGTGGGGGGCGGGCTAATGGCATCTGGTGGGTGGAGGCCAGGGATGCTGCAAAACATCTTACAATCATGGGACAGCCTCCAGCAACAGAGAATTTTCCGGTCCCCAATGACAATAATAGCACTGCGGTTGAGAAACTCTGCTCTAAATGACCAGTTCACTTCCTGTCTCACTAACCCTGTTCATTATGCTTCAGTCACTCTGGCCTCCTTTCAGGTTACAGAACAGGCCAATTCCTTCCCTCCTAGGGGCTTTTGCAACTGTTCTTCCCACTGTCGGAAACACCCTGCTCCTCGCATGGCTGCTTCCTTGCCATCTTTCTGGTTTAACCAAAACACCCCGCCCCCACAAGCCCCTAATGCCTCTCCATTCCATTAATCTGATGATGTCCTCATCACCAGCTGACATTGTTTGGTTTACCTGGCTCAGCGATGGTCTTACCACCTTGAATCCAGCTGGGATGGGTACCTATCGCTACATCCCAGGGACAAGTGACCCGCCTGGCACAAAATAAGCGCTCAACAAATACTTGTTGGATCAAGGAAGGAAGGAATGTCTTAGACATTTTTAGTGAATGCAATTCTCTCCCCATGTTTTTGGTTTCACGTCCACCACCAACTCAGATGTGTTATAAGATCCGTCTCCATGGCAATTGTTTCCATAGACTGACCCTGCCCCCAGGACACGGAGTCACTTTCTATCGAATCTAGAATGTGAGCCCAGATCTTTTCTCAAGGGCATCCCTCTCCCTGGACACAACTTAGTCCCTCATGACAAGATGTCTGAGTGCTGCACTATTAGTTTTCCTAATATGCAAAGACATCAACTTAGATTCAGAGTAGTATCCCTGTAGGTGGAATCTAAAAAATTGATACAGATGAACCTATTTACAAAACAGAAATAGACTCACAGACATAGAAAATAAATTTATGGTTACCGAAGGGGAAGGAGGGGAGAGATAAATTAGAAATGTGGGATTAATAGATACACACTACTATATATAAAATAGATAATTAACAAGGACCTACTGTTTATCACAGGGAACTATATTCAATATCTTGTAATAACCTATAATGGAAAAGAATCTGAAAAAGAATATATATATATTTGTATAATTGAATCACTTTGCTATACACCTGAAATATTGTAAATCAACTATACGTCAACAGAAATAAATAAATAACAAAGTAAGACACCTAATATAGAAAAAATACCGGATTAGGGTGCTTAAGAAGGACTTGCCCCTAGAAGGGATTAGCATGAGAAAAATTAGCAGGCATAATTAACAGTTCACTTTAAAACACAATCAACTGTACTATTTGTGACCACAGATCCCTCCTCATAGAAATAGAGTAAAGGTCATCTAGCCAGGACCAGCTAGGTCTGCATCTCAAACCTACTTAGCCCGGTACCTCTTTTCCGCTTTCCCCCTTCTGTCACAGTCTGACATGTTCTTATGGAGGCAACTAAGACCTTATGGATGCCTCCAAAATGACTCAGCATGTGGTTATTACTGTTTATCTTTGTCCTTTGCCATTTTTCCTGTAAATCCTTATAAATGCCATTTCTCACTGCCTTGTCCCCTTTCGGGAATTCTACATGCTCCTGGAAACGCTTGCTTTGCTTCTGCATTTTCTCACTAGATCCCTCTGTTCTCAGTTCCACCCATGTGGCCTCTGCACGTGGCTGCCAGCCACTGAACTGACCTAACTCTGCCATTTCTAAATCTTCACTCAATGCCCTTCCTGATTAAATATCTATCAAGTGGCCAGGATAATTATTTCCCTCATCATACCCACTGTTTAGGAAGAAAGCTCCAGATCTATAAGACAGGACAACCAGGGAGACCAGCCACAAGGGAAATAGCTCTGGTCCTGGGACTTCCTTGCTTGCTTCTTTCAAAACACCCCTGCCCAAGCGTGAGACGGATTGGCAAGTAGTCTGCCTCTTCAGGTGCAGAAGCAGTGGAAGAGCTGCCTGTGTTTTCCTTCTCCACTGCGTGGAGGTGACCCATCCCCTCTGGCTCCACCACATCCCAGCTCTCGTTTAGAACTCCAGCACAGTTGAAGGCAGTGCCAAGGATGAGTGGCAGCAGCCCACGATCCCCACGACGCTTGTAAAGATGAACCTCTGCAGTGTCACTCGATCCACATAGGAAAGAACAGGAACTGTCCAGCTTACTCTCTTATCATCTTATTACCAAATTATCTGAGTTGAGAAAAAGCACTAGAAATCATCTAACCCAACTCTCACATTGTCCCGAGGAAGCAACCAAGGCCTGGAATAGGCGAGTGGCATGCCCAGGGCCGCACACTTCAGTCATGGTAAAGCCAAGCCTAGAATCCAATGCTGGTGTATCATCCTGTAACAACTGCCATGGCATCTTTTTTTTTTTTTCTGTCCCATATCTCTTCACTTTATAAACTATTTGGTTCCATTCCATGTGTTTCTGGTGGAGATCAAGGGTCTCCGCCTGCCCTTCACCCTGTCCCCTGGAAATTCTCATTACTCCAGTGTGTTTGTCAAATAACTCGAGTAGAGATAATGAGAATTCTTTTCAAGAATTGATGGCGACATGTGGATCATGAGAGGGTATTAGGGGAGGCTAAGTGCTATAGCAAACAATACCAAAATCGCAGTGGCTTAAACCACTACGGCAGTGTTTTTCTTACCTAACAACACTCCAATATGGGCGCTTGGCAGGTGACCTTCCATGCAGTGACTCGGGAACCCAGGTTTCCTCCATCCCAGGACCATGGTGTCCTCACTGAATCCCCTGCAGCCTCCTGGCAGCTGGGGAAAGAGATTAAGAGAGAGAGTGAAAGTTCACGAGGGACAATGGCGTGTACCACCCTGCCCACCTTCCATGAGCCAGAGACCATCACATGGTCACACCTAACCACAAGTGAGGCTGGGATAAATAGCCCGGTTGTGTGCCGAGGAGCAAAAGGAAGAGTGGGACAGGTGAAGTAGTGCAATTACCAGAGGTCATCTTTCTTACCACGTGGCAAAGAAGCCCGCTGGCAAATGAATCCAAAACACAGCAAAGAAGGGCAAAAGTTGAGAAAAAGAGAGATTTAAGACAAATTATTTGAGCCCCTGGATAGAGCCCTGTCTGAAATTGGACCAACTCCTATCCCTACCACTCAAAGAAAGTTTTCCCATGTTTACCAATATTCAGAAGAATAGTAATTCCACGGGATGGCAGATAACAAGAATGCTTAAAGCTTCACCAGGTGTCTGGATGGGCCAGCACTCGTGCAGCATTCCGAATCCTCTTGGGTCCACCTCCTCCGCCATCCACTGCTCGTAGAGTCTGGGTCCGTGAGGCTTTACCCAGGCTGACATACGTGCCAGTTGGCAATGCCTCACTTTGGTCAACTGCCTGGAGCCTCTCACTTCCCACCGCAGAACATCTCTGACCCCGCAGCACTATTCTCCCATGGGGACTGCCCAGCAATCCCATAAGTGCAACCCACCCAGAGGAGCAGGGAGTCAATCCACGTGGGTGTCGTCCTTGACCAAGGCATTTCAGAAGCCAGTGGATCAATGTTCCCTTTTTCGTCTTCTAGGTGGACAATTCTGAGACATATTTGACAGGACTCCAGTCACAGGCTGAAATGATGCCTCTCGAGATTCCAGCCTCTCCTTCTCAACTTCTCAGCCTACTTTCCCATGGTTTGGTTTCGTGTGCCAGCAGAAAAGGCCCACAAGGTCGAGCACCAGGTGGCCTTCATGGTGGCGACTCAGACTCAGTCACCCACGCTTGTGTTGGCTTCATCTCCTTCCTTCCATCCTCACTCCCCTTTGCTGTCCGGGTTCACACTCCCTAATAAACTCCCTGCACACAGCCTGGGCAGCCTCTGCCCTTGAGGAAACCTGGGCTAAGACAGTTCCTTTACTGTAGGAGGGAAAAGTAACACATTAATACAGTGATCCTCCTAGTAGCAGCAGGTTGCAGAACTTCCCAAAGGTATTTAACTCGGCCACTCCTTTTTTTTTCTTTCTAGAAGCCTGTGGAATTAAAACAAACTGCCTTTCTATCAATTTTGCTTCCTGATTATAGGCTATCTAATTTTCTAATTGTTTTAAATCTGCAACCAGACCACAGGCTCTGAGGGAGCAGATATTGATCCATGGGTAAGCCCAGCCTGTCACCTCAGCACCTGGTAAAGTTAGACACGCAGTAAATACTCAAAAAACACTTGCAGTTAGGTTAATAAAATGCTTACAGATTGATAAAACAATCAAATTTTGAACCAATATTTTCAATAATACTTAAATAATCAGAGAATATTTTTGACTTTTATTCAGTTGGAAGAAAGTGAAATATTATGTTTTAACTCTAACCCTCTGTAACAGCACACTAATTTCTTTTCCCTCCTTCCTTTGCTCTACTTTCCCCTCCTCTCCATTTCCTCTTCTTTCCTTTTTTCCCCATTGTTTTTCTTCCTGACCTTGCATTTCTTCCACCATTCTTTATCTCTTCATCATTTTTCTCTTGGTTTAAAATTCAGAGGAAAACACTCCAGAGACAGTGAGTCAGTAAATCCAAACTGTGCTGACTCCCATGGTAGAGAAAGTAGTAAGTTACTAAGAATTCCAAAATAGATGTATTTCTTATGGGAAAATCATCACCATGCTTTCTGCTCCCATAGATTACGATGCTAATTTGCCTGCAGCATTCCCCAGTGTTTACAATTATCCTGGGCAAAGGATTTTTTAAAGGGTGTCTTTCCTGCCTCCCAACCTCCACCTCCCATGAACTCTGCTGTTTATGGATGGTATTTGCACAGCTCAAAGACTGAAACCTCAGTGAGAAAGTAATAAAGTGTTTAGAAGCAACAATTGATGCTGTGCCCATCTTAGATTTGGGGATGTAGTTCAGGGCAGAGTCCTTGGAAGTTCCTCTATCTTCTCATTTACTGACGGTTAGCAAGTTGTGATGATCAAACAAAATCAAAACGTTTGTGTTGTCTCCTTGAGTCCTGAGTGGCAGGAGTTTTCCATATTCCTTCAACTCCTCTTTGATTGTTCACACAGATAAGGAGCTTTGCTATGTGTAACATACGATCTATGTATATCATTATTAGGATCCGTCGTTTTTTAAGAGATGACTATTTGACTTCATACCCAGGCCTTTATTTACACCATTGCATTTAACTTTAGTTTCACAAAGATCCTATGAGATAGGAATTGCTATCCCCACTTTACAGAGACGTTAAGTAACTGGCCGGATATCACACAGCCAGTTCAGTGGCAGAGGTGGAATTCAGACCCATATTCACTTGACTTTAAAACCTGCACTCCCTAAATGAACCTCGTGAGAAGAATCAGGGATCTGAAAGCTTAAAGGACAGAATAGCACTGTCTACTGCACACAAGAAATTCTCAGAAATAATTGTTTCTAGGTTTATTATGATTGTTATTATTATTATTACTGCTGCCGCTGTTGCTACTATTGTTATCATTATCCAAGCACTTCTGACCCTTCAAACCTAATTTCCAGGACTTAGAAATACCTGTGGTAGGGAGTTCCCTGGAAGTCCAGTGGTAAAGAATCCATCTTCCAATGCAGGGGACATGGGTTCGATCCCCGGTCAGGGAAATAAGATCCCACATGCCGTGGGGCAACTAAGCCCACGTGCCACAACAAACGATCCTGCAACTAGACCCGACACAGCCAAGAATAAAATAAATAAATAATTTTTTTTAAAAAAAGAGAAATACCCTATGGTATTAAAATTATAAGTAAAATGTTAAATGGCTTAGACTAATAACAGTATGTAAGATGACAAGCCAATAAACACATTAGCAAAATGCAGAATAAATTCATGAATTTAAATAACAACTATCTCTAAAGAGCTCACAGTTATTCATGGAATTTCACCTCCTTAAGCAATTTTCACATGAGCTATCTATAGGTAAGACATATAGATTGACATATATACACTAATATGTATAAAATGGATAACTAATAAGAACCTGCTGTATAAAAAAATAAATAAATAAAATTCAAAAAAAAAAAGAAATATATTTACTCCCACTGAACAGAAAGCATTGAAGATGAATAATTGAGTGATTAAGCCATGGTAAAAGCACGCTGGTAAAAGCTGGGGACAAGTGTTTCTTCTTGTGAGAATCAAAGACTGTATTCCAGCTTCATGACCAACATCCCAAATTAATGTTTACATCGAATTGGCAGGAAGGTTGGTAAGGAAGGAAGTCCATCTCAGCAAACTATTAAATGTTGAGTCACTTTACTTAGAAAGGCTGTGTAATTTTCCTTCCCGAAAAGTGCAGACAACTTCCAACTTACAAATAATCTGCTTTCCAAAAATGGGTCAGTTGCTTGGTATGTGTCGCTCAGAATGCTCTTTCCCACATTCGCATGGTGCGGTCAGGTCCTGGGGCCAGCTCGCAGGGAACTGTCACAGGCTCCCTGCAGCTGAAGTGCACTGCGGTCACAGAGACCTGCACATCACAGGCGACAGTGGAAAAGTGCCGTTGGGAGGCCGACCAGCATGGCAGCCCTGGTGCCAGGCAGAAGCCACCTTTCACCTCTTCCCTGCTAACCAGGAAATAGCAGCCGAAGCCCACGGGGCCTCTGAAACCTGGGATGGCGGTTCTGGTGGAGAAAAGACCAGAGGGATGGTGAAGGGCTCAATCCGGGATTCCAGATGCCAACAGTTAGGGAAGGCTGGAGATTCTTTAATCCCTGGAGATGCTTCCTATTCTGTGTGGGTTCATCACCCCAGATCCCCAGGACTTATTTCGTCCAAAGGCTTCAAATGGGCTTTCCTCTTCCCCTTGCACATGGAGGAGAGACTCAATTTCCCCATCTTTCTTTAGATTCTCAAAGGACTCTCCTAATGTGTTTTACCACATCTTATGTTTCTCAAAATGTGAGCTGCAGACACTGAGATGGAAGCTCTAGAATAAGGTGTGAGGATGGGCACAGTTAGCTTGAGGCCACCATAGAAGACCATTCGCTGGTATTGGGTTTCCTGTCATCCACTCCCCCTTCTTTAGGTTACACCCAGGAATCTCCCCTCCCCGTTGGAGGGACAATGAATAAAAGTATCTTGCTCTGCCCTGGCCAAGGAGTGGAAATGAGATCCAAGCCAGGCCTAATCCCTCCTGAGACCTGGTTCTTCAGCAGAATGATACAGAATGAGAAAAAAATAAAAAAGTGGCTCCCTGTTAAAATGATCAGAAATTATTTCATTTATGTTGATATTTATTCAATCAATATTACTGAGCACCAATCCAGGAACTAGGGATTCAGGAGTGAACAAATCAGACAAAAATCCCTACCCCCATGAAGCTTACATTCTAGTTGGGGGTGGGAGGGTTGTCAACCAATAAAAAGTAAAATAAATAAAATATGTAGCAGTGCAATAAGTACTGTAAAAAAAATTTTTTTAATCAGTGTAAGAAAAATAGTCCAAGGAACAGAGGCAGGGAAAGAAAATGGATGAGGTTACAATCGCAAACAGCTCTCAATGAGATGACATTTGAGTGAAAACCCGAAGGCGGTGGAGGGCAAACCAGGAGACTCTCAAAGGAAACAAATGCGAAGTCCTGAGTGGAAGTGAGCAAGGCCAAGGATAAGCAAAGAGGCCAGTGCAGCTGGAGCACAGCAATTGAGCGGAGAGTGGTAGGGAAGAGGTTAGGGCTACTGTGGGGATAGAATTCACAGAGCCTATTGCCTCTGTAGGCTATTGGAAATACTTTGGCTTCTCTTCTGAGCCTGTCTCAATCAGCTATTGCTTGGAAAGAAACAAGCACAGACTCTCTGTGACATGTATAAACATTTCTTTTGCTCACATGCCTACTGGGCAGCTTAGAACCAGCCAAGTCTAGGCTGGGCTCAGCTGGACAGCTTGAAGTGGCAGCTTGGGCCTGTGTCTGCTCCACGTGTCTCTCACCCTCCTTGAAGAACTGGGCTAGTCATGTCCTGTCCTCACAGCGAGGGCAGGGTACAGAGGGCAAGTGGAAACACAAGTTGGGCTTTTTAAGGACCGAGACACTGTCACTTCTGCACACCTCTCCCCACTTCTTTTTTTTTTTTTTTTTTTTTTAATTTATTTTTGGCTGTGTTGGGTCTTCGTTTCTGTGCGAGGGCTTTCTCTAGTTGTGGCAAGCGGGGGCCACTCTTCATCGCGGTGCGTGGGCCTCTCACTATCGTGGCCTCTCTTGTTGTGGAGCACAGGCTCCAGACGCACAGGCTCAGTAGTTGTGGCTCACGGGCCTAGTTGCTCCGCGGCATGTGGGATCTTCCCGGCCCAGGGTTTGAACCCATGTCCCCTGCATTGGCAGGCAGATTCTCAACCACTGCGCCACCAGGGAAGCCCTCTCCCCACTTCTATCGACTTGCCCAAAGCAAGTCCATGGCCAGGCCCAAGTCAGAGAATGGGGCAGCATACTTCCCCTCTAATGAGAGGGATTGCAAAGTCCTACGGTAAAGGAAGAGATGGAGAATCGGGACCAGTAACTCAGTCTACCAGAGAGCCATTGAAGGTTCTAAGCAGGTGAGCGACCTGATCTTTCACTTAACAACATCACTTTGGTTGGTGCATTAAAAATAGACTGTAGGAGAGCCAGGATGAAATCTGGGAGTCCAATGAGAAACTACGGCACTATTCCATGTGAAACACATTGGGGACATAGCTCAAAGTGATAGCAAAGGCATTAATGAGAAGTGGTTAATCCTGGAAATGTTTTGAAACTAGAGTCAAAGTTTCAAACTGATGGACTGACCATGAAACATGATTCAAAGTTTCTGAGTTAAGCAACTGTAAGTATAGCATTGTTACTTTTCACACAAAAGGGCTGCAGGAGAAGTGGGCTAGGAGAAAGGCAAGCTGGGGACCCCAGTTGGGGACATGTTAAGTTTGCAATGTCTTGTTAGACATCCAAGTAGAGATGTTAAGTAGGTGGTTGGATATCAGACTGAAGTTCAGGAGAGAAGGCTGGACTGGAAATATAAATTTTAGAGTCATCAGCATGTGGATGGTATATATTTATTTTCTATTGCTCTGTAACAAAGTACCACCAACTGAGCAGCTTAAAACAATATCCATTTATTACCTCAGCAATTCTGTAGGTCAGAAGTCCAGACACAGTGTGGCTAAATTCCCTTTTTGGGCTCTCATAGGCTGAAACCAAGGTTTTGGCTGGGGCTGCAGTGAGGCTTTGGTCCTCTTACAAGCTGGCTTGATGGCAGAATTCAGCTCCTTGCAGCTATAGGACTGAGGTCCCACTTTCTGATTGGCTGTTGCTCAGAGTCACTGTCAGCTCCTGGAGATCCCCACAGCTCCCTGCCACGTGGCCAGGCCTTGCCAGATTTCAGCTTCAAGGTCAGCAAGAGAATCTCTTTCTCATAGAATCCCTCACCCCAGGAAGGGCTCAGCTCTCTTTGAAGAGCTTGGCTGATTCGATCAGACAAACCTGGTATAATCCTCTCTTTTGATGAATTCAAAGTCAATTGATTAGTAACCTGATCCTGGCAGTAATACCCCATCATATTCATAATCTCACCCATACTCAAGGGGAGGGGATTATACAGGACGTGTATACCAGGGTGTGATGGTAAATTCTATGTGTCAACTTGACAGTGCCAAGGGGTACCCAGATAGCTGGTGAAACATTATCTGTGGTGTATCTGTGAGAGTGTTTCCAGAAGAGATTAGCACCTGAATGGTAGACTGAGTGAAGAAGATCACCCTCATGGTGCGAGTAGGCATTATCCAACCTGTAGAGGGCCTGAATAGAACAAAAAGGCTGAGGAAGGGTGAATTTGCTCTCTCTTGAGCTGGAACATGGGCGCTCCTTGTTTTCCAGCCTTCAAGTTTGGACTAGAACTGCACCACCGGATTTCCTGGGCCTCCAGCTTGCAAACAGCAGATTGTATGACTTCTCAATTTCCTAATCACGTGAACTGATCTCTCATAATAAATCTCTTTGTGTGTGTGTGTGTGTGTGTATACAAAGGTACTTGTACACTTCGTATAAAGGCACAAAGTACAAAGGTACTTTTGCCATAAGCATTTTTGCCACAAGCATTTTCATCGCAAACATTTTCACCACATAACTAATTGGCTGTAAGACAATTATGTCACAAAAGATAAAATAACAACAACAAAAAAAGAGGGACATTAAAAAGGACATAATGAAACATGAAAAATAAATAACAAAGTTAAAAAGACTTTACATTTTCACTGCAAAACTAATTGGCCATAAGGCAATTTTGCCAAAAAAATAAAACCACGAAGAATTTTAAAAGGGACACGCAGAAGGACATAGACATGAAGCATGAGAAATGAATAATGAAATTAAAAAGATTTTATTGCAAAATATAAAATACATGAATACATTTAAATGCATGTAGATTCATGGCAGTAGTACACAAATAACTAATTTTATCTCGTGGGTGTACCTAAACACTTGTCTTCCAAGTCTTTCATTCATAGTATTTTATACTTTTTTTTTTTTTTTTGCTTGTTGATTTGCCTCCTCATTTAGCATCGCACTTCTCTTTTGTGCTAAAATTTCTTCCTTCATCAAGAGAGGTATCAGATTCTAAATACTAGGATGCATATCTGTACATGAAGCTTTGTATTGCCTTGTAGAAGCCTCTACACTGTTGTTTGTTCTCGGCACACTGTCCCATGTTCATTGATAGACATTCCAAAGTTCTATGGGAAATGTGGTTCAACTCGGGGCCTTCAAATCACCAAAGGATTTGTAAATTGATAAGTTATCATTTTCTAATGGTATGTAATCTGACTTTACAGTCTCTTATTCCACATTTCCAGTAAGTTTTATCGCTGAATTTTCTATCAGGTCCATATACATTGTTGCTACCATCCACTATTTTAAGACTGTCATGTCCACTCATCACTGTATAGACCGTTATGAGGGCTAAGATGTATGTGATATCAAAATGGGAGTATCGCGTCAATGGAGAAAGGAAACCAAACTGTCAACCAGTTATTTTATCTTGCATGGCAATATTGCTTTACAGCCAATTAATTACACAATGTAGATGTCTGTGGCAAAGATGCTTATGGCAAAAATACTGGACACAATATATATTATATATATGTATATATATCTCACATATATATTATTAATATATATATATATGTCCTATCGATTCTATTTCTCCAGAGAACACTGACTCATACATAGGGGGTGGGAATCTTAAGGGCCATCTTAGAATTCTGACTACCATAGATAGTTATTTTTAAATCTTGGAATTCGATGAAATCACAATGTTGAGTGTAGACAGAAAAAAAAAATTAGCTCCTCCTATTTATACCCTTAGAGCTGCCTGTCTCTCTCCTTTTTCCATCCCTGTTCTCCAGGCTTCCCTCTAGTTCTAAGAGCTGCCCGAACCCTTGCTGCTTACAGTAACCAGAGAAGATTTCTGTTACTTGCAACTGAAGAACGCCAACTGATTCACCCTTGGATGAGTCTTATTCATACCAAGGCTTGAGAACCACTGACTCAGACTAACAGAGCCGACAGAGTAAGACTGAGATGCAGATAAATGATAATGGATCTTTTGTACCCAAATTTTGAAATAAAATGTATCTACATTTCACAGGGAATCCCCTCTAAATGATTTCTTGATGGTTTGCTCAATGCAAAGAGCTGAGACTCTGGTATAGAATGTGGAAACACGGCAGAACAGCATTCTGAAGTTGGCTTTACAAGACTAGTTTCTTTTACTTGTGAACCAGTGACAACTAATGTCCCCCTTGTTCTTGCTTGGGCATGGTGGATGGAGAAGCCAGAGGAATATGTAACCAAGACAGAATGTGACAAATGTAGAAAGACTCGTATAACCAGTGGCCCCCATCTCATCCCCTACCTTCTCAAAACCTTGCTTTCCAAAAAGCAGCCAAGTAGAGTAACAAAAGCACAGGCTTTAGCAGAAGACAAAGCTGGGTTTAAACTCTAACACTTTCATTCACCAGCTGTGCAAGTTTGAGCTCATTACCTGACTTTTCTGCATCTCCTTTTCCTTATCCATCAAATGTAGTAACATTGCCTTTCTCCCAGGTTATTGAAAGGATTAAATGAGATTAGGGATATAAAAGCATTTCTATTGTGTGCTAAATAACAGTGACTATTTGCTGTCGTTGTTTGCCTGTTATTCTCTCTGAAATAGGAACTAGAAAGATGACCTCCTTTGACTCTCATCATTGCCAAACACATACAGATCAGAAATCTTAAGAGAGAAAAGCTGTAAACAGCATGAAGCTGCAGCACGGCTTGCTCATACTCCTTGACTTATTCATGACTCGCTAATATTATCCGGCCCTCATCCCTCATCTCAACTCCACTTTGGATTGGATAGAAAGTGGAAAAAAAAAAAAAAAAGAAAAAGTCCTGGACAACTGAGCTATGCTATGTAAATGCATACCAAGGCAGTGAGATAAGAATCGTGAAGTCCAGAGAAAGTAAAAGCAAATTAAAGCATTAAAAATCTTTCATTAAGTGAATGCAAATTCAGAATGATTGCACGACTTATATGCCTTTTCTCCAGTTACCAAGCTCCCCTCTATCAGTTCGGAGAAACACTAGTTAGGATGAACATGCTATGGTGTCTGTTCTCTTGGACAGTTTTTACTACACAAATTTACCGGTGTGACAACTTAACAAAGGTTATGTGGATAAACCTTGCAGATGTTTTCCCACATTTACCTATACTATAACTAACTCTTATATATCTAAAAGCTTTCCTTATATTACCTTCTTCATATTAACATTTAAGACTTGTGACAAATCCAATTTTTAATTATTCTCAATAAATCTCACAGTTCTATTAATGAAGCTAATCAGATGACTCCACCATTACATGGCTTATTTTCATGTTCCTTGACTCCAAGGATTATCGTCATCCTCAGAGTAAAGATAAGGATGAGCCAAATGTTCCCTTTCAGAGTTCCTCTTATTCATCTGTGCCTTAAATAAATTGGCTGCCACCCGACTATAAAAGATGAAGTTTAAGTACATATGAAACTCATCCTATCATTTTCTTGAGTGTAGACACCCCAGCACCCAAATCTCCCACGTCAGGAGATTCAAAGACAGCGCAAGCCACAGAGCAAGAATGGAAGTCTAGGACAATATGACTGAAAGTTCTCTTGACCTAATAATCCCTGGTTAACATGTTCTGACCCTCTTCCAAGTTTCACCTTAGCTAAATCATGATATTTATAAGACAGAATGAAACAACAGCATGCCTCACGAAAGCAGGAAGGGAGGGATTTTGGCCATCAGAAAGGCAAATGAGCACTGGGGAAAGTGATTAAAACAAAATTTGACCTGTTAACTCCTAACCGTTACTTCTCATTTTAATTTGTAAGGGCTTACTGGGAGAAGGAAAAGTAAACAACTACAGGAAATGATCAACACCATTTTGTAATTTCTCTATATTCTGTACATGAGATTAATAAATAAACATAATAGATGTTTGGGGGCCAGATCAACTGGTTTGTGAGTCAGCAAGGTTCTTGATTCTATCTGCCATTTTGTCAGCTGCTAACTCCATCAGCCCATCCCACAGATTACTGAGTTAATGCATTCAGCGGTACCCAAGAGCCCCTGTGGAACAGCTAATTGTGCTTAGCAAGCAATACCTAATTTAACTCAAAAATGAGAGAAAAACTTTAGAGGTTAGAAAATTATTGCATATATATCCTCTTTGACTCCCACTGTTTGTATAGATATTTATTTCTCTTCCTCTCTCCTGCCTTTTCATGCCTTTTCATTTTTTTTCTTCTTTTTTTTTCTTCCATATTTATGGTAAGACATCAATCACCTCATGGGTATTATTAAAAACCCAAGAGCTTACTCCCTCTCAGCTCATACGAAGGATAATTTTTCCATTGTTTCATCACATTTCCTGGGGCTTACTTAAGATGTAATGATCCACTAAGTTCACCACTGTGCAGAATTCATTCAATTGCTTTGCCTTTGGATCAAATGCAGAAATTGACTCCGGTTGTCCACCGAGGGCATTCCTAAGTCACAACCAACAGGAAGCCTGGTGAAGTCACGGAGAAGAGGGAGTGGATAAGGAAGGGGATTAGATACCAAGAAATATAGCCCTTTTCATGGTAAGAGAACTCTAGCAACCACAAACCGATAAGGAAAGCCTTGGGGCTGTCTTTCCAAAGGGATGCCAGCAAGGAAAGCTGATTCTGAATTCAGAGGAAGCAGCTGCCTGCCAGGGAACAGAGAGGCCACGTGGAACAGCAGAGAAGCAGTGCGGGGTTGTTGAAGCATTGAAGCCCCTGAGTCGGGATGCTAGCGTTTAGTCCTGGATTCTCTACACCAGCCGGGAAGTCCTGTACCATTCAGTTCATCTCCCTGAGTCTCGGCTGCCTCATCTGTACAATGTAGATGATACAAATTTACTCCAAGGAGCTGTTCTCAGGCTCAGATGAAGTTAGGTAGTGGCAGCCTTTTGTAAAGTGGAATGTGGTTTGTAAATGTTAATGTTAGCTCTTATTATTGTTTGCTGGACTTGTGGCCCAACCTTATGCTCTTTGCCTGGAAACACTGGGCAGGTCTTTCCCTCAGTGTAGCGTGATTTAGAGGGTTTCAAGGAAAATTACAGAAAAGGAGCCTTTATCCCTGAGTAATAGGAAAAAGTAATCATATCTTCAGACTACTTGGACAGAGTGTACCCTCCAGCACATTGCAAAGCATGAAAAGTTTCTTTTCTGGTGTTGCATGCTGTTCTCTGTGTTCCATCCTATTCAGTCCTCCTCTGGGAAATATTTTCCTTTTACCTCCTTCCCTGCTCTATTTATTCTCCTGGACTCAAAACCTGAGCCCAGAAAAGAACACTAACAAACTCATTGTATTGGTTACATTAGCTTTTTGAAATCTAAAGGTTTTAACGCAGAACGTATGACTTACTTATCTGGAAGTCTTGATAAGGTTTGGATGATTGGGGGACTGGACAGTGTCATGAAACACTCAGGTTCTTTCTATCTCTCTGTTCTGCTAAACACAATGTCAGCTCCATCCTAAGGTTGTTTGCCCTATGGTTATAGGATGATTACATGAATCAATTAGGGCTCTGTGCTTCTATGTTCATGTCCACAGAGGGGCAAGTGAATGGGGACAGGCAGGGAGGAAGAGAAAAATGCTTTCCCCAGGCATTGAACCAAAGCCTTGTTTCTCTCTGTTTGGAAGGACCTCTGTCATTTACCCCTGAGCTGTAAAACACGGAATGCTGTGCTTGAGTTCCTAAACCAATTGCCCATCTAGCTTGGCTTCATTCTTCAACCTGTGTCTCTCCAAGGTGACCTCCAGTGGCTGCCAGCTGCATCCTCTCCATTTAACCACTCCAGCAGAAAATGGTTAACTCCAACTGAGACATTTTAGAAGAGGCAGTCAGTGATTGGCTCAAACTGGTCCATGTACCAATCTCCGAACCAATCACTGTAGCTGTGCCAAAGGGATAGTCTGAGTCATGTGCCTGGATCCCGTGGTGAGGAGAGGACAGGCCACTGTGACCACCAGCCCCACCAGGTTCATGTGGAACGTGTAGGGTTAGCACTGAAAGGAAAACAGAGGGCTGTTATCAGAAGGACACTAGAGCAGCCTGCAGGACAGCTAGAGGACACAGTCACCACAGCCTTACACACTCTCTGGGTCAATCTTTACTTGTTTCTTCCTGAAAGGTAATTTAAATATGTTCAGTCTCCTACCTTGAATATAAAATCATGGTAATTCCCATCCACCCAAATCAGAGTGATATGCAAAAATCACCTAATACATTAAGAGTCCAGCAGATTGAATATCACAAAATGTTTAATAATAAACATCATAAAGCAGACCAAGAATACTACCGTGATGAAAGTGTTTACTAACCTCAAGTGAAGTTTACCCTAATTAGATGGTAACCACACTGGTCCAGTACACAGTGTTCATACATAAGAAACAGGCGCAGCCAACATTTGATCTGAGCTCTGATAATACTGGCTGCATTCTCCTTTTATTTTTTTTATTTATTTATTTTTTAAATTTATTTATTATTATTACTATTTTTTTTTGGCTGCTTTGGGTCTTCGTTGCTGTGCGTGGGCTTTCTCTAGTTGCGGCGAGCGGAGGCTACTCTTTGTTGCGGTGCGCGGGCTTCTCATTGCGGTGGCTTCTCTTGTTGCGGAGCACGGGCTCTAGGGCGCAGGCTCAGTAGTTGTGACACATGGGCTCAGTAGTTGTGGCTCACGGGCCCTAGAGCACAGGCTCAGTAGTTGTGGCGCACCAGCTTAGTTGCTCCACGGCGTGTGGGATCTTCCCAGACCAGGGCTCGAACCCATGTCCCCTGAATTGGCAGGCAAATTCTTAACCACTGTGCCACCAGGGAAGCCCTGCATTCTCCTTTCAGACACATGTGTCCTCAAAGGAGGAAACTTTTTACCTAATATTTTTGTATGTGTTTTGCTCCTTTATGATTAGCTTTGAAGGATAAAAAATTCACCAGATCATACCATACAAGCTGGGATGTGTTCCAGCATGCCTAAATGTCTTTTAAATAATTCTCCAGTAAAATTCTGCTTTCAGCACTCAAACAAGTGAGCAGAGCTGGTGAGGCAGAACAATATTGGTTTTATTGACAGGTTTTATTGCTATCTGTTATCCAGCTGTGTGTTTCATTGATAGTTTACCACAGGGCAATTAAAGACGTTGCTCCTTAGATGCATAGCTAGATTGTTTGTTTCAAAGTCATTTTGCTAATTAGAAAATACTACATTTGATATGCATAACTCTTTGTAAAAATCCTCATCCAAAGACGAACTTCACACTAGCATCTCAGAGGAACTTCCCCAATCAGAAATATGTTTGGACACAAAAATGTCCAGAATACTTCATCTGTAGTGTCTTCACCTGGTCACATATAGCAGTTACATTACTCTCATTAAAAAAAGAACTGCTGGGCTTCCCTGGTGGTGCAGTGGTTGAGAATCTGCCTGCCAGTGCAGGGGTCACGGGTTCGAGCCTTGGTCTGGGAAGATCCCACATGCCGTGGAGCGACTAGGCCCGTGAGCCACAACTACTGAGCCTGCGCTTCTGGAGCCTGTGCTCCGCAACAAGAGAGGCCACGACAGTGAGAGGCCCACGCACCGCGATGAAGAGTGGCCTCCGCTTGCCGCAACTAGAGAAAGCCCTCGCACAGAAACGAAGACCCAACACAGCCATAAAGAAAGAAAGAAAGAAAGAAAGAACTGAACACAGACATAAAGAACGGACGTATGGATACTGGGGGGGAGGGGGGAGGGGGGAGGGGGAGGGGGAGGGAGAGGGGTGGGATGAATTGGGAGATTGGGATTGACATATATACACTACTATGTATGAAATAGATAACTAATGAGAACCTATCGTATAGCACAGGGAACTCTACTCAATGCTCTGTGGTGACCTAAATGGGAAGTAAATCCAAAAAACAGGGCATATATGTATACATATAGCTGGTTCACTTTGCTGTACAACAGAAACTAACACAACATTGTAAAGCAACTATACTCCAATAAGAGTTAATTTAAAAAATAAAAATTAAAAAAATAAAACAGAACTGCTCAATATGCAACAGTGAATCACGAATAAAAAATAGACTTCACAAAATGGTTGCAAAAATAAGCAAAATGCAAACAATTTTTTTAAAACCCACTTACCTTAAAAGTGAAAAATTAGGCCCCAGAACCATAAAATTCAAAACGTTTTGATTAATAAGACTATTTGTTGTACTTACAAAAAAATAAGCACCGGCCCTTTTCTTTGGCAAACGAATATTACAATATAATTCTCCCTGAAAAACATTGGCCCTGAGCCCAAAGGAAAGCAAGAAGCAAATGACAACCTATTTGTTGGGCTGCAATGAGTTGCCTTTTCTGTAATTGCCTCTGCCCCCGGGATGTCTGACCTTGCTTATCTGAGCATGAGCTGGCCGCTGAGTTTAGTCTGGCCTCTCAGTATCTGCACATGCTGGCTGGTCAATTAATCAGGCTTCTCCACGCAGGTGGCCTG
This sequence comes from Balaenoptera acutorostrata, assembly GCF_949987535.1. Classification (NCBI taxonomy): domain Eukaryota; kingdom Metazoa; phylum Chordata; class Mammalia; order Artiodactyla; family Balaenopteridae; genus Balaenoptera; species Balaenoptera acutorostrata. The sequence continues at coordinate 82,901,720 of NC_080071.1, forward strand.
GCTTGTATATGCACCACCTTTGTAGCCCGGTGACAAACGCTTGGTGTTATCGTGGGTGTTACACACCAAAATCCACAGAGACATGGGAGAAGTCCATTGGTTTTCAGTCACAAGGGAAAAGAGGCACATTTACACCAGGCTCTTTTCTTTCGGTTTATTTCTATGGCCCTTCTACTTTATACTAGACTATCTAGGGGTCGAGGTGGAGGAGTAGTGATTACAATTCTTTATCTGGAGAAGGAAAGGATTTGACAGTGAAGCAAATATATCTAGTTCTCATTCCATATGTATTTGTGTTTTCATGTGATCTTACAAAAAGAGCGAGAGATTAGCAAACAACCTCACTAAAAGCCGTGCCTCGTGAATGGAAAGAAAGATCTAGATTTGAAGGGTAGCTTAGGAACAGTGTCTCTTTGAGAGTAGAGACTGTGTCCTCCTTATCATTCTATCTCCAGTGCCTAGAACATGCCTGGCACATAAATATTTGCCTAGGGACGATCAAACAATTTTTCTCAGAACCACTTGATTCATAACAGGAGCTCAATTAGTGTGTATCTCCAACAAGCCTCTTCCTCCTACCTTTGCAATCTTTGGAAGAAGGAAGTTCTGATCTGCATAATCCCTGGTGAACACAGCCTGTGTGCAGCCTTGATGTGATCCAGGAATCATCAGGGTGTAGAATCTGCCTTGTGAGGCTTTGAGAAGAAAGTGCCGTTTGGGCTGGGCTGCACACCTCAGCAGTGAATGGTATTTCAGGAGGGGAAACACGCAGACGTGAAAAAAATCACATGGGACGACTCCAGAGGTTCTGAAAAGCGAAAAAAATCATTCTTGTGTGGTCTGCTCCCCCAGGTTAGCTCAGATGTCGGATTGGTTGTGTGAGATGATTTACATGTGCCAGGAAATAACACTATAAGCCAATTCCCAGGTTCAGTCTGTTTCTCCATGCCGGGCACAGGGACTTCACCACCACCTCCCCGCCACGTGCCCCCCAGGAGCCTGTCCTCAGCCGTACCTGCTGATAATCCTTTGAGGAACCTCAGCTTAGTCAGTCCTCACGCTATGCTTCTCCTGAGAAAATTAGGTGTCTGAGATCTGAGATAATTAGACTTAGAGGGACATAGCATAGAGGTTCAAAAACTGTCGCAGATGCCTTGATGTTTCAAAGTGAACAATCAGAGCTCTTGGATCCTTTTTGTTTTTTAACTGATTGCTTAGGAAATTTGAAGTCCAAACCGTAAGTCGAGGGCCTTACACAGTCTTAAGTCATCAGATACTCAGTAAATAAAAGACTCTTAAAAACCTGTCCCTTAATAACTACATGGGCACCAGACAGGGAAAATGGATGTCAGCCTGGCACCCCAGCCAGATCCTGGAAACCCCTATGGCTGGAGAGCTCTAGGGAATCTTAGGGGGTCCTTTGGGGACTGGGAGGCAGTATTTAACAACCAGTATGGAAATATCAGCTTAAATCATGAGAAATTACTGGTATTTAACCATTTGGAAACTACAAAACTGGCGATTTCATAGAGTGCAGCCTAATGCCTCACTATTTTAATAACCGGCACAGCCATATCAGTGCATATACAGGGATTCTGTCTCCCCCCAAACAGGCAAAGTTTGACACTTTGGTTGTGTTTACCCAGCACAAGTAGATATGCTCTGACAGATAACTAGTTAACTTCGTCCATCCGGGCAACTAGATATTTTAAATCCCATGTAGAAGTTGCTAAGGCTGGGGGTTCCATCAACAGCATATCTTTCCCCACGCCCCATTCAGAACCATGAAAACTAGCATTTACTGAGCTTACACCCCGATCCCGATGTCATCCTAAGACCTTAATGTGAATAAACTCCTTTAATTCTCACATAACCCTAGGGGCTGGGTTCTACTGTCATCCTCATTTTATAAATGCAGAAACTGAGATGGAGAAATCGATCACTTTTCCAAAGTCCCAGGTGGAGAGCAGCCGAGGTGGCCTGTGCCCCCAACCCATCTGCCTCCAGAATCTATGCATCTCAGTCTCATACTCAAGCTGCCTTGAGGTGACAGAGGACCACAGAGACATTTGGAGACCAAAATGGCAGCCTTATGGCTGATCAAAGCTGGACTGGAGCATGTGGTTGATTTAGTACCACTGAGAAGGACGGTGAACACCAACCCCTGAAAGAGATAAATGTGCCCACTCAGTGCCTGGCACAGATCAAAACTGCAGGTCTGCCTTACAGCTCTACAGGACAGAGAGGAAGATACGAATCGTGCAGACAGGCTGGAAGGAAAAGAAAGAGGCTCAAGAGAGGCTGAGTTCCTCTTCCAAAGTCACCAGGCAGAGAAACCCACCTCCTCCTGGGCAAAGCTGTGGCCAGGGGCTCTGAACAAGGGGACCCTGGAGAGAATTCCGGGGGACTATGAAATTGGAAAGCGGAAAAACTACTTCTTTATTGTCATCGACCTCTCTCTGGCCTACTAACCTCTAGCTGAAATTTAGCATTTCCTTCTGTTATGAAAGGAAGCAATAAGCCAGACTCATATGAGCAGCACATGTGACCCTGTCAAATGCTTTCATAGCACGTTACTACTTGGAGAGATCTGGAATCTCACTCGTGGTCATCAGTGCTTGAGACTCACAGAAGTTCAGACCTGTTGCTCGATCTTGCTACTTAGCACATTAAGAAACTCATGTACATTTATACCACAGCTTTCCTTTATTTTTGTTTTTTTTGGTATTTTGAAAATGGCCTTTGGCTATAATTAATTTCCTCTATACTCCTAAATACTGTATTGTATATGTTTAAAAACATTATTTTTAAAGGGGTCCATAGGCTTTGTCAGACTTCCAAAGAGAACCCCCCAAAATACAAGAACCTCTGCTCTGATTGAAGTCCCTCCATGTAGAAATTTGAGGCCATAGAAATGGAGCTGCCACCCTAAGAGATGTTAATAAACCATAAATAAGTAAATAATCTTGTTTCTCTAGGTTTGATGTCTCCTTCTTCCTTTCCATGAATCCGGTCACATCTCTCCACCAGAACCTTCAAAAATCAAGGCTGTATAACAGAAGTCTCTGAGACTAGACGGATAGGTTGGAGACTTTATTTCTTTCTAGCCTGTCTTTCTCTAATCACAAATTGCTTAAACTGTGCAAAAGTGTTAAATGCATCTATTTATTTTCAGTTTATGTATTTATGCCCTGCCTTGCTCCAGAAATATTTTTAGGGATTATTAGAATGCGTGTCTTTTAGGATCATCAAGGCAATCTTACTAATTATAGTGATTGGCAATTCTGTAGCTCCCAGCAGCCTTGCCCTAGACCTTCCGTTCAAGTGCTGCTTTCAGTACAGGTACAAGTGCAAGTTCTTCCCAGAGCAGCAGTTAAGAAATGGCAGGCACCAACAATGAGAGGATGCTTCACCTCCACCGGACAAAAAATAGATTTAGAAATTCTTGCTCCAGATTCCACTTTTATTTGAACTGCATATTTACGTAAGTAAAGTTCATTCCCCCCAAGCTCAGAATTTGTGTCTCACCCCACAGATGGCCTACCTCGTTGTAGAAGTCTTGGTGGGATCAGACTCAGCTTTACCCTGAGTGTCCATGACCAAGCAGAGTTCCCACTTTGTTCCTATCACCATAATTTCTCACGTCCAGCTAGCACACTGAAATTAAGAGAAAATAGTTGATGATTTAATGCTGACCTTGTCTTAAAGTCTTTACCTGTATTTGATTGGGCTTCTACTAGCCTCTTTTTGGAAATTTCTTTTTCCTTTTTTTGATGTAAGTAACGGCCTAAATATTTGCTCCTAAGATTCAAGTCTTTGTCCCTTTTTCAATCATATCATGACATCCAATTCCGAATCATCCAAATCATATCATGATATCCAATGACATCTAAATCATTTATATAGCATTTTGAAAGACTTTAGAATTTGATTATCTCTCTCCCAATGCTCTGAGAAAAAAAGAATATGTAAATGGGTTTCCTTCCCTATCTCTGCCAAATATAAGCAGTGAGTACGTGACCAAAAGCAAGCGAGCTGTGTCCTAGCCTATCGTGGGACACGCCCAGACTGCACCAAGCCTAGCCCAGGCACTCTCTGGGAGGATCGCTCTTTGTCTGGTCAGCCTCCTGGGAGGATTTGAATCTCCTAAGAACTTAGTTGATTCCACCTAGTACAGATATGTCTGTAAAAAATCTGAACTGACTCTTCAGCTCAAGAATTTATACAGAGTCCATTGAAAGTGATGAAACCCACACTATGAAATAAGAAGCTAGAGATGACTAACTAATTAATGTAAGCATGTGTGCACACACACCAGCAGGACCACAGCAACTGCCACCACACCCAGAAAACAAACAGAAAATGACAGATACTGTTCTGTAAAGTTCTGGTGTTCGCTTCTAAGCCTTTCTCACTAAGGAACTAGTGAAAACTCTTACCCAGGTAGGGCTAAGGGGCCTGTCCCTGGCCTATGCTGTCTGCATCCTTTCCTGCTGTCGTAGTCCCAATTTTGTCACCTGAAGACCGATTTCCAGGGGTTCTAGGGGTGTCTCTCTGTAGCAAGGCATTTCATATGGCTGCAAATGATTCTCAGTCTGCAACTGCTTTAAGCGGCAATTTTAAGTGTTCAGTCTTTATCAAGCAGAGCCCTACTGCAATTGCTCTCATTCTCTGACCTCTTGAAATGCAGCACCTGTCTGACAGAGCATGGTGGTTGCACTTGTTTGCAGACACCCTGTAGCTCTGTCTTCTTCTGCACCTTGAATGATCTCACCCCTGAGGCTCTGTCCAGCCTCCTCCAAGGGACTGCAGCATTTAGGAGGGTTTTTAAAGCAACTGATTTTAAGTTACAGATTGGATCCAAACTGAAAGAGATTTCCAGACATGGAATTCTTGATCATCCCCAGTAGGCCCATTATACAGGCTCCCAGGAGCCTAGGCTCAAGACTTTAGAGTTTAACCCCTTTGTTCCCACAGATTCTCCGGCAACACCAGGGGTTCTCATCCACAGGGTCAGGACACCATGTACTTTAGGTATAAGATGTACTGGAAATAATTTATTGCTGACATTGGAAAATGATTGACTTGCTTAATAAGAGCCAATTCCAAGTTATTCCCTAACAATGACAATTCTACTCACCGTTTCTTTTGTGGGAGGGAGAGCTGTACATGTCAGCACTGGGAATAAAATATAGCCTAAGGCCTATTTTATCTATGCCCCAGGCTCTTAATTCTTGTGATGATAAAAGCTTATTGTCGATAATTCCTCACTCCACCCTCCTCCCGTTCTGGTGTTCCAATGAAATCTGAGTACATCCAGGGAGTCTGTAGCACGTGGAAATGTCATCTAATCACAGAAGTAGAGTAAGAAAGAGGGGGAGGAGAAAGTTTAAAATGCCTGAGCTACTGTTGATCAATTTTACAATCAACCTGCAAAATATAAAACTAGAAATATCCATTCTAAGTATGACCATAAGAAATTGCCAATATTTGACCATTTCTGACCCACAAAAGCAGCAATCTCATATGGGTCAATTTAATATTATTCACATTGCATTAAAACAACCTGGGGAAGAGACCAACAAAAATCATCCAATCCTACCCGATAGGTCTGCATCAGGGGAAGGAAACTGCCCGCAATGTTTTTGTTTTGTTTTGTTTTATTCCATTTTTAACCTAGAGGACTTCAACAATACACAGCACTATAAGTGTTTCCTTGTCTTTACCCATGTTTGGGTATATACATCTGAGAATAGCAATGGAATTTCTTCCTCAGCTCTGGACATTTCATCACTGTTAAAAAAAAAATGCATCAACAGAATTTAAGAATGGTTGGACTAAGTCCTCTCAAAATGGAAAGCTATTATTTTAAAGTTTCTGAGGAAGGATCTAACAGAGAGGAATAAATGATCCCTTCACTTGAACTTTTCTGACTGAGTATCTCCATCAGTACAGGGTACTATTATAGCTGCCACTATAATTTTGACCCCAAAATACAAAGAAAAATGAGATAACGTGCATGAAGGGTTTACAAGAATGATTCTATTCTTTTCCTATTTTTGTCATGTTTTCATTTCTCAAGTTAATCTGACGGTTGTTGTTACAAGGAGGGTATTCATCAAATACATTATAAATAAGCATTACCATGCTCAAAATCCTTCAATGTGGTAAGTTTTATTTCCTTAGTATATTTACCTGTATATATGGAATGAGGTCACCCTCCATTGCCGAGATCCTAACAATTGCTATTTCCAAACAAAGGTGTGACCGTAAGTAGTTTAAACACTGGCAGCCTCTCTCTTCCTCTTTTTAATACTAAACTTCCATAGACACAGAATTGCTCAGCTCCTCAGGTCTTGCCTTTTAGTTAAAAATTAAAATCTACACATTGTGGAAATACCTTAAACATTTTATCTAGTGAAGACCAATGAGGATCAGAACATGTATTAGGAGATATCTTTACCTGTTGATGTTTCCAAAGGATTTCAGTTCTCTAGGAGGAAGGAAAAAAAAATATGGAGAGGAAAAAAGATGCTTAATTCCTTGATTACTGAACAGTAATCATGCAGTTTATCTTTTCAACACAATAGTGGCAGTGTTGGCTGTATGAGTTTGCTTGGCTGCTATAACAAAATACTTCAGACTGGGTGGCTTAAACAGCAGACATTTATTTCTGGAGACACAGTTCTGGAGGCTGGAAAATCCAAGATCAAGGTGTCACCTGATTCAGTTCTTGATGAGGGATCTCTTCCTGGCTTGCAGATACCTGCCCTCTTATGTCCTCACCTGGTGGAGAAAGAGAAAGAAAGAGAGAAAAAGAAAGAGAGAGAGAGGGCTCTTGGTGTCTCTTCCTCTTCTTATAAGGGCACTAACGCCATCATGAGGCCCCTACCCTCATGACCTCATCTGAATCTAATTACCTCCAAGAGGCCCCACCTCCAAATGCCCCACTTGGAAGGTTAAGGCTTCAATGTATGAACTTGGTGGGTTTGGGGTGGGGAGGACAATTCAGTCCATAGCGCTAGTTAACAGCAACCAAAAAATCTTAAAAGCAATCTTAAAAATCTTAAAATTCATCTTAGAAAGCGGCTTTCTAGATATCTGAATTTAACTAATAAAATACCAAGATGGCCATTCTAAAAGGAATGTCTTCAATATTCCAGACAAATCTCACATCTTTAGTAAACTATGGCTACACACCAAGAAGTTTATATTACCTTTTCCTTTTAGTATTTATATTTCCTTACTTTATACTTACCCTCGGTCTTTTTTTTTTTTTTTTTTTTTAACAATTTGGCTTAGTGTGCTAAAAATAGCCTGTGTGCACTGTTTTTCCTTTTAGCTTCATTGTTACAAACTGATTTCTAATTGTCTTTGAGACTGGGAAAAATCTCCTGCGAATGCAGTAAGCATATCTGATTGAAACTCACCAGCGGATTAACACAACCTCGGATTTGGGGGGCACAGTTCTTCCTACCCCTTCAGCCCTGACACTCTACCCCTCCTATATCATACACCCTTGGGGATTTATTTCTGCTCGTGTAGAATCTGGGTATTAAATGCTCTGAGTTGCTATAGTTAGAGAGACTCTATTTTTAGTTACAAACTGTTTCCCTGAGATACATACAGCTGCTCATTAACACTGGGAGCCTTTTTCACAAAGCTTGTGTTCTGACCTTCCTTTTCAATGCCCGATAGGCTTATGAGGGAAAATACAAACACCGGTTATATTTAGTTTTCTCCTCAGCCATGTCAAACCCTAAATTGAAAGGAAGTCATAAATACACTACAAGGAAAGGGCTCTCGTTTCCTTTAAGTAGCATTTTAGTGCCCCGCAGTATTGTGGTATAAAGGGTAGAGAGGAACCTGTATGAAAATAAGAGATTAAGTAAATTAAAATTTAACCTTTTAAAGGTGTTGTCCAGTACGTGGAGTTGTTCACACCATGTGGCCTTGAAGAGTATCTGAGACACAGTAGGCGTTCATCCAATATTTATGGAATGTGGAAGGATGACCCTGTGTAGCAGGTATTCTGAAAAGGCTAATTGCTTGAATGAATATATCATTTTGCATAGTTTGCCCTTTAAGATCAGAAAGAACATTCTCTGAAAAGAATTCCTTGGAGAGGCAAGCACTGCAAACCCACAAACCAACACATTCCCAGCAATGGGTCCAACCGTCAGTTTGCAAGTTGTCTCAGCTGCTTCCTAGGTGATAATGAGCTTTCACTCACACAGACACAAGGAGAGGCATTGCTGGGTTTGGAGCTCCTGGCTTGTGAAAATTCTGATACCTGCTGTCTGCCGGTTGCTCCATGATCAATCCCATCTCACTCCTCAGCAGCTCGTAACTCATTTCCTAAGTTCTCTTGGGGGCCTGGTGATGAGGACCAGGAAGCCATCCACCACCGTCTTGGGCACCTCTCTCATCCTTCTCAAAGGCCTCATACACATCATGACCACCCACACCCTCCGGTTTTCACCGCTCACTGAAGTCTAGGGTATATTGTAACGTGAAGGCAGGGGCTTGGCACTCAGCAGGCTTTCGTTGAAATCCATACTCATCTACTTTTACCTGGAAGTGGGAGAGGGAGTGCCTTGAGTGAGTCGCTTCATCTCTAAACTTTGATCTCTCCATCTGAGGCATAGAGGGAAAAGCCTACTTCGTGAAAATAACATGAAATAATTAATGTAAATAATCTAGTTCAGTTCCTGGTGCTGGAAGGAAACGCTCTGTAAGTGGGGACCATTGTTATTCACAAGTCTGTGAATTTCACTTCCAGCCATCACCCTGCACCTTGACTTCTTCCTTCTCTCTCTTTCAACTTCTGTACATTATGCATTAGTCTCTTTTTCCCTCTCAATTTTTCTTTCTTTCCTGCTCTTTGCCCTTCTCACAAATCAAAACAAGGCTATTAGTGATTCTAAAAGCAGCACTATTGATATAACCACAGACAAGAAAAAGGAAGCCATCAACTTTGAAATAAAATATTTGAAGTGAAATATAGGACTAGGGTTAATAAGTGCAAACAGCCTTAAAAATAAGTCCAAAATACCAAATTACTTCTTCAGAATGTCCCCAGAAGTCTCCACTACTTCTCAGTTTAATCTGCTTTTCTTTGAGTAGTCAACAGTTCAGAACAAAACAAAACAGAAAGTTGGTTCTTATTCAATTTTTCAAACTTCAAACATATTTTTGGAGAGTAGTATCAAATAATTAACATTGCTGAGTTTTGATCCAGGCTTCCATTAACAACAAATATTCCACGGAAGTATTTTCTAGTATTTTTTACTGCAAATATACCATCATCAGTTCCATGATGGGTAAAATAGACTACTAGGGTTTAGCCTTGGAAACAAGTAAATTATAAAAGTGCTTCCATAAACAGTGTGTTCTAAATTCCAAATAAGTGAGTTACAGCTACGTATGGAATGGCTTGGTAGCAAGTTGAAACCTGTGTCGTTAAGCATTTTCCCACACCTAGCACATCATCCTTTCTCTGTTTTATTGCTTTGTTTTGTTTTTCTAAGATGTGGCTTGGAAAGGAGTTAGACAGCTCTCCAACACAGATAAAAGTGCAGGAACCCAGCATCTAAAAATGAATGACAGCAGGAGAGAGATCTACTTGCTGAGACATTACCACTTTTCATTTCAGCAAATGTTTGGCCAAGAAATAATCATCAGTCCTCTTCTAGGAACACCTGTAACCTCAGGTTTATTTTTTTTCCTTTTCATTTCTTCTCATTCTGGTTTTTAATGAGGGACTTATCATATTGCAGGAATGTGTTTTGTTTTTATGATCAGCATCACGGCTTCATGGGAAAACTAAATGGAATCTCCCAAACGTTAAACACACACAGCAGACACTGTCTCCAGTTTTAGATAGCACACGAAGCAGGGGCTCACACACATCCCTACTGTGGACCCCCTAGAACTGTGCTGTGCAATATAATATCCGTTAGACACGTGACTGCTTAAAGTAAAATGAATTGACAATAAGTAAAATGAAACTTCAGTTCCTTGGTCTTGGTAGTCACATGTGGTTTGTGGCTACCATATTGGACAGTGCAGATATAGAGCATTTCCTTCATTGGAGAAAGTTTTTTTTTTTTTTTAAAGATTGATTGATTGATTGATTGATTGATTGCTATGTTGGGTCTTCGTTTCTGTGCGAGGGCTTTCTGTAGTTGTGGCAAGCGGGGGCCACTCTTCATCGCGGTGCGCGAGCCTCTCACTATCGCGGCCTCTCTTGTTGCGGAGCACAGGCTCCAGACGCGCAGGCTCAGTAGTTGTGGCTCACGGGCCTAGTTGCTCTGCGGCATGTGGGATCTTCCCAGACCAGGGCGCGAACCCGTGTCCCCTGCATTAGCAGGCAGATTCTCAACCACTGCGCCACCAGGGAAGACCTGGAGGAAGTTTTTTTGAATAATGCTGCATTGTTCAGAATCAGCAGAATACAGATTTTTCATGGAAGAACATGGAGATCTACACTACACCCAGATGATGAATTTTTGGAGAGGACTTTTGCTGCTCTGGACCAGTGTCCAAATAAAGACTTCTCTATTTTACCACACGACCATTTGCTGCTTCCCAGGGGGTAGCACGAGAGAGTCACCACTCTGCTCTTCTGACGTAGTGGCTTGTTGCCTCAGAAATAGCTAACGCTGCAGATTCAGACCTCTGACCCTCTTACACAAGTCAGCAGGCCATGGGCTGCCAAGGAGTCAACCTTTGTTCTAAACCACTTTGTTAGCAAGCAAACTGAGCAAGGACAACCACCTAGTTATCGTGTTCTCCCCAAATGCAACAGAGATTGTGAGTACATAGCCAAGGTCATAATACAGTTCTGGAAATAAAGCTTCCTTAGTTTCCTGGGTGGCACTGACTACACGTATAAAAATGACTCTTGACATTTTCAAGAACCCCAGCACATGCACCACCTGCTCAGGAAGGGAAGGCGGATAACAGAAAACTATTTCAGCCTTAGGACAGAGCAAGCCTTCTGCATCTCAGTTCAGGCACAGAAAATATTCTCCTGACCTACGCAACAACCGCTGCCACCACCCCCCCCCCCCGACCTCTTTATTACTTGGACACTAATTTCCACCTTCTAAAATGCACCTATTAAATTTGGTAGCCCAATAAGCATTTTAGTAATGTGGGTTGAGTTGGTTTTGACTTAACTCTGCCATGAGCTTATTTAATGAAAAAAACCTGCTAAGAAGATCAAAGTTCCTTCTTTTAATTCCTTTAGATCCTTTGAGGAAACCAATGTTTATCTCTGTAAAGTTCAAGTCTGCATAACTAAAAGTCAGCCAAATCTGACATCCAGATATTGAAACTTGCAGAGGCCATCTCCCCTTCCTCTCTCAGTCTTGGATTCCCATTCCCTGCTTAGACTACAGTTTGGAAGTGGCTGAATGAATTCACAAGTACTACCGTTTGCACTTTCACACACAGTTTAAAGGCAGAAGTATCAGGTTTCACAGCGCTGTGAGGAAGTTGGCAACCACTTCAAAGCAATGGTGAAGCATCTATTACTTAATTAAGCAAGGGCAATAATGATCTACAAAGTGCCAACTTGCTCACGTTTTCCTGCTCTCTCTGCATTTCATTGCAAATACCACAGTCTCTCTCTTCCTGCTTAAACACCAGTTAGTACATTTCCTTTAAAATTACAGATCTGACAGCAGTGACAAACAAAGCTCTAAAACCACATAGCTAAATGACTTATACAGCTATAAGAGCTACAGAGGGGTAGAAAAATCTGCTGTAAAATAATTTGTCTCTAATCACTTTGTAGCTGTGGGCACTTTATTCTCCCTCACTCCCTTCATTTTTGAGCTCTGTATATTTCTACAGATATTGTGAGACCCAATAATAATTACAAACAATTAGTCCCTACAGTAACTCAACAGATATTTAACTGTGTTTCCATTAGTCCAATGCTTGGTAATCAAAATGGGACAATGTAAGTGCAAATATTCTGTACTGTATCCAAGGAATACACAATCGAGTCTTGGAGATAAGTCTAACCCCTATTAAGCAACAATGACAAATTACGGTACAGGTTAATTAAATGTGAATTTGGGAAAATAAATTATCTTTTCTGGTCCCTTTCTACTTTAATGGCATAGGAATTCTAGGCCAGTATAACCAGAATGCCCCATTATGCCTTACAGGCTGTAAGTCTTGTGGATGTTGAGACCTGAGGTGACAATTGAACTGCCATTCCTGAAACTTGACCTTGTCACTTTTAACAAGGCTGGTTCTTACCAAGTGATCCCTCACACTTAGGATCTGTTTGTCAGCAGCTAGTGAAACTCTGGCCAGCTGATATCTACACTCACCTCTTTCCTCTCTGATGGTCCCCACTGGGGTAGACGAATGGAGGTGAATGACTTTCAAAGCCATGGTAACCAAATCTGCCTTTTTAATGTTATCCATTAGCACTTGGTCCTGTCACAGTCTTCTGTAAGCTCTTATAAATGAATCAATTATATGGATTCCGGACAGTAAATCTGATTATTGGTCTTCCCATTTATATGTAAAATAGAAATGGTTTGGGGATTACTACTCCCACCAGAAAAAATCCAACCTTGCAGAACATGGTAATGACATCTACCCAGAGAAGCCAAGATTATCATGACTATAGCTAACCCATCTTCTGAGTATTTCAGAACTCAGGCCTGAGGCCAAAGACTCTTTGAGGAGGATAGCTGGGATAGCTTTATGGCCGAGCATAAAGGAATAGAAGTAGAATGGGTTACTTTGCATGCCCAGATCTCTTGTGCACGTGATGTAGCTACTGCCTGACTTCTCTCCTTTATTAAGCACAATGTCAAAGTTAATTACCTCTTTGACCACATCGATAATGTTCATCTAACAATAAAATAAGAGCTAACTTTTTGCTCTTTTCCCTGTGTTGTTCTTGAGTCAAACTGTCATTTCTCACCATCACAGCTAATTGGTTCAATTCCAAAAAATATAGAAGCAGAGAACAAGTTTCCATATGCAAAGGGCCAGAGGAAAGAATTCAGAAATTAGAAAGAAATCCATATTCACAACTGTGAAGAGTGACTTATTAAGAGTGGGGGTATGCCAGCAGAAGGTACAATCTAAAATAGGATGATCAGGGAAGACTTCAGTAGGAAGGTGATATTTGAGGAAAGACCCGAAGAGTACGGGATACCAAACCTTGTCACATGTAGAGAGCACTTGGGATATTCAAAGAACTAAAGATCCATATAGGTAGTTGTAGAAGTCTTGGCATTTCAGTGGATGATCTTCTGAGCCTGATATTCCCTGTCTGGAGCCCCCCAAATAGTTTCATAGCCTTCTGTGCTTACTTACACCTAAATATCAATCGCAATGTGCCATTAATCTTTCACTAAATGTCTCCCTCAAGAGACTATGAGTGATTTGAAGACAAGGATTATCCCATTTATCAATACAAACCTCATAGCATTTAACACAATTCCTGGCCAACTGTGAGAAATCAATAAATGTTTGTTGAATACTGAATAAATCTTCATTCAGCTAAGCAATTCATCTCATCTAAATTCAAAGCATAGCCTATCCTAATTTGAGTCAAATGGTGTTTTTGTGGATATATTTGTTTTTACTGTAAACACTTGACAAACTTCTTTTGAAATGAAGAATTAAATCTCTTATAGAAAGTCAAATAAAGCTGACCCCATCACCTCTTTTGGCACTTCTGTCTGGACCATGGAGAACTTGCCAAACATGGATTTAAAAGAGGTTAGCACATTTGCTACTGTTCAATAAAGGAGGAACAGCCAGTACAAGAAGAGATGGTGCAGGTTCCCAAAGTAAAATTTTAAACTAGCACACACAGTACTAATTTGGCCCTAGAGTTATTAACATGAGGAAAGAGTAAAGTTCAAGCCTTCCAAACACTCAAGGGCAAATGAGATGACTATACAGTTTCCTTGGCGTAATCATGGTTGTACAGAGATGTAACATTCTTGCCTGCTTTTAAGTTGGGGGAGGGAATATGAGGAATGCCAGTTTCTTCTTCACCATGATCTACACCTCATGGAGGAGAAGTTTTCTTTCCCTTTTAACTCATTTTCTGTTTCCCCTCTTATTGAGTGTTAGAGCCCTCAAGGCAGAGAAATCCAGCACTCTGTCATCTGGCCCTCTGTCCAAAAGGGCTCTTTACCTGAGAAAGGCTGTCTATTGAGTAGCCCTGAAGGCTGACATCACTCTCCTGTGGATGAGCTCCCTAGCAACAAAGCATCATGAGGAAGTTTACTCCAATCAAATAAAATCTATTATAATTCTAGTTGATACAACAGGCCAAACAAAGTCATTTGGTATCACTCAATACACAAATGTGAGCATTCCACTGCATCTCTCAAAGTGCTTAGAGAGAACACAGATGACTCAGGGGTCCTGCCATATGCTCCTTGGCCCTGAGCTGGTGTGGCAGTTCCAGTGAAATCTGCTGCTGGCTTCTGGCCAGCCAAGAGCCTATTTACTGCTACTGTTCTAGTCGGAATTTTTGGCCAGCTCCAGCTGTTGCTCTTAATGGTAACTCTCTACCATCCCCAGAGGTAACAGTGTGCCTATAAAAAGCTGCTATAGCCACTCTCAGAGCTCAGGCTCTGTCTCCCTTCCACTTCTAACCCTCTTGACTCATCTGATTTCTCTCCCATTAATCAGACTCTCTTTCTCTGCATGCATCCTTCAGATTGACAAGCTACCTGGATGGTTTTATCTGATTTTTTTTTTTTTTTTTTTTTTTTTTTTAGTTTCTGCCCCAGTTGCTGCCTCTGGGGCTGTTCTTTCAGTGACTGAGCATTAGCACCCAAGGCCATTGCTAGCCCTTTCAGTACCACACCACAATTATCCCAAGCTACTGCTCATCTAGGAGAGGACGTGGATGGGCTATCATACATGACCACACATTGAAAAGTTAATATAAAACAAATGAAATAAAAGGAATGTATTCAATACCTATGCAACAGTATAAATCTGACAGTCTATGATCTTAAGGCACACTTTTACCCTAGAAATAGTGTAAAAGGAATCAACATGGTGCTCCTAGATGCTCTGGGCTCTGCATATGGCCAACACATCAGCAAGAAAAAGATGTGGTGTCTAGATGAGTGGGCAAAAGGTGAATGGACACTTGATTTTGCCAATTTTTATTATAAAGAATTTTTTTTTTGAAAAAGCTAATCATGAACTACCTCTGGAAGCTTCCTAAGTCTTCTGTGTCTGTGAACAAAAAGTTCTGCCTTTAGGGTGCAGTGACTATTATGGGGTAGCCTAGAGGTCCCCTCTAAACTAGTAGGCAGAGATCCCTGAAGCTTAGATTTCTAAGAAGGCTGGAACTGGGTTTGAAATTATCGTTCTTTATCTTACAGGTGAAAAACCAAGGCCTTGGGAAGTTAAATAGTGAACCTAATACCCTCTGCTGGAGCTTTTCACTGAGCTTTTTCAGACCTCTGTCCCTAATGCTTTGAGTTTATACATGGTTTAAGTCTCATCTCTCTCTAAACTCTATCTAATGATGTTGAATATCCCTTCCGTAAGAGAAGAAACACAGTGAGTTAAGAAATAAGTACATTACATATAGTTTTCCCCAATTTACTCGAAGAAATGAACTCTGAGGTCTCCCTCTGACTCAACATTCCCAGATGGTACTGTACCTACATTGGCCTCGGTCTCCCCCAATCAACTGTAAGCCCCATAAAGGCAGAGATGGTCCTGATAAGTAATGGTTTTCCTAGGATTTAGAACATGATTCATTATTAGCACTCAATATGCAGTTATTGAATAGATAATACATCCTCCTAGTGTTACCTGTAAGGTGGTCAACACTTAGACATATTGACTTAACTGTGCCCTGTCACCTCTAATTAGTAAGCTATCTGGGTTAAATTATTTCAAGAAAGTCATGGTTTGGGTATCCTATTAGCTGGTTATCTATGTTCTTTCCATAGAGATTATTATCACCTATAATCTCTACTAGTCTTCTTGAAGTTGGGCACCATAACCGAAAAACAATTTACATCAAGGGCCATAAAATTGTGCTGTTTGACTTGATAGTTATACTTTAAGAAGTCAAATTTTAGGACATAACTCCCAAGGTAGGTGATTTATAAAGGTACCCCAAAGTGTTCAAAGCAGTATAATTTATAAAAGAAAAAAGTTGTCCCTGACTAAAGAGTGAAGTAAATTAGAGTACGTTCATAATAAATAGAACCATTCAATGACTATCTATTAAGTGCCTACCATGTCCAGGCATTATCCTTGGTGCCTGATTGACATTGATTAGCAAAACAGACAAAGATCTCTGCCATAATGGAGTTTGAATCATTAAAAAATTATGTTCTTAAGAGCTTTTAGTTGCATAGAGACATGCTTAACATGATACTAAGTAAAACAAAAAAAAACAAGATACAAAATTATATATTCAATGAGATCTTTATATATTCCCTATATCCACAGGTAACTATTTTAAAAGTCAAAATCTTAGTAGAAGTTGTCTCTGAGTGTTGAAATTGTAAGTTACTATTATTTTTCTTTATGCTTTTCTAAATTTTGATATTTTAAAAATTATTTTCAATAAGCAACTTTTATAGTCAGATAAACAATGGATCAGGTAGAACAGTGAGTAACATAGCCATCTGAGCCACAGGAATCTGAAACTCTTGTTCTAAAAACTCCTACTCTGTGTTCCTTATAAGTAATATCACTTTTTTAAAGTATAAGTTTCCCAATCTACAAAGCCCTTTTCATCATTCCTTTATCTGGCAGCTGAGAAGAGCAAGCAATAACCAGCCATGTTCAGTGTTAAATGTGTTTGGGGCTGATAAGTTAACTAGTTGATGGGTCAATGTAAGCTGCATTTTGGGATATTACATATTCTAATACCCATGGAATTATTTATACAATGCTACTTGTATACAAAGTAGATCGAGCATCTGTGAGCATGATACACACACACACACACACACACACACACACACACACACACACCCTAAAGGGTTACAAAACTATGATAGACAGGTGCTGAAGATTTTCTAAAACAGTCCTAATGTCATTGAATGTTCTTATTATCGATACAGTTAACATTTAAACTAAACATTGTTTTATTTTCACCCTTTTGTGAGACTTTGACCAAATAGATATTTAAACACTAGGAAAAAAAATACTTTATCAGACCATGTGTTGTAATTTTTGTTTTAGAATCTAAGGTTACCTAAACAAAGGAGCAACATATAAATATTCATGGAGTAACATAAATAAGGAGTCTTACATTTATTATCCCAAATAGATTGTCAAATGTGTGCACACACAGCCAATTGCTCTACTGTCATTTTCCTGTATATCTGCTCAGCTTAAATACACACACACACACACACACACACACACAAATGAAGTTGAGAAACTAAGTTAAGCAGGAGGAAGGTGACTTGAAGACATAAGAAGTTAGGTGAAAGTGAGTAATAGGGACAACGATATAAAGGATCAGAAATTGTAGCATCTCAGCTCTGGCGAGTGGGTAAGGAAGAGTAGGTACGGGATACAGGGAGAGTGGGTGTTGGATCTTTCTGAAGTATATGGAACTGGTCAGTTAACACCTTTGAAAGAAAAAAAAAAAAGCCTCAAATACTTGATTAATGACCAAAGCAGAATAAATTCAAGATTATCTGTCTAACCAAAAGATTCGCTTCCAGGGTAAAGCTCGTGATGACATGAGAGAATGGCAGGTTCGACTTATTGCAGTCGGCCCAAGTATGATAGCTGTTGTTCAATGAGTAGTAATAATGTACACTGCCCTCTAAACAAGGTGGCTTGCAGAAAGGGGTCACTATGGGAGGATAGGAAAGTAACACAAAAGACTGTTCAAATTTTGTTCCAAATTGGTAGCTAAAAGAAAAGCAATCCCTTTCATCCCGGAAGTCCAAAGAGTTTCCCAACTATGACATGTGAACAAGGCAGGCTTAGAGAAAAATTGTAAGGGTCAGAGAGTCTGTAAAGCAGTGCCACCGAGGGCTTGATTCCGAGGACACAGGGGGTAGGAGGGGGGAGCGGCAGTCCCTGGGGAGTATATATATAGATTCCAGTCCCTAAATAGCTTGACCTTGTACCATGCAAGGAACACAGAAGAGGAAGGACAGGGGACAGGGACTCAGATTATTTTTTCTTGTTATGTTCATCTTTCCTATTTGTTTTATTGGGCTTATTTCTTAATATAATGGCAATACAGGTTAATATATGTTTATTGTGGAAAATACATAGAGGCAGACTACCACAAAAATAGAAGTAAATACCGCCTGTAATCTCATCCCTCAGAGATACTCATCTTGAACATTCTGACATCTATCCATCCAGCTGTTTTTTTTTTTTTAAATTGGGAATCATTGTGAATATACTGCTTTGTAACCTGCCTCTTACATTTTAAATAATATCTTGATCATTTGGCAATATCATTAAATATTCTTCTAAAACGTGGTTTTTAATGGCTGCATGCAGTGCTGTCATGTGGATACCCTCTCATTGAGCCGACTATGACCCCACTTTCAACTGGTTCTGACCCACACGTAGCGTGTGAGGCACGTCATCATACATAGGGCTGTAACAAATCTCTTTTTTTTTTTTTTTTTTAAAGGATTTTATTTGTTTATTTATTTATTTATTTATTTATTTATTTTTGGCTGTGTTGGGTCTTCGGTTCGTGCGAGGGCTTTCTCCAGTTGCGGCAAGCGGGGGCCACTCTTCATCGTGGTGCGGGGACCGCTCTTCATCGCGGTGCACGGGCCTCTCTCTATCGCGGCCCCTCCCGTCGCGGGGCACAGGCTCCAGACGCGCAGGCTCAGCAATTGTGGCTCACGGGCCCAGCTGCTCCGCGGCACGTGGGATCTTCCCAGACCAGGGCTCGAACCCGTGTCCCCCGCATTAGCAGGCAGACTCTCAACCACTGCGCCACCAGGGAAGCCCCAACAAATCTCTTTTTTGTTTTTCTTCTAGATATCTTTCTTGAGGTGAAATGGGGTGAGTGGCTATGCATCTTTTTCAGGCATTTGGCATTTGGTGTCGAATTGTCCTCCAGAAAAGTCTGCTGCTCTATACTTCATCAGCAGCGTATGAGTGTGCCCGTTCTCCCTGCATCCTCAGTCACGTTAAATATCACAATATTATAGTGAAAAGAATCTGTTGGGTTTATATTTGAATGTAAGTGCTATATTGTAGTTTCAATTGCAATTTTTAAAATTATTGGTGAGGTTTCCCTTGTACTTATTCACGTCTTGTGTTTTAACCTAAAAGTAAAACGAAAATGCAGTTGTCTCCTGCACACATTCTTTTACACAAAAGCAGATGGAGACACTTACCTCCACTCATTCCCAGCGCCTGCGGTACTATTTTCCTCACTGTCGTTTTTCCCATCTAAGTGTTAGTAAAATGGTTAATAAAAAGAAGAGAAGGGAGAATTGCAAAAGAGAGTGTCAAAAAGTTTGGAAGAGGGAAGTGGCTTATGTTTCGACTTCGGTGTCCCTGGAGGAGAGGATTCATCAAGGAGCCAGGGAATATTTGCCAGAGAATATCGGAAACACTCAGAAGTTGGTATTAAGAAGAGTTCAGTCCTCACATTCCCTCTTCTAAGCCCACGGCCTGAGAGCTGCTTCTCCTAGGGAAGAAGGTGGGTGGTTACCTAGAGGTGGACGTAGAACCAGTCCTTGTGTCCGAGCAAGTGCCCAGGCAAAGATGCTTAACTGGGTTCTGTCCAGCTTAGCATTGTCAATCCCAAAGTGTCTCGGTCTGAACAAAAAATATGTGGTCACTGTATTGGACTGAATTGTGTCACCCAAAAGATATCCACTTGCAATCTCAGAATGTGACCTTATTTGGAATGATCTTTGCAGATGTAGCAAAGGTAAGGATCTCAAAGTGAGACCATCTCGAATTAGGGTGGCCCTTACTACCATGAGGAGAGCCCTGTCTGAGACAGAAAGGGGAAGACAGAGACACAGGGGAGAAAGTCATGTGACAACTGAGGCAGGAAATGGAGATCACGCTGCCACAAGCCAAGGAACGTCAAGGACTGCCAAGAGCCACCAGAAGTGAGGAGAGAGGAGTGGATGGATGGTTTCTCCCGCAGCGCCTCCAAAAGGAACCCACCCTGCCAACATCTTGATTTAGGACTTCTGGCCTCCAGAACTGTGAGAAAGTAAATTTCTGTTGTTTTAAGCCACCTGGTTTGTGGTGCTTTGCGACAAACAGCCCTAGGCAAGTAATACTGTCACCCTGATTTGGAGAGGCCATCGGGGGGTCGAGATAGAAATGCAACTTCCTGTCTATAGGAAGGTAAAGTGAAAAGTGCATGTTGAAAGGTCGGGCACTTCCATGAACCTCCTTTTTTTTTTTTTATATTTAACTTCACAATGTTGTGTTAGTTTCTGCTGTACAACGAAGTGAATCAGCTATGTGTATACCTATATCCCCTCCCTCTTGAACCTCCCTCCGGCCCCCCCATCCCACCCTTCCAGGTCACCACAGAGCACCGAGCTGAGCTCCCTGTGTTGCACAGCGGGTTCCCACTACCTCTCTGTTTTACATATGGTAGTGTGTATACATCAGTCCCAACCTGCCTGTCATCCCACCCCCCTTCCCCCACTCAGCTCCAGAGCTCAGTTTCCAGGTTTATGGACCCAGCTGTTCCCAGCACAGGCAGGAGACGGGAAGAGATTTCTCTGGAGAAGCCAACTGCCCTGGCTAGTGCCCCACTGGCACCCTCTCCTGTGAGGCCCGCAGGTCAACCGGCTCTGCCCGTGCAGAAACAGCTTCCGGTCATATTTCCGTGCCACCCTCTTAACTATAAATGGAAACCAAATCATCATAAATGGAAGCAAATTCAGAGAATTAAGAGCCTGGCATGCAGAGATTTGCAAGTTAGTGGAGCACCGCATTCTCTAGGAAACTGGCCCTCCTTCCCACAGCCCCAAATCCCTCTATCTTGCTCTGGATTCCTATGGTATGACCTAGCTGCCTTAGTCCTGTGGCATTTACGAGGGCTTTTATATCTATTTTCCTCTTTCAGATGCCGAGTTCTATATATTTTATACATCCCTGTCTTCCCCACAGCACTGACTCCAGTCAAGGGTCTCCATAAATATCACTAAAGACGGGACTCACGTTGCCATGCATTTTCCCCACACACACGCATATTCAGCCTAACCTTGCTGCGTCAACCAGCAAACCCATGTTCTAAGAGTCCCAATGGCTGGACACATCATTCACAAGTGCACCCATGGATTGAGTGCTTCCAGATGCCAGGCACTCTGCTAAGAGTTTGACTCTAGGTTATATCATTCAATCTTTGCAGAACCCTGGAAGCTAAGAACTGCCATTGTCCCCCATTTTACAGGCAAAGAAACCAAGGCTCCCAAAGGTTTCTCAACTCACCCAGGATCACACAGACTAGATTTGGGCTTAGGCAATTTAACTCCAGATCCTGGGCCCTTCAATCTTTTTTTTTTTTTTTTTAGATTTTTTTGAGGTGGACCATTTTTAACGGCTTTATTGAATTTGTTACAATATTGCTTCTGTTTTACGTTTTGGTTTTTTTGGTCACAAGGCATGTGGGATCTTAGCTCACCAACCAGGGATCGAACCCGCACCCCCTGCATTGGAAGGCAGGTTCTTAACCACTGGACCGCCAGGGAAGTCCCTGGGCCCTTCAATCTTAAGCCAGGTTCTTCCTCTGACATTATATGGGTCATTCGCTCTGGCCATAAGACTCATTCACCCCTTCTCCATTGATGGCCTCCCTAGCACCAGACGTTACAGGCACTCACAAGTTAATTCTAAAGGCTATGCCAAGGGCTTCCCTGGTGGCGCAGTGGTTGAGAGTCTGCCTGCTAATGCAGGGGACACGGGTTCGAGCCCTGGTCTGGGAAGATCCCACATGCCGCGGAGCGGCTGGGCCCGTGAGCCACAATTGCTGAGCCTGCGCGTCTGGAGCCTGTGCCCCGCGACGGGAGGGGCCGCGATAGAGAAAGGCCCGCGCACCGCGATGAAGAGCGGTCCCCGCACCGCGATGAAGAGTGGCCCCCGCTTGCCGCAACTGGAGAAAGCCCTCGCACGAACCGAAGACCCAACACAGCCAAAAATAAATAAATAAATAAATAAGAAAATCCTTTAAAAAAAAAAATAAATAAAGGCTATGCCAAGAAGACAGAGAGGGAATTCACTGGCCAGTGTCATAGATGGGGCTCCCAACTGTGGACTGGAAAGCAGCCAAGCCCAGAGCCTCGCACAGGATCTTTCCAGGCCCCACTGAGGTCCAGAGGGATCCCAGCCAATAGGGTTTCCAGTCAGTGCTCCTGCGCAGTGATGAGACTTGCATTTGGAAGGCTGAAGAGCACAGGAGAAGAAAGGAATAATCCTCCTTCTCTGCACAAACTCAGGCAAACATGGCCTCCTCCAGAGAGTAGTGCAGATTGAATATAAATCTTGGCAATAGTCGTTATGGGTAAAAATCTACTCTGGTTCCCACGCCCCAACTTGGGTAGAGATTAAGCCTTTTGGGAAGTAGATAAACTTCTTTCGGCCTCTAGGATCCCAAAGCATATTGAAGCAGTGGTTGTACCCAGCGGCCCCCTAGAATTACTTATGCTTAAAATTATGCTTAAAAAAATGGGAGTTCACGTAAACCCATGAGGAAGCTCAGTGACCTTGCAGTCTGTGGTCAGCTGAATAACGACCCCACCAAAGATACCGAGGATGTGATCCTTGGAACCTGTGGATGTTACCTTATATGGCAAACGAGACTTTGCAGGTGTGATTAAATTAAGGATCTCGAGATGAGGAGATCACCCTGAATTATCCAGGTGGGCTCTGGACGCGATCGCTCAGTAAAACATCCAATGGAACACAGCCCTGCTGACATCGTGAGTTTGGTCCAGTGAAACTCATTCCAGGCTTCTTTCCTCCAGAACCGTAACAGAGTAAATGTGTGTTGTGTTAAGCCACCAAATTTGTGGTCATTTGTTAAAGCAGCCACAGGAAACTAGTACACAGACTCAGGCCTACGAGTGAATAATCAGTTTATTTTGCACTCATTTAGTCTCCCCATTTTCCTTGTTACTAAAGAAGTAGCAAACATAATCATCAGATGCTTTGTGAACAAAGAATGGCAACAGCTGGTCTAGCAAATGCCGCTGCTAACTGCTAGCAGACTGGCTTCTCATTCCTTCTGATTTGGAGGAAGGGTAAGTACGGGGCAGGCTTCAATAGGATCCATGTGTCCCAAAGTCCATTAAGATCATCTGCTGTTTCTCAACAAGTACCAAGGTAAAACACTGCAAATTCCCAGCTATCAGCATGATGCCACAACCCCAGACAACTGCTTCCCTGCAACTCCATCCCACATAGGCGTAGAGAGGCTGAAATCACAGTGTCATCATGGTGCCTGCAGATCAAGGGCAAGGTATAAAGTGCTTCCCTCTTTTCCTCAATAGGAAGGAACAAAGCTAGGGGACAAAATGGACTTAGCCACTGTAACTCAATTCCTATTGTTTGGGCCAAGTTGACGTTTTGAATAAGAGCTTTGAGGAAATTGTTCAAGACACTTGATAGACAGTTTTGGCCACATTCCAGGCACTTCCAATCTTCTGGCAGCATTGGGTGGTAGACAGTAGACTGCTCTTAGAATTAGACAAACTCACCTTTGACACTTCACATCTGGGCCTCAGTGTCCTCATTTGTAAAATGCGAGGATTGGATTAGATCGGGGTTTGCATGCCAGAATCTCTTATCTGCTGATTTCATTGGTCTGCGTTGTCAAAATAGTTTAAATATCATTGCTCAATGTGTAGCTGAGAGATAGTCTTTTTTAGAATCTATATGCAATGAAAATTATTTTTCCTTTTACAGATAAAACTATGTAGAATGAGCAGCATTCTTTTTAAATTCTCAGTAGAGATGACTTTTTTTTTTTTCTAATTTATTTTTGGCTGTGTTGGGTCTTCGTTTCGTGCGAGGGCTTTCTCTAGTTGCGGCAAGTGGGGGCCACTCTTCATCACGGTGCACGGACCTCTCACTATCACGGCCTCTCCTGTTGTGGAGCACAGGCTCCAGACGCGCAGGCTCAGTAGTTGTGGCTCACGGGCCTAGTTGCTCTGTGGCATGTGGGATCTTCCCAGACCAGGGCTCGAACCCGTGTCCCCTGCATTGGCAGGCAGATTCTCAACCACTGTGTCACCAGGGAAGCCCAAGATGACTATTTTTTGAAGGGAGTACTTCGAGAGAGCAATCAAAATAATGCCAGCGGGGGCTTCCCTGGTGGCGCAGTGGTTAAGAATCCGCCTGCCAATGCAGGGGACACGGGTTTGAGCCCTAGTCTGGGAAGATCCCACATGCCACAGAGCAACTAGGCCCGTGAGCCACAACTACTGAGCCTGCGCGTCTGGAGCCTGTGCTCTGCAACGAGAGGCCGCGATAGTGAGAGGCCCGTGCACCACGATGAAGAGTGGACCCCGCTTGCCGCAACTAGAGAAAGCCCTCGCACAGAAACGAAGACCCAACACAGCCAAAATAAATAAATAATAAAAATTATATTTAAAAAAAAATGCCAGCTAAAACTATAACTATCTTATTTGTGATAGTGAAGTCCTATGCTAACTAACCAAGTATTTAACTGAATATCACATTTCAAAGCCCCTAATTCAACCCTAGATATAAACATGTGTCTGAATTGCTAGGTGCTTTGCCAAACTTTAATGCATGATATAAACTTGTAGAAGCTATCACGACATACACTTTAAACGCCTTCTGAAATAAACATATGAAGTCTCTAACATCAAGACACTCTGTAGAAAGTGCTGATTATTAATTGTGAAAGAAATTAGCATATGCGGTACTATAGGTGCCATAGGTGAGAAAGTACTTATCAGTGAATATTTTCCACAGTCACAAACTTAAGAAAATGCATTTGCACTTCATCAGGCTGTTAGCTCTGTGTTATTTACTGTGCAAGGGCTTCCTCTTTTTCTTTCACTTTTGTACAGGAAAGTGTTTATCTTGCTAGAAGGCAGAGCTGGAAGGTTGGAAAGACCCTCCGCACAGATGAGCATTTCCTGGAAGACGTGGAGATTAAAGGGATTCTGTAGGTCTGCCCAAGGCGGCACTTCCTGCCTGCTCCATTCACACAATTGCTCTTTCTTCTGTATTACATCACTGCCCTGCCTTGACTGCTCTAAATTAACTGCTAGGAATCAAAGTGTCGATGTCCATTGTAGAGAGATGTTCATCTTCTCTCCTAGCACAGCAGCATGGCTAAGGGCTTCGAAAAAGGATCCCAGCTCCACCAGCAACCAGTGGTGTGTCCTCAACCTCCATGAGTCTTGGCTG
Organism: Balaenoptera acutorostrata; assembly: GCF_949987535.1. Classification (NCBI taxonomy): domain Eukaryota; kingdom Metazoa; phylum Chordata; class Mammalia; order Artiodactyla; family Balaenopteridae; genus Balaenoptera; species Balaenoptera acutorostrata. The sequence goes on from NC_080071.1 coordinate 82,927,109, forward strand.
GGATTGAAACCAAGTAGGACCATATGGGGATCTCCTGGGTACAAATCCTTTTCATGTCCCCTGTTTCTTTCTTTCTTTTTTTAAAATAAATAAATTTATTTATTTATTTATTTATTTATTTATTTATTTATTTATTTATTTATTTATTTTTGGCTGCATTGGGTCTTCGTTGCTGTGCAAGGGTTTTCTCTCGGTGCAGCGAGCGGGAGCTACTCTTCATTGTGGTTCACGGGCTTCTCATTGCAGTGGCTTCTCTTGTTGCGGAGCACAGGCTCTAGGCACATGGGCTTCAGTAGTTGTGGCTCTCGGGCTCTAGAGTGCAGGATCAGTAGATGTGGTGCACAGGGCACCAGATGTAGTTGCTCCAGGGCATGTGGGACCTTCCTGGATCAGGGCTTGAAACTGTGTCCCCTGAATTGGCAGGCAGATTATTAACCACTGTGCCACCAGGGAAATCCCATTTCTGGTTTGTAGGAAATAGGCTTCATCCAGTCTCCTAAGACTTTCCTTGAGTTCCAAAGGGCAGATTCAAACAGTTGCTAATCAAGGAAGTAAAGGAATGCAGGAACAAAAGAGGAGCAATCAAGAAACGACAGTGCAGCGATTAAAGCAGGATCCTGGTTCCACCTCAATTGATATATCTTTGAGTTCTTCTACAGGAACTAAAGCCCCTACCCAAGTGGAAGATGGTAACTACAAGCTGAGACCGCAGACTGGCTGAAACCAGAAAGCTGATGACTGAGAGTCCTGGAGCACCACCTGTTACCTCCCCACTGACCAATCAGAAGAAAGTCACACACCCTGCAGCCCTCACCCCAAATTTTGCCTATAAAAACTTTTCCCCAAAAACCATCAGGGAGTTTGGGTTTTTTGAGCATGAGCCACCCATTCTCCTTGCTTGGTCCTGCAATAAACCTTTCTCTGCTCCAAACTCCAACATTTCAGTTTGCTTGGCTTTACTGTGCGTCAGGCACATGAACTGGCATTTGGTAACAGGACCACTAAGGGGAAGTGGGGTAATCCTCATTCTCTCTCCACCCCCTACTTCCTTCCTGACTTACCAGCTGCTGTTTCTTGGCCTCACTAAGATCTAAGCAGGGAGGGAGGAGCGATAAACAGGTGAAAAGTTGTTAGTGCTGTCGTAAAATGGTTTCATGCCCTCTGGGACTAGGAGATATTTCAAGTTGACACTTTTTCTCGTGGGTGGGTGTTTTTATGGGTTCTCTGGAGACCCATTCCTGGGATACTCTGGCTATAAATTTGTGAGGAACAGTGCCTTCTTCATCAAGCCGGCCTCAATCCTTGTCAGCTTCTGTTCCCAGAAGGACTTTCCACAGCTGGGATCTCCAGGACTGTATTCCAGCCTGGGATTCCACAGTTGGGCTCTGGAGTCACCAGAGGGCAGGGCCAGTAGTTCCAAGATGTAGTCCTTGATCTGCAGGCACAGCCACTTTGGTTTGCTTAGGTTTGTGCCAGACACCTGACCACTATGCCCAGTCAGCCTGTGACGTGGGTCTCTGAGTGAGGTTAGATTTGGCTCAAGGGGAAGGTACCCCACTCCCCATCCCCTGGAGGGTTAGGGATTCCAGCAAACCTCTCGCCATAAAACTCCCCTGAAAAATCATCTCCTAATTCCCATGTTCTTGACCCTTTTATATCCTTCATCTAGGTGAGAGCCACTTGGATAAGAGAGATAACTGGTTCTAGAAGATATCTTTTGAAACATGCATATGGATGGATGATAGGTAAATTTGGTATCTGACATTTATTGCATCTTTTTAAAAAATTAAGATTAATTCATAAACCATAAAATTCACTCATTTAAAGACTATAATTCAGTGGATTTTAGCATATTCATGAGGTTGTGCAAACATCACCACTCTCTCATTCTAGAACATTGCCATCACCCGCCAAAAGAAACCCCATACCCAGTAGCAGTTACGCCCCATTCTCCACTTCCCACAGCCCTGGCAACTACTAATCTACTTTCTATCTCCATAAATTTGCCTATTCTGGATATTTCATATACACGGAATTAAACAATATGTGGCTTCTTTCACTTAGCATAATGTTTTTAAGCTTCATCTGTATTGTAAAACACATCACTATTTCGTGGCTTCTTATGACTAAAAAATACCATTGCTTAGATATACCACATTTTGTCTATCTATTCATCAACTGATGGACATTTAGGTTGTTTTCATTTGTTGGCTATTATGACTGATATGTACAAGTTTTTGTGTGGACATGTTTTCAGTTCTCTTGGGTTTATACTTAAGAGTGGAATTGCTGGGTGACATGGTAACCCCATGTTGACCCTTTTGAGAAACTGCCAGCCTATTTTTCAAATTGCTATACCATTTTGCAATCCTAAATACATGAGCACCTGATTTCTCTTTATTCTTGTCAATATTTGTGGTTGTCCATCTTTTTTATTATAGCCACGCTAGAGGTTGTGAAATGGTTATCTCATTGTGATTTTGATTTGTATTTCTCCAATGACTAATGATGTTGACCATCTTTTCATATGCTTATTGGCCATCTGTATATCTTCTTTGGTGAAATGTCTATTCAAACCCTTTGCCTATTTTTTTTTTTTCAAACATCTTTATTGAAGTATAATTGCCTTACAATAGTGTGTTAGCATCTGCTTTATAACAAAGTGAATCAGTTATACATATACAATATGTTCCCATTTCTCTTCCCTCTTGCATCTCCCTCCCTCCCACCCTCCCCATCCCACCCCTCTAGGTGGTCACAAAGCACCAAGCTGATCTCCCTGTGCTATGCGGCTGCTTCCCACTAGCTATCTATTTTACATTTGGTAGTGTATATATGTCCATGACACTCTCTTACCCTGTCACATCTCACCCCACCCCCTCCCCATATCCTCAAGTCCATTCTCTAGTAGGTCTGTGTCTTTATTCCCGTCTTGCCACTAGGTTCTTCATGGCCTTTTTTTTTTTTTTTTTTCCCTTAGATTCCATATATATGTGTTAGCATACTGTATTTGTTTTTCTCTTTCTGACTTACTTCACTCTGTATGACAGACTCTAACTCCATCCACCTCATTACAAATACCTCCATTTCATTTCTTTTTATGGCTGAGTAATATTCCATTGTATATATGTGCCACATCTTCTTTATCCATTCATCTGTCGATGGACATTTAGGTTGCTTCCATGTCCTGGCTATTGTAAATAGAGCTGCAATGAACATTTTGGTACATGACTCTTTTTGACCTATGGTTTTCTCAGGGTATATGCCCAGTAGTGGGATTGCTGGGTCGTATGGTAGTTCTATTTGTAGTTTTTTAAGGAACCTCCATACTGTTCTCCATAGTGGCTGTATCAATTTACATTCCCACCAACAGTGCAAGAGTGTTCCCTTTCCTCCACACCCTCTCCAGCATTTATTGTTTCTAGATTTTTTGATGATGGCCATTCTGACCGGTGTGAGATGATATCTCATTGTAGTTTTGATTTGCATTTCTCTAATGATTAATGATGTTGAGCATTCTTTCATGTGTCTGTAGGCCATCTGTATATCTTCTTTGGAGAAATGTCTATTTAGATCTTCTGCCCATTTTTGGATTGGGTTGTTCGTTTTTTTGTTATTGAGCTGCATGAGCTGCTTGTAAATCTTGGAGATTAATCCTTTGTCAGTTGCTTCATTTGCAAATATTTTCTCCCATTCTGAGGGTTGTCTTTTGGTCTTGTTTATGGTTTCCTTTGCTGTGCAAAAGCTTTTCAGTTTCATTAGGTCCCATTTGTTTATTTGTGTTCTTATTTCCATTTCTCTGGGAGCTGGGTCAAAAAGAATCTTGCTGTGATGTATGTCATAGAGTGTTCTGCCTATGTTTTCCTCTAAGAGTTTGATAGTGTCTGCCCTTACACTTAGGTCTTTAATCCATTTTGAGTTTATTTTTGTGCATGGTGTCAGGGAGTGTTCTAATTTCATACTTTTACATGTTCCTGTCCAATTTTCCCAGCACCACTTATTGAAGAGGCTGTCTTTTCTCCACTGTATATGCTTGCCTCCTTTATCAAAGATAAGTTGACCATATGTGTGTGGGTTTATCTCTGGGCTTTCTATCCTGTTCCATTGATCTATATTTCTGTTTTTGTGTCAATACCAAACTGTCTTGATTACTGAAGCCTTGTAATATAGTCTGAAGTCAGGGAGCCTGATTCCCCCAGCTCCATTTTTCGTTCTCAAGATTGCTTTGGCTATTCGGGGTCTTTTGTGTTTCCATACAAATTGTGAAATTTTTTGTTCTAGTTCTGTGAAAAATGCCAGTGGTAGTTTGATAGGGATTGCATTGAATCTGTAGATTGCTTTGGGTAGTAGAGACATTTTCACAATGTTGATTCTTCCAATCCAGGAACATGGTATATCTCTCCATCTATTTGTATCATCTTTAATTTCTTTCATCAGTGTCTTATAATTTTCTGCATACAGGTCTTTTGTCTCCTTAGGTAGGTTTATTCCTAGATATTTTATTCTTTTTGTTGCAATGGTAAATGGGAGTGTTTTCTTAATTTCACTTTCAGATTTTTCGTCATTAGTGTATAGAAATGCAAGAGATTTCTGTGCATTAATTTTGTATCCTGCTACTTTACCAAATTCATTGATTAGCTCTAGGAGTTTTCTGGTAGCATCTTTAGGATTCTCTATGTATAGTATCATGTCATCTGCAAATAGTGACAGCTTTACTTCTTCTTTTCCGATTTGGATTCCTTTTATTTCTTTGTCTTCTCTGATTGCTGTGGCTAGGACTTCCAGAACTATGTTGAATAATAGTGGTGAGAGTGGGCAACCTTGTCTTGTTCCTGATCTTAGTGGAAATGGTTTCAGTTTTTCACCATTGAGGACAATGTTGGCTGTGGGTTTGTCATATATGGCCTTTATTATGTTGAGGAAAGTTCCCTCTATGCCTACTTTCTGCAGGGCTTTTATCATAAATGGGTGTTGAATTTTGTCAAAAGCTTTCTCTGCATCTATTGAGATGATCATATGGTTTTTCTCCTTCAATTTGTTAATATGGTGTATCACATTGATTGATTTGCGTATATTGAAGAATCCTTGCATTCCTGGGATAAACCCCACCTGATCATGGTGTATGATCCTTTTAATGTGCTGTTGGATTCTGTTTGCTAGTATTTTGTTGAGGATTTTTGCATCTATGTTCATCAGTGATATTGGCCTGTAGTTTTCTTTCTTTGTGACATCTTTGTCTGGTTTTGGTATCAGGGTGATGGTGGCCTCGTAGAATGAGTTTGGGAGTGTTCCTCCCTCTGCAATATTTTGGAAGAGTTTGAGAAGGATAGGTGTTAGCTCTTCTCTAAATGTTTGATAGAATTCGCCTGTGAAGCCATCTGGTCCTGGGCTTTTGTTTGTTGGAAGGTTTTTAATCACAGTTTCAATTTCAGTGCTTGTGATTGGTCTGTTCATATTTTCTATTTCTTCCTGGTTCAGTCTCGGCAGTTTGTGCATTTCTAAGAATCTGTCCATTTCTTCCAGGTTGTCCATTTTATTGGCATAGAGTTGCTTGTAGTAATCTCTCATGATCTTTTGTATTTCTGCAGTGTCAGTGGTTACTTCTCCTTTTTCATTTCTAATTCTATTGATCTGAGTCTTCTCCCTTTTTCTCTTGATGAGTCTGGCTAATGGTTTATCAATTTTGTTTATCTTCTCAAAGAACCAGCTTTTAGTTTCATTGATTTTTGCTATTGTTTCCTTCATTTCTTTTTCATTTATTTATGACCTGATCTTTATAATTTCTTTCCTTCTGCTGGCTTTGGGGTTTTTTTGTTCTTCTTTCTCTAATTGCTTTAGGTGCAAGGTTAGGTTGTTTATTCGAGATGTTTCCTGTTTCTTGAGGTAGGCTTGTATTGCTATAAACTTCCCTCTTAGCACTGCTTTTGCTGTGTCCCATAGGTTTTGGGTCGTCGTGTCTCCATTGTCATTTGTTTCTAGGTATTTTTTGATTTCCCCTTTGATTTCTTCAGTAATCACTTCGTTATTAAGTAATGTATTGTGTAGCCTCCATGTGTTTGTATTTTTTACAGATCTTTTCCTGTAATTGATATCTAGTCTCATAGCGTTGTGGTCGGAAAAGATACTTGATACGATTTCAATTTTCTTAAATTTACCAAGGCTTGATTTGTGACCCAAGATATGATCTATCCTGGAGAATGTTCCATGAGCACTTGAGAAAAATGTGTATTCTGTTGTTTTTGGGTGGAATGTCCTATAAATATCAATTAAGTCCATATTGTTTAATGTATCATTTAAAGCTTGTGTTTCCTTATTTATTTTCATTTTGGATGATCTGTCCATTGGTGAAAGTGGGGTGTTAAAGTCCCCTACTATGATTGTGTTGCTGTCAATTTCCCCTTTCATGGCTGTTAGTATTTGCCTTATGTATTGAGGTGCTCCTATGTTGGGTGCATAAATATTTACAATTGTTATACCTTCCTCTTGGATCGATCCCTTGATCATTATATAGTGTCCTTCTTTGTCTCTTGTAATAGTCTTTATTTTAAAGTCTATTTTGTCTGATATGAGAATTGCTACTCCAGCTTTCTTTTGATTTCCATTTGCATGGAATATCTTTTTCCATCCCCTCACTTTCAGTCTGTATGTGTCCCTAGGTCTGAAGTGGGTCTCTTGTAGACAGCATATGTATGGGTCTTGTTTTTGTATCCATTCAGCCAGCCTGTGTCTTTTGGTGGGAGCATTTAATCCATTTACATTCAAGGTAATTATCGATATGTATGTTCCTATTCCCATTTTCTTAAATGTATTGGGTTTGTTATTGTAGATGTTTTCCTTCTCTTGTGTTTCTTGCCTAGAGAATTTCCTTTAGCATTTGTTGTAAAGCTGGTTTGGTGGTGCTGAACTCTCTCAGCTTTTGCTTGTCTGTAAAGGTTTTAATTTCTCCATCGAATCTGAATGAGATCCTTGCTGGGTAGAGTAACCTTGGTTGTAGGTTTTTCTCCTTCATGACTTTAAGTATATCCTGCCACTCCCTTCTGGCTTGCAGAGTTTCTGCTGAGAGATCAGATGTTAACCTTATGGGGATTCCCTTGTGTGTTATTTGTTTTTTTTCCCTTGCTGCCTTTAATATGTTTTCCTTATATTTAATTTTTGACAGTTTGATTAATATGTGTCTTGGCGTGTTCCTCCTTGGGTTTATCCTGTATGGGACTCTCTGTGCTTCCAGGACTTGATTAACTATTTCCTTTCCCATATTAGGGAAGTTTTCAACTATAATCTCTTCAAAAATTTTCTCAGTCCCTTTCTTTTTCTCTTCTTCTTCTGGTACCCCTATAATTCGAATGTTGGCACGTTTAATGTTGTCCCAGAGGTCCCTGAGACTGTCCTCAGTTCTTTTCATTCTTTTTTCTTTATCCTGCTCTGTAGTAGTTATTTCCACCATTTTATCTTCCAGGTCACTTATCCTTTCTTCTGCCTCAGTTATTCTACTATTGATCCCATCTAGAGTATTTTTAATTTCATTTATTGTGTTTTTCATCATTGCTTGGTTCCTCTTTAGTTCTTCTACATCCTTGTTAAATGTTTCTTGCATTTTGTCTATTCTATTTCCAAGATTTTGGATCATCCTTACTATCATTATTCTGAATTCTTTTTCGGGTAGACTACCTATTTCCTCTTCATTTGTTAAGTCCAGTGTGTTTTGAGCCTGCTCCTTCATCTGCTGTGTGTTTTTCTGTCGTCTCATTTTGCCTATCTTACTGTGTTTGGGGTCTCCTTTTCACAGGCTGCAGGTTCGTAGTTCCCGTTGTTTTTGGTATCTGTCCCCAGCGGCTAAGGTTGGTTCAGTGGGTTGTGTAGGCTTCCTGGTGGAGGGAACTAGTGCCTGAGTTCTGGTGGATGAAGCTAGATCTTGTCTTTCTGGTGGGCACGTCCACGTCTGGTGGTGTATTTTGGGGTGTCTGTGGCCTTATTTTGATTTTAGGCAGCCTCTCTGCTAATGGATGGGGTTGTGTTCCTGTCTAGCTAGTTGTTTGGCATAGGGTGTCCAGCACTGTAGCTTGCTGGTCGTTGAGTGAAGCTGGGTCTTGATGTTGAGATGGAGATCTCTGGGAGATTTTTGCCGTTTGGTATTACGTGGAGCTGGGAGGTCTCTTGTGGACCAGTGTTCTGAAGTTGGCTCTCCCACCTCAGAGGCACGGCCCTGATGCCTGGCTGGAGCACCAAGAGCCTTTCATCCACACGGCTCAGAGTAAAAGGGAGAAAAAGAGAAAGAAAGAAAGAAAGAAAGAGGCTATAATATAGTGAAGTAAAATAAAGCTATTGTAAAGCAAAGCTATACAGACAAAATCTCACCCAGAAGCATATACATATACACTCACAAAAAAAAGGAAAAGGGGAAGAATTAATATCTCCTGCTCCCAGAGTCCCCCTCCTGAACTTGGGATGATTCGTTGTCTGTTCAGGTATTCAGCAGATGCAGGCACATCAAGTTGTCTGTGGAGCTTTAATCCGCTGCTCCCGAGGCTGCTGGGAGAGATTTCCCCTTCTCTTCCCTGTTCGCACAGCTCCTGGGGTTCAGCTTTGGATTTGGACCCTCCTCTGCGTGTAGGTCGCCTGAGGGCGTCTGTTCCCCGCCCAGACAGGACGGGGTTAAAGGAGCAGCTGCTTCGGGGGCTCTGGCTCACCCAGGCCGCGGGGAGGGAGCGGTACGGAGGAGGCGGGGCGAGCCTGCGGCGGCCGAGGCCGGCGTGACGTTGCACCAGCTCGAGGCGCGCAGTGCGTTCTCCCAGGGATGTTGTCCCCGGATCCCGGGACCCTGGCAGTGGCGGGCTGCACAGGCTCCCGGGAGGGGAGGTGTGGAGAGTGACCTGTGCTCACACACAGGCTTTTTGGAGGCGGCAGCAGCAGCCCCAGCGTCTCACGCCCGTCTCTGGGGTCCGCGCTGATCGCCGTGGCTTGCGCCCTTCTCTGGAGTTCGTTTAGGCGGCGCTCTGAATCCCCTCTCCTTGCGCGCAGCGAAACAAAGAGGCAAGAAAAAGTCTCTTGCCTCTTCGGCAGCTGCAGACCTTTTCCCGGTCTCCCTCCCGGCTAGCTGTGGTGCGCCAACCCCTTCAGGCTGTGTTCACGCCGCCAGCCCCAGTCCTCTCCCTGCGATCCGACCGCAGCCCGAGCCTCAGCTCCCAGCCCCGCCCGCCCCGGCGGGGGAGCAGACAAGCCTCTCGGGCTGGTGAGCGCCGCTCGGCGCCGAGCCTCTGTGCGGGAGTCTCTCCGATTTTCCCTCTGCGCCCCTGTTGCTGTGGGATCCGCGCTGATAGCCGCGGCTCGCGCCCTTCTCTGGAGTTCGTTTAGGCGGCGCTCTGAATCCCCTCTCCTTGCCCGCCGCGAAACAAAGAGGCAAGAAAAAGTCTCTTGCCTCTTCGGCAGCTGCAGACTTTTTCCCGGACTCCCTCCCGGCTAGCTGTGGTGCGCTAACCCCTTCAGGCTGTGTTCATGCTGCCAGCCCCAGTCCTCTCCCTGCGATCCGACCGAAGCCCGAGCCTCAGCTCCCAGCCCCGCCCGCCCCGGCGGCTAAGCAGACAAGCCTCTCGGGCTGGTGAGTGCTGCTCGGCGCCGAGCCTCTGTGCGGGAACCTCTCCGCTTTGCCCTCCGCACCTCTGTGGCTGCGCTCTCCTCCGTGGCTCTGAAGCTTCCCCCCTCTGCCCCCCGCAGTCTCCGCCCGCGAAGGGGCTCCTAGTGCGTGGAAACCTTTCCTCCTTCACGGCTCCCTCCCACTGGTGCAGGTGCCGTCCCTATTCTTTTGTCTCTGTTATTTCTTTTTTCTTTTGCCCTACCCAAGTACGGGGGGAGTTTCTTGCCTTTTTGGAGGTCGGACGTTTTCTGCCAGCGTTCAGTGGGTGTTCTGTAGGAGCAGTTCCACGTGTAGATGTATTTCTACTGTATCTGTGGGAAGGAATGTGATCTCCGCGTCTTACTCTTCCGCCATCTTCTCTATCATCTCTCTCCTTTGCCTATGTTTTAATTGGGTAATTTGTATTTTTATTGTTGACTTGTAAGAGTTCTTTACTCTCAATATCAGAGTCTTATCAGATATACGATTTGCAAATATTTTCTCCCATTCGGTGGGCTGTCTTTTCACTTTCTTATTAGTGTTCTTTGAGGCATAAAGGTTTTTAATTTTGACGTGGTCCAATTTATCTATTTTTTTCTTTTGTTGACTTGTGCTTTAGGTGTCATAGCTAAGAAATCATTGCCTAATCCAAGGAAGATTTACACCTATGTTTCCTCTTAAGAGTTTTGTTATTTTATCTGTTACATTAATTTGGTCCATTTTGTATTAATTTTTTTATATGGTGTCAGCATTTGTTGTATCTTGACACTAAAACCTCCAACTCAGCATCCTGTTACATAAGTAAATCAATTATATTTTTGTAAATAGAGGTGGCTAAAAACATCTAAGCCATTAAAGAAAAATATTTTAAGCACTTTAAAATATTTATGTGTTATAAAAATTAAAGTAGTTATTGGTGTATACATTATAAATCATCCTTATGTATTAAAAGAGATCCCCTAAGGTCCTTATTAGGCAACAGATTATTGACTTTATTTGACTTGTTATTTTTACTTAAAAGCAATGCAAGCAGCATTTCTTTAAAAGTCATAATGCATACCTTTTAATGCATTTGAGTTATTTTAACACTCAATAACTAACTTCTTTAAGGAAAAAAATCATTACAAATTAACATATTACTCTTATGGCTATAACCTATCAATACCTTAGGCACACGTTAACAAAATATTATCACTCAAAATTGTTCTTGCTAAAGTGTAGGTGCCTGACAAAAAGAAATAACCTTGTAACATTCTGATTTCTTCTTAAATGAAGTCTTGGATAAGATGAAATGTTAACAAATAGAACTATTGGTAGACTGCCATTGGAACTCACAGCATTCAGAAATTTATGAAAACATAAGTAGAATACCTGTCTAATTCAGTGGATGTGAGAGGAGAAATGGGGAAGGAAACTAGAGACAGAGACATATTTTTTTAAGAAAAACCTTAGGACAGAGGCACCCGAAAAACAATAAAGGATGTAATTTTGGTGTTAGACTTCCTATGTCTGCAACTCAGTTCCACTACTGACCAGTTGTGTGAACTTGAGTGAGTTAACCTTTGTAAAGCCTCTGTTTCTTCCTCTGTAAAATGGGTTTCATGACAGTATCTGTCTTGTAGGATTGCTATGAAGATTGAATTAATGAATGCAGGTATGGCACTTAACTCAGTTCCTTGTTTGTAGAGAGAACCCAATAAATGTTAGTTTTATTATTTGTTATTGTTTTTGTTTTAAAAAATTTTGTACAGGTCCCCAAATTTCTGAAAATTCTTGGCTTCCAGAATTAAATTCCTTTTCGTTGGAGTTGCCATATGATACATAACTTCAGAATAGGACCCCAAGCAAAACATTTCTGTATACAGGTGAGTTTAGTTGTCCTTTAGTCTTTGGCCATGAATTTGAGCGAACTAATTCCCCACTGGGAGAAAACAAGCTTGGAAGGAACATGAAGTAGTTATTACACAATAAATATGAGGAAAGGCCACCTAAGTAAGAACAGGGGAGACAAAATAGCCTAAAATGAATCCTATAAATGATAACTAAAGTTGCCAGAGAATCAATAGGAAAACGCAAGGTGCCTTAGTTTTAGCTTAACTCTCACAGTGGGTAAAACAGACCACTTAACTTCTCTGGGTTTCACTTTTCTCACTTGGCAAACGAGGTTTTGGATTTTATCTGATGATTGTTAAAGTTCACTCCAGGGCTTCCCTGGTGGCGCAGCGGTTGAGAATCCGCCTGCCAATGCAGGGAACAGGGGTTTGAGCCCTGGTCTGGAAAGATCCCCCATGCTGCGGAGCAACTAGGCCCGTGAGCCACAACTACTGAGCCTGCGCATCTGGAGCCTGTGCTCCGCAACAAGAGAGGCCACGATAGTGAGAGGCCCGCGCACCGCGATGAAGAGTGGCCCCCACTTGCCGCAACTAGAGAAAGCCCTCGCACAGAAACGAAGACCCAACACAGCCAAAAATAAATAAACTTATTTATAAAAAAAAAAAAAAGTTCACTCCAGATTAAAAAATCCAATGGTTACACTTCCAAAATAGTTGTGACCATTCATTTATTTTCAGTTTAATCCAAGACTATGTCAGAAAGCATCATTGGAGGGATTCACTCTTATAGTGAGAGCACATATAATCATAGTAACACAAATTTTTCATTTCTTTTTCAAGTTATCTATCTAATATTTTGAATAGGTAATAGATTCATTTAACTCAGACAACAAAAAGTGCAGAAAGGTATACAATAAAAAGCCTTCCTTACCCATTTGGTTCCAATCCTTCCCCTCCAACACACACACATGTGCACACACACCAGTAACCATGATTTCACTTTCTTATTATCCTTCTGGATATTGTTTGTAAATTTATATATGCAAGGCAACACAAACATATGTTTTTTTCTCCTCTTCTACATACCAATAATACATAATACTCTCTTTTACAGGCACCGAACATTTCATCGTGTATATGCATCATAATTTACGTAACTAGTCCCACTGATGACTCTACACTTTTCCAGTCCTTTCTATTTTGTTAAGGAACCTTTTTTCAATTAAAAAAAAAATGAGTATTAAATGTTATCAAATGCCTTTTCCACATATATTGGGACAAATGACCTTCATAGTTTCAGCTACTGCTTTGCTAAATTATGTTAAACTTCCTATCTGAAAATCATCCTTTGTCCCTAAAGTAAACCCTTCATTGGGATGAGTTATTTTGTAATGTGTTGTTGGAGTCTGTCTGCCAATATTTTATTCAGGCTTTTTGTCTTGATAGCTGTGTCATACTATTCATGGCTTTCTTGTCGTGCTATCTTTGTTGCGTTGTGAGGACAATACTATCCTGGTTTCATAAAGTTCATTTTGAAGCTTTCCCCTTTTCTGCTCTGAAACAGCCATTGGAGTTATCTGTTCTTGAACGATTTGGTAGAACCTCTCTGAGAAACCATCTGGGCCTGGGGCTTTCCAAGGTTTCGCTTTCACAAACTTCTCTATTTTGTTTGTATCATATGTCTAGTTTATATTTCAGTTTTGTTTTGCTTTTTAAGCCTCAGGAACAGAAAGTTAGATTTATCAGACTCTGCTGTTCTGATAATAATGTTCATGGCACATTATTATCACTGGTTTCACAAGGCCCCTCTTATTTATTCTCTCAAAGTATCTCTTCCTTTTCATCCCCACATTCCCTCCCCTTCCCTTCTCCCTCATAGGAGACCATTCTAACATGTTTTATGTATTTCTTTTTTTTTTACTATAATACTGTTTATCAAAGTATTAGATTTTATACATTTAAACCTTTTTACCACTTCATATATATTATTATATTATACACTCAGAATTGTCGATCTTTTATCTTAAGACACACATTTTTCTTTTACCTTCTTTTTTTAGTACTCTTATTTTTATCTATTTATTTAATTTTTTTTTTACATTAGATCCTTGTTGGTTATCTATTTTAAATACAGCAGTGTGTACGTGTCAATCCCAAACTCCCAATCTATCCCTCTCCCCTAACCCTTCCCCCCACCCCCCGCAACCATAAGTTCATTGTCTAAGTCTGCGAGTCTGTTTCTGTTTTGTAAATAAGTTCTTTTTTTTTAGATTCCACATATAAGCGATATCATATGATATTTGTCTTTCTCTGTCTGACTTACTTCACTTAGTATGACAACCTCTTATGTATTTCTTTATAAAAAAATATATCCTTGCAAACTGTGCATTGTTTTTCTGTGTGCGTGCATTCTTTGATTTACATAAATGCTATTGGGCTACAGTCATCCCACCGGATCCACAGGGTATTGGTTTCAGGACCCCCATGGATACCAAGATCCGATGATGCTCAAGTCCTTTGCATAAAACGGCACAGTACAGTCAGCCTTGCACATCCACGGATTCAGAACCCATGGATACAGAGGGCTGACTTCTATGTTTCATTCCATTTGTTACCTTTTTTCTCAAGCACTGTGTTTAAGACCCATCCATGTCACTGTGCAAACATGGAACCCACTGCTTCTAACTGGTGCAATAAACTCCAAGGTGTGCACCCACTAATTGTACATCTCTACTCTTCCAGTGATGGGCACCCAGGACCCCTGCCACCACAAGAGGCTCAGGAATTAATATCATTGTACCTAGCCCCTTAGGAACCTATGTGAGAATTCATCTGGTGAAATTAAGTTAAACTAAAATATTAGTCCTTGGCTTAGCCATTGCAAATATCTTCTCTCATGCTGTCATTGATTTAGTCATGACAAACATCATGTTTAGTCAAACATCATCACTTTAGTCATGATGATGTTTGTTAAACAGAAATCCTTATTTCTGATGTAATTAAATATCTCAGATTTTTAGTTTATGCTCTCACTTTTGATGAATAATTTTAAAAATCTTTCTCTGTTCTAGGTAACAAAAATATTCTTCTGTATTTTTTCTATTAAATTTTTCTTTGAAATTTAATTATCTAATTAAATCCATTTAATATTCACCTTTATTTGAGATGCCTGGAATGGATCTACATGTATTTTTCTCCAAGATTTTCTAAAAACACCTTAACTGGATGTGTAGTGGTGAGGGTTAACTTTATGTTTCAGTTTGGCTGGCCATGATGCTCAGATATGTGGTCAGACATTATCCTGGATATTTTTGTGAGGGTGTTTTAGCACGAGATTAACATTTAAATTGGTGGATTTGAGGAAAGCAGACTACCCTCCATCTTGTGGGTGGGCCTCATCCAATCAGGTGAAGGCTCAAGTAGAACTAAAGATGGACCCCTGCTGAGCGAGAGGGAATTCTGCAGCAAATAGTTTTCAGGCTTAAACTACAGCACAGGAAGCTCTTTTGTGATCTCCAGTTTACCAGCTCGCCCTGCAGAGTTTGGATATGCCAGCCTCTGTAATCATGTGTTATGACTGTTAAATTAACTTTTGTTAACTAGAGCCCCAGGGTGCTGGATGGTGAGCCACAATTCAACAAAAGACCAGGAGAAATTGAAATAGAGATGTTTATTACTCATAGGTCCTGGAGGAAGTACACAGCAGACCCCACAGGGCCACATAGAGAGGTCAAGGCAGGGTAAAATATTCTGTAATTTTGGTTTTGTATTCCTCTTTGACTCAAGTGTTAACTAAGAAACTTTTTAAAAAAATTTTCCAGGTGAGTAGTCCTTTTATTGTTGGGTTTTTTTCTTCTAATTTTTTTTTCCATTACAATCAGGACATGATTTTTGTACAGATGCTACTTTTCAGACTTCACTTAGTTTTCTCTGTGTCCTAATATATAGTTATTTTTTGGTGAACATTCCATGTCCACTTGGGGGAAAATGTATGCTTTGTATTCATGGGACAGTGTATAATATATATCAATTGACTTTCTCTTGTTAATTCTGTTATTTATATCTTCTACTGCCTTTATTACTTTTTATTCACTTGATGTGTCATGGACTAAAAGAATGCAGAAAAGTCTCTTCCTATAAAGTATTTCTGCCTACATATTATATTGAAATATTTTTCTTTGTGCATGTTGATACTCTGTTCTTAGGCTTATGTAGACTCAAAACTATTAGATCCTCATTCCTAATTGCACTCTTTGTCATGTTAAACTGTGATATGGTTGTAGTTATAAAGGCAACCAGTAGATCACAATTATTATAGTTGCTTCCTCCCTGTTATTCAATTTTATGTTTATCTTTATACTTTTACTTTAAATATACTTTTACTTCTACTGTTTGCTTTATCAGCTATAAATTATAAATTTTGTGTCTTCACCTGAAAGATCAGGAAATCAGTGGTGTACAATGACCTCCATTTCATCATACTATCACTATCACCTTGACATTATCAGGATTGATGACTTTCACACTCAGTTCCATAACAACATATTGGTATCAATCTAAATGGAATCTATTATGATGCCAGTCCTTTCACTGTGCTTTCGATTCTTATTCCCAGCCCTCCCCCACAGGTCTTAGCCCTCAGAAGAGAGGAGGCCTTTGTCCCTGTCCTGTGAGGCTCCACTGCAAGGAGGACTGAAAGGAATGCAGCCAGTTTGGAAACTAGGGACTCTGGGTTTGGAGTCCTAAGCAGGAAACTTGGTCCAAAACACAGAGTCCAAGAGCCTGTGGAGACTTCAGCATCGAGCAGCAGAGAGAAGGCAAAGCAGTGCCAGCAAGGAGGACTTGTGTGAGCACAGCTGATGTGCCTTCCTGAGGACTCAAGGAAAATCTGGGCAGAGACTTCGCAGGGGACATAAATCCTGCTAGAATAGACGGAGACACTGGATCACAAAAATTCGGATTTAAGTGGTAAAGTGGTCACATGTGACCCCCCGAGACTAGATAGGCCTGGGAACATTCAGCCTACATCTGACATTGAAATGTGACTCAGTAGGAAAATACATTTTTTTGGTAGATAAATAGCAAGGTCTGCTTAAACAGAAATGGGGGATCATAGATGTTTATATGAAGCTCTTACTCTAATAGATACAGATGTGTACTTTTGCCTTGAAAGAAGAATCGAAGTTAGAACTGGATAAAAGAAGGAAATATGCCCTCCTACAGCTACTTACAAGCTTTCTCAGAATAGAATTTAAACTCATATTGTCAGTCTCACCTTTTTACTCTCTGCTGTAATACACACACACACACACACACAGTAGCCTTCTGGTATTTTCCTTCAGCACACTCCAGGATTTCACATTCCACCTCCAACTGTCCAAATCCTCCTACCTCCCTCTCTTGAGTCCTCAGAGGCCGAGGTCCCGAAAAGCAAAACCACCATGTTACAATCCTTTCCTGTTGCCCTCATCCAGAGGCCACGTCTTCCTTCTCTGAATTCCCGTGATAGTTTATCTGTACCTCTCATGGAGCTTATCTCTTTCTGGCTTGTATTATAGTTGTTTACGTGTATGAGACATCATGGTCAAGAGGAAAGAACCACTGCTGGCTTGAGAGTCAGACCTGTCTGAGGATGGATACCAGGTCCTTCACTCACAAGGTGGGTGGCCTTGGGAAAATACCAACTCTTGGGAGCCTCCTTTTTTTTGGCAAAATATAAAAGTAATACTCTCTCTCTCATAATTGTTTTGAAGATTGGAGATAGTATACATAAAACATAGTGCTTGGTAAAATACCAAAAAGGTCAATGATTATTTCATTATTTTCATTATTTATGATGTTATTTTTGTATTTCTTATGTCCTGTTACTAGAGTGTCTATCTATTTATCCATTCATTCAACAGATATTTATTGAAAACAGACTAACATGTCAGGCACTGGGGGCCACATGGAGAAAAAGATAGAGAGTTTGGGAGTGGGTAAAGGCAGAAAGTAAACAAGCAAACAAATAAACACAGAGATAGTTTCAGATGAAGATTAGTTCTGTGAAAAAACTTAAAAAAGTATGCAAGAGAGCGATAGAGGCTTTGGGAGACAAAGGCTTCTCTGGGAAGGGAGCGTTTGGGCTAAAACCAGGATAAGAGGAAAGCACCTATGAGAAGTGCTAAAGCCAGAGCATTTCAGGAGGAGGGGTCGAATCGGTGTGGAGGCTCTGGGTGAGAATGAGCTGACAGCGGGGTGACCCAAGGAAGGCATGGTGGGGGGTGAATGGGAAGAGATGGCAGGGGCTGGTCCCCTAGGGTCATTGCTGGCTCTGATGAAGAGCAAGGATTTTTTATTTTTCTTCATTATACCCATTTTTATTTTTGCACTATTGATACACTTTGTGAATTTTTTTAAAAAATTTTTGGGGTATAGTTGATTTATTACAATGTAGTGTCAGTTTCAGGTGTACAGCAAAGTGAATCTGTTATACATCTATATTTATTCACTCTTTTTTAGCTTCTTTTCCCATATTACAAAGCACATGAAAAGATGCTCAACATCACTAATTATTAGAGCAACGCAAATCAAAACTACAATGAGGTATCACCTCATACCCATCAGAACGGCCATCATCAAAAAATCTACAAACAATAAATGCTGGAGAGGGTGTGGAGAAAAGGAAACCCTCCTATGCTGTTGGTGGGAAAGAGCATGGATTTTATTCTCATTGTGGCTGGGCGCCTTCTTGAAGGCATGGGCCACTGGCTTGTACTCAGTGTTATATCTGCCATTGTGTTTGCCTACTGGAGAGACATTACCCCACAGGCATCCCGAAGACTTTTGTGGCAGAGATAAAGGGAGGGAAGGATGATGGGAGGGGAGACAGAGGAGAGAGCTGGAAGGAGGGAGGGAGATCAGAGTACAGACTTCCATACAGACGACTCTGATGGTTCTCCCCTTTGTCGGGGGCTCAAGGAGAGACCGAGGCCGGCCTTGGTGGGTGGAGAAATCTTCATCCTCCCGTGAACATTTGGTGTCACACTGGTCCCCTTCCTCGGGTCGTCCCAGATGATGGCGGGGGCTGGGGAGGTGGGCGGTCGGTGAGAGGCACCGCCCATCGCTGCCTCTGGCTCCCAATGCTGGCAGTTCTGTCTCTCAGGTGACAGATAACAATTGTCAGATGGTCTCCCTGTGAAGCAATAAGCTTCCCCAAAACAAAGCGGCCGGCCAAGCTCCAGAAAACTGCAGTCTGGACAAAACACACAAGCCAGGAAAAAACTAAAAGCTCGTGAGCAACTGAACAAAGGACCTCGGGGAAATGCAAGGGGTTAAACATCAGCACACAATGTTCCCGACGCCCTTGAACGTACAAGGAGAAAAATCATCTCACATCCCCGGTCAAGGGAAAAAGAAACCATGGGAGAAACAAGTCAGTGTTTTGGTAGGAGAACTAAAAATAATGCCATGAGAGGTTGGCCCAGCCCAGAAATGAAGGGAAAGAGAAATGATAGGCAGTAGGTGAAGGCTAGAAACGAGACGGGGGGAGGGGGCCAGAGCCCGGCCCTTGCGTCTTCCAGAGAGTGTTCCTTTCACAGCCTCAGTGACAGGTCCCCCTGGACACCCTCCTCTGTAAGAACACTGTGGTGAGGAGAATCTAGACTATATATGAAGCAGAAACAACAGTCTTATCTTAAATATTTTTCTTCATTAATTTTGGTCTTAAATATAAAAAGAAGTGAACTCAACCCCAGGGGCCAAGTGGTGCAGGGGGTATTTGCTACGAGACAAACATCTCCAATAGAAGGCTTATGGAGCAGAACGAAATAGCAGTGTTTGGATGAACAAGAAGTGTGAGAGTGGGAGACTCAGGGACCATATTTGAATCCAACTTAAAGGTGAGCACACCTGGATGGGATGACCATTTCTAACCTCAGCTCAGATCTTAAAGAAAGTAATGCAATAGTTGGAATTAAAGGCAGAACTAGCTAATATGTTCATCATTCATAATGTCCAGTTTCCTCATTGGTGTCAGTTTTGGGCTCAGGAAGCTGCATGAGTGCATTTCCGACAAGGGGCGCCATGATGGCAATATTCCATCTATGGTTTCATCATAAACCTCCTTGCACCACAGGCCTTTTTCACCAGAAAGGTAGGCTGCAGACTTCAAGCAAGGAAGACTCCTTGTGCCTAAGGCCTTTTAAACTTCACAGTTATAAAAAGGTAGACCCAACTGTTTTGGCATGAAGGAAGAGATTTTGTCCAAAAGTTGTAAAAATGTTTAGAATTAAAATTATTCTACAAGGTTTCCAATGTATGGGGTACCAGTTATGGGTGAAGCACTATTTCAAGTGCTCTGCGTATGGTGAGAATGCCTTGAACGCTCTCCAAACCTCTGCAAAGTAAATGTCATCATCCCTACGTTACAGATGGTAAAACTATGGCTCCTAGAAGTTGACCATTTTCCCACAGTCTCCCAGCTAGTCAATGGGATTTCCAGGTTGGCCTAGGACTGTCTGGTTCCAACACTACAGCCTTTTTCTAGAACAAAAACTCATCACTCCTCAACCACATAGAAAAAATTAAATGGCAGATTTCAACTGCATGGTCATCTTTGGTGAAAGTCTTTGATAATCGATTATGTTCTCATTGGAGGCTCAACATTTTAACAGAACACACTCAGTGGGTATAGTCTTCTTACCTGAAATACTGTAGTGTAGTTTCCTAGAGAAGATACTTTGAGTTTATAATTTCCAAAGAGAAATGCTCTTTTTAAATTTTTGGCTGAGGGTTTCTTTGTGTCATGAAGATCAACTCCACTGCTAGGGCACAGAAGAGTAAAAATAGATTTCCCATTAGTAACAACAAGTAGGAGTTGTTGGTCAGCCCGAAGGAAATTCTTTCATTCTTTTCCTGCTTTCGTTCTTTTTCTGCTAACAACTAAGCAATGCTCATCAGAGGGTGGGCCAGAGCCAACTTCATGTACGGGTAGAGTAGGTGGTTACCTACAAGAGGTGACTTCAGAGATGTGAGGACGGGGTGTTAATCCCAGGCAAGTCTTGAGAGCAACAGCCAACCAGGAACCCCATCTCCCAAAAAGAAAGGAGAAAAAGTTTAGCTTTGATGAATGTATCCAGAATTAAAATTTTTCAGAAAATCTAGAAATAAGCTTTCTTCATTGCAAACATGCAAGTTTCATGTCATTGTCAAAGTAAAGTTTTATTTTAATTACATAAAGGGACAAGGGACCAGTTCACCATTTTCCTTTTCAAGACTCAGTGCCTATAAAGCACTAAATCTGCTCCAAGTAAACTAAACATCTCCGACTAAACTTCTCTCCATATGGATACCTAAAACCCCACTATTAGCAATTAGTGTTGTCTCCACTCCAGAGAGACCCTGGGTCCCAAGAAAACATTTGGCAAAGGGGGAATACCCAACCTCAACCCACGTGTAGAGCTGAGGGGAGAAAGAAGTAGGGACAAACTTTACTGACCTACTCTTTTGCCCTAGGCCAGTCCCTAATTCTATAAAATTTGCTAGGGCATCATAAACATTATGAAATTCTGTGATTCTAAGAAACCATCTCTCTGTTTTGAATCTTTAAAGAATCCACTGGAAGTCACAGTGCCCCCTCCCCAGGAATAAAAAATACACACAGCTATACACGGGAAAAACAGTACATTCAATTTTAGAGTGTTGACAAATTTCTGAACCCCAGGGTAAGATCAGATAATTCTCCTATTTTATAAACAAAGAAGGAGCGAGCCAGAGAGAAGTGCTTTGCTCAAAGTCACTCAGTCAGTGGCAAAGCAAAGATGAGAGCTGAAGTATTCCACAGTCACTAAAAGAAACATCCCCTTCGGGTTCCCATCTGTCAAACATTTCAGCAAACACAAATAGTAAGGTTACTCTATTCAGGAAGAAGTTTGTTTAGCTCAGCCAAACTTATTTTCTTTTTCAACAGATGAAGTAAACCAGATTCAGAACTCTACTTTTTTTTTTTTTTTACATATGGGGCATGGGACCCTGCTAACTGGAATAGTTGGTGTGTGGTAGTGATGAAAGGGGGATGTAAAATTAAAGGAACAATTTGAATTTAAACCAGAAACATGCTGCTGATGTAAAAAAACAAGTTAGCTATTTTAGATGCATCATTAACTTTTCCTCCTTGGATTTTATGATGGGATGGGGAAGGAGGGGGGCTGTGGTGTGTGTGTGTGTGTATGAGTGGTATGATACGGTATGTGTGTGTGTGTGTGTGTGTGTGTGAGTGGTATGATATGGGGTGTGTGTGTGTTTGTGTGTGTGTGTGTGTGTGTATTTGGCTGCCATCTTCTGTGAAAAGCAAATGGGAAGCTCTATTTAGTTGAGCTTCAAGAGGTTAATGAGAGAAAGCTGAGGAGCACTTGCATCCCAACTTAACCAGAAACCCCCAAAAGCAAAAGTGTAGAGAAGAAAGTTAGACTGGGGAGGTGGGAGTAGGAGAGGGCTACAGGTTGTGTCCAGCAATGGAACTGCGCCTTGAGAACTTTCCCCGTGGCTGCATAATTAAACATCTAATAATAGCAATGGGAATATGTGGAAGCCAAAAACTTATTTTTAAATAGATTTATCATTCATCTATTAGCACCTGAAGGCCGAATAAAGGGAAGTCAGCAATTTAAAATAAACAAAACAAACAAAAAAAAATACAAAACAAAAAAAAAGAGAGAATTTTCCACATGGCATTTCTGACAACCCAGTGTCACAAAAGTATATCAGGATTTCAATGAACATGGATTTTTAATTTTTCCAATTTCCATGTCTTTGAACTGTTAAACTCTGGAAGTAAAGGTTTGAAGTTGGAGGGAACTGAGTTGGAACCTCAACACTACACTTACCCACTGAGTGACTTAGACAGGTTCCCTTCTAGACCTTAGATTATTTTACTCTCTAAAATGGGGTTATATATAATAGCTACAAACCTTTGGGACAAAGGCACACGAGCTGATCCGTGACCAGCGACAGGCGTGTGGGGAAATGCTTGATAAATGTGAGCCATGAGTGTTACTCGGGTTTTCACTCTACCTGATCCAGGAGGCGTTCTCAATTCATGGGCAGGAGACGGGGGACCTAAGATCCTTGACTTTACGTGAGAACAACGAGTTGTACCATTGATAAGTAAAAGATTCCGGCCAGCAGTAACCCTCTGAGATTCTCTGATGCTCTCTGGTCTCTTTGAAAGCTGGGTACGGGAGACTTTCCACCTGGCCGCTCTGATTCCCTCATTCCAGCTTTCCGGTCCTTACAGCTGTCCCATTTCAACACTGTCCCTGTCTCCTACTCGCCACCTTGTTGACTCTCAAGTCGACCTCAGCAACCCTCCAGGACAGGACTTCCCAATCTGCGCGCACACTTCTCACACTGCATGCTGGGCCACGAGCGCACCTCAAACCTCGCCAGGAGAGGGGGCGTTAAAGCCCTTTTAGAATCTGTTTTAATCAATCTGGTACAGATATAGTTCTAAAATAAAGTCACATTAAATGCGGGTGGAACAGAAATCCAGTTTTCTTACCCATAAAACAAGTGGTCCAGACACACTGAGATCAGCGATCACTTCCAGAACTAATACGGGAGTGCCAAGAACTGGGTCCTTGTTCCACATCATAGCATATAATAGTTCTCAAATAATATCACGGGTGTGGTGAATGAATAAGTAGTGGGATTTTATAATTTAAAAATACCAAGAAATTGTGTTCCTATCTAATGACAATTTATAACAAAGTTTTTTTTTTTTAATCCAACAGTTCTCAGATATGTTATCTTCATCTCATAGGTTATCAGGTATTATCTTCCTGACCTGAATTCATGCTCTTGGCACTGTTTTCATTCTTAGCACTGCAGCTGATGACGAGTTGGAGAAAGACTGGAAGAGGATGCCTGTTTACTGCCTCTCCTATTGGTCGAGGTCCTGCCTGCTGTTCTGGAGACCGACCACAGTCTACTTTGAACTTCTTTTGGAGTCTCTTAGGGAAACCCAACTTCTATTTGAAAACGATAACTTTTAACTAATGATTTCTCCTTTTTTTTTTTTTGGCTGTTAATCTAGAAAAACTGAGGCACCAAAAGGAAAAAGTATCATCCGAGATTTACTCTGCTTCAGCTCTGCGTGCCTAACAGTAAAAGTAGTTTAGTGTTGGTAGACGACACTTAAAGAAGTCCTTTTAGCACTTCAAGGATCAGCTCCACAGGGATTAAGAGACAGTAATAAACTCTGTCCAGAGTGAAGTAAGTAAGTTAGAAAGAGAAAAACAAATACAGTATGCTAACACGTATATATGGAATCCAAGGGGGAAAAAAAAAAAGGTCATGAAGAACCTAGTGGCAAGATGGGAATAAAGACACAGACCTACTAGAGAATGGACTTGAGGATATGGGGAGGGGGAAGGGTAAGCTGTGACAAAGTGAGAGATTGGCATGGACATATATACACTACCAAACGTAAAATAGATAGCTAGTGGGAAGCAGCTGCATAGCACAGGGAGATCAGCTCTGTGCTTTGTGACCACCTAGAGGGGTAGGATAGGGAGGGTGGGAGGGAGGGAGATGCAAGAGGGAAGAGATATGGGAACATATGTATATGTATGACTGATTCACTTTGTTATAAAGCAGAAACTAACACACCATTGTAAAGCAATTATACTCCAATAAAGATGTTAAAAAACAACAACAACAAAAAAAAAACTCTGTCCAACAGCACTGTAATTGTGGCAGGAGCACTCCAGAAAGCCCCTTGTACAGATCCAGGAGAATTTCAGAAGTCCAGGGCAAGGGTCTTTGCCTCATCCCAATTCTCTCTCTTAAAAAACATCTCTTATAGGGCTGGGCAAACATTTTTATAAAGGATCAGATAGGAAGTGTATTACTTTGGGGGCCATTTGGTTTTTGTCACAGTTACTCAGCTCTGCTGTTGTAGTGCCATAGGCAATACATAAATGAATGAGCAGAGCTATGTTCCAATAAAACTTTATTTACAAAAACAGGCAGCTGGATTGGATTTCACTCACAGGCCATAGCTGGCTGACCCCTGACTGATTGATCACAGAGTGTTGAGATGTATGGTAATACCAGCATGTGGGGATTCACTAAGATTCTCACCCAACCTCTCCCTACCCTTTTTTTTCTTTGGCTGCACCGTGCAGCATGTGGGATCTTAGTTCCCCGACCAGGGATGGAAACTGTGCCCCCTGCATTGGGAGTGCTGGTTCCTAACCATTGGAGTGCCAGGGAAGTCCCAGACCCCCTTTTTTTTAACAATATTTTGTTTTCTTTCTCATTATGAAAATGAGACATGATCGTTGTAAAAACTTACAGAAAAATAGAAAAGATAAAATAAAAATGATGCAAGAGGGAGGAGATATGGGGATGTATGTATATGTATAGCTGATTCACTTTGTTATACAGCAGAAACTAACACACCATTGTAAAGCAGTTATACTCCAATAAAGATGTTTAAAAAAAATCATCCATCAAACATACCACTTTTTAATATTTTGAGATATTTTGTTTTGTTTGGGATTTTGTTTGGTAGAGTCAAGATAATGCTGTATTTACGGTAAGTGCAAATTTACCTAATTCTTGCATTTTTATGCTAATTCCTACATAAGTTTAGACTAATTTTACTAATTTCTACTTTATAAATTTTTTTTCAGGAGCCATGAGAAACTCTAGCAATATCACTTCTCTCACATTTACAGTTAGAGGTTGTGGTGCTTGAGATTTGGAGCAACTTACACAGAGAAGGGAGTGGAAAGGATACTGCCTAGTGACTGCCAATAACACATTCCAGCAAGGTCAGGGTGTAGAACAGCCTCGGAGAGAAGGAGTGTGTGTGTGTGTGTGTGTGTGTGTGCGCGCGCGCACACGCGGGCGCGTGCGTGTGTTGCGGAAACAGCTTGTTACTAATATAGTTTCCTGAGGCCCTATTAAAATCTCTATGTTATAATAAGCCTGTCAGGAAATTCTGTATAGGTAGTGTGCAGTCCAAGCTTTGAGAAGCACTGTGGGTTCACGGGTTTCAGGACATGCCACCCCCAAATACAGCCCTTTGGCACACTGAATATTTTAAGCTGAAGGAGTTTGAGAAAACAGCAGCAGCAGGAAGGTCACTCTGACCTTCTCTCGCCGTCTGCCCCTGAGACAGGTCATAAAACCCTCATGTGAGAAGTGCCCTCCCTACACTCAGGAAAGGACCATCCTTATCTCCAAAGACAAAGAGACGCCAAGAAGAATGCAGACAGGCCTTGCAAATTTTCCCCCAGTTCAGCATGCTAACCTCACGCTCCTTAACCTATCATATCCCTCCACGAGGGTCCACGCTCCATCAAACCCAGCACAAAAATACTCAGCTAGCTGTTTCTTCGGGTCCTTAGGAAGGCTCCATGTCATGTAAAAATGCGTACGTATAAATTTGTATGTTTTTCTCTTGTTAATTCGTCTTTGTCAGTTTAATTTTCAGACCCAGCCAGGGACCTTAAGAGAGTCAAGGAAAACCTTTCCCTCCCCTGCAGGGAGGGGATGAGAGAGGGGATTCCTATATTGAGGAAGCTTTGACCATTCTATCACTTCAGGTCAGAACTCTCTCCAGCTCAGATGACCCCACTTTTTTCCTATTGCCCATCTTGGTCATTTATCTAATCATCAGTATCCACACTAGGGAAGGTAAGGAGTTCTGATTTAACGAGTTTACAGGAGGCAATATGTAAAAGCTGATGCCTAAAAACACAGGTGCTTGGATTTTTTTGTGGCTTTCACATCTCACCTACTGTCCTGCTATGTTCCTAAAATAAAGTTATCTCTATTGTGTTGCTGAAGAGGGGTGAACTTCTTGAGGGAACAAATGGGGAAGCACAAAAAGGCTTTGGACAGGAATGAACTAAGCTAGACACAAAGATAAAGAATGGAAATAAGTGTAATAAGGGTCTGTTACTTTGTAGCGTAAAAATTATAAGTTGGAGAGAGGTTTCCTCTCTGGCTTGTGTGAGATCATATTTGCTCAGTAAGTTAGTAATACAAGGAAGCTGTAGTGATAGTGTTTTTAATGTAGAGAATTTAAATTTTTAAAGAATTTGGAAACCAGAGACTTGCAGTGGCATTGATGAGAATACAAGCTTTGCCATCAAGCAGTCCACGGTTGAGAGTCTGCTCCATCCCATAGTATCCCTTGACCATAGTCATGCCCCTTCTCTCTTCTGCTTGCCTGTCTGGGGAATAGAGAAATGATAGATGATAGTACCTACCTCTGGGTTGCTGAAAGGATAAAATGAGATAACCGCTGTACATCCTGGTGGCTAATCTAGAATAAATGCAGAATAAATGCTGCTATTGTTTATAATAGAATCAGTGAGGTAATTACAAATTCTCCTGGCCTGTTCATTCTTGCAGGCATTTTATTGACACTTTACTTGCCATAGTTTGTTTCTGTATATGTGTAAAGGTAATAAGACAATTATGCTATAAATTGCACCATTAATTCACTCCAACTAGACTTCCCTCAAATTAATACTAATTAGTGATGTTTACTTGTAATATCATTAGAAGTTAGAGTGATGTTTGCTTTGCAATACCACTAGCAGGGAAAAAATCAGTTTTTTTGTTTTTGTTTTTTTAAAGAATAAATGGAGAAAGCTAATATAAAGTGAAGATGAAATAATGACTTCAAGCATTTATTCAATCATGTTGCATGCTGCTTCTTAACAATAAAAATTTCATTTACTATGCGTGCCAGGCAGAAGGAAGACTCCTCTGGCCTGGTGCACCAAATAAGGATAGAAAAGACAGAAAAGTCAGCCTTGTTACTCTCATGGAGCGCCATGCTCGTTAAAAGTAAATAAATTAAAAAAATTAATCTCGAATCTGTTTCCAAAATGTTCAATAATTTGAGTCTACCCTAACAACATAAGACATGCCAATCATCTATTTAAATTGTTTAAGCAAGAAAGCTCAATTTGGGAGGAGTGGGGGAGTTGGCTGTTTGTATATTGGCAACATGGTTTATTATTTTCAAAAACCATTGGTGTTCTATCCATTCTAGTGGTGAAACAATCCAAAAGGCTCCCTTTGTACAGAAATCAGGATTTTCCAGACGTGCCAACCACAAGAGTCACCTGTTTATACATACTTTCCCAGACAGCTCCAGGGAATCAGCATGTCGAGTAAGTGGCTCTAGTCATCAGACAAGTTTGGGCAACACTTCCCTGC
Source organism: Balaenoptera acutorostrata (assembly GCF_949987535.1). Lineage (NCBI taxonomy): Eukaryota > Metazoa > Chordata > Mammalia > Artiodactyla > Balaenopteridae > Balaenoptera > Balaenoptera acutorostrata. Next base: position 82,954,775 of record NC_080071.1, read on the forward strand.
AGCGGTTCTCAGCCCTGACCTGTACTGGAGTCTCCTGGAGAAGATAAAAAGCAGGCGCAGCAGCAACTGACGCCTAGCCCCCATCCCAGACAAAGTAAATCAGCATCTCTGGAGTTGGCCTGGCCATTGATGAAAATTTTTCAAATGCTACCCAGATGATCCTAACCATCTCAGACCCCGTCCCGAGGTCCCCTCCAAGGCAACCTGCATCAGAACAAGAGCTTCATTGAAGGTTGACAAGGTTGGTCTAGTGCCTCTCAACAGAACACATACCTTTCCACCCCAGGGAGTATAGATTTTTGCTCCCCTCTCTCTCTTCCCATCACACCACCACCAACAAAAGCAACTCACAATCTTTTCAGAGGTCTTTTCTTTATATTCTTGGCCACTGGAAGCCAAGTGAAGAGGGACAGGGTGAGGTAAACCTATCCATTCCAAAATCATTTATTAAAGTATGTTAAACAGTGTCACACTGCTCTTACCCAATCAAATGCCGCAGAAAACTTTAATTGGCAGTTTCTGTTTCATGTCCCATAATCAAAAACATGAAGGATCACTAGCATTCACATCCGTGAATTCATTTAGACAGTTTTCTTTAATTAACGATGAAGACACTACAGTTCTAAGTACCAGACAGAATCAGGGGGGGAAAAAAAAACTGAAAATAAGCATAACACTATAAAGAAAACTTGGAAAAAGTGAATCTAAATAAAAATATATACCTGGCCTGGTATCCATTACATATATACATAATACATATGTTATACACATATATACAATAAATGTTTTGGTAGCAATATAGACCATGCATTGGTCCTCTTGAACACAGATGAAGTAGCACCATAAGCAGCACCACCATCTTAAGATGATAAACCAAACTGCACATACATTAAATGAAAAAATATATATGTATTTAATTTGGCCCACCCTGTAGCCAAGACGTGTAAGGAAAGAACTTTGTAAGAAAAATGGTTCCGGGAACTACATTCTTAAGCCAATAACAAAGTTCTAAAAAGAAAAAAAAAAAAGCACTAAAGATGTCTATACAAATACAGACAAGTTTTCCTGTTTACTGAATTTGTCCTATCATGTGGCATATTGGTTAACACTGGGGAAATCAACAACAAAAACAAAGAGAGAGATTTAAATGCCAGGTGAATAGCCAAAGTCTATAATACCAGATCTCTTGGTGTATACATCGCAGATGCCATAATCAATGAACTAGGAAAGGAAGACAACTCTCCAGCTATGCCCTATGTTTTTCGAATCGTATTAGCTAATTCTAAGCTCTTGATTACTGATAAATTTCATTAAGAGTAGGGTCAAACACCTCCAACATCATTCCACCACTTCCCAGCACCTAATTTGATGCTCTGGTTACAAGTAGGGAAGGAATCCAGTATGCCATCTGACCCACACCTTCTCTATCCATCCTTAGGAGACTGATTTACAGAGCTATAGAAGGACCCTCGTGATCTTCTCTGACTTGGCTTTGGAAATGACCAATGGCACCAAGTGTTTCACCCCTTGATGGTCTACTGACCACAAGGCTCTATTTGCCCTCCATGACCAAGCTCACAGAGTGGAGGTCGTTCTCTTACATCTGGCAAGGTCACATTTCCTCACATCCCTAGAAGTGTATGCTTCTTCCTTTCGAATTTCTCAGCAGCCTATATAAATGCAGCATTCATACTGCAACTAACATACATGAGGTCCTAGGAACACTTACTCCCCTGTCAAGTCCTTGCAAAGGAGCAAGTTTCTATCTGGTCTCTATCCATTCTCCTTCCCATGCCTTCCAGAGGGTCCTGTCTCTCCCCAGTCAAGGTCTTAATTCCTGCAGTGTTTCTGGTTTCCGTGCCTCCTTGTGTGACGGACTGACCTACAGAGCCCTGACAAAGCAGTTGGAACATTGCACATTAATCTCATTTTTCGTGGCTCTGTTATCAATAGATGATGAGCTCCCCTCCCCCATTTTGAAACCATCCGCAGTGAGTAAAAATGAAAGTTTTCAACTACGCGGTGTATTGCATTCAGGATGCAAGATTGAACAAAACAGGGCCTCAGTATTGTCAAATACTGTTTCCTATAGTTTAGTAAAGCTGTTTAATACTTTAAATGTCTCAGATTTAAAAGACAGCTAGGAGGCAAGCGTCAGTGCAAGAAAAGTTAAAAATCTCTACTTCTGGCTAGATGATTTTTAGAAAATCCATTTTTGCAGTCAACGTAGATTAGTCAAGAGAGTCCCTGACCTTTGAAAGTTAGCAAGAAACAGCCACAAATGTAACATCAGTACTGAATTGTCCTTATTGACTCAGGTGGTTGATCATTAATGGATTCTCTTCACTTTTAGCTGGTTCTAGGACTTTTATTTTCTTTTGCTCAGAATAAAGATATCATCAAAGTCATGGAACATATTTGTTCTTTCCACAAAGCAGAATTTCAAAACTCTGCCTAAGTCTCTAAGAAAGAACACTGTAACAGGTTGGTCTCATGAAGAAAAGCCACTAACTTACAGGTTAACCAGAGGCCACTAGAAGTCCCATTAATGTAAGCCTTTGGCTGGCCTACAAATACTTTGAAATGGATAAAAGCCAAGTCTCCTGAATAGGAACTGAACACAAGGACTTAGCAGCTAAAGGTCAACCCCTCATGTAGACAGAGTAAGAGTTTTTGCCTTAAATATCAGCAACTTCCAGTTTTAAATGGGTGAAGTTTGATACCACCAGAAAACCCAGCTCGGGGACCACTAGAAGCAGCTTAAATAAGAATGCCTACCTTGATACTGTTTGACTCAACAAAACGTCGGTGAAACAGAAACCAAGAGATGGCTTTTTCCAGTCTGGTTCATTTCTTGTTCTCACCCAGAATATGTTGATAACCCCACATGCAGAGGTATCTTGGTAATACATAGTCAAAGTTTAGGTTCCTTTGGAAATAATAACTACCTTTACAGGACAATGGGTGGGGCTGACTTCGTTCATTGATTTCTCTTTAATTATTTATGTCTTCAACAGAAGAGAGTGGACAGCTTGTCTCCTTCCTACACAAGCAAGAGTAAGAGTCAAAATACTTGAAAAATGAAAGTTTGACTAAGAAAGTCTTTTTTATAAAGAATAAAAAAAAAACTTTCATATCAAATTTTTAAAATCGGTAGTGTTCTCTCCTAATAGGAAATGATATCATTCAGTAAGTTCCTTGAAAACAATGGATTCTTATGACTACAGACCTATTTATCTTAGAAACTGAAGAGCATACAAACGATTAGAATCTGCAACAATGAACATTGTACAAGAGTCTGCGAGGTACATGCCGTCCGGCTGCGTTAACAGTAGCACAGGTCTCAGCAGGGTGAGGGGTTCCATTGATCTCCACTCCCTTTTGAGTAGAGCAGGGGGTACCTGACCCATTGATGAGCAGCCACTGCAATGGCCCCCAACCCTGGCCCCTTCCTGGCAGCCCCTCTCCCACCCAGGGAGATCAACCCTTCAGTGAAAGAAAATGTTGCTTCTCTCAATAGCAGGGCTGGGACTTCCTGATAGAGAGTTTACATGGACTCCGGGCGAGTCTGATACTAGCTTTAATTTCACTGAACCTTTAGGAAGTTTCCTGGTCAAAGATTCAAAACTCTGTAGGCAATTTCTTGAAGTACGTCCATTGCCATTTCTTTTTCACAAGGAAAAATTCCAAGATGTGTGTACCTTCCAAACAAGAAAAGGATTAACATTTTCACTGCTGGCTAGATGTTTCCATAGCAGGTCATTATGCTTTGATGTGCTCTCTGTGCCCTGGGTTTTATTAACTAATCACGCATAAGCCAGTAGCCACCAGGGCAAATGGACCAAATTACATTCAGTTAAATAATATAACACTGGACATTCTCAGAAAACATGAGATAAGAGTCTTAAGGAAAGTGACATGTAGCCCTGGTCATGATAAAAAAACACGTTCTGGAATTTTAATTTCTGGTTAGAAATGAAAGACAAGTATTCACTTGTCTTACATCTTTCTAGAGACAGTGCAGGAAATGAAAGATCCTAACGTGTGCAACAGAAAAAAAAAATGGTGGCAATGGAACAGGAAGCTTACAGAAGTGGGGGAGGGGAGAAGAAAAGATCAACAGTCTCTAGTTTATTATGAATAGAAAGAAATTTCCAGAATTTACAAACACCCACATTGTTCATTCCAAAGAGAGCTTTTGATTCGAAGGGATCACCCATGTCGCCTCCTCTTTACAGTATATACAATGGAAGACACTGATTGCCTTTTCTTGTAATTTTGCTTCCATTCAATTGCCAATTTTAAGCTGACACTTGAAAATACCCAGTAGAATATATCCTTCTTCAGTTTAATTAACATGGCCTATTGCCTTACAGAAAAAAAAAAAATACAAAATTAAGATCAATTCTTGTAAGGATCTCAGCTCAACATCAGGGCTATATTACAAGAGATAGTATCAGCAAATAGAACTATACAATTGAGAACCATCTATGGCACTATGATTCTTATTATATTACTTTTCTGAATTACAATCTTAAAACAAGGATCGTACCCTATTCTACTCTTGTTAGCCTTGTTTTAAGCATTTGCTCCACTCTTTACAACAGAACATTGTATACCTCAGTTCCACATCCCAAAAAAAGATGTGCTGTAAGAAAAGTTACATTTTAATTAAAAAAATTACACTTATAAATCAAAAACCTATGTTAAATATTTAATACTCTCTCCACCCAAAGCAAACAGTTCCATATGAAATAATTTACAATGATGCTCTGTCGTACACGGTTTCAGCAGCAGATGAAATGTGTCTTGTAAATGCAATGAGCGTAAACCCATTCTCTCGTGGCACGGTGGGGGGTACATCAGCTCATGTGGCCAGCTAAGTCCTTAAGGTTGAAGATGAAGTTTATGCAGACTCATTGTTCTGGTGTCACAGTGCTTTTTTCTTGGCACGATATAGAACGTGCAGTTCAGTCAACAAACTCCTGAGGATTGTGTAAAGTAAACAAACTGAAATGGGTGCATCGTACCATCTACTGAGGAGGAAGATGTGAGGTCCTGGTTGTGAATCATGAAATATTTAGAGTCTGGGGACCCATGAGTTAAAGGAGGATTTGCTGAGGTCATTTAGGTCTTCATTCTGAAAAGGAAAACGAAAGAATTCGTCACCATGGGCATCTCAAAATGCACGTTTGATAGCTTTTTAGGGTTCTTCTTTTAAAAGGGGCAGCACCAGGTAAACTGAAGTTACAGGCACAAGCAGTACTGAGTACTTCAGTACAATCAACAAACTGTACTTAACTTCTTTCTTTCAAAATGCAAGAGTCTAAAGCAATCACAAACTCAAAATAGTCAATATTAAGTCAGTAAACCAATCGATGTGATTTGGAGGTTTCAGAAGTTTTAGCAATACAAAAATGCAAAACACTTTGATGTTCTTATGATCCAAACAAAAATGTCCACTGCAGATTTTGTGTAAAACAACTACAAAATATGGTAAGCAGCTTACAGTCAGGCTAGGCTTAATCTTCTTTTGGTTAAAAGTCAACTACAGATTTTAGAATTTGAAGTTGCAGGGCTTAACATTACAAAATCTGAAATAGGTTTTTAACCTGACATTGGTTGACAGGAGAATTTTAGATGCAAAATGAGATCCAAGCAAAAGAGACCTAGTTAATCATTAGCTAAAGAAAGGGGTTCCGATTTAGGTCTAACAGAAATAAGTTATTCTGGCAGAAATACAACATTTCTTCTATGCAATTTAAAAAGTCAAACCTCAACGGGTGTTACCCATTCCCTTCCAGAGAGGAGACACCTTTTCAACCACATAAAGCCTCTTTTGCTCTCAAGTCTTAACATTAGATAATCCTTCTGAAGTCCCTATTTTTCGTGCATCCAAAAGGTATCTATAAATATCAATATTTATAGAATGTCCTGAGCAGTAGATGGCACAGAGTAGCTAATCAATATACCTGTTGAATGAGTAAATGGTTGCATTAAGTACTATGTAGTATACAAAGGTGAATTCTGCTATAGGCTCTGCTTTCTAAAAATTCTAGCAAGGAAGGTAAGCTTCACTCACAGATAGACGGAATGCAAAGTAGAAACGGGGTGAATACCATGATAGATGCACATAAGCAAAAAGCTCTGGAGGTACGGAGGTGGGAAGAACACTTCTAGCTAGAAGAGTAAAGGAAGCACCTCGTTGACACACTTGGCTTGGTTTGGAAGAAATGGAATAGTTTGGGGATGTGGAAACAGGGATGGTGTTTCAGTGTTGCATCTCCAGAACCCAGCACAAGGGCTGGTACATAGCAGGAACTCACTAAATATGAGCAGAATGAGTGAAAGGGACAAGGCACACTTCCCATCGGGGGCACAGGACAAAACGAGGCCCGGTGGGATGAGAGCCCAGCCCTGGACAAGGCCAAGTGAGGGATGTGGTTTTGTCAGAGCACAAGATACCTGCAAAGGGGTAGGAGGAGTGATGTCTATAAACGCAGGTTGCGGTGGATGGTGAGGAACCTTGAAGGACAGGCCAAGACCTCTTTAAATAAGTGAAGGGACAACAAGGACATGCTTTGTGATATGATCAACATGCAAGCAGTAATGATCCAGGTCAGTCACAAGGACAGCGATAGACTAGAAAATCCACACAAGGTAAATGTTGACCGACGTTAACTTTTTCTTTTCTCTGTCTCTCCTCTTTGAAGGAGAGTATGGCTGGGACCAGCCAGCATTCACCATCTACAGAATGGCTTTCAGGGAAGTTGAATTTACCAGATGAGGACTCAGTTTTACCAGGAGCTTTCTGTTCATTTCACAGTCTTAACCCCGCCCCTAAATGACAGAGAAAGTCTATTTTTCTACTTACAAATAAAGCCTTGACATGGAGACACCAAGGTAAAAAAAACAAACAAAAAAAGCACTCCAGGCTTATCTCTTTAATTGCCAGAGAAACAGGATTTACTGTGAAAGCTACAAGTGAAAGAAAACCTGGCCTTTCAAAAACCCCAGAGATCTTACTTACTTTCAAGTTTCTCCTGAATTCATTTTGCAATCTACCAAAATGTTCCCACCAGGATATCTACATACAGCTTAACACAGCTTCATACATCCGGGCCTAAAATTAAGTAGGAAGGCCATACTTTATTACAAAGGCTTGAGACAAACAAACAAACTGCCAATTTATGTAAAATGGGAGAAAAGTTAAGGATGCACAATGTGCTTTTCATTTTACATCTGGCTCTCATCCAGAACAGCTGAATGAACAGCTTAGCACAGGAACAAACTATATCCAGTTGTGTCATCACATGTGCCAACCTGCATGGATGCAGAAGGGCAGAAATTGGGGGCCCTTCGAGGAGAGAAAAAAAAATATGGCTTCGCCAGATGCTGAAATCTATTGCTTTGGCCCACTCGGAAACCATCCCTGTAATTTTCCACAAGTAGTATGTTCAAAGAGCAGGAAATAAAAGGATATAACAATTCCTTCATATACCTTCCACTCCAAAATCTCGGCATGCTACTTTTCAAAGCCTTTGTCGTAAATCCTGATCAACGTCTGTCTCAGCCACTAATGCTACCTACCAGCACCATCAACTTAGGAGTCTAGAAAAAAGTTAAAGTGGGAAAGTGGTAGGCAAGGCTGACACAGAGGAAATGGGAACAGAAGCTATAAACAGACGATAGAGGCCTGGAAAAATTTAAAGTGAGAGTCTGAAGTTCACAACTGTTTATCTTTGTGCAAGGGTGTGTGTGTGTGTGTGTGTGTCTGTGTCGGTACATAATAGCTACTGAGTAAACGACAAAGATTTTTAACAGACATCCTCAGTGAGGACTCTTCCTTCCTGCAGCCACCTTGGGGTCTGCATACTTATTCCAGTCATGCAGCCATTGTTCGAAGCATTTTTGGAATGCCTTCTTCAAGTCCCATTTCCTTCTTGCAACTGCCTTCTCAGCCTTGGGCATATTCTTTTGAATGGTCTCTATAGCAGCCAGTTTGGCCGTGTGAGGGCACATTTGATCTTTGGAGACAGCCAAAAAGCTTTGAGAGCCAAATATGGTGAGTAAAAGAGCTGATTAAGCTGGATAATGGTTCCCAGCGAGGTATTATCGAAAGCCAAAGAACTCCAAAAACAAAAGTTCCAAAACCATAGCTGTTTATCATTGCTGTAATGAGTTTTGTCAGAAAGGAACTCTCCTAACATTACACACAGACCTTAGCAGACGCCTCATGGGATTTCAGTTCATCTGTCTATATGCCTGCCTCTACACACTTGCAATCAAGAAGGGCTGCGCTTGAATAAAGCAACTTACTTGAAGAAGGGCAACCGTGTATATTTGTTTGCATGCAATATAATCTATATTCATACATCTTTGTAACTTGGGAATATGTAAAAAAAAAAACAAAAAGCAATACTAGCCTCCCACAGTCATTAAATGCAATAAACATCTGTTGAGTGACAAATTTTAAAAAATACAATGATAAAGGCTGTAACGCACGTGCTGAAAAAGAAGACATGGGTAATGTGTGTTTAATGCACTTTATATATACAACTCCAATCGACTCACAACCAACCATACGAGGCAAATATTGCTACAATGTTTTACAAAAACTCATTTGTAGCTCTCATAAACTGGAAACGGAAAAAGCAAAACATATCCTTGGAGAAGAGCTGTGCAAATATCAAATGGTGATGTTCCCGTTATACATTCTCTCTAGTTACATCACTGGGGAATAACTTCTGAACCCAGAAATACGATGCACCTGTCACAAGATTTAGTAGCAGGAAATTACATTTTGACAAAATTTCATCACCACATCAGCATCTACGGTCCGCATGTGTCTTCTCACAGGATAAAACCCACCTAATCCTGCTGCTAGTAATGAAAAATGTAATTTTTAAAGCATTATCAAATAAGTCAACACTTGGGCAATGCTACTTGAGACCTATGGATTATTGCATTATTGTATCCAGTAGGAATTTACATCTTCTGGACTCGACCCACTTAAACTATGCCGGCTAGAGCTGAAAAACAAATAAAGCTTCCGCTTCCTTTCACACTATCTCAGCCTACTGATTAGTCTCCACTGAGTAAGCAGCTGAAAACAGCATAAGGTTATGATATAAGTACAAGAGAAGAATCCGCACCCTTTCAGCAATGCATTTTTAGTCAAACCCATTGGCTAAAAGTTTTTATCTTGTATTTAAATGCCTTGAAACTTCCTACCAATTTGTTAAGCGCAACATACTTAAAATACCTGGTTAGAGCATTACTAGCGGTTTCTGCGTTTACTAAGGAGACAGGAGTATTATATTGTAAGTTGCTTGGCTGTTGTCATGCACTAAAATGTAGCCAGAAAGAAACTCTTCCTTATCCAACTATGCTTGAAAAAAAAAGTAACTATAGTAATGACTTTTCTTCAATGGAGATCATTGTTTGAGATCTTATATTGTAGATTCAACTAGAAAAATTCATATAAAAAAATTCCTCCACTTGAAGAAATGTGTCAAAACTGCACATTTCTCTTTCCCTTAACATAAACAGCTGTGACTTAAAAAAAAAAATCTTGAGCGTAACATAGAAAATTTATGAGACAGTAAATGTAAAGAAGGAATAAACATATAATTCATTATAAACATTGTAATTCCTGTCACCCAAGGAAAACCACTATTCAGCTATGGTTCTGATTTCATTATTTACTTAAAGGATTTGAACTTTTAGTATTCCATATTTAATGTCAAAAATATTTTAAGTAGCGAGGAAATAATGCTTTAATCACATTTAGATCTTTCCCATTCTGAAAAACCTGTGATGAGAAGATAAAATGTTAACCAACATTTTAAACCTTCTTGGTATTCTACCCCTTTCCCATCCTCCCAGTTCATTGTGTATGGGGAGAAGTATGACAATTTGAAAGCAGAAAAAAACCCTCTGGCTTCCTGGGTTTGGCTTCCAAAAGCCTAAGTCCTTAAGGGAACGGCACAGGCAAAGTATTCAGAAGAACCAGGAGGAGGGTGGGGGGAGACTACTCTCAGAGGAGAAAAAGGTTACCTTTGGCTGGGATCAGAGGGAGAAAAAAGGTGGAAGGGATGTGAGAGCAGAGAGGTCGGTAGGGAGCTCTGTACCTTGCAGGATGCTGAACACAGCACCTGTGACATCTTCCTATATCCTGTCTTCCCAGGTCTGTTGATTTCTTATTTCGCACAATTATATTCAACTGCGTACCACTAACCATGACCACAGTTCATTTCTTCAGCTACCTCATTGATGCTAATGTAGTTAATTCATGGTACCGCTAATTTAGAGCTGATCAAGTCTTCCAGAATGCTTACCTATAACACCTTATAACACACTGCAAAAGTACTCTGTTTTTAAGCATACCTGAAACCTGAAAAACAGGCCCAGTAATTTTTTTTTAAATCATCAGTATCGAATACATTTATAGTCCTGGTAGTGTGTAGGTGTTCTTAATTTTACCATTCACCATGCAATCTCCGATAGATAAATGAAAGCATGGATCCATCTGATGGAATGTGAAACCCCTTATGAAAGGAATTTCCTGACTTAGCGCTTGGGTTCTACCATGTGAGTTTGATGGTAGCATCTAGGGAGGAAGCAGCATTACCAGCCCAGCTCTGTTAGCTACGGTAATCACCCAAAGAAAAGAAAGTTAAATCCAGAGAGCTTGAAGTTTGGGCCAAGGGGAACATTTCTCTGCTCTTCACAAGGTACGGCTGGGAGGTATGGGGGCAAGCTGAGACTTTGGGAAAGGACAGATCTAAGTAGTGAAAAAGCCTTCTGTTTTAAAGCCTTCAGACCATAATCACCAAAAAGAAAAAAGAAAAAAATCAAGTTAGGATTGAACTAAAGAAGTCAAGTTAGAGGTAAGACCCAAGATGTTTGCTACTTTATGTTGAAAGGAGAAAGCCGTTTTAGCTAAAGGAAGGAAACCAACATCTTAGGCCAGAATTGAGCTGGAAAAGACTTGGTTTCATGGTCTTAAATGGCAAAGGGTAACCAACAGGCCAAGCCAGGGCTTTTTAATGGAGCTGCTTAAATAGCAGTTTTGCCTGTTGCGAGTCACATGGGGGAGGGCTGGTGAAAATAACAAGGTTGCTGGCCAGCCCTTCCAGAGCGCAGAGTTGCCAAGGAAGGATATTCGGGGACAGTTGCCAACATGTGAGAGGCCATCTCGCTCCAGTTCCCCTTTTGTCCCAGGGAAAGACCTTCTGGCAGGGCTGGTGACTGCAGGAGACCACCAATGAAGAAAGGCACACATATTACGCAAAGGAAAGAAGAGAGGGAGGGCCCAAGGAGCCGACCGTCACGCCTGTGGGCTCCCGATGTGGTCCAGCGGGGGGAAGGCTGTCAGCGCCGTGGATTTCTCCTTCCCCGACAACAAAGGGCAGAGGGAGGAGGGTCTGGAAACTTTTCCAGAGAGTTAGGGATTTATGCAGAAGATAGATTTAAACAACAACAACATATGGTTCTCAACAATGAAAAGTATTCCGTCAACGATCTATTAAGGAAATCTGAATAAACATTCAGAAATCTTTTAAGCCAAAGAATATACACTTCAGTTATTGCCCATTCTTTTTAGTAAAGACAGAGCATGCTGATAAAGCAAAAGGCAATTAAAAGATAAAGCAAGTGGGAGTCAATACCATAACGGTCTCCCCCCAGAATGTAAATCCAAATGTCTCAGATCTCTCTTCTGCCAAAATTCTAACAAGTCCCCACATACATGATCGTCAAGGTAGAGGAACTCAGAAAAACAATCCCTCTAACTTTTCACGTCAGACCACATGTACTGGGAGACAGGAAGCTTTCATTTTAACAGAGCTCAACCAAAATAAACCTGTTGCTTGAAGACATGAAAATAACAGGACATCATCTTCCCTACCTGAGGAGGCAAGTCATAAAAGTCGCTCTTTCTCCTGCCTTCGTGGGAGCTAATTCTGCAGTTTATTCCTGCCTCCCAGGAAGTACAATCCCAGCTCTGAGGTTTATATTGTAATTTCACATTGGTTTTTTTTTTTTGGTTATGTTCAGATATACAGGACATAGGTTTTATTTGTCTGGCTCTGATAACAAACTAGTAGACTTAAATGAAATCACGGCTTCGTTTACAACATGGTGTTTGCAATACCGTTTCCGTAATTAGGCAAAAGGAAAAGCAAGCAGACCTAGTCCCGTTGCCTTTACTTTTTCTGTTAAATACTTCATAGAGGTCGCATTCTTTGCCCACTCCCCGGAGTCATCTCATAAATTGAAGGAAGCAAGTGCCTGACTTTACCTTGGAGTAATTGTCCAGCTGCTCAAGTGTTTCTCATCTACCATCATCAGCTTTTCTGTAACAGCCCAGGAACCAGAGCACAGAACAAGTGTTCTCACAGACAGCCTTATGTCTGCAGAGGGCAGAGGCAAGGATCATTAAGGCCACTGACGTCACTTTTGGCAGCCGGAGAAAAGGGAAAACCCGTGTTTAATCTATTTCCTACTTATTGCAAGTTTTAGTCGGAGTCCCCGATAATACAGGTTGTGGTTGACTTTATGGAAGAACTTGGTAATGCAAGAAAAATGTACTGAACTGAACAAGCATCTTTCAAAGGAACCACGAGGTACCTCAGCCATGTGGCCCTGATCTCCTTCCTGTAGGTGTTTTGGTCATTAAACTGGCCTAACACAGGACAGGGCCATTCCCAGCTGTTCATAAGAAGGTCAAGCTCAGAAGAAAACTTTCCCTACTACACACCTCTAATTAACATCTCCTTAAACGCATCATCATAAATCACAAACAAAAAGGTTTTAGCCTTTGTCTTCCTTCTTGCTTTGAGTATACCAAGGGGGAAAGCTGGGAAGAATTTCATCTGGGATTCTTTGAAGTTAAGTGAGCTGTCCCCATTTTTTTTTTTTTTCTTTTTTCTTAAGCAGTCTAAATAATGAAAGAATGCTCTCTGAAACCAATTGAAACAGATCATAAATATATAAGTATATGGCAGCGTATTTCAAATGTATTCAACCTATAATTCTCATTCATTTTACCTTAAGAATTCTTGTTAAAGACATGCAAGGCATAAAGATCTCTGGGCTATGAGAGCAATAATTAAACAAAAGTCAATGTGAGGGAGGATGGAAAACTGTACCATCCACCTTAGACTACAGAAGGCCAGAGGTTCTAAAATAATTGGGTTACTTTAAAGATGAGCATCGTGTTGCTTACAATAAAGTAACAGAATAAATGTGTTTCCCTTGGGTTGCCACTACCTGAGTGTTACGTGAGTAACCTGTAAGCAATTCTGAATTCTAAAATGTAATTTAGGAAACCCCGTCCAGGCAGGTTATTTTGAGAATAAAGACAGAGCCATTACATGGCTGTTAATGCTTTTTAAAGACTGATCAATTTTAACTCAGGACTTATTTCCAAGTTAAAATTTTTTTTAATTAATTAATTAATTAATATTTTTGGCTGTGTTGGGTCTTCGTTTCTGTGCGAGGGCTTTCTCTAGTTGCGGCAAGCGGGGGCCACTCTTCATCGCGGTGCGCGGGCCTCTCACTATCGCGGCCTCTCATTGCGGAGCACAGGCTCCAGATGCGCAGGCTCAGTAGTTGTGGCTCACGGGCCTAGTTGCTCCGCGGCATGTGGGAACTTCCCAGACCTGGGCTCGAACCCGTGTCCCCTGCATTGGCAGGCAGATTCTCAACCACGGCGCCACCAGGGAAGCCCCCCAAGTTAAAATTTTAAAAAAGACTGACCATGTACATTATCTCTACTCTCGTTACCCTTCTCTCTGTAATTTTGGGAAAGTTACCAACCCTCCTGAATCGTAATATTTTCACCTGTAACATGGGGCTAACAGTGCCCATTCCATAGGGTTATCACTGAGGTTCAATGAGATAATACATGAAAAGGTCTCATCATTGTGTTTCACACATAATAAGCCCTCAATCATTAAATCTTACTGGAACCACTGTCATAAAGAACTAGAAATCCTTGGATCTCATATCCTCTCCGGATACCTGAATACACACCAGCCAAAAACGCCCTGGTGGGAAAAGCAAGCAACAATGAATCCACAGACCAGATGGCAGCCAAGGACCAAAGGTAGAGCCAAGGTTAGGATGTATCTTGGGAAGAGAGACAAAGTTATTTCAGAAAGGAGGTGGGTACGGGGGCAAGGCCAGAACAAAATGTAAAAGTAGTAAAAGTAGTAGTAGTAAAGCTAAAAATATGACCCTGTGACACGATTTTAGACAAAAGACCTGCTTACCTACAATGGGCACAGCTCCAGTTAAATATCGGGACGGAGAGCATTAGCAGATCTTTGAGCAGTTCTTCAGTGAATGCCATCCACATAAATGTCACAGAAAGGCCACTTCTTCTGTTGCTTTCCCGGAAGAAATTAGAAGCTTGAAGTCCCCCCACCCTTTCGAAGTCGGCTAATGAAAGACTTATAATGCTACAGGAAAGAATTTACAAAGAATTCTCATGGGGCTTCCCTGGTGGCGCAGTGGTTGAGAATCTGCCTGCTAATGCAGGGGACACGGGTTCGAGCCCTGGTCTGGGAAGATCCCACATGCCTCGGAGCAGCTGGGCCCGTGAGCCACAATTGCTGAGCCTGCGCGTCTGGAGCCTGTGCCCCGCAACGGGAGGGGCCGCGATGGAGAAAGGCCCGCGCACCGCGATGAAGAGCGGTCCCCGCACCGCGATGAAGAGTGGCCCCCGCTTGCCGCAACTGGAGAAAGCCCTCGCACGAACCGAAGACCCAATACAGACAAAAATAAATAAATAAATAAATTAAAAAGAAAATCCTTAAAAAAAAAAAAAAAGAAAAAAAAGAATTCTCATGAATAGGCTTAAATGGATGTTCAATGAGGTTCTTATGCACGATTTCCAGGTGCCAAAGCATGTTTCTAATTGTCGGGGAAGGAATTGGGCGGCTTTTGTTTCCGAATTCTTTTCCCCAATCTCTCATCTGAAGGAATCGAACAGGAGAGTGGCACAGCCAGCCAATGCTGCCTGAGTAACTTGACGAAAAACTGAAATTGCTGCCAGATGCACGCATCTAATCGTTGGCAGCTGGAAAAGGAGGGGAAGAAATCGGAAAGATAATCTGAAATAATTGATAATGTATACATCGCTCGCATCTCTAAGGTCTTTGAAGCAGACAATGGTGCAGATTTCTAACTAACTGCAAACACTTCTTTTTTGTCTCAGATAAGGAGGCAAATTCTTCCAGTTGACGAAGAGGGGCCGACGTTTCACCCACTGACCCCAAGCTCCTGGTCCTTTGCTTTCACCTTTCAAGTCTCACTTCCGCTGTGCCCTGTTCCTCCCACTTTTCTCCATTATCTGACATCTCGGCCTTGTCCTTTTTGACTTGGACAAATGGCATTTGCTAACAAGTTCCCTCCCAGCATGCTGAACTAAGCGCGTCACGTTAGTGTGGTACTGAGCTGGCTGCCTGGATGAGCCAGAAGCAGCCTGGGGACAGTTGGGCCAAAATCCTAATGAAGAGCTGGTGACAACTCCTAACTAAGGAGCCCTTATGAAGAATACTGATCAGTGACTCTGAGGGGACCACAGTCCCAAGTGAGGTAAACGGGGTCTGTGAAGGCGACCCCCAGGCCCGCTGGAGTGCCAGGCAGGAGTCATCTGGACTTCAGCTGAAATGTGCTCGTGGGGCTAAACCCACTTCTCATAAAAGAGACCCTCTGGGGCTTCCCTCGTGGCGCACTGGTTGAGAGTCTGCCTGCCAATGCAGGGGACACGGGTTCGAGCCCTGGTCTGGGAAGATCCCACATGCCGCGGAGCAACTAAGCCCGTGAGCCACAATTACTGAGCCTGCGCGTCTGGAGCCTGTGCTCCGCAGCAAGAGAGGCCGCGACAGTGAGAGACCCGCGCACCGCGATGAAGAGTGGCCCCCGCTCGCCGCAACTGGAGAATGCCCTCGCACAGAAACGAAGACCCAACACAGCCATAAATAAATAAATTAAAAAAAAAAATGCAAACCTTAAAAAAAAAAAAAAAAAAAAAGAGACCCTCTGGCCTCCAAGCATTCCACAGAGTCTCTAGAGCAATAGTTCTCTGTTTGAGGGGGTGGGGATAATTCCTCCTTTTGATGGGCCCTTAGCAGTGCCTGGAAGCACTTTTGGTTGTCACACATCTGGGGTCGGGGGTAAGGTGAGAGAGATGCTGTTGGCATTCAGTAGGTAGAGGCTAGGAATGCTACCAAACGTCCCACAGTGCACACGGTGGCCACCTACAGCAAAGAATTACCAAAAGGTCAGTAGTGCTGAGGCTGAGAAACCATGTTCCGGAGCTATTGCCTGTAGCTGAGAAAATGGAGGAAGCCATGCACTCGCTCGTCAGCTGTTTCTGGAGTTCACATCAGTTCTAGGGAAGAGTAGGAGGGAAGAAGTGCTCCCGTTCCGAGGCTTGCTTTATTGCTGACTGTCACACCATGACCTCAGAGTCCCAGTGGGTGCCTCCCAATTTCCACTGATGGAAAGTTACCTCTACTGCATCCCCCTCCCTCGTGACCTTTTTACTAGAAGATAGCTGGTTAATCTGATTAACCAGTCCTGCCCCATGTTTTCATATGTCCCTGCTCCAAAGGAAAACAGGAACCTTCTGGATGCAATGCAAAACACTGACTGAAGCGGGGAGAATATCAGGATGACTGAGGCCAAAGCAACAGAATTTGGGGAAGACTAGTAGCAGGGTGTGATGCTTCTCCCCCTATTCTGACCACAGAAAAGAGATCAACCCCACAAGGAAATACATCTGATCACCCCCAGCTCTGTATCTCTGCCCAGCTTAGCCAGGACCTTCTGGATGGTCTTGGACCAGGCATTTGACCTCATTTTGCCTCCACAATGTAATAAAGTGAAGAAAATACCTTGCCCTCACGATCATTTGCAAAACTCAATGAGACAACAAGAGAAGGACACTGTGAACCAGAAGACACCTTCCTTATGTTACTTGTTACAATTAGTCCCGCTCATTGCCCTTCAAATGTCTGGGAGTTAAAACAAACAAACAAAAAAATTAAGGATTAGGTCCCCTCGGTTCCGGAGTTAGTTGACTTTTTAAAATAAATCCACTGACTTTGTTCTCTAAGAGGCTACTCCTAAGTCACAGAACTGTTTCCCACATTTTTTTTTTTTCACTTGATGAAATAAATACCCACCTTGGAAGATGACTTATTACAAAAAAAATAGTCAAAGTACAAGACTGAGATAGAAACAGCAACTGGAATTTCTAAATATAAGATGTGTTCCCAGGAAGACACTTTTAGGTCTGTTTTCCCTAAACTTAAACTTGAAGAAAAATAGCAGGGTCGGGGTGGGGGGTTGTGGTGCAGGGCACTGCACTTGCACCACCATCGATGAGAGGATACAGTGTTCGAAAGCCTAAAATCTAGACAATGAACAGAGAGAACAAGTTCATTTCCAGGTAGTTAGATATGAAGTTTTTCTGAATGAATCCTAAGGTAATGGTGATAAGAACAGATCCTCTTTCAATATAGGCCACAGAAGCTGCTGTGGTCCTAAGGTACACAAAGAAAACAACAGCTTCTCTTCTTTCTAGACTGTAGCCGGAGCCGCTGACAAAATGTCTTCAAAATAAAACCGAACCACAAAATTTCAATATTACTACCCACCAGCGACAGGCTATAATTAACACTTAATTAACAGCTCTATGATGAGCTTTGCTTAATTCTGCTCAAAAACTGCCTTACATTTTTTCTGTAAAACCGTGTCACCAATGGACAATGGCCTACCTGTTTGCTTGGTTTCTCCATGCTTTTTTTTCCTTAACAAGTTAAGGAAGAACGTGACTAGGTCAAGGTCCAGGCCAAGACAGAGTCTTCAGAGATGCTCCTTTCTTCCTGTCTTTCCACTCTCAGCTCTCCTCACTCCCAACCATTACAGTTCCTAACAGGGCCTCTAAACACAGCCACTGACTTACCACACAACATTTCTTCTTGGAGCCTCCCTAGAGAACTTCCAGTAGAAATAAAGGCTCTCCCAGAGTCTTTTAACAGAGGTGCAAGCCTTGAGAGCAACCAGATCCTTGCTAATTTCCCATACTAATGCACAGCTGGAGAAAGTCAATAGGAAGGTGACTTGAGAACCATTGGACATGAGTAAATAAACTGGGACCCTTCCCCATGGTGGCCTTCTGCCCCTGCCTTTGACCATTTAGTGGTTTAGTAGCACTTCTTCCAGGGATAGAGCCAAGAAATAGAAGGAAAACTCAACAAAAATTCAAATAATATGATATCACTTATATGTGGAATCTAAAATATGATACAAATGAACTTTTTTACAAAACAGAAACAGACTCACAGACATAGAAAACAAATTTATGGTTACCAAAGGGAAAAGGGGGGATAAATTAGGAGTTTGGAATTAGCAGATACACACTACTATATATAAAATAAACAAGGTCCTACTGTATAGCACAGGGAACTATATTCAATATCCTGTAATAAACCATAATGGAAAAGAATATATATATATATATGTATTTGAATCACTTTACTGTATACCAGAAACTAACACAATATTGTAAATCAACTATACTTCAATTAAAAAAAAAAAAATCAACTTAGCAAGTTTTTCCCACCTGACAGTTCTATCAAAGTGGTAAGGAGGTTCGTACAATGACTAACCAAAATACACATCTGGATAACAATTATCCCAATTTTTGTTTTAGATGCCCCATTCCTATTTCTATAGGCAACTTCCACTCCATGACCAAGTCACTGTATAAAGGGTTCGTGGATTAATAGGAACAGAACAATCAAAGCAGTCCCAGGCCTAGTATTATCAGGACTTTCTTGATCGTGTGGTTAGAGAAGTGTTAAAATCATCATTAAATGAGTTGCCCAAGCTCATGAAACTGGTTAGTGGCAGCATGGGGGTGAGACCTGGAGTTTCCCCACCCCCAAAGTAGCACTCTTTCTAACCATGAGTCATTAAAATCTCAAGAGCCCAACTCTTTAGAAAAACAAAATGATCCCAATAGAAGAAGAAGACAGGGTGGTATTCAGTATAAGTGCAAAGCAAGATTCCTGGCAGCCAAGTCACTCAACTACAGTGAGGGGTTTCTTTAGTTGATGGATGTCAAGACACAGAAGAAAAGGACCTCCCCCAAAGTCTCTGAAGACTACACATTTATTGTAACTGAAGATTACACACCAATTTAGTTCAAAATATTTTAAAATCTAGTTCAAAATATTTAAATATTTTAACAACATCAGTTCAAAATATTCACGGGAATTGAGATAGACAAACACTTGCTAAAAATATTTCCACTCTTGTAGTATTGATACCATGTCTGACTTTGGCCTCCACTGTTAAGGCGCACTAGAGAAAAGCACAGAGAAAATAATAACCAAATTATGAAGAGATAAAATAAAGTGGTGCTTGTCGCACTTTAATGTGCTTAGGGTCTCCTGAAGATCTGGTTAAAATGCAGATTTTGATTCTCTAGGTTTGCGGTGGGACCCAAGATTCTGCATTTCTAACCAGCTCCCAGGTAACACCAGGGCTGCTGATCTGAGACCACACTTTGAGTAGCAAAGGAGTAAAGAACCTAAAAGAGAAAACATACCATTTAATTGATAGAAAAGAGTAATAAGAGGGCTTAGCTGCGGAGTTATAAGGAGGACTACCCTGTAAGCCATCTGTTCTCCATCTCCATAGGGTAAACGGGCTCAAATTGCAAAAACAGCTTTGAATTGAAACACGAAGGAAAACTTCCAGGTGGAAAAGGTTCTAGAAGAGTTAACTGGAGAAGAATAAGAAAGCTCCGCCTCCAGGGCCCTGGAACAACACAGAGGATCTGGCTGCTTGCAGAGAGGACACTGGGCTTCGAAGATAACAAGAGCTTTGTAGACGTCCTTAAGAGACTCCACATTGATGGGTTCGTACCCTGTCTAGTGTTCAGGCCATCAGAGACTTGGATTGGGAAAAGGGGGATGGAAACTGTGACCCAATACATTCCTATCTCTTTCAAAAATGAATGCTGATTACTTTGATGTCTGGCAGTTTTGGTCAAGAGGAACTGAGGAGGGCCATGTGTATTAGCTCACAGATGACAGAACCAAAATAAACGGGCATTCCCCCAACTCAATGAAATGTATTCATCCTGCCCTCTGCCGTCTTTTACCAAATAAACCACAAGGCATAAATCAGAGGTTAATTCCCAACATTGCATCTTTATTATTTGAGAGGACCCGCAGGTGGTAAAAGCCACCAAATTGCCAACTCAGATTTTATCTCAAATAAATGAGCAGAATCAACATAACAATTCAATGACTATAACAATCTACGGCACCTTTAACTTTGAAATATCAAAAGTACTGATATCAAAATATGCTTCCCATGAGTATTAATTCATCCTCTAAAATCTTTCTTAAGAACAAGGATGATTCCACGTGCAGATATCTCACCCCAGAACCATCAATGTGTGCAGAGGAAGATCTGGGAGCAGCACATTGGATAGTAACAGGGGAAGCAGCAAAGCCATCATGACTTAAAGGTATCAAAATTTGGAAAAGACTGAAAAATAAGCACAAAAAAGACAGTCTACGGGTGCTAATAATTTCCATTCAGGTCAACAGGCGGTAGCAAACTGGTCCCAATCTCTAAAGGAAGGCAAACAGCCCCAAGTCAAGAGCGTGCCCATCAGTCTGACTTATCAGGAAGTCAGTTTACAACATTCTATTTCCCCATCAATAAAGTTTCACAGGAGTGCAAAGGCCTTCATTATTAGATGGTAATTTCATTCACTGGGCAGGACCCTGTGCCCTGACCAGGAGGTACAAGTTTTTGGGTGTGGAACAGAAGCCCAGGCAAGACAAGCACACATTTCTAATGGCTTTAGGAAACAGCAGGAAAATGATGAGGTGGCCAGAGATACTCCCAAAAGCTAATTCCGAAATCACTGCCTGGGCAGTGCAATTCACACGCCGTGCCGTTCACATGAGTTGTTACCCTACCCAGTTGGGACAGAGTGAGAACACATTTCACCAAGATCTCCGGGATACAACAGGAAGTGAAACTGCCTGCAGGACACTCGCTGTTGGACCCATGTGGGCACCGCACAGTGGTAAGACCTTAGCTCCCCCAGTGCCACTTACTGGGACTCAGGCACTTGATCAACCTCAATGAGCTGCAGTTCCTGGTAAAATGGCATTAAAAGTGCCTAACTCACTGGCCTGTATCAAGGATTAAAAGAGATGGTGACTGTAAGACACATGGCACAGACCCTGACAATTGAGCCAACGCAGAACAATTCATTCATTCTACCCAGCAGCTAGAAGCCACCAGAAACCATAATGGGAGGGGGACAGAAGAGGAATGAAAGGGGAAGGAAGGTACTTGACATTGAAGCTCTCTGCTCTCAGTCATGCCGTGGACACGTTTGCAGAGGGGAGTACCTCAAAAAATGCTGTCAAGGACCACCTAGAGGGCTGGGATAGGGAGGGTGGGAGGGAGGGAGACGCAAGAGGGAAGAGATATGGGGACATATGTATATGTATAGCTGATTCACTTTGTTATAAAGCAGAAACTAACACATCATTGTAAAGCAATTATACTCCAATAAAGATGTTAAAAAAAAAAATGTTGTCAAGGAAACACCAGCAATTACACCCATCGTATGATACCACTGGTCTCAAATAAGGAATAGTGACCGAGTTACAATTGTTTTAACATGGGATATGAAGGCACTTCCTATTTTGCTTTGAACTTACAATTTTAAAAGTTGATCCATTATTAAAATGGATTGTCCTTAGCAAGTATAAAGCACCCCTAACTCTTATAACCTGAAGGTTTATACTTCACTAGCTGAAAGGAAAAACTATATCTAGGCATGGTAGAATCATACCATACTCCACGTATGCCATGAAGTTTAATTTTCTGAGACTGTGAAAAGTTCCACTTCATTAATATCCTTTCCCCAGTAGTTCTTGAGGTTTCTTCTCTGCAACTCTCCACTTGATTTATCAGTGTTTGGTACATAATTGGCTCTCAATAACTGTACTGTCTTAAAAAGTATCTACAGAAAATCATATGTACTCACACACATATTCTAAGGTCCGTAAGACTTAATTAAGGGTAATTTCAGCCAAAGAAAAACTGGGCTCTTAAGTTTTTGTGAGGTTTCCCTCACATTTGGCAGTGAGTAAAGCAGGGGTTTGTTAACCCTTTAAAAGTGTTATCCCCTTTTGCTAAAAAAAAAAAAACTCAACCAATTTTTTAATGCTACAAGTTAAGTATGACTAAGAAAATACAGAAATTTTACTATTGATTATAACTGTTTTCAAACAATACAAACAATACAAACTCTTGTATTCTCCTCCCTCCCTAAATATTTCAGTAAACCATTCCTGGGGTGACGGTGTGGTGTATAAACTTACCAAACCCACTAACACATAACAGTCATTTAGCGTCTCCATCAACAACATAGCCAACATTTGTTCCATGTCAGGCACTGTATTAGGGGTTTTAATTATGCATTCTTTCATTTAGTCCTCACGACCATCCTGAGATTGTATTACTATCCCTGTTTAAAAACAAGGAAATCGAGGTTCAAAAAGGACGAGCAAATTCCTCCAGATTTCAAAGCTAGTAAGTGGGGCACTTGGGATTCAAAGCCATGCTCTTGACCACAAATGTATAGACAATGTTATACAAAGCATGGGTGGAAGTGTTGTCAAACCTCTCATCTAAGTAGAGTCCACTGGAATATACAAAGTTGTTTTTATGAAAGGAAATGGGGGGTAAGCTTCGTGTTTACAAAGGGTATTGAGAAATTACACAGTAAATGCCATTCTGATAAGTCTAAACGGAATCAGCTAAAACAACATTTCACATAATAGGCACCTGGATATCAGAAATGCATTCACTTTGGGAAAATAGTTTGCAAAAGAGATTGCCATCATAAAAGCATCTTTTTATCCTTTAATTCGCGCCCTCCTGTAAAAACACTAAATATGAAATCTCTCATTCCTTGAAGACTCTAGACAGTGGTAGACACAAGCAACTGGGTGTGACTAATAGATTCTGATAAACAACACAAACAGAGCCCTAAGGTAAAGAGCAAGGCCTGACATTTATTGTCCCCATAAAATAGAAACGCTTTTTACTCTAGGACTGTAGCTCTTCTGGCCCAACGCTTGTAGCTCAAGATCTAGTAGACACAGGGCTATTTTTATCTGACAACTTTTCCTTCAGTCCTTCCGTCCTTTATTTAGAAAGGCAAAATAAAAACCAGAAAAAGTATATTCCAGAGCCATAAGCCATACACTAGAATAGGTAAAGAGAAGTCCTTTGACATTAGGAGCCACGAGAGAACAGAAGATTAAAAAGTAAATCATAAACAGCTGCATCTCCCCTCCCAATTGTTTACATTCTTAGACATCCACTTTTAAAAAATATTCCCTATGTAGATCAAAACAGCCTGTACTTTGAGAAGGGGCAAAAAATGACGTTAGCTTTAAGATATTACACAGTTTACATATAAACAGACCTGAGTTTATGCGCATTATTCTGGTTGGAGAGAACAGATCTGAAGGGCTCACATGGAGAGCTATCATTGTGTTAATTATCTGTCTACAGAAAACTCTAAAATATATATGTGACCTTTAAAATGCTATCTAGCTTGAGTGTATGCTCCCCATCGTACGGTATAGGATACTACTGGTTTCACTAATCAAAATAATCCTAAAAGCTTTTTCAAGTTGAACTTGGATGGCGCAAGGCCTGGATGACACTGGATGCAGTTATTGGGGGCACTCTGTCCCTTCATCCTCTACACCTCCCTCCCTCCTCCTCCCAACACTTTTTTTTCCCCCTTTCCCCTAACACCTTCTCCCTATCACTCAGTGCCACCCATAAACACTTGTCAGCATTGCTACTGATACTCATCGCTGTGGATACTATTGCCCCATACCAATAACCATTGTTTAAATTCTTGCCTCTGAGCATTACAACACTAATGTATCAATAAAGGAACCTTAAGAGCATGGATCTCCCCCTCCCATCATCACGTATGTACCCAGGAGAGAAGAAGGAGGAGTCGAATCTCTAAAATTCTAGTTAGTTATATTTCAAGATATCAGCAGTGGGCAAAACGGCTTTACAACACGACGTCCATTCACAGACCTCATGGCATTTACTTTCAGCTGTCCGTATCAAGAGAGAGACTTCACATTCTGGTTTTAACTTAACATAAGCCCCCTTCCATCAGAAGCAGCCAATTAACATCAATGGCAAGAGAGCCAATAAACTCAGGGAGATAAAAGATTTGGCCGCCCTGAACTATCATTAAGAAATCATTTATCCTACACCCACGTGTCTGAGGTGCAAGCCAAGGTGAATCACCACCTTCATCCTTCTGAGAAAGTGCTGATGTTAAAATCTGGCATCGATGACCTCGCTGAAATCAAAACATATGCTCCATGGAAGGTGGTGAAACAGCCCTGGATATCCCTGTCATTCACCACTGGCATCCCTGTGGTGAATCACTGTTGCCCAAAAGTTTCCAAGGACTGTTTGTAAACATTAACCCTACAAGAGGTCAATGTCTTGACATCCAAAAAGGTGGCACTGAGTGTTTCACACCCAAAGGTTTAATGATGAAACAATATATTCTACCTTTAGAATATTAATAGGAAAGGTAGTTTCGAAATCAGATGACTCACTGATCAATTATATCCTTATCAATGCATTACAATAGCAATGTGAATTCAGACTCAATGGTCCAAACCACAACTCAGATAGAATTATAGGGAAGCACTGAATTGTCTCCTTTAAGATATGATGGTTCCGAGAAGGCTTTTTATTCATATTTGCTGCCCAGGTTCATTATTAAAAGGGTTGGTTTACGTGTGTAAGTTTGCTAGGGAGGGAAGCGAAAACATCTGCAGAACCATGCAATGCCCTGGAATGAAATTCTTCTAATAAAAGATATATCATTTAAAAAAAAAAAAAGATATAATGGTTCCTCTCCTTAATAGCCTTCAGAGAAGGCAACCCCAAGTAGCCAAAGAGAGGTCTAGATGCTTGTATGCTTGCTTTCAATGATGCAAGGCAGGTGTAAGAAGTACAAATTTGATTATTTATAAAGTGCTGCAATTAATGGGTCATGACAATGACTCCAAGTCATATGACATTTGGGGGACCTATAATATACAGAGTAAGAAGCAATAGTACAGGATGGCTGCAGCCACTTCTGCAGACCCAGTCCTGGGCATGCACTAAGCCCGCAGTTCCAAGATGTGTTCTACAGAACAGGAGCTCCAGGAGAAAGAAGGTTCTGCGGCCAATGACATTTAGACAATATCTCCCTCTTGACATTAGAGCCTTCACATTTTGTTTAACCATGTGTTTCCTAAACTTCTGATCAGAAAATATGTAGATTTTATTTCATACTAACAACCCTTAACATCCTGTGAAACACAGTTTGGAAAAGACTGTGTTAAAAATTTTCCCCCCAAAAAGCATTTTCCCCTGAACTCTGCTATTCAAAAAGTATCTGATAAAATATTAGACAAAATAATATATAGGCATAAACAAAAGAAACATATTTTTGGATGGAAAAGTTGATCAAAATTCACTGAACACAAAAAATATACTTTGCAAATACTGTATTTGTTTTTTATTCCTAAAGTTCTAATATGATTTGCAGTCAATAATGCATCCATCCTTATAATTTGGCATACCATATGTTGAAAGTATTATTTGCTGCTTTGATTTTGAAAGAAAATAAATATATAGAGAGAGATAAAATGAATTGAAGAGTGGAGAGAGCAAACTTCCTTCCCTAATTATTCATAGACTTGATTTGACTTCAGAAAACCATCCTTCAGTTTTCATGGCTCATGTATGAAAGGTGCTTTATATTTACCTTCACGGCATTGCTGGATGAATGTCATATAAATGAAATGGTTTATTACTGCACAAATAATTTTAAATAACACTTGAAGAAATACAGACAAAAGTAAAAATATTTTATATTGCTAGAAAAACCAATTCTACCATTAATCTACCACTATGACCAAACACGCATGATGAGTACTTTCATAAAAAACATCATAAATGAAAAACACCATACTTTTTTTCAAAATACTAAACAGAATATTGTATTATTTTAGCCTAAATATTTTCTCAGTATATACAGTTGTATATATTGGAAAAATGTGAAGTTTGAATGTCTGTGCATATTTAGACTTGGGCAGAAATTATACCTTATGGGGTTAAATTTTGATTAATATAGCAATAATTACAATGAATCAGACTATTACTTTGATCCCTTTCTTGGCCTCCAAAGGGTTGTGATGATATGCATATTTTCTAAGATATTTTATGTGTACAAATTATATACTCCCAGAAATATGGAAATGAAACAGAAAGAGCATAGTGCTTTTGTTTTTGTTTTATATTTTATTTATTTATTTATTTTTCATCTTTATTGGAGTATAATTGCTTTACAATGTTGTGTCAGTTTCTGCTGTATAACAAAGTGAATCAGCTATATGTATACATTTATCCCCGTATCCCCTCCCTGTTGCATCTCCCTCCCACCCTCCCTATCCCTCCCCTCTAGGTCCTCACAGAGCATAGAGCTGATCTCCCTGTGGGGCATAGTGTTTTACAGGAGTAAAGCAAAGAGGAAATGGTGGCAGGGGAGGGAAAGTTAAATTACCATATGCAAATGGTAACAACCCCACAATTAGCCAGATAGGACACAGTCCAATCTAAGATGCCTAAAATGTCCAAGGAAGTGGAATTTTTGAAACTCTTCAGATAGACACAGGGATTATCTTGAAGACGTTTTTGTAAATTCCTTTAGCAAAAATGCTCAGTGCATATTACAAATTATTGTATCCAATAATTGTGGAATAAGAGAGGCTGTGCAATTATATATTTGCTTCTGTTTGTGCCCAGAAGATGACTCATAGAGGCCCAATGGGGGATCATGAAAAAAATAAGCCCTAATATTCCAAAACTGCTTGCTTCATCAGGGGAAAAAAAATATCACACAATGCTCAAGGCACAAATAAAAGTCACAACTAGCAAGTAATATTCATTAGGCAACCATGTGGTTTTGAAAGCCAAATCCAAATGCTTATTCATAAACACGAGATAAATAATTGCTGTATTTTTACAATGCAATGCTGGTAAATGGAAAAGTTCTTTCCACAAAGCAAAACACCTTGTCCAGAGCAAACTTTTACGGAGGTCTGGAACAAATGAACTTCTAAACATGGTACCTGCATTTAATAAAGGGGAAAATAAGTACTGGGTTCTTGAGTCTGAAGTTACAAAGGTTTTGACATCACCAGCAAACCATGGCAGCTGGCAAACATCCTGAACCATTAACCACCAAACAGCAGCTGAAGCAAAGTCACATTCCAAAACTCAGCAGCATTTCCTATAATGTAACAAAACGTCGATGTGCAGGGAAATTTATTTCCTTCACTAAGGCTGAATGAAGATCATGTGAGCAGAGAAGAGCTCATTATGATCAAAGCAGATAGAAATTTTCAAATGTACTTAAAAAGTGAATGAAAAACAACACGGCAACTTATTATTTTCAAAATTCATGCAAAGGCAAATAAAAATCATTTTCCTAATATAATTTAAAACACGCCACTTTCTTTATGCTAGCGAAAACTCGAGCGAATCAAATGTCACAATAAAATGTAAATATGTCACAAATCAGGAAATCACATTGAAATGTTTTGTCTCCTAGAACTCTGTTAGAACATGTACACAGGCTTAGACGAGAGAAAAGTCACTTGCAGAATAAGCTCACCCTCCAAACAAAAAGTCTTTTATGTGCATAAATTAAATTCGGGGTTGGTTTTGTTTGGGTGGTTTTTTTTTTTGCATTGTTTGTTTTGTTGTCTTTTGCCCTAAGACAAGATTAAAAGTTAACTTTAAAACCAAGATTTGATAAGTGGCTTTACTAAAAGGTTATCTGAAATATTAATTCAACAAAAGGTAGCATTAAGAATCTCCTCTCTATTCCTTGGAGCGAGTTGGAATACCCAGTTAGTTTATAAAATGTCAATAGAAGAGGATCTCATGAACAGTAAATCTAATGGTGTCTGGTCCACACTTCCCTACTAAGATAAGCAGTCATCCTTTTGCTTTGCCCTCTTAATCTGCTGCAGCTCCATTAGTAAGCCCCTAAAAATGTAACCTGGCATTTACACTCTTGTCCATCTGGAATGTCCCTACGTCAGAGGAAAACCCTCACCCCCCCTGTGGAAGATGAACAAGTACACAGCTGGCAGAGATCTGGGCACGTAGGAAGGAACCCACTTAAGTGCGTACATCCACATGGCTCAACGGTTAATCCCTCCTGCACCCTCTTCTTCCCACTTTTGGATGAAGCTAGCGAGGAAACGAGTGTTTTTATCACTGAATTCTGTACTATTATCAGACACCAAACAATTCCTTTTCGAAAAGGTATTGCAAGAACAAAGCTTGAAAACTCGCCACCAAAGCTGTCTGAAGTCCAAGGTGCTGTCTTTTACCGTCACTAGAAGCCTTGGAAGCAAACGCGCACAAGGCTGAGGCCAGTCTTGTGAAAGTAGCATTGTGAAATCTAACCCTGCACCTCTGCCCTCGTCCCAGCGACAGACTCACATATGTGCATTGCAGTGGAGATTCGGGAATTGCTGAGGTTTTCCATGCCACTTCCATGAAAACCAACACTTCTAGGTTTCACTGCTGGCTCGTGATGTGAAGCTAAACTTAGAAATAAAGCTGGGCTCTATATCAAGCTACATCACCTCACTAGCTGTGGGCAGGAATGTGAACATACAGACAATTCCAATCCTAAACTATTGGTTTTAATGAGCGAAGGGCAATCAAACCCAACTCTCCAGATAATTTAACTACAACAACAGCGTAATTGCTTTGGAATGCTTTTGGTATTAAATTTGGCTTTTGTTGAAACTGAGGTTTTGACATTGCAACCACGGGGGGTGCTATTTACACCATCATCTGTAGGAAACAGTCCTGAGTTGTGCTCAGGTGGTTGTGAGTTTTATTAAGTCTACCAAGAGCTATACCAGAAAGAGTTGGAAATTATCCATTTTATCTCTGATACTTCTTATGTAATACACATACTTCTTATGTGACTTGCTCCATGCTGGTCAACCGTCATTCACAGTGACAAAGTTTTGCTTCTTATCGAAATTTACACTGAATAAAGAATGGTTGAGGTTTCAAAGAGCTTCCTTCTTTCCACAAAGAATCCTAAATTGCAGATGATACAGGTTCTAAAATTTGAACAGAACTAAGATTTTATAGGTACTTCAATAAATCTGAAATTCTCCAAAGCCAAGGAATCTGCCCAAGGAAGAGGTGTTTGACCTAGTGAAGCTCCAAATTGTCAGCCTCAAAACTTAAATGACTGTTTCGTTAATGTAATTTGGAAATCACGACACAGCCATAAGCATGGTCATGAATAACAGAGGTTGCCAAATGACATTGCTTTCCTTCGTAAACTAAAGAAATATTAAAGTTTCTCATTATTTTTAGCAAACACCCCTAGTTACTGGCTTGTACAGGCACTTCATTCTGATTATCCAAAAAGCATGTAAGGCAGGGCAAAAATGACTAATCTATACAAAGGGCTGATCTGTAGCCCTACATCAATACTATATAATCCTTGCTTACTATAGAAGCACTCTCAACACAAATCAGAAGGCTCCCTAAGGCTCACTTTCTTCCAGCAACTGGCAATCATTATTTTCCAGAACAACACAGATTTGACTTTGGTTTGATTCATTAATTCAGTGAAGGTTTTAAAACCCTTGCTCTTTGTGAATATAAAAATGCACTATCACCATCTGAATGTGGCATCCTGACTCAGAATCAATGAATTCTTTGGGAAGCCGTTACATATTTCATATTACACTAACAATTAAAGACACATAACTCATGCCTGCTGTGATATAACCATCCAAACTGCCATGAGACCATAGAAATGTAAAAAAGAGATAAGGAGCAAAAAATCACAATATAAGTTTTACCTACCATATCTACCTACAACCTCTGTTGCAAGAACTCTACTTTGCTGTTATAGTCGGAAAGCAGCCACAGATAATACATAAGGAAATGGGTATAGCTGTGCCCCCCCCCCCAAACTACAGAAACAGGTGATGGCCAGATTTTGGCCAATAAGGCTAATTTGTTGACTCCTGATCTAGTGTAAAGTCAGCAAAACCACATATTCCACTGTAAATCAGCAATAAGAATACAGGGACCCTGGTGGTCCAGTGGTTAAGACTCCATTCTTCCACTGCAGCGGCTACGGATTTGGTCCCTGGTCAGGGAAGATCCCACATGCTGCGGGGTGTAACCAAAAAATAAAAAAATTAAAAATTAAAAAAAAATTTTTTTTTAAGTAATAAGAATACAAAGGGACTGCACATAGAAACCAAATCAGGGGTGGGGTGATGGGGGAGGGATGGATTCAAAGTTTGGGATTAGTAGATGTAAACTATTATATACAGAATGGATAAACAACAAGGTCCTGCTGTATAGCACGGGAACTATATTCAATATCCTGTGATAAACCATAGTGGAAAAGAATATAAAAAAGAATGTATATATATGTATATATATACTGAATCACTTTGCTATACAGTAGAAATTAACACAGCACTGTCAATCAACTATTCTTCAATAAAATAAATTAAAAAAGAAAAACAAATCAGCTCGGAGTAACAACCTTACAAACAGAAAACACGTTTCTAATGCAAGGAATCAGGTAAGGAAAATAGCTAAAAAGAGGCCTGCCCAAGTATAAATAGGTATTTGCTATTCTTACAAAATACTGTAATACTATTTTGATCACCCAGAAGAGAACAAGACTACTTTCAGAACATTCTGTGCCTTAATCTTCCTTTAAATGCTTTTGTAGTAAAGAAGACACAGAAATTTTCTGAATGGAAAGATAAAAGGAGAAAAGAGACAATACTTTGAAAGGCAAGGGAAGAAGATAATTAGCATGAGGAATAAAGGACCTGCAGAGACTGCATGGCTGAGGGGCTTACACTGGAGGGTCTTGTTAGTTTTAAATTCACCATTCCCTAAACATTCCCCATACCATCCTATTTTCGGCTTCTTTTTATTCAAATTACTACATTTTTGGGGTTTTTCCTTTTATACCATATTGTGGTTTCTTCAGTCCTCAAATTATGCAAGGTTCTGTATTAAGACTCTCTGGGAAGGCTACAATGCACACTTATGACAAAAATATTACAAACAAAATCCACAAAAAGTGCCATAGATGCCACATCTCAGATCCTGGTGGTTTCCCCCCTTTGAATGCCAACAGGACAATGAAATGAGCCATTCAGAGAGCATGACTTTCAAAAGATGCCATCTGCTTTCCAAAGGCAAAACAGCAGTAGAAATAGTTCTCTCCTTCTCTAGCACCAGCAATCCAAAACATTAGATCATAGTGCATTTGATTTCCAATGGCCAAGGTATCAACATTTTTGTGGTCTTTCTTGGTTTCTATAAGTTTTATCTCATCTGGAATTATTCATTATTCTCACAATAAGTCCGAATCAACTTTAAATGCCGTCAGAAAAAAGACCCTACACAAATCCCGCATTCACAAAAAACTTTGACTTCTGAATTGAATTTCTCTTTAGCAACACCCAAGCTACTCTTTTCTTCATTAGCAATACCAAAAATGAACCTCAGGGTATTAACATATCCTACTTATATCCTACTTAATATGATAATCTTTGGGCCAGTCACTTAGTAGTCAGGGCTTCAGAGCTCAGTTGTATCAATGTTGTACGGTAAATGAACTCCAAATACTAATACTAGAATGAAAATCCCTAGACATAACTCTGTAGATGGAGCATGGGTAACCTTTAACAGCACACAATCCAGTATCATTTCTACTCCATTTGAAAATGAGTTTTATGATTTCTCCCCATACCAGATTTTCTAAATAATATTTTGCTTTTGCTTTTACCGCACTAATAAAAGTGTGTGCTCCTTTGGCAATAACAAGGGATCACTAAAGCAATGTGACAAAATAATCAGATTTTAAAATACGGAGTTTTTAAATTGCTATGGAAAGTATTCCATAAACCTGACACATGAAGACCAGAAAAAAGAGAGAGAATGAATGAGGATAATGTTATGAATCCAGAAAGATGTTGAGGCAGATCATGGTGGTGGCATCCCAGCATCATCTCTGTACAAGAATGACCTACAGTCTAACTTTGGTGTTGGAGTTGTCAAGG
Source organism: Balaenoptera acutorostrata (assembly GCF_949987535.1). Taxonomy (NCBI): domain Eukaryota; kingdom Metazoa; phylum Chordata; class Mammalia; order Artiodactyla; family Balaenopteridae; genus Balaenoptera; species Balaenoptera acutorostrata. Next base: position 82,987,093 of record NC_080071.1, read on the forward strand.
TCTTATGCTCATCTATATGTGAGCAGATCAGAACCGGGTCAACTGCCTAACTGGTTTTCTTAAAAGATTACATCCCACACACCACTAATGAAGTGCTCCCTAAAAATCTAAAAAATACAACAAACTAGTGAATGTAACAAAAACGAAGCAGACTCACAGATCTAGAGAACAAACTAGTGGTTACCAGTGGGGAGGGGGGAGGGACAATAGAGGGGTAGGGGAGTAAGAGGTACAAACTATTAGGTAGAAAATAAGCTACAAGGATATATTATACCACATGGAGAATATAGCCAATATTTTGTAATAACTATAAATGGAGTATAACCTTTAAAAGTTATGAGTCACGGGACTTCCCTGGTGGTCCAGCGGTTAAGAATCCACCTTCCAATGCATAGGATGGTGGTTCGATCCCTGGTCTGGGAACTAAGATCCCACATGCCGTGGGGCAACTAAGCCTATGCACCACAACTACAGAGAAGCCCGAGCACCGCAACGAAACATCCCATATGCCGCAACTAAGACCTTGACACAGCCAAAAATAAAAAATAAGTAAATATTAAAAAAAAATTTTTTTAAATATAAAAGTTATGAGTCACTATATTGTATATCTATAACATATAATATTATATAGCAACTATACTTCAACAAAAATAATTAATTAAAAAAATAAAGACCTAACAGTGCACAATCACACTGATATCGTGGTTACAGAAATGCCATCAGTATAGTACTCAGAACTCTATTGCCCAAACTTTGTTTCTTGGTAATTCTCTTCAAAGCCAAGAACATCTGCTTCTATTTCCATTTCCTTCCTCTTGGATTATATCCCTATCTATCCCAATCTCACACTAGCACTTCATCAATTCATATTTCTTTCTTAGAAAAAAAATCTGCTCAAACTCACCTCCTTCAGGAAACACAGTGGAGCTGACATGGGAATTAGACACGAGATAATCCCCTTAAAATCTAAAATGTTATTGACTAGCAAGTAGCAAGCCCTTTATGAATAGCTATTTGTTGTCAGACAAACTTCTTTGGAGGGTCCTCTTGATGCAGTTGTCTTCAGAACTGGTCCATATCCAGTTCTAAGGGCCAGAAAGAATTTTTATGGGGGTCCTGTGAGGAATCGATATCTTATTTGTGTTTACTACAAAGTTGGCTAGCATCACTCTGTTCCAGTGAGTTCTTGAAAACAACCCATGAGCACTAATGGTCTTTCTTGGGTTCACAGGAGTGAAATATCCCTGGAGCTTTGCCACCTGCCTGTTTAACAACTGGCCTCAAAGCTCTGGAACAATGAGAAACTCCAATTTCTACTTAGCAAAATTTGGGGAGCAAAAGAAAAGGGCTTCCCGTGACTGTCTGCTGCCACATCTCTAAAAGAAATATGCAGGATGCCTTTATCAGCTGAACATAACTGGTAGCAGAAAAAGGTCATTTTAAAAAGTAAAGTCTAGGGACTTCCCTGGCAGTCCAGTGGTTAGGACTCCGCGCTTCCACTGCAGGGGGCGCAGGTTCAATCCCCGGTTGGGGAACTAAGATCCGCATGCCACACAGAGCAGCCAAAAAAAAAAAAAGAAAAATACAAAAATAAAAAGTAAAGTCTATTTAACACAGGTACCTGATTTTCATAGTGAAAAAAAAGGGAGGGGGGCTTGAATGGAATTTTATACTGGAAAACTAAAATGTTGGACATATTGAAACTAAAATATATGGGGAAAAGCTCTTTCACCCTATTTTAGCAAAAAAGTCTCAGTTGCACCTACTGGCAAAGTCTCAGAATGAACAGAGTGTGATTGAGTGTTCATTTTTTGGATTATTTTTCCATCATGTTTCATCTTTGACTTCTTGTTTGGTTTTTATAGAACAATCACATAAAGGATCATTTCTATAGAAATATTCAAAGGCTTTACCAATTTCCCCAAGGGCCTCTCTTAATCCTATATTTTTACCATGTGCATTAGAAGTACTAAGAGAGTCATTATCTTTGATTTGTTTCTTCAACAGGTGACTCCTCTAATTCTGCTAGACCTTTACTTGTCATTGACTACTTGTGAATCCCAGACCTTCTTTGACATCACTTTCATTGACTTCGTGAAATCCTGCATCTTTTGCAAAATGCATATTTTCAAGGTCGAATTAAACCAATGGAGGCATAGTCCTTGGTATTAAGGATAGTATGATAATAAGCAAGGAGAGAGTTTTAAAGTGGTTCATTCATTAGTGAGTATTTTTACAACTTCTACTTCCCAGCTAAATCCTTCTAATTGCAGGAACTCAGATCATGAAGATCACTCTCCCACCACCAGCCACCCCAGCCACCCCCCTATTTAGGGTTTCATCAACCCACTAGCATGTCCCCATGAAACCACTAGAGCTGGCTGTCCAAAACAAGAATGGTCACAGAATTAACACCTTAAAGCACATGGCATATCCAAACATCATGAAAGTTAACTCGGCCAACATTTTCCAGGAAGTAGGTAAAATCCAGTTTAAAAAAAGCAATAAAAGTCCAAGCTAACTCACTCTACCTGACTGATGCCATATGTTTCCATGATGGGTTTTAAATGTCACAGAAAGAATGCTCTGAAATGTAGGTGTTGGAGCAGACCAGCATCTAGCATACAGAAGATTAAAGGATTAAAATGAACTAATACTGTACTTCCTAAAACATACAGACTTCCACTCAGTCAACTGGCAGCCAAGTGATATCAGCAAGTCTAAATTTGGATCTCATAACCTAAAAACCAGTTAAGATACAAAGAGCGCTGAAATAAGTACAAGTAGTAATAGGGCCAATATGTGAACAGGTCATGTCAGGTAACATGGATTCCAAAACAAAAACGACCGAATGAAGGTATAGAAACACAGGGTTAAATTATTTACAGTTAGTAAGCTTAAATCAATGCTCTTACCCCAGAAGGAAGGGCCTTTGCCATTCTTTACGAAGAACTGGGATCTGGCTTTAAAGAAACCAGATTAGGTGTGTCTTGCAAGGAATGTGTTAACGATCACCAGGTAGGTGGCCAAGCATCCAGACAGGCCTGGAACTAGGACCAAACTGTAGTCATAATATTCACAGGGCCCAGTTTGGCCAGTGGGCATCCCAGGGGCCTGAGCAGGAGGCTGCTGTGGCAAGACTAAAGAGGAAATCTCCTGAATGCACCCCTGGGTGATGCTGGGAACACATCTAGGAAAATCTAGGTCACAGGTGGCTTTAGTTCATATCTAAGAGGTCCCAGCTGATTGGCTCAATCAAAAGAAGAACTCCATACAGAAGAACTCCGTGTCTCTCCAATAGGAAACTTGGTAGGCATGTTGGGTGGTCCTGGCACATATGCTAACCTTCTTCATGGGCTTCCCATCACACTTAGAATGAATCCAAATGACTCATCATGGTCTATCAAGCCCTCCAGGATCTGGCCCTAACCTACTATTCCAGTCACATCCCCCGCCCCTCTCTCTGCTGCTACGGATGTGTGGGAACATGCTGGAATTGTTCCCAGTGTAGGACTCCATCTGCTGCTGCCTTTCCTGAGAACAGTCTTCACCAGCAAACACTTGCCATAACTTTCTCCTTCACCTCATTCGGGTGTTTGCTCAAACACTGCCTACTTTTCTGACTACCCTTATCAAAATCAGCCCACGCTACCTTTCATCTCTATCACTTTACACTACTTGATATTCTCTGTAATGCTTACTCCCTGAAATTATATTACTTTTGTTTGCTTGCTTATCAATTGTCTCTTCCACTGCAATAATATATACTCCATGGGGACAAAAACCTATTACTCTGCCTGAGTCACTAGAGAATCTCCATTTTCCAAAAACATGTCTGGGCACAGAGTAGGGACTCAACAAGTAATTGGACATATACTTGTTGCATTGATATAAATACATTTTATGAAATAATAATGAAAATAAGCAAATAATCAACCAGAGGGCAGATAGCTGAAGCAAGAAGAACTAAAATTTTTCAGTCTGTGGAAGGAAAACCACATTCACAGAAAGACAGACAAAATGAAAAGGCAGAGGACTATGTACCAGATGAAGGAACAAGATAAAACCCCAGAAAAACAACTAAATGAAGTGGAAATAGGCAACCTTCCAGAAAAAGAATTCAAAATAATGATAGCGAAGATGATCCAGGACCTCAGAAGAAGAATGGAGGCAAAGATCGAGAAGACGCAAGAAATGTTTAACAAAGACCCAGAAGAATTAAAGAAAAAACACCTAGAAGAATTAAAGAACAAACAAACAGAGATGAACAAAACAATAACTGAAATGAAAAACGCACTAGAAGGAATCAATAGCAGAGTAACTGAGGCAGAAGAACGGATAAGTGACCTGGAAGACAGAATGGTGGAATTCACTGCCGTGGAACATAATAAAGAAAAAAGAATGAAAAGAAATGAAGACAGCCTAAAAGACCTCTGGGACAACATTAAACGCAACAACATTCGCATTATAGGGGTCCCAGAAGGAGAAGAGAGAGAGAAAGGACCCAAGAAAATATTTGAAGAGATCATAGATGAAAACTTCCCTAACACGGGAAAGGAAATAGCCACCCAAGTCCAGGAAGCGCAGAGAGTCCCAGGCAGGATAAACCCAAGGAGAAACACACCAAGACACATAGTAATCAAATTGACAAAAATTAAAGACAAAGAATTATTGAAAGCAACAAGGGAAAAAAGACAACATACAAGGGAACTCCCATAAGGTTAGCAGCTGATTTCTCAGCAGAAACTCTACAAGCCAGAGGGAGTGGCACAATATATTTAAACTGATGAAAGGGAAGAACCTACAACCAAGATTATTCTACCCAGCAAGGATCTCATTCAGATTCAATGGAATAATCAAAAGCTTTACAGACAAGCAAAAGCTAAGAGAATTCAGCACCACCAAACCAGCTCTACAAGAAATGCTAAAGGAACTTCTCTAAGTGAGAAACACAGGAGAAGAAAAGGACCTACAGAAACAAACCCATAACAATTAAGAAAATGGTAATAGGAACATACATATCGATAAGTCCCTTAAACGTGAATGGATTAAATGTTCCAATCAAAAGACACAGGCTCGCTGAATGGATACAAAAACAAGATCCATCTATATGCTGTCTACAAGAGACCCACTTCAGACCTAGGAACACATACAGACTGAAAGTGAGGGGATGGAAAAAGATAATCCATGCAATGGAAATCAAAAGAAAGCTGGAGTAACAATACTCATAAAGATAAAATCGACTTTAAAATAAAGAATGTTATAAGAGACAAGGAAGGACACTACATAATGATCAAGGGATCAATCCAAGAAGAAGATTTAACAATTATAAATATATATGCATCCAACATAGGAGCACCTCAATACATAAGGCAAATGCTAACAGCTATAAAAGAGGAAATCGACAGTAACACAATAATAGTGAGGGACTTTAACACCTCACTTACACCAATGGACAGATCATCCAGACAGAAAATTAATAAGGAAACACAACCTTTAAACGACACAATAGACCAGATAGATTTAATTGATATTTATAGGACAGTCCATCTGAAAACAGCAGATTACACTTTCTTCTCAAGTGCACACGGAACATTCTCCAGGATAGATCACATCTTGGGTCACAAATCAAGCCTCTGTAAATTTAAGAAAATTGAAATCATATCAAGTATCTTTTCCGACCACAAAGCTATGAGATTAGAAATGAATTACTGGGAAAAAATCGTAAAAAACACAAACACATGGAGGCTAAACAATATGTTACTAAATAACCAAGAGATCACTGAAGAAACCAAAGAGGAAATCAAAAAATACCTAGAGACAAATGACAACAAAAAACCTGATGATCCAAAACCTACGGGATGCAGCAAAAGCAGTTCTAAGAGGGAAGTTTATAGCAATAAAATCCTACCTCAAGGAACAAGAAAAATCTCAAATAAAAACTCTAACCTTACACCTAAAGGAACCAGAGAAAGAAGAACAAACAAAACCTGAAGTTAGTAGAAGGAAAGAAATCAAAAAGATCAGAGCAGAAATAAATGAAATAGAAACAAAACAATAGCAAAGATCAATAAAACTAAAAGCTGGTTCTTTGAGAAGATAAAGAAAATTGATAAACCTTTAGCCAGACTCATCAAGGAAAAGAGGGAGAGGATTCATTTCAAAATTAGAAATGCAAAAGGAGAAGTTACAACAGACACTGCAGAAATACAAAGCATCATAAGAGACTACTACAAGCAACTCTATGCTAATAAAATGGACAACCTGAGAGAAATGGAAAAATTCCTGGAAAGGTATAACCTTCCAAGAGTGAACCAGGAAGAAATAGAAAATATGAACAGAGCAATCACAAGTAATGAAATTGAAACTGTGATTAAGTCTTCCAACAAACAAAAGTCCAGGACCAGATGGCTTCACAGGTGAATTCTATCAAACATTTAGAGAAGAGCTAACACCCATCCTTCTCAAACTCTTCCAAGATATTGCAGAGGAAGAAACATTCCCAAACTCCTTCTACGAGGCCACCATCACCCTGATACCAAAACCAGACAAAGATACTACAAAAGAAGAAAATTACAGACCAATATCACTGATGAACATAGATGCAAAAATCCTCAACAAAATACTAGCAAACAGAATCCAACAACACATTAAAAGGATCATACACTGTGATCAAGTGGGATTTATCCCAGGGATGCAAGGATTCTTCAGTATACACAAATCAATCAATGTGATACATCATATTAACAAATTGAAGAATAAAAACCGTATGATCATCTCAATAGATGCAGAAAAAGCTTTTGACAAAATTCAACACCCATTTATGATAAAAACTCTCCCGAAAGTGGGCATAGAGGGAACCCACCTCAACATAATAAAGGCCGTGTACGACAAACCCACGGCAAACATCATTCTCAATGGTGAAGAACTGAAAGCATTTCCTCTAAGATCAGGAACAAAACAAGGATGTCCACTCTCACCACTATTATTCAACATAGTTTTGGAAGTCCTAGTCATAGCAGTCAGAGAAGGAAAAGAAAGAAAAGGAATACAAATTGGAAAAGAAGAAGTAAAACTGTCACAGTTTGCAGATGACATGATATTATACATAGAAAATCCTAAAGATGCCACCAGAAAACTACTAGAGCTAATCAATGAATTTGGTAAAGTTGAAGGATAACAAAATTAATGCACACAAATCTCTTGCATTCCTATACGCTAACAACAAAAGATCAGAAAGAGAAATTAAGGAAACAATCCCATTCACCATTGCAACAAAAAGAATAAAATACCTAGGAATAAACCTACCTAAGGAGGTAAAAGACCTGTACTCAGAAAACTATAAGACACTGATGAAAGAAATCAAAGATGACACAAACAGATGGAGAGATATACCATGTTTTTGGATTGGAAGAATCAATACTGTGAAAATGACTATACTACCCAAAGCAATCTACAGATTCAATGCAATCCTTATCAAACTACCAATGGCATTTTTCAGAGAACTAGAACAAAAAATTTAACCATTTGTATGGAAACACAAAAGACCCCAAACAGCCAAAGCAATCTTGAGAAAGAAAAACGGAGCTGGAGGAATCAGGCTCCCTGACTTCAGACTATACTACAAAGCTACAGTAATCAAGACAGTATGGTACTGGCAGAAAAACAGAAATATAGATTAATGGAACAGGATAGAAAGCCCAGAGGTAAACCCACACACCTATGGTCAACTAATCTATGACAGAGGAGGCAAGAATACACAATGGAGAAAAGACAGTCTCTTCAATAAGTGGTGCTGGGAAAACTGGACAGCTATGTGTAAAAGAATGAAATTGGAACACTCCCTAACACCATACACAAAAATAAACTCAAAATGGATTAAAGACCTAAATGTAAGACTGAACACTATAAAACTCTTAGAGGATAACATAGGAAGAACACTCTTTGACATAAATCACAGCAAGATCTTTTATGACCCATCCCCTAGAGTAATGGAAATAAAAATTTCCATTATATTAATAAAAATAAAAAATAAAAATTTCCAATAAAAATTGTTTATTTTTGTAAACAAATGGGACCTAATGAAACTTCAAAGCTTTTGCACAGCAAAGGAAACTACAAACAAGACGAAAAGACAACCCTCAGAATGGGAGAAAATATTTGCAAACGAATCAATGGACAAAGGATTAATCTCCAAAATATATAAACAGCTCATGCAGTTCAATATTCAAAAAACAAACAACCCAATCCAAAAATGGGCAGAAGACCTAAATAGACACCTCTCTAAAGAAGACATACAGATTGCCAAGAGGCACTTGAAAAGTTGCTCAACATCACTACTTATTAGAGAAATGCAAATCAAAACTACAATGAGGCATCACCTCACACCGGTTAGAATGGGCATCATCAGAAAATCTACAAACAACAAGTGCTGAAGGGGGTGTGGAGAAAAGGAAACCCTCTTGCACTGTTGGTGGGAATGTAAATTGATACAGCCACTATGGAGAACAGTATGGAGGTTCCTTAAAAAACTAAAAATAGAATTACCATATGACCCAGCAATCCCACTACTGGGCATATACCTAGAGAAAACCATAATTCAAAAAGACACATGGACCCCAATGTTCACTGCAGCACTATTTACAACAGCCAGGTCATGGAAGCAACCTAAATGCCCATCAACAGACAAATGGATAAAGAAGATGTGGTACATATATACAATGGAGTATTAGCCACAAAAAGGAACAAAATTGGGTCATTTGTAGAGATGTGGATGGACCTAGAGACTGTCATACAGTGTGAAGTAAGTCAGAAAGAGAAAATCAAATATTCTATACTAACGCATATATGTGGGATCTAGAAAAATGGTACAGGTGAGCCAATTTGCAAGGCAGAAATAGAGACACAGATGCAGAGAACAAACGTATGGACACCAAGGGGGCAAAGCCGGGGGAAGTGGTGGTGGTGGTGGGATGAATTGGGAGATTGGGATTGACATATATACACTAATATGTATAAAATAGGTAACTAATAAGAACCTGCTGTATAAAAAAATAAATAAAATTAAATTTTTAAAAAAACTGAAGAAAAAAAAGCAAATAATCATTGATAAGATGAAAACAAACTGAACCACAGCCAAAGGGCTAATCAACGGCATAAGTGTTTGTGTACTACATAATATGCCAAGAGTTGATTGGCAAAACTGTCTTGAGCACTCTTCTGTATTTGCTGACCTTAACATCCATTGGAAACTAGGCCTTGCCTATGACCAATTTGTTTTTTTACTTATTTTTTAATTTCTTCTTTTTATTCAAGTATTGTTGATTTACAGTCTTGTACCAATCTCTGCTGTGCAGCAAAGTGACTCAGTTACACACATATAGACATTCTTTTTTTTACATTCTTTTCCATTATGGTTTATCACAGGATACTGAATATAGTTCCCTGTGCTATACAGTAGGGCCTTGTTATTTGGCTATTACCATTTTGGATGCCCTCAGAAGTTCACTAAGATCTTGGTTCTTCTTGAAAGTCATCAGAGCTGCCGGAGGCAGGATAGCTGGTACCTTCTGTGACCCATTCTCCAACAGCGTTGTAAGAGTTGTTTGCATAACAGGACCACTCATATTCTACGTATTTTATGAAACTCTATGCTATATATTTCAAAACTGTTTATGCAACTGAAGAGATGATCAGAACCTAGAAACTGGTACTAGAATTCTCCTAATCCAAGGCTGCCAAATCGCTCTATGACCGCAAGAAGGCTCTTACAGCATTGACGACGTGCCAAAGATTGCAGTAAACTGTACAGAGTCGGAAAAGAGTTATGAACAAACAATGAAACTGAAGACAACTAAGGACACCAGCCCTTGCCCAGCCAAGGATGGACACTGGCAATGCAGAACATGGACCTTAAAATCAGGCCAGTTCAGGTTCATATGATCAGTGACTAACAAGGAAAAGGAAGCTCAATCAAGACTGTCCAGGGTGTCTTCAGGAAGTTCAAACATTAGACCAAAGCACTGCAGGCCTCCAGCACCCCGTGGAACCACAGAGCCACTTCTGGGCCTGGCCATCCAGCCAACCAGTCAATGCACACAAGACCTAGACACGCAGGGTGTGTCATCTCAGGCTTCCTAAGAGTTTCACAGGAGGCTAGAGACTTACCTTCCATTTGAAAAGCAACAACTTATCAACCTATCATTATAACATCAAAGTACTTGAATAAAGTGATCCTTTTATTGGAAAAGGGGGAGATAATAGGGAGGGATTCTTGGTTATTCTCTCTAGAAAACTTTGCATCTATGACTCTGGGAAAACAGGTGCATAAATAAAGTCATAAGCCAATGAAATAGTCTTCCAACTTTTCTGAATGAACTCCGGGTTACACTGATAACAAGCATACACTTATCTTAGTTAAGACATATCATCCATTGATTGCCTTACTATTACGTAAGATATACCCTTTCAAGTTGTGTAAAATATAGCCTCACAGTTTTCACTGCTCTTCTATATGAGAAGCATAGGCACTAGGAAACATATTCCTCTCCCAGAAAGGAAACAGGAGGTTGAAAAAAAGAGCACTAATAAAATCCTAGTAGTCATAAATGCATTTTTAAAACTTTATGGTAACGGTTGACTAAATCATAGATACAGGCAGTTAATTACCAGTGTTCATAAATTATTTTCAAGCAGGGCTAATAATCAAACACTCTACATATAAAAGAGGAAACTTCATTTAACGAGCAATCCTTTAAATCCTTTAATTATTCTCATAAATTACATTTTTTTCCCAACATATCTTTGAAACTTTGAATGCTTCCTGCCCAATAGAATTTTTCAAAACAACCCTCAAAGATAATAAATTAAAACTAAATCTGAGTGTGGTCCACTTAGCTTCTTTGGTAAATTCATGATCATATACTTTGCCCACCAACTCCTCTACTCTGCTTGGTGTTTTCCTAAGAGTACTTACCACTATTTGAAATAACTTTATCTGTTTGTCCCACTAGAATATAAACTCCATGAGGACAGAAACTAAATCTTATTCCCCAGCAATATTCCCAGAACCCAAAACAGTGCCTGGCATTAAAAATATGTGAGGAACAAATGAACGAACAATTAAATCTGTAATACACACACACACACACACACACACACACACACACACACACAGAGCCTCCATATAAAGGTGAATATGTAACATATGTGTAACATATTTTATATGTATGTAAATTAAAATAGACAAAGCATTATACACACGCACATCTGTATGTAGTACAGCATGGGGAAAAGCATCAAGCTGGAGATGATACATTGGAGTTCTTGGCTGATGCTACCACAAAACAGCTGTGTCATCTTGAGCAAGTTACTCACCTTTTCTGGGCCTGAGTTTATCTATAAAATGAACATTTTCAGCTTTATCATCTTTAAGGTCACTTAACAGCCCTAATATTTTTCTTAATAAATTCTAGAGACTCATACAACAGTTTACATAATCCACTCTACATAGAAAACAAAATAGCAAAATAACTAAAATTCTAACTCCTGACCCCTGGTTAATTATAAATCATTAACTAACTATGGCCAATGACTAGCTCCAAAAGTGTCATACAATTTTACATCTCCTCCAACTTACCCCTTTGTTCTCATTTTTTCTCTATTTACTTTTTCCTTGACCAATGGAGCCATATGCTCTGAATTTTGGACTACAAATGCGCCTACTGAGCCCCTGAAATTATCATTCTGGATAGCTAACTAATGCTTTGCACTTGAGCATTGGAAAGGGCACCCTGCTGGAAACTCCTCTACAGCTACGTGTACCCTATCGCCATTATCCCTCCACAAAACCCGTGACCTTGACAAAAGCAAGTCAGGACCAAGAATGAGCTCACACCTGAATACTCACTCTCCCCTGTGGCAGGGGTTGGGGGGAAGGGGGTACTTTCAAAATCACAACACAGCCAACACCACCAAAGCCATTTTATCCCATCAAGAGTAAAATAGCACTCTTTCAGCTATTGGAGCTTTCATTCTCCAAAGCTTCCTTTCTTTAGCACTGGTAAACTGTACCATTGAGATTCTAGGACCAACCTTCAAGAGCTAATCTAGTTCCTTCACTAAGTGGGTGACTCATTCTTTCCTTTCCCTGTCACTTCAAGATGGTCACCCTTCAGCCCAGCACAGCAAGGAACACCAGGTCTCTCTGGCAAAGGGTGCTGAGACTCCAGAGTAGAGATATTTATCAACAAGAATTTTGGGGAAGAAAACATTCATCACCACCCAGTAATACTTTTATTTTCCATATTTAGTATATAATTAAATCCACAGAAACTATAAAATGCATGCACATACCTCCTTTTTAAATTTAATAAATACATTTCCATCTTTAATCCTGATTTATACTTTCAGCTTATAAAATAATTTAGCCCACGTGTAGAACTTTATTTTTTCTATGCCCAGCTAACAAATGCAACCCAGTTTCCTAGAATTTCACTGTACAACACATTCAAGCTTCATGAAACAAATAGAACTAGAGAGTCAGAGTCGATGCATCTTTTCAGGCACTCAATCACAATATACCCGTCCAGCCAAGATGTCTAAGAAGCTCACTGAATTTGAAAAATATTTTTAATAAGGAAAGAACATAAACCAAAAGCACCCTTGTGTTCTAAGGGCGAAAGGGGAGTGGTGGGATTTAAACTCAAACCACTGCAAACCTTAGGCTCGAAAGGCAATTCATCGTTTACAACTGCACTTTTACTTGATCCAAACAAAACTGTAAGATAGACTGGGGAAATTATCACTGCATCCAATTTTATGGACCAGAAAATTAGGTCAAAGAATGCTGGATCCCAGGAAGTGGCCGAATCAGGAATAAAATTTACATCTCCTCTTTTCCTGCCCATGCTGGTTCTGTCATATCATTCAACCTTTCACGTATGATAGGCAACCTAGCCTTGCATTACACTATATACAGAAGCAATCCTATAGGCATAAACACAGTAGATGAGCCAATGGGATGAGTGAACCACAGTACACGGTTCTTCTTTTAGCAGAGTAAATACCATTGAGTGGTAGGAAATGAAAGAGTCTTATCAAGACAGGAAAAATGATGCTGGTAAATTCTCTCCAGACCCCTGAACACACCCCCCTCCGCCGCCCCCCCTTTTTAATCCTCTTATAGAAGCTGATTACAGGAAAAGAAATCAGGAAAGCAGAACTGAAACCAAAAGCTTATCAGACTGATAAGGATACTTATACAGGATGCAGTAAATTACCATTGCTTCCTGTTTTAAGTATTCTTATCTGTAGGACACTAAATTTTTTTTCACCACAGAACCTCACATTTAGGACACGTCCCAAAATAGAATCTTCTGATCTTCAGCTGTCAGCTGAAGTTGTTTCATAAATAGCCCAGCATATGTACTCTGGAGGCTTGCTAACACTCTAAATGCAAATATAGTCCAGTCACACCAATTCCTCTTAGGCTTTGGTGACAATCGAGAACGTGCAAAATCCAGCAGCCCCAGGAATTCTATGGAGGATCCCATGAATGTCCCTAGTCAATGACCTATGGCACTCTATTTGGATATTTCTGGAAATTTTGAAACAAAAGCCATTAGCAGATATAGATCCCTATTTTTAATATATAGTTCACAAAAGAACATAAGATTTATTTCAGGTCAGTTAATTTTTAAACAGTCTTAAAAATAGCTTTTGTTCAGAGAGTCATTTTTGTGAAAAGTATGTGTTTCAAGAAACCCCTAGGTCTTTTAAAACAACTCTTCCAGGGGCTTTCATAGTCAACAAGTACAGACAACAAAACTGATTATACAGGAATGTGTTTGAAAAATTACTCATGTAACCCAAGGATAAAATACATGGAGACACACACATGCACACAGGTATAAAAGACACCTAGCTATAATCTTTATGATCTAGTATGTCAGGAATTCTATTGCCAGAATCACACAACAAGCTGAGACCATTTCAGAGAAAGAGAGAAAAAAAATCAACGTCTGTGTTTTTAAAGAAAAAAAAAAAAAAAAAAAAGACTATGTGGAATGGGACTATGGCACAGAACATAACCGATAAACGGCCTGGGATTTTATGGTATTTGAACAAAACATCTGTGCCTTTATGGCCCTCTTATCACTCCCTCCTCTAGTTACCTGCCCCAGAGCACATCCACCCCAGCTGGGTAAGAAGGGGTTTTACCTTGGTCAATGGAAGTCACCCTAGGAGAGTAGCCTTAAGGTTGACTTCACCTTGAATTATAGTAAATGCTCAAACATTTTTGTTAAGTGTTGAAAGATTCTATAAATAGGCTCTTCATGCCCCTTTTAGCCAATTGCTAAGTAGCTGCCTTTTTTCACACCAGGGTGATAAGCACAGATTCTGGCAGAATGGCTCCTTTATGAGCCAGGAACAATTCTGCAGTCCAGGAAGGAAAGCCCTGTCCCCAGACTACAAGTCCAGACAGAGATGAACCTTGTGGCTGCCTTGTGTGAACCACCCAGAACCCAGATCAGACGGGAATGCCTGGCCAGTTCCAGATTCCTACTGGATGTCCAGAATCGATGATGACCAAGCTCACATGAAGTGGATTAACTTGATCCCCTGAGACCTGGGAAACAATTACTGTAAGAGAAAAATGGATTTTGTAAATATCTATAGTGAGGCAATATTATAAAATATTTTTTAAAAGACTACTAGTAGAAGGATTCATGTAATTGTTTAAAAAAATCCAACTAGCTAGGTCCTTGAAGCAAGAGAGCTTAAGAAGGTGATCACAGTGGCTCCAACGTGATACAAAAATCTAAAACATTCTGCTGCCATTGAACAAATAAACACTGACACAAGCAGACTAAAATGGGGGAGAACTGGAGAAATCAGAAAGCAAATCTCCAACTGTAGCCTGGGTTGGTCTGAAACACTCTACTCCAGAATGTTGGCCAATTCTGTGCAGGAAAAAGATGCAGAATATTTTATAGGTTTTGGAAAGAACCACAAAACTGACTGAAGGTTTGAGAAATCCGAACGCCAACTAAAACTTAATAATGGTGAATATGAAGGGAAAACTGAGAGATGACTTCACAAAGGTCTTCAAACACATGTAGGAAAACATCCCATAAAAAGTCAATGGTCTGGATAAACAAACTGTGGTACATCCATACAATGGAATATTATTCCCCAATAAAAAGAAATGAAACTGTCAAGCCATAAAAAAGGACATGGATGAATCTTAAGAGCATACTGCTACGTATAAGAAGCCAGTCTGGTAAATGTACGTACTGTGTGATTCCAATTATATAACATTCTGGAAGAGGCAAAACTACAGAGATGATAAACAGATCAGTGGTTTATCCCCAGAGGTTGGGGAGAGGGAGGAGGTTTAAACAGGGAAGCACAGGTAATTTTTAGGATAGTGAAACTATTCTGCATGATACTGTAACGGTAAACACAAGACATTAAGCATCTGTCAAAACTTAGAACTTGATAGCAAAAAGAGTAAGCCTTAAGTGTATGCAAAATTTTTTTTTTAAATTTGAGAGATCAGTGATTACGGGTGGAATGTAGAATGTGACCGAAGCATCTAGATGTATTACAGATGCATGAAGCAACCTCACTGAAGCATGTGGAGATTATCAGGTGCTGACCTAGGTAACTGGAAACCAGGCAAATCTACAAAACTAAAGGCAAAAGAAACTGCACTCTAGTTGATCAAGTCATTTCCTATAGGGCATGGGTTGACAATTCTGACACTTCTTTGTACATATATGTAGTGGAATTGAACAAATAAGTAAATGGATGAAGGATGGTGACAGCCAGGTTTCTCACTTTTGGGGTGGGAGGTGCAGATAAGCAAGGGAAGGAGGCGAGAATAATCCATACAGAAATTTATTAGAGTTTATACATTAGTATGAACTCATGCTTAGCTTAGTATAGTTACAGATGGTTACATGCAGAAATTTTTATAGATATGTGTATATATATATGAGTTAGTATACACACATACATTTCCTTACTCTGACAGCTGAGAGGGCAAAAAAGAAATAACATCCCAGTAGGAACAAACACATCTAGTGCCAAGATCTTGGTTTCTAATACAATTCTCCAATAAAAGGAATCAGGGCTCCTTGGAGAAACCGATGATTCTAGGACTGGGGCAGGAAACAAATAAGATGATCATGGAGTATCTTATAGTAACAGAAAGTAAGGAAATGCTTTAAAAAAATACTACTGAGTTAAAAATGAGCAATAAAACAAGTTTAGTTAGCTATAAAAATATTCATGTATTCTGCTCTCTAAATGGTTTTCAAACACCTTTAAATTTCCTGGCCACTTTAAAGAACCCCAAATTGTAAACTGTATTTGATATAATTATTGATTTTTTTATAGAAAAGTTGGATGATGCAAAATTTCTTTCAGAGGCAACTGGCTCTACAATTAAATTTCAGCAATTAAATATTGATATATATTATATTTGAAACCCAGAAAGTCATATTCAGTTTCATGAGCATTGTCCAATCACTTATGAAATATTTTATGTTTATGGCCTATTTTCTTCTATGAATTTCTGTTTAAATTCATTTCCAGTCTTACTTCCTCTTTTAGCAAACTGATTAATAACAGTACCAATGTTGTTATGATTTCTTGTTTTATCTTCTGCACGTTTAAATGTATTCATTGTTTTATCTTAGTTTTTAGAACCTTATTGTACCTTACAGAAGTTTTTTTTTACTACATAAAGTTAAATCTCCTGATAAAAATATAATTTATATATTCAATTTACAAAAAAAAAAGGACAAGGGTCATCACTTGTCACCACAACTAAAATCAGAATGAGGGAAATACTCTCAGATTTCGTCACCGTAAAAGCTGGTAACCACTAGAAAAGTCACCTCAAAATGGTGGAATTTACTCTCGTGATGTATGGATGTGACAGGAACATACCTGAAGATCCTTATTAGTAAATTACACAGTAATATCAAAATAAAAGCATTTTTTAAAGAGTAGTTTCAAGATATTGGTCTTTCCTCACATTTTGTATAAGTAATAAATGTAGAGAAAAGCAAACATATTAAATAATTGTCCAACAGAATTTTCAACCAAAACTTCAGAAAAGAATTGGTATGACAAATTTCCAGTTTTGCATAATAGTCTTCAAAAGGAACCTCTTAATACGCAGTGAAAACTATCAATACTACCATCTAAAACTACGACATAAGCTGTGGTTCATGACACCAGCACACACATGTGGCCCAACACACAGCGGTGGCCACAGCTGTGGCCAGTCTTTTCCAGGGCCTCCTGGAGACACCACACACCCCGCACACCCTTCCCATGGTGTCATCTGTTCTAGATCTTGTCTTTCACATAAGACAATCTTCTCTCAAGCAGACACACACCAATTTCAAGTCTTACTTCCCTCTCTTTCAAATCCTGCCCTTTGACGTCAGGAAAATCTGACTTTGCTTCATTTGTGAGTCACAAGGCAACCTTACCCATGACTGAAAAACCACAAGGAGTAAAAATGACGTACTTAGATCCAGGCAAAAGGACATGATGAGTTTTAAAGTAAAAGTACATGAACAAATCAACGTCAACCCCTCAAGTCCAGAAAAAGGGCCAGTAGTCCCTATTCCTTCTCTCAGTGGATGTTATTTGTCCCCCGAGAAGGCTGATCCTTTCTAGCCTCTCCCTCAACCAGTCCTCATGAAAAAAAGCTCTATGAGGGTCTGAATTTTCATGTGTTTTCTTTACAGTTGTAACTCAAAAACTTAGGGATACGCCTGACACTCAGTAGTATCTCACTAACTCCTTGTTGCATTAATTAACCAGAACTACAAACATTTGAGTCTTTGGCGATTCCCCAAAACTATCTTCAAGACCAGTTATGATTTCTTCAAACTTCCAGGTTCAGTAATTACAACAGTTTAATTATGGAATGAATGGAAACATGTAAGACAAGAAGTACCACCAAGTGTCAGACAGTGGTAATGTAGCTAAGAAAAACTCTCTGTCCTCCTGAATAGAATAGGATTCTGCTCTCCAGATAAATGAGGTGTTGGCACCTTTCCCATACTGTGGTTTAAAAACATATGGTCCCACATTCATTCATTCAGTATCTACAACAAATAGTGTCAACCAAATGCCAGACACATTGCACTAAGCATGTAAACCCAGTCAACCACCCTGGCAGAGAGAGAAATAGCCTAGCTCAATACCCGACACATACCCGCTGGAAACACTTTCAAGTTTTAGAAAGTAGCCTGAATGCCAATGTGACTGTGCAGGACCAAGAAAACTGAAGTCCTATTTAAAATAAAATAGAACACATTTATGTTACAGATCCTGGGGACTTGTGGAGTTTTATATGAAAGGATGACAAATGTTTTGCTATATGTAAAATTGCTTGGATGCTAATTGTTAGCGTAATACTTAAAATTTCAAGCAATGTTTAAGAAGAATTGTTATAATAGCTGAATAGCTAGTTTAGAACATACATTCTACTCCTTTGGTCATCAAACTAGCCCAGCCTTAATCAAGAGCGGAAACAGGGGAAAAGTCTCATATCTTGGCAATTAGGGTCAACTGCTGAGACCAAGGTAACTTTTTAGCAGAGTAGTAAGAAGTACCACACTTGCAAAATGGACTCGTTTAAATTTAATTCCTTTTCCCAGACCTTACCTATATTTTAGTAGAAGGGCTAATTAGCAACAATATACTCAAGAGGAAGAAAAAGAACGAGCATAGGGACAAATTAGAAGGCTACTCTATGAATCAAATACTTAACAACTGGCCTCTTTTTAAAAATAGAGGTAACTATGATACAATAATTATTTTTCAAATACTTTTCTCATTGCTTTTGATATCTTAAACCTCAGTGAAAATGCTATGCTCTGACCTAGATCAGTAGGCTACAATTAACATCAGAAGAACTCTTAGCAGAATAAAAGTTGATGAACTACTGTTGGAAGCAAAGAAATAAATCTTGTCAAAACAAAGCAAAGTTTCTGTCAATCTTTAAAAGAATGGTTTGGGGGAACAGAGGAAGTTTCCAAGGATTTCAGACACAGCAATGAGGCAGCTGTAATTAATTTTCCCCAAGTTTTCATATCCGGTCATATCAGATTGCAAAGACTCCTGTAATTTTGCTTGACTATTTTTTTTAATATATTGTTAAATCTGAATATGATTTTTAAAATATTTGGCAAATGAAATGGCTTGAGGTACTCAAAATATATCCACAGTATTGTTTTTGTTTGGGATTTTTCTAAAGCCGTCTTCTCCTTCGTTCAACAACTCTCTCCAGAACTGTTTGTTGATACACAAATTTTTAAGTCGGCAAGCATTTTGTGTGCGCCTCCACAGATACTGGAGTCATGAAGCAATTAGTGACACTACTCTCAAACAGCTTACAATTTTTAGTAGGAAGGAGTAGCATTAAACCAGTAATTAGAGCCAGGACAGGGGTTTCCAGCATCTCTCAGGAAGGGGTAAGCTTTCTAAAAGAAAGGAAAGAGACTGGGTGCTAGGTACACTGGAACCCAGCAAATCGAATACTCTGAATGTTTTCTTTGATCATTTAAATGTATTGATTTTACATTGCAAATGCAATTTTACAGATGGTGAAATCCATTCTGAACTCATCAGAGCTAAGAACTCTTTATTTATGTCCCTAAATACCTCCTGCCACTATTTTTTAAAATAATATTCCCCAAGCCAAAAAAAAGCCTGAAGTTTCTTTATCTCATGAGTAACCATAAATCATCTCAGTTGGGGTGGTGAGGAAGCCACAGAATGGGGTTCTATTCTTAGAGAAGAGACATTCATTTAAAATCCACCAAAAAGTAGCTAATGAATTAGATCGAATTGGGTGGCATGGGTTTTGGTTGTTTTTGTTTTTGTTTACACACACACACACACACACACACACACACACACTGTATTTTATTTTTACAAGAGATAAATTAACTGACACCAAGCATTGTAAATGGATGACCACAACAAAAGCAACAATGACTGCAATTACCAAACACGAAACACACTCATACTATGTCATAATATTAACATTCAGTCCAGTATGTGGCATGGGTTTTTGTTGAGGACTTCATCCTGCAAAGATGCTTTCCAAGAGCCCAGGTGGTTGGAAAGCAGGCTCTGAAGGGACAATAACATTCCTCCAGCGAGTTTCAAGGTGGAGGCTAAAAGCACCAATCATTCATTCTTCCGTCTTGAGATACATTCCTCACCCGGTTCAAAGGCCCGAGAAACAACAAGCCGGCACACTTCCTGAAGGTCGTCCCTTGCAGGGACTCGCGAGGGACCAAGGCTCAGGCTGCAAGATACTTTTAAAGACCTAGTTTTAGGAATAGAACCCTTTTTACTGGACTGTAGTTTCCATATCCTAACCCTCTGGCCCACCTCCCCACTTCCCCCCCGCACAACGCGCGCGCACACACACACACGCAGTAAAGTTTAGGCAAAAGGGAAAGTTTTAACTATAATCCCAATGATGTCCAGGGTACCCTACTAGTGGAGGTAAAATATTTTCAGAAATTAAGTCATTACCCATTCTTTTTAAAAAAATGTAATATTTACATTCCTTAATCTAACCAGAGGGATGGGATCAACTTTGAAAGAAAATTATTGTTTAGCTGTGGTTTAAAGCAGGCACTGGAATTGGGAAAGGGGGCAAAAACAGCAGTCAAGGGAGGAGTTGAGCGGGGTAGGTAGGAGTTGCCAAGACTAGGCTGTAAATACCCTCACTCAGCCAGCCCCTCAAAACACTTTAGGGATCTCCCTCCCCTCCTTCTACCATGACATACTTCATACAGTGGCCCCATTTTGCTTTGTTCCGTAACCTCAGGAACATTTAAGACATTGGGGATCCTGGTAAAAGAAAAAAGTAAATACGGCCTGGTAGAAGATCTGGGGCAAAGAGTTAAAAGTCCTGCTTTGGCTTTGAGTGGGATGTTGCCAACCCTTTGGGTTTGCTTTCCAATAATTAGCAACTCTGCATTACCCAGATCTGGGCTTGTGCTCAGGTGGGAAAACCTCTTTCAACCCATTTAAAAGTCTTCGACTCCATTTCAGTCATTGCTCCCCATCTCTCCCCACTCAAGTTTAAGTTCTCATCCGGTCCAGCTTCCTGTGTCCATGGGAAAAGGGCAGTCCTGGTGAAGAGGCAGAGGGAGGATGGTTCAAGATGCCTCATGTCCTCAGGCTCTGGGTGCCTTTCCAGGACAACATTTCATTTCCAGTCCTGTGTGAGCCGCCTGAGGACTGTTAGAAAGTATAATTCTCTACTCTAGGAAAACAGCATGAATATTTGCACCAACCACCAATGGCATTAAGAATATAGACAACAGCCTCTGGTACTAGAAGCTCCAAGCAGTCACTTTTTATGTTTTTCTCAGAGGTGAGCTTCTAGCTCTCAGTCATCCAGCAAGAGGCATTAATTCGTTTGAACTCTCAAAACTGAGACCCTAGTGTCCAGAAAGTCTTCACAAAGATCCTTAACCTTTATACTTAATCTTACTATACTATATTAAGAACTAGTTATTCATTCAGTCTTGGGGTGGGGGGCTAAGGGGGTTGGGTGCCGAATGCTTGAGTAATACCATGAAAATTTGAAAATTTAGACACCTTCCCCTTCTCCATCAATCAGCACAAACACCTCAAAGTTAGAAAAGGTGACCATTTCTTAACTAATGCTTTTCCTCCTTCGTGGGTTATGTACTTCTTTTAACCTGAGTATTCAAAAGAGGCATGGAAAATAAAGAGTACTCTTCTTTTTCCCTTTAACAAAAACAAAGCAGTGAGTCTATTGTAAGAGGTATATTGTCTGCTGTGATCCTTTCGTGCAGAAATGTGGGGTCTGAGTGTGCTCTTCCATGGAAGACTCTGAGCTGCTGGGCATTTACCCAACTTTCTGTTACTAAGCTTCAAATTTTATGAGCAGCTCAGCTCTGGAAAGATAAACAAAAAACGAGCATTGGTGGTGGCCTCTGAGAAGAGAAGCTGGGGAACTGGAGTGGGAGGAAGGCTTCATTTTCACGCTATACCTTTAAAAAAATGTTTAAACCACTTGAAACTTACAGCACATGCATGCGTTGCCTATACCAAAATATTAAAGAAAAAAATAGTGTGAATAGATACAGCAAACTATCACAAAACTTGGTGGTCTTTAAAAAAATGCTTTTTAATGTTTCTGGAAGAAACTACCATAAGCTTAAAAACAAGTATGACTGCACACCATCAAAACAAATAGAGAGAGAGAGAGAGAGAGAGAGAAAGCTTAAAAAAGAGAAATGACAAAATCTCAAAGAAGATTATACTTCCCGCCAGAAGCAAGCACAGGAACCAGACAGAGGTCAGAGGCTTAGAGGTTTTCACTACTAAAAATAAAAACCACCTACCCAAACGGGGAGAAAAAGTCCTTGAATAATAATGCTTCTAAGACCAAAAGAAAAGATTTTACAATTTCTTTTGCAGCCCTCATCTTCACCCCATGTTTCCTAACACTGACCAACCCGTGACAAGTACTCACAAAACTCCTGCACATTTAACACCTGGACCCCTCTCCTGGCTGCTTCACTTAGACCAAAGATATCTTTTTCTTGCTTCTTGTAAATATTATGTTTGCTAGCAGAATGGCCGAAAATGCACCATTCTCCCAAAGGAGAGTTTCAACAGCCTTATAAACTATTTAAGTATGCTTGTGTTATGGTGAGGCGGGAAGCCATGGTTAGATGGCTGCAAAACTTTAAGACAGATGGGCACTTTAGCCCTGTAAGTATAGGAAAAATGCAGATTTTCATGGACTGCACCTTCTGAATCTCAATTTTTCCCCCCAAGTAAGCTGTGCCGTAAGAAACTTGGTAATTACTTGGATGAATCCTCCTCGCTCCCATTTTTGTCCCCGTTTCCATGTCTTCATCCCCATCCTCTTAACAAAATACGTGCTATTTGGAATACCACAGGTGCTCAGTGGTGTTTATTGAGGCAAAGTGGGGGAGGGGAATCATAGTTTAGGGCCTGTCTGGCCAAAGGCAGATCAGTTATTTTGGGGTTGGGAGGTGCGTGGCCTCCATTATTGTAATGGAGATGGAAAGTTCTTCTGATTATTCCCACAATCCCTAAAATTCAAGGCTAAGTATGATTATGTTTCATATCCCATAGAGCCCTTTTAATAATCTTTAAAAGAACAGGGAAATCATCATTGGAGAATACTGAATAGTAGTTAAATACATAGTAATTACTGAATATTTCAGAGACCTTCAACTGCTCTATTTTTAGCAAATGTCTTTTTTTTTTAAATTTTGCCTGTCTCATTTAGATCATAACCTTCCTAAAAGAATCACGACTTTCTGTGTAAAATATAACTTGTTTGCCACACTAGATATATATGAAGGAAAACAACAACAACCAAAAGAATGCCTCTTTGATCATTTCAACAAACATAACACAACTATCAATTTCTCAAGATTAACTGATACTGTTCAGTACCATGACCTAAATATGTCAGGGAGGATCAGAGAACTCACATCAAAGTATTTTTTGGTCAACAGAAAAAAAAGGGGGGAGGGAAGTTTATCAACATCTTTTTTCTTTACTACAACTTGGGTTATACTGGCATCTTCTTCAGCCCGACCAATTAGCAACCAGTGTATATGGGTTTGGCTCCAACAGGGTCAGGGGTGATGATGGACAGTGTGACACAGACTGGAAAACAGCAACAACAAAAAACAGGGAATGGCAAAGGAAGACAATGAAGGCAACACAGCTTAACACAATATTCAAGGTAGGGTAATAAAACCACAAAAATCTCCTCTCTGCTTGAAGATAAATGCAATTAAAATTATAGTCTGACCCACGTATTTAATTCCACCGCTATCATTCATGAAAATGCAGAAAGGGGGTTGAAAAAGAAGAGCAGCCTTTTCAACATAAACACATCATTTGTAAAAGCTCTGTTATTCAAAGATCACTGACTCGTTGAAGAAGCACAAATAACATTTATCCAACCAAATTTGCTTTAATAAATAGATTATGGTAGAGCCTGCAGCAAGATTATTAAAATGGAAAACTTTCCTCTTCCCATAGATGACAGTACCTTATATTTATCTGATCTATCTTCCGCCTATACCCATAAATTAAGAATGGGAGAAAATACTACCATTTCTCTACTGGAAGATAAGAATAGAACCAAAAAGATGATATTTACTAGTCTATCATTTTAAAAAGCTTTACAACAACTTTTTTTGCAACATTTCACAATAGTTTGAAATGAGTATACAATTATACCATACCAACATCAAAATTTAATTCTGTTAAGTTAAAATTCAATGTGATTACAACTTCTGAGCCTGTTTCAATAAAAGAACTTTTAAAGTTTGCCATATAGCTATGGACTCACAAGGTAATGAAATAATAAGTCAATTACATAATTATAAATGTGGTAGAGTATCTATTATTTTAAACGCAAGAAAAGTATTAGGGGACTTCCCTGGTGGCGCAGTGGTTAAGAATCCACCTGCCAATGCAGGGGAAACGGGTTCGATCCCTAGTCCAGGAAGATCCCACGTGCCGCGGAGCGGCTAAGCCCGTGCGCCACAACTACTGAGCCTGAGCTCTAGAGCCCACGAGCCACAACTAGTGAAGTCCGCGTGCCTAGAGCCCGTGCTCCGCAACAAGAGAAGCCACTGCAATGAGAAGCCCGCGCACCGCAACGAAGAGTAGCCCCCGCTCATCACAACTAGAGAAAGCCCATGCACAGCAATGAAGACCCAACGCAGCCAAAAAAAAAAAAAAGTATTAGTATGAAAAAAAGTTACAGAATCTTTAGTGTGAAACTGACTTCAAACTAATCCACAAGAAGCTATTTTCCTTGAATACAATTTCCAGTAACTCCGTAACATGAGGAAATAATTGAGGAAATGGTTTTCTTTAAAACAAAGCAAAACAAAACCTTAAAATTGTGAAATGTTCCATTATACTAAAACTACCAACCCACCAAAATAAAAGGAACCATTCATATACTATACAGCTAAGAAATATATATGATTGTAGCAGGAGGATTGGAAAAGCATTAGGTCAAAGAAGTTTTGATTGAAAGAGTCAATAAACTATTCTAATGATTTATGAAATCCACATGGAGGTGCCCAAAGGGTAGGAACCTCTGAATACATTGGCAACTGAACAGTCAGGATTACACTGGGTCAGCAAAGCACTGTACAGCTCAAACGACCAATCAAAAATCCTGAAGCACAAAGTCGGACAACACTGATTTCTGCCAGCAAGAACTTTTCCACACATCTAACAGAGAAAAATAAAACTAAACAAAAAATTGTGCACAAATTCCTATAGTTTCCAATTGCCCTCTCAGATTTCCTCTCCATTCACTCAAGTGGATACCTCACTGAAGGATTCTGATGGAACAAATGAGAAACATTGTCCATAAACAGACCACCAGCGCAAGAAGAGGTGATTTCCAACATAATAAACAGAGTAATGTCATAGACATGGATTGGTTAAAGCCTGACCTATACTGTCAGGTGGGGAGGGATGCTTCCAACAGGTGACCTTAGGGAGGAGGGAGAGGAACCGAATCCAGTCTAGAGAAGGTTCCAAAAATTTAGACTGGTGTAGTCAGGAAGGTTTGTCTTCAGGTCTGTTAAAACCTGCAAATGCCCCCTCCAAACAAGAAAGGTTAAAAATCAGTCCTGAATCAAACCATAAAGAGTGATCCAGAAGTTAGAACAGGACAGAACAGTATATTCTAATGCACTTCATTACAACCCCATCAATAGCTTCTTCAGAAAGAATCTTCATGACAACTGACCCATTAAAGAATATCAGTCATTTTCTCCAAAATATCCCTACGTTTAGAGCTGCAAAGGAAGTTAGAATAATTTAGAACAAAATTCTCCAGTTACTGATGAGGAAATATGTACAGAGAAATTAAGTGACTTTCTCAAGGTCGCTCAGCTTAGTTAAGGGCACAGGCTGTGCTACAACCCAAGATCTCTGGCTCCCAGAAGCTGTTTTTTCCATTGTATCATTCAAGATAGCATTAAACTACTTTCCGGGAATTCTGATAAACAAACAAACAAAAAAAAAAAAAAAAAAAAAGGAGGGGGGAGGGAAGTATGCCCTTTTGGAGTCCAAGTCTCTTACTTGTAAGACAATCTTGGAGATAGTGTGTTTATCTGGGGGGCAATCAGATAAATGACTCTAATATATGAAATTTTTTATGGATTTATTTTTAACACAAAAAGCTACCCAAACAATGGCAGAAATTAAGAAGATTGTTAGATGATCAAGGTTTTCTGGAACAGCAGAGAAGCTCACTCCCACCGGCTCAGAAGCAGTATTGGGGCATAGAATTACTCAGGGGCATAGAATTACTTCCTTACATTTTCACCTGTGATGTTTCAATCAACACCTAAGGAAAAATGCTGCCTTTGGGGCTTATGATTCAGTGATTGCAACAGGGATTGCTGGCTGGTGAGAAATGCTTATTTGAGAGGGATGGGGAGAAGAAAATACTTCCATGGTATTTCTCTTTGTTATTTCCCCTCTTTATTGTACAAAAGACAAATCTGAACAAATTTCCGATCTCATTTGGTACTACACTTCACACAATTTTGGTTATGTGAGGGAGCACAATACAAATCTAGCAAACTTTCAAAATCAGTTCGCCCAGCCTGCCCTGATGAGCTGCCACTAGGGCTGTCACTGGTCAAAAGACAAATCTGTTTCTGAGAAGCAAGCAGCATTACCTCCAAGCTCAGTAAGGAGCCCTACCCAAGCCCTTGTAACGAATTTCTAGATTCTCACGATTTGCAAGCAGGCTACATCAGACGTTTTCATTTCTCAGTGAGCTCCCATGGGCCGAGGATGGTCAGTTTTTGTTGATCTTATCTAGCTTGGTGCTTTGCAAACTGCAAGCACTCAGTAAAGGGTTGACCCTAACGTAATTTCAAGCCAAATGTGTTTTCTGAATGATCCCCACACGGTGCCAGCCACAGCACTTGTATTTCCTACTCCGTTTTTTTTCTCTCCTCCCTCCCAGTAGTAAGAGAAGTAAATGTACAAATCTTGAGCCAACCCAATCAATCCTACAACCACGTGCTGTAGAGCTCCCTCCTGCTTGCAGATTTCAAGACAGGAAGGTGAAGGAACAGGAACGTGGCGTAGTAGTAAACCGTAGTAAAGAGAGGAGGGAAACAAAATGGGGCACGTCACATGGTCACGGCCTGGATTTTTCTCAATTAAATATAAGAGGAAGCGTGTGTTTCCGGCCTCTGTCAGTGGGCTGGTTGGACTTTCTCATTCTTAGGATTCTGGTCTAGATGGACAAGAATAAGGCCGAGTGCATAACATCCTCTGGGAGGGGGGTGGAGGGGGCGTGTACTTGGCTCAGTTCTGTGGGCTCCAGAGGGAAGGGGTGGAGGGAGAAGGGTGGGCGACGGATGCCCGGCCCGCCGCCACCCCCAGACTCCGGACCAAGGCCCCCTATCAACCCTCGCCCGAGGCCCCTCCCCACCCCTGCTGCGGCTCGGCCTAAGCTCGCGCTGATTGGCTCCGGCGGGGCCAATCAGAGCCTGGCTGCCCCGCCCGCTTGGGGCCAGACTCTGTACTGCTCTGCAGGGGCCGCGGCTCGCCCGCCAGCGCCGTCAGCCACCGCCGCCACCTCACACCACGCGCCGGGGAAGGGACCCGGCCGCCCCCGCGCCCCCAGGCGATCGGAGGAGGGCCGGGCTGGAGTCTTCTTAGGGTGGCCTCAGCCTCGCTGCAGATCCCTCGACCCCAGGCCAAAGGGGGCTTGCAGGAGGCAGGGGGCGCCAAGCCCCAAATAAACAGGGAGGAATGCAGGAAGCAGAGGTGACCGAGGAAACGGGAAAGTGCCAGAGCCCAGAGGGTGTGCGCCAGACAAAAAGGCCACACAGCGAGGGGACAGGAGGGAGGGAGAGGGAAGGAGAGATGGGAGGTAGTCGTGGAGGTAGGCATCCTGGAAATCACAACTAGGAAATGCAGTGAAAGGAAGAAAAATGGCCCATTTTGTTTTTCAAGGGGATGGAACAAAATGACCAAAAAAAAAAAAGGAACCTTAAAGCAATGGCTGGAGTCTGCGTCTTTGCCAAAGCCTGCTCTATCTGCCCAGCTGCAGTTACAAAACTAACACACAAATTTGCGGTAAATGCTGGTTGAAGATAGCTGGGCTGCCATGCCCTTTCTGCCCTCTCTTTTGGACTCTCAATGTACTCTCTGCGGAGAGTAGGCCACAAGTACTGCGAAATTATGAAATGGAGCCAAAAAGAAAAAAAAAGACAATGGCAGGAACATGAAATAAGAGGTGGGAAACAAGGGGCATAGGAGAGGGGGATAAACAATCCAGCAGGTCAGAACCCAGAGGAGACACGGACGGACAAGAGAGAGAAGAGAAACAGAAAAGGTGGTCAGACAGAAGGTGAATCAAGGGCAACCAGCAGTCCTGGGGCACCTGCACTAAATGCCTCAGAAATGTTCCAGTGAAAAACATTCAACAAGCAGAGCTGTTTAAAATGAGGGGTTAGGAGAAAGAGCACACATCTCTGAGCCCCTCATTCCTTTCCTATTTCAAGTTTTACCTGAGAAACAGGAAAGACAGGCAAAGATAGCAATTGCTGAGGAAGTTAGGAAAACAAGGTTTTCACAAACTAACACACTCATTCCCAGGCAAAGTGGTTTGCCACAGACAGGTTTGATTTCTTTTTGTTTCAGGTGATAGTTGCCTATCGTATCACATCTTTAAACTCAACAGGGCAAAGGCAGACAAGCAGAATTCAGGATGTAAATGTGCCAAGTAGCATTTGGTACCTCACTTAAAACACACACATACACACACACACCCTCAACTCTCTCCATTTACATCTTACAAATACACATTTTAGAATTTTTATTGCATGGTGCTATCAAAGCATGGGCTATTGCTACTCCAGGATTATTAAGGATATGCTTATATGGTTGTTCCAGAATATTATATTTTCCCTCAGAAAGCTAAGAATAGAAGATTGTTTTGTTTTGGTTGGTTCGTTTTTAATGGATCCTCCATATGAGGAGGATTTTATTTTAAAGCCCTTTTGAAAAACAAAAACTTTATTTGGTCATCAATTTCCTTCAGAACAAAATAGTATTTATTCTACTCTCTTAAAAAACAAAACCTGTTCAAATTAAGAAAACAGGTGAGGAAAACTTATTGTTTGTTAGCCTCATCTTTCATCTCCTTTAAAAGCAAAATCTTAGTTCTGCTGGGGTTTTTTCCCTTCAAATTCTCATTCTTTTATAAATGAAACATTTTGCAACACAAACAGTTGAAGTGTTAGAGAGATTCACATTTCCAAAAACATCATTTGAAATAACCAAAATTTTTACTGTTGAGGTACACAAATCTCTCTTCTAGAGAACGAATCATGAAAATAAATCTTGAATACTAATCAAATAAATGCTTTGGGTAATATATCAGCTAAAATCTTAGTTTGAATGTCTGTATACCTATACCTTGTTCTACGAAACAGAAAATGATATGGGTCAAATATTAGAAACTGTTAGAATCAAGGAGACTGTGACCACATAAAAAAATACCTATCAATAGGAACCCAATACACACATGAATTTCTTATGAATGGACACACATTAGGAAGAAAAATGCTTTTAAAAGCTCATTCGGTGAAGCATATATAAAAAGACTATCACAAGATTATCAGTTTGTCAGAATAAAGTGTTTCCAAATGCTGGAAATTTCTACATTGCCAACTCATCTCATTATTTGCAAACTATACTCCTCTCCTCCTCCCACAATCATGACCCCCAGAAAACAGTCTCAACAGAACCAAGGGCAGGCTAATTTCCTATTACAAATGTTTTTCGTTTTCAGTACAGCCTTAGCCGCAGACCACCTGAAGCCAACTTTCAACAGTTACTGAGGCATCTACTCTAGAACTTAAAAGGCAAACAATAAATATCCTACAAACGAAGAGTACAAGGGTTAGCCCTTACATTCAGTGCAGATGAAAACCAAACTCTTCCATTTCCCTGACTTAATATTCCTTCTCTTCAGTGTAAAAATGTTAGGTAATTTTACAGAAGATGTACAGTAGCCCCAATATGATCTGTGTGGTGTCTCTGTGCGGGCCTTTGCAAGAAAAGACAATTGTAAGGCACACAAGCTGAGATGAATTTTCGTAACTCTTAACTCAGTAATGGGTCCCAGACGGACGCAGCCTTAACTGTACAAAAGCAGCCACGCCTGTGAGGTTGTGGGTCGGTGTGTGAGTAATATTTCATAAATCTTCATGCAGGAACAAGAACAAATGTCACCAATAATTACGTTCTAAAGAGAGTCATAGACAGGTATTTCTTTAAATACGTAAGCCTAAGCAAGCTCTTACTTCTGAATCTTTTTAGGGCAACAGGAATAAAAATTGATGCTTCCCACTGCTATTTATGTTGCCTTGGTATTGTGAAATCACAGAACCAAAGTACACAGAGCAACTTGATAAAATCACCCTTAAGAGCTCTGAGAAATTACCTTTACATGAAGGGCTTAGCCCCTGTATTAATAAATATTTTTATAGAACTGTCCCTTCCAGAGACTGACCTAATTGTATAGTCAAAAGAAAACTTCGATAAAGAGATCAAGGTTCTTATATATGAACTTCACAAACCTCAGAACTGGTATTGTAGGATACATGTCTTGGAAAAACCAAAGTACTTCGCTTGGGAACCTCAAAGGAAAAAGCCCTCCTGTGGCTGTTCCTACAGATTTATCGGGCCATCAGCCAGGTGTCATCTCCTGTGCCCTGACCCCTCCCTCCTAGGAGTGCACTCCCTAAAGAAGCCGTGGGGAGGAGAGGGAAGAAGGGGCGGGGGCAGGGGAACCGAATTCGAGCACAAGGTTAAAAGCAATTTTGTCTTCTGACTTTTGTCACCATGAAACGCACCTGCTGTGATGTCCAGTTGAGCTACTGGAGGTCCTCTGGCGGCTTCTGGAAACTGATGCTGGCATAGGCGCTTAAATCCTCGCTGGAGCGGCTGGTGGAGCCGCTCTCGCTGCGTCCCAGAGACTGATGAGGGGGCGGGGGAGGAGGAGGCTGCGGCTGAGCGGGGCGCTCTTGAGGGCTCTGTTTGAAGTCCTTGACCAAATCCAGGTCTATGTAGTTAAGCCCATTCTCCAAACCCCCGGCGGCCCCGCACACTTGGGCCAGCTCCTTGGGGGCTCCCCCGAGCTCCCCAGGCCGCAGCCACACGTTCTCAAAGGAAGCAGAGCTGTGGCGTTTCACATCCTCCGTGCTGCTGCTGCCACCACCGCCGCCCCCGGCTGCAGCCCCCCCTCCGAAGGGCACCGTGTTGCCTGCCCGGGTGGCACTGGGCGTCGAGGAGAAGGTCTCGGAGCTGTGCCGCCTCCTGCACCCTTGCGGGTCGGCACGGATCACTTTGGCACTCTGGTTGCGGTTGGGACTGAGGTTCACCCGCGTGAAGGCACTCGGGCCCCCGGGTCCCTGCGGGCCCCCCAGCAGGGAAGAGCGGGCCGCCAGCTCCTCTGCTCCTTGAGGCGCAGCGGGGGAAGCAGAGGCCGTCGAGGATGAGGAGGGCGTGGCCGCGGCGGCCCCAGGCAGGCTGGCCTCCTCCACGACGACGCCGGTCCGCATGTCCGCATAGCTGATGGGAGCGACCGGCGAGGTGTCCACGTAGCTCTGCCGGGGACAGCCCATCTGCATGGTCATGTAGTCACCCCGGCTGCTGGGCACTGCCCTGGTGGGCCTGCACACGCTAGCAGCTCCAGGGGGCGCCGGGCCCATGCTGCCCGGCTGGACCCCAGCGCTCTCCCGCCAGGCGGCCCTCCGGCCCGGCCCCAGGTCCATGTTCATGTACTCTTCCGCGCCCGTCTCCTCCTCTCTGGGAGCCGGCTGGAGCTGGGATGGACACCGGACAGAAGGAGAGCTGTGGGACGCCCCCGGGCCTGATAAGTAGCCCGGCTGATCGCTCCCAAATTCAATATTCACATACTCCCCTGGGCTCTTGGGCTCCGGAGGGGGCAGCAGGGGCGGCGGCGGCTGCGGCTGTGGCTGCGGCTGCTCCCGGGCCCGAGGTAAGGTGCTGGCCTTGGGATCCCCCAGGGACAGCCTCGTGGGCCGAGCCAGGCGGCTGTTGGTCTGGGCAGCTGTGTCCACCTTTCGAGGCAGATGGGGCTGCAGGACCTGATGGTGGAGATGCGGCAGGCCGGGCTCGGGCCTAGCCGCGCAGTATCCCCCGCCCAGGCTGTCGCTGCTGGTGGACGAGGAGGAATCTTCCACGGCCGCAGCATAGAGGAGTCGACCCGAGCTGGAGGAAAGGCGGAGGTGCTGATGCCGGGCGCCCTCCTCCAGCTCCCCCGGACGCTGGGTGTGCTTAAAGGACCTTGGCAATGAGTAGTAGGAGAGGACTGGCTTGTGCTGGGGGTCCTCAGGGCCATAGTAGCAGTCGGAAGGGCTGCTGGTGTTGGAGTCCCCCACCGGCGACATGTTCATGTAGTCACCCGTACAAGACAACAGCTTGCCGCTACTGCTCTCCACAGGGAGTTTGGGGTGTGGCAGGGCGTGAGAGTGGTGGCCCCCTACCCCATTCGTCCAGAGCTTGCCATAGCTGCTCCCAGAAGGGGCGGCACCGCTGCTGCCGCCGCTGCTGGGCCCACCTCCAATGTCAGGAGAGCAGCTGCCGCTTGGGGACATCATCATGTAGCCATTGGGGTCCACTCTCTGGGGATGGCGTCTGATGGGGTTGATGATCTGCTGAGGGGCAGACACGCTCTTGGGGCTCATGGGCATGTAGTCCCCACTGCCCTTTCGGCTCCCGGGCACTGGGGCCACCCCTGGGGACATGGGCATGTAGCCGTCATCGGTGTGGAGGTTGGAGGTGTCTGGGCGGTGGTGGCCCACACGCCGCTCCAAGGGGTGCATTTCCAGACCCTCTTCTGGGTAGGAGTGGGTGGGCACGAAGGCGGAGTGCCGGTAGCTGGGCACTCGGCCTCCACTGCCACCTCCTGGTGGGTAGGCAGGCATCATCTCGGTATATTCCTCAATGGAGGCCACAGAGGACTGGGATGGGGTCTTCTGGTGGGAAATGGTAGGCGACGTGCCAGCAGAGTGAGTCCGCTTTCGGAACCGATTATCCAGATCTGCAGCACTGGCTGCTTCATCCCCTGTCAGGGCTGGGCTCGTGCCCAAGCCAGCTGCCGGGATGTAGCGGTGACCGTTGCCACTCCGAGGCAAAATGTAGTGACCATTGGGGGCCGTGAGGGTGGAGGCCCCCTTGCCTCCCATGCAGATGTAGTTGCTCAGCTCCTCCTCACCGCGGGCCGGCGGGGTGTGGCCCAGGGAATCCGGGGTGACGCTGCGGAAGGAACTTCGGAAATCGCAGGGACTGGAGCCATACTCATCAGAGGAGATGAAACCGCCATCACTGGGGGAACCGGACACGGAAGCACTAGACCGCCGCGGGAAGAGACAGTCCGAGGTGGAGCCGTGGCCACTGGTGCTACTGGACGACAGACTGACCGGGCTGGTGGCGGAAGGCGAGCAGCGAGAAGAAGGCATGGGGATGGAGCGGCTGTGGTTGAGAGGCGGGTGCAGCCGGGAACTGCCTCGATGCCGGTGGGCATGGGTCCTGTTGGTGCTGGGACTCACAGGACTGCCGTCCACAGAGGCAGGGCGAGACATGGTGCCTTCGCCATCACTAGAGGCACGGACCCGGAAGGAGCCCTGCTTCCCGCCCACCAAGCTGGCCGGGGAGGTGGCAGTGATGCTCTCTGTGCGCGAGCGGCGGGTCAGCCCCACCTGGCTGGGCGGAGGGTTGTTGAGGTGGTGCCTGCGCAGGGGGACGCTGATGGGGTTGGAGCAGTTGGAGGAGGACTGGCTCTTGCTTCGAGGCCGGAACTCATCGCTCATGGCCCGCATGGCCTCCAGGATTGTCTCGTGCATGTTCTGGGCCACCACAGAGTCATCCACCTGCATCCAGAACTCCCCGGGTCCCGTCACTGCGGAACGGCCCACTTCGATGAAGAAGAAGTTCTCTGAGTGGCCACAGCGCCTGATGTTCATCAGCTGCAGCACCACCGCGGCAGCCTCCGAGTTCAGCTTCACGAAGCTGATGGTCTTGCTGGTCAGGCAGAGGCGGTAGATGCCAATCAGGTTCTTTGTCTGACCCAGGCCCTTGGGTTTCAGGATCACCTGCCAGACTTCCTTGAAGGCGGGTCCTGGGGGCACGTCCCCGTAGCTCAAGTCCTCCCCAGCCTCGCCAAGGCCGGAGCTGCCACTGCAGCTGCCCCCGCCGCCTCCCGCCCCGGGGGCCGCGGCCCCGTCGTGGTGGCCCTTGGCACGGTTGTGCAGCTGCAGAAGGGCCTGGTACCAGCTGTCCTGCTCGGCCTCGCTGTCCGCCGCGATGGCAAAGTGCTCGTCCCGGGTATAGAGGGCCACCAGGTGCTTGTTCTTGGAGTCGGCCCGCTTGTTGATGTTGAAGCAGCTCTCGAGGGGGATCGAGCGTTTGGGGGCGCTCGACTTGTGCCGCCACTTCTTCTCGTTCTCGTAGTACTCGAGGCGCGCCGGGCCCCCAGCCTCGCTGGCTGCCCGCAGCACGAAGAATCGCTTGTGCATGCTCTTGGGCTTGCGCAGGTAGCCCACCTTGCGCACGTCGGAGAAGCCGTCCGTCTCGGGAGGGCTCGCCATGCTGCCGCCGCCGCCGCCGCCACCGCGCGGAGGGAGGCGCCGAAAAACAACCGGGCGGGGGGCGGAGGCTCCTCGCCGCGGCCCCGCACATGCAAACAGGGCTGGAGGCGGCAGAAACCCTGACTCCGAAATCCACGCCGCCCTCCGCGCCGGGGAGGGGCAGTAGAGGAGGACGCAGCAGCTGCGCCAAGGAGATAGCCCCGACCGGAGTTTACTGGCGTTTCATGCCCTGCGGGGAGGTTGCGCGTCCGGCGCGAGTGCAGCCCGGATACCCCGAGAGCCAAGTCTCCTCTCAGCCGCCGCGGCCGGGAAGAAGCATCTCTCGCCGCCGGGGCCAGAGTCCGGCGCAGGCAGGCGGCGGCCGGGGGTCCTGGCGTTGCCCCTCCAGACGCGCGCGCCTTCCCTCCTGAGTTCCCCTCTGGAAGTAACGATTCCCGAGGCAAATTAAATATCCTTGGGCAGGGGGAGGCGAGCTGCCAAGTCCCAACGTTGCACGGGGTTCTCCCTCCTCCTCCTCCTTCGCCTCTTCCTCCGCCTCCTCCCACCCCCACCCCCCCAACCGTCCCCGCCGCCACCAGCCGCCCAAATACCAGCTCAATCGCAGAGACCGCGGCGCTGTGGCCGTTGCTGCTGCTGCTGCCGCTGCCCGCGGACGCGTCCTCTGCAGCCCCCGTTCGGGCCCATCTCGGCAGGCGGAGAAAGTGGCTTTTCCACGCGAAACGCTACTAGGCAGCCTGGGGAGCTGGGGACTCGCCAGAGGGACAGGCTCATCCCTGCCCCTCGCTCCAGTCGGCAGGGGAGGAGGGGGGAGGACGAGGGCGGGAGGCGAAACGGGGGGAGGTTGGGGAAGGAGTCGGGGAAGACGTATCTTCCCCGGGAGGCGCTGCCGCTGCAGTTACTTCTCCCCTCCTCCCTCCTCCTCGGAGAGTTGCCGAGAGCCCCAACCAAAACAAGCGGCGGCGTCTGGCTCTGCGCGCCGGCCCCCTCCGACCGCGCCGCCGTCTCACTCGGAGGAGAAAAACACGTGACGGAGCCTCTGCGCTCCGCAGCCTGGCCGCCGCCGCCGCCGGGAGGCTCCCGCCCGGGTCTCTACATTCCCGGCCGAGCCCGCCCCGCGCCCGCCCCTCTCCGCCCCGCGGCCGTGCCGCAGCGGCGCCCGCGCCCGGCCTCTGCGCAGCGCTCGGGCAGCGCCCCTATGCGGCCGCCCGCCCTGGCGCAAAGCCTTCCTCCTCGCGCGCCACCCAGGGCGCCCCCGGCCCGCAGGAATCCCCGCCGCGGGCGCAGGCGGGGGTGTTTGGGTGGCTACCCGAAAGCACGAGGGGAGTCTGGGAAAACGCGGGGGGGCGAACTCGGGAAGACGCAGGAGCGAGGGTGGGGGGCGACGGGGGGGCACTGCGGCTTCAGAGCCCAGCGTAGGAGGGCCCGGGGAGGAGGGGGCGCGAGAGCTGGGCTGGATCTTACCTAACAGGTAAGATCAACCCCTCCGGAGGGAGGTTTCTAGTCAAGGCTTTTTCTCCCTGGAAATACAAAGGCTGGATTTCAGTTTCAGGGTGATAGGCCATGGTGAGATCTGTATTTTGTGTGAGGTTTTCTAAAGGACTTCTGGGCCT
Source organism: Balaenoptera acutorostrata (assembly GCF_949987535.1). NCBI lineage: Eukaryota > Metazoa > Chordata > Mammalia > Artiodactyla > Balaenopteridae > Balaenoptera > Balaenoptera acutorostrata. Next base: position 83,023,460 of record NC_080071.1, read on the forward strand.
GCCTTCCACCTTGGAATCCCCGCATTTGCTGCAGTGAAGTACCACGAAAAAGCTGAGGGACGCCCAAGGGCAGTGATTGGGAGGTTTATGGTCACTCCAAAACAAGAAGAGGGATCCCTGGGAAGCGTCGTATGTCTGGCGCGGTGGGGTTAGCTGCTGAGGAACTGAGGGAGAAAATGTCAATATCACTGCTTCTCCCCCCGCCCCATCCTAGAGAGAGGGCGGGGATTCACACCTTGGGATGAAGGCTTGGGGAGAAAGTGAGACGCCCGCCCCTTATCATATTCTGAAATCTAGTTGTGATTTTAAAAAGATGTTAGGGACCTACAGAGGGTTCATAAGGCCAGAACTCTACTGTGTAAATATTGGCTGAAGTGTTTGTTTCACACACAGCTTCCACACCCATTGAACCACCCCATAAAGTTTTTACCCTTGACCACAAGGATAATCGGGAGAAAACAAGGATGGTGCCAGCTCAACTGTACAGGAAAAGGCTCCACTTCATGAGTAGAACAGGTCAGCAGCTCGGGTCTACTTGCAGAGACTCTTACACTGTTAGCTTGCGGTATCAGTCTCACCACAAGCAAATGCTCCCCAAAGTTTTTGTTTGTTTGTTTGTTAAACTGACTTGTAAACAAGCAGTTTGTCCCCTGCTGGTCCAGGTGGCATTAAGGACCCTTAATAAAATGACGCTTCTCACTCTTTTTAACGCTATCTTATTTTCCCACCCCATTGCTGGCCCGTTTTGGGGTCGCCAGCTCTCAAGCACTGCAAGACGCTCGCCGGGAAACGCAGCAGTGGAGGCGCCGGGCATGCTCAGTGACGGGACCCGCTGGGCAGCCGAGGAGCGCGCCTGGGCCTAATACCGGGCTGAGGGGCGGGGGGAGTTTCTTGGGGAAGCCTGCTGATTGGTGGGGCTGCCTGTCTTTCAAGCCTTGCATTGCAGGAGGGAGGTGGGGAGAGAGGGTGAGGGTACCAAGGTAGGTTGCAAAGCGTAGTTAAAAAAGAAGAAGAAGAAGAACCAAAGGCGCCATTCAGCAGCGTGTGATACGTGAAGTGGGGGAGCCGGTATCTGTAAGGCGCCTACTCCCCACCGAAGCCTGGGAGCTCCTCCTTTCTTCCCTCACCTTCTTATTCCGTGCCATCGTTCAGCCTCATCTCAACCTGGTTAATCTATAATTTGTGTACGCGCTGTTGAATTGAAAGCCCGCCCTTCTCCACCTCTGACAGCTTGGTGATGTGGGCACACGTGCCCACTACAGCAAAGCTATAAATAGCAGATATGATCTGGTAACAAGGCGGCAATAACAGTGACCGGGATTCTGGGGGAAGAGCGTGCTTTACGGGGAGCAGAGGAGGGAGAAGCGAAGCAGGGAAGTCTGAAGTTAGTAGTAAAGTAATTGTGGGGTTTTACCCTTGGAGAGGAAAAAAATAAAAGGTAAAAGTGTTGTTTACTAGTAACAATGTAATCTAAGGCCAAAGGGCTTTTTAGAGGTTGGATGTTTAGCGCGGGGCGGGGGTGGAGAATATTTCAAATTTTGTAGAAAAAACAATCCCAATCCATTTACTTTTGAAATGATCCCCCCCCCCAAAAAAAGCTAAATAAAAGAAATACACCTATATGGAAAACAAAATACTCCTTTCTAGAAGAAAGAGTCGTCTGGAAGATCAACTTAATTTGCAAATATTCTAGAATAATCTTCACAGAAAGGTTAGAATTGTGATCATATAAAACTAATTGTTATTATAAAAGCTTTTTAAAAAAAATCTCAGCGGGAAAGGATTTCTGCTTTAAAAACACAACTTCAGTGGCTAATATATTCATTAGAAATCATGAAATAAGCCAGATTGCTGTGACATTTTGTTCCAAACCAATGGATTTCACGTGGTAGATAATCACTGATCATCGGATGTTCTTGTCCTTTCTTCCTACTTGCTGATGTTTTACTACCAACATTAAAGGTGGTTAATATTTAATTATAATTATACTATAGCAATTTCATATTTTCTCTACTTCTTTATTAATGGGTTGAGATAACTCTGGAAATCTGGTTCATATACAGAATAGAAAGAGATGCTTTTGTGGAAACTAACTGAAGTAACTTTGAGCAGGTACACGTATTACCTTGCCACCGTATGCTAAATTAGTCTTGAGGTGTACTGTAATGAAATATGCTGTATGAAAAATTCACTCCCAACTGAAAATTCACAGAAACCAAAAAATCAATCTTACCAAATATATTGCTCAATGCTGCCATCTATAGGACAGTTAGAGATGATTTACGTAACAGGCTAAAGTGCGTTTTAAAACTACAAGAGCTGAAATAATGATACATCAAAACAGTGGGACAGCTATGTTGATGTTGACAAATGCAGTGATGATTCCAGGAGTTAAAACTTTACATGCCATGGGTGCACTATGGGGCAATATGTCTACAATTAGCTTTAAAACGGAAATATCCGTCTGTGTGTGACACTCTCAGGGACATCATATAAACTTTACAAATTATTACATAATTTCCCTAAAGTGATCTCTAGCTATAAATTTATTTTAGTTATGAATTAATCTGTTATAAATCAAACATTTTATATATGCTCAACATAGAGAAGTATAAGTTACTGGCATAAATAACAGAAATGAGAATTGAGTTGGCTGGACAACCAAAGAGTTGGACAACCAACCATTTGAAAATTAGAAAATATTTCTTATATCAAAGTACATGTTTTACCTAAGTTAAATAGGTCAAAACTGGAGGAGCTGTTTAAATATTGTCAACTCTAGAATTAATTTTGACAATTTAGAATGATGCTTGAAGGAAAATCAAAACTTGTAGATTTTCTCACTTTAGTGGTTTTTTAAAATTTTAAGAGAGCTCTCAATAGTAAGCAATATTTGAATGCCTACTCTGCAAGGCAGTATGAAAAGTATAAAAAGAAGCAGCTTCTTACACCTTTGGTAGGGTAGTAAGAGAGAGAGAAAATAAAGATAATTGATAACTAAAGTCGTGTGTGTGTTAAATGTCAAATAAGTGGTATTTACTTAGAGCAGGTGGATGGTAGGTGAAATAACCAAAGAAATCTTCTGGAGGAAAGGAGCCTTAAGCTTGAACTTGAAGAGTGGATCTAACTCGTAAGCAACTGGCAATTTTTTCCCAGCCAGGCGTTTTGGAGCACCTCCTTGCATTAGGCATTAGCCACTGAAGATATAAATATCTCAGACATTATCCTGCCCACAGGAAACTTACAGTGAAGATGAGAGACGAATACAATTACAAGGTACTGGGATCTTAGAGCACTGTGATCTACAGAGCACTGTGATCTCAGATACCATAAAAACCAACTGCCTTCTGATTTAAAAGTCATCAATCACAGACATAATTTGGGACCCTCCTGATGTCTCTCTCCTTAATAACCTTATTTTCTCTTGTAATTAAAATCTTTCATCCTTTTGGATTGAAAATGTGACGTAGTGAAATTAAAATAGTGAGCTGAAAAGTCACATTTAGCTGGAGAGTCTGCTAGATCAATGCATCTCAAACCTAAGGATCTTGTTAAAATGCAGGTTCTGATTTAGAAGGTCTAGGGCAGGCTGAGGTCTGCATTTTTATCACGCTCCAGGGGACGCTGATTCTGCTGGGTGGGTGGGTGTGGGCACCACACTTTCAGTAGCACAGTTGTAGGTGACTGATGATTGGTTTAAAGGCACAGTAATATGGTTCTGTGAAAGGCAAGGGGGATACTTACATTTTAAGATTGTATACATACCAAGAACTACAGCAATAAAAACTCTACTTAACTGAGACATTATGGCATTGAGGTTTCTCTCTTTTCAATCACAAGTATTAAATTTTCTGACAAGTGTGAAGAGTTATTCTCTCTCAAACATTTGTGTTAGTGTTTTCCAAAGTGTGATGAAAAATGCAGAGTTCTGGCTATATCCAAATCCTATTGAACCAGGATCTCTCAGAGAACGCTGGACCCCCCCCCCCCACCAAATGCATTCTAAGAAGTATTACAGGAGAATGTTATTTATGCTAAAATTTAAGAATCACTGGTTTAGGCACACAGGAAAATTAAATACCTTGGAAACAGGATTTCAGAAAGACACTAATACTTTCAAAAGACAATTTCAAAACAGTTGTTGGTTTTGGTTAAATAAAGCATGAAATAAACAGATGGATGAGGTTGAAGGAGAGGGAGAAGGTGAAAACTCTATGCCACTATTTAATTTTTCCATTCCAGAAATTTTACTGATTGGTGATTTTTTTAGATTAGTCCCTAATAACTGACACTTACCTAAGAGACTTGCTTTTTCTTTTTAAAAATTTTCTTGATTTCTTTAATTATTCTATTTTCATTTTCTTTTGCATTCTTTGATGAGGATTGGGGGTTTGTCAGTCAAGTTAACTGAGACATTACTGCATTGAGGTTTCTCTCTTTTCAATCACAAGTGTCAAATCTTCCTGACAGGTGTGAAGAGTTATTCCCTCTCAAATATTTGTGTTAGTGTTTTCAGTGGTGATCTGCCTGCTCCCCTAGGTGACCTTGCTTATGCATGTGGACATTTGCATAGATGACAATACTTCCCACAGATTTGCTTACTCTCTTTCAGTTTGGCCAAGGTTAATTGTGGTTTCTTTGACAGTAACAAAATTGACAAAACAAAAATATCTTCTTTCTCCCTAACAGCTTCAATTTCTCTACTCCCTAATTCCCCTCCTATCACATTTCAGCTGACTCTAAAAGGGAGCATTGTTCAGGACCACCAACGGGTGATTCAGGACCACGGAGAGCGTGAGGAAGGGGCACTTCCAAAATAGTCTAGTCATGCAGGTGGGAGAAAAGATGACCCTGGAATTGTTGCTGGACAACCTTCACTTAAAGAATAGCAGTGGAATTCTGATTTCTGATATTTGGGAGGAATTATTTTTCGGAACATTAAAATGTTCCATCAGTGTTTTCTCAACTTCTTTATCGAATTCTATCTAATGACAGATGAGAAGACACCAAGAGTAGGCAGAGCTAGAAGCTGCCAGTGCAAAACGTCTTTTGAAGTTTCATGTTTATGATGTGCTACCTTTTGTGTAAATTTTCACATTTTTTCAGTTATGAGACCCACCCGTCTACCATAGAAGAGAATGGAAATCATTCAGAGATACATGAAGTTGGAAACGGATAATTAGAGGAGTGTGTGAGGGCTCCAGTCCTAGGTTTCTAGAACTGCCCTGGGAACTTGCAGCTCATCTTTCAGTTCTGTGAACTACCTAGAATCCTTTCAGTAGTTTTCCTCCCCTCTACTTTTAATTTTACTTAAGCTACTTTCATTTGAGTTCTGTTACTTGCAACTGAGTGTGTCCTACTAATGCAGATAGGTAGGATTTAGATAGACAAATGAGAAGAAAGGTAATTCTAAGCTAGCAGCAAAACAAGATCACAGACAAGGAGGCAGGAGTGTAACTTGGGGTTTTCTGGGACAGTGAGAAAATTGGCTTAAGAAAATTGGAGTGGTTTATAAGGAATATATTTAAATAACTTCTCTGTACTACAACTGAGTAGGAATATAAATTCTTTCAGCCTCTTCAGAAGGCAGTTGAACAAGAGCTATAAAAATTTCAAATGCATATGCCATTTGACCCAGCAATTCCACTTACAGAAATGAATTTTATGGAAATCATCATACAAGGATTCATTGAAATTTATTTTGTAATAGAAAATGACTGAAAGCAACATACATGTCCATCAATAGAGAACTTATTAAATAAGTTATTCCATATTTACTTGTTGAAATACTTCATGGTCATTAAAAATAATTTAGTAAACTTATTTGTGTCACTGTGGAACAATCCTTACAGGAAAAAAAGGCAAAGTCCAAAACTGTATTAAAAGTGCTATCATTTATGTTTTTTTTTTTTTTAAAGCACAAGTATATTTTTAAATACATAGAAAAAAATCTAGAAGGGCAAATAAGAAATCTTAGCAATGGTTTTCTCTGGGAAAGGGATTCTTTTTTCCCATATTCTCTTATAGTGCTTGTTTGTTTTTTCAAATACATTCCTGTACTACTACTTGAATTAAACTACTATAATTATATATAACAAGTACAGAACAATGAAACCTTTAATGATGTGTAATAGCTATCACTTGCTTAGGAATTTCTATGTAGCCATTGTTTTAAACCCTTTTATATATTGGGTTGGCCAAAAAGTTCGTTCGGTCTTAAGTAAAAATAAGACATTTTTCATTTTCACAAAGAACTTTACTGAACAATGTATTCACTAACCGAACGAACTTTTTGGCTAACCCAATATTTTCTCATTCAGTCCTCAAAGCAGCCCTATGAGAAAGATGTTATCCTCAAATTGCACTTGAGGCTGCTGCAAATAAGGCTCAAAGAGTCAGTGTCATAATTTCCAACTCTGACTCCAAAGCTTCTGTCTTTAACCATTCCACCCTTTTGACTCCATGAGTTGCTCCTGACTTTGCTGTGATACCACCAAGGACAGATTTCTGTGGATAAAAACTAAATTTCCTTGCAGACAGTCAATGACATCCAATAAGGATTCTCTTCATAATGGCTAACAAAACAAAACAAACTTGTCCTTCTGTACCAGGTGCTTAGATTTGGTGCAGCGGTTTTCTTAAACTGACAGTTAAGGTACACACCACCTTGTCAATTTCATTAGCAAGCAATGAATAATAATAGTTTCTCTCTCCAGCAGTGAGAGCCATTAAATTGTTTAATCAGGATAACGACAAAGTTGGCCTTTCACGTTGGATAAATCAGTCTTGGAGTTTTGGAGGATGGATTTAGAAGACAGAAGGTTGGAGGCAGAGAGGTAATCGACATGGAAATTCACTGGGCATCTACCCAGCATTCACCTTCTCCATCTTTTCCCCAGAGCACCCTGATACCCTGTGGATTAATTCATCAAAGGTGACTAATTTAGGCCTTAGAACTGAATCGTCTTGGTTCAATGGGCTCTGCCGCTTACCATCATTGAAAATGTTGATGACTTATCTAACCCACCTCATGTCTCAAGTATTAATAACATGGGAATAATGATAGTATCTCACTGGATCATTGTGAGATTTTAAACAGATAGTTCTTGTGTTATCAGTGATCAATAAATATTAGTCATCATCATTATTGTTGTCTTTAACCACGTGTCTTGAATGGGATTAGTCCCACCACTCATCATCTCTCCCACCTTCAATCCCTCACCCCAAGCAGAACAGGGCCTACGATGTAGTGGTGAGGTCACAGAAATCTTATTGTTAAAGAAGTGGCAAGAGTTTGCCAGGTTGACTCTCGCCTTAACTTTATTTTTTCTTAAGTATCACCAGTTATATGTGTTAAATATATCACCAGACAAATATGTGTTAAATAAAGATGGCTGAAAGAAGCACTCCAGGTATGGGACTCTCTGAACAATGGTGGGAAAGTCGTGAAGAAAAGCAGGCATCCTGTGTGGGCTGGAAGAAAAGGAACACACGGCCTGTCTATAATTGAGATCATGCATGTAAGGGATTAAGCACCTGGTAACCATCATGGTTCCATTATAAGAAGTGGAGACTACAAACTCTTTGAGGAGTCCTCTTCATTTGAGAATCATTCATAGCAGGCACTCAATACTCCATTGTAGAACTGAATGTTATTACATTAACCTTGAGGGCCCACACAGATGACTTTGAATGCAGATCAAAGAGCTTGGAATTATTTGGCAAATAATAAGGAGCACTTGGTATGATAAACAGGAGAAGTAACATGAGCAGATCTGAAAAACAGAATAAAATGGAAATCTTGGGCAGGGCAGGCTAGTTAGAAGCCTGTTTCAAAAGACCAAATGAGATAATGAGGGTCTGGGTTAGGTTTGTGGTGGTGGAAATGAGGAGGAAGGAACACGTGTAAGAGAAAATTCAGAGGTGGGGACGACGGGCTTTGAAAACAGATTGACTAGGACAATCATAAGAGAGAAGTCAAAGATGACTGGGATTTTAATCCTGAGCAATTGGGAGGATGGTGGGACATCTGACCACCTTTTTTTTTTTTTTCAAGAAATGAAAGAGTATATTATGCACAGAAATAGTAGTCAGAAGTCAGCATGTTTGTGCCAGTTCCCAATCCCCCTAAGTCCACCAGGGTGACAGAGTTGGCCGATACGAATTTGCACAGAGTGGAGAGGAGTTCAGGGCCACAGGCCTCACAAGCAGCAAACAAGCCACCCTCCATCCTTGCCATCCCCCAGGACGTGGGCAGTTACTGGCAGTCACACCGTGTGCACCTTGACCTATTTGGTTGCCTATATGACTAGTTACAGAAACTTCTCTGCCTCAGAAGACAGATCCACCTACAGGCTGGCCACTCAGCAAGAATTTTCAAGACTGCTTTGGACCCACTTTGGGAGGGTCCTTGAATGGGACCCAGCAAGAATTTTCAAGACTGCTTTGAGAGGTCCTTGCCCTTCCCAACACCATTTTGTTGAGGTGCACGCATATGATCAATTTTAGTTTTATTTTTTTGAATTGTATTTTATTTATTTTTTATACAGCAGGTTCTTATTAGTTATTTCATACATATTAGTGTATGTGTGTCAATCCCAATCTCCCAATTCATCACACCACCCGCCCTCACCCCCAGCTTTCCCCCCTTGGTGTCCATACGTTTTTTCCCTACATCTGTGTCTCTATTTTTGCCTTGCAAATCAGCTCATCTGTACCATTTTTCTAGATTCCACATATATGCATTAATATACGATATTTGTTTTTCTCTTTCTGACTTACTTCACTCTGTATGACAGTCTCTAGGTCCATCCACGTCTCTACAAATGACCCAATTTCGTTCCTTTTTATGGCTGGGTAATACTCCATTGTATATATGTACCACATCTTATTTATCCATTCGTCTGTCAATAGGCATTTAGGTTGCTTCCATGACCTGGCTATTGTAAACAGTGTTGCAATGAACATTGGGGTGCATGTGTCTTTTTGAATTATGGTTTTCTCTGGGTATATGCCCAGTAGTGGGATTGCTGGGTCATATGGTAATTCTATTTTTAGTTTTTTAGGAACCTCCATACTGTTCTCCATAGTGGCTGTATCAATTTGCATTCCCACAACAGTGCAAGAGGGTTTCCTTTTCTCCACACCTTCTCCAGCATTTGTTGTTTGTACATTTTCTGATGATGCCCATTCTAACTGGTGTGAGGTGATAATTCATTGTAGTTTTGATTTGTATTTCTCTAATAATTAAAGATGTTGAGCAGCTTTTCATGTGCCTCTTGGCCATCTGTATGTCTTCTTTGGAGAAATGTCTATTTAGGTCTTCTGCCCATTTTTTTGATTGGATTGTTTGTTTTTTAAATATTGAGCTTAATGAGCTGTTTATATATTTTGGAGATTAATCCTTTGTCCATTGATTCATTTGCAAATATTTTCTCCCATTCTGAGGGCCGTCTTTTCATCTTGTTTATGGTTTCCTTTGCTGTGCAAAAGATTTGAAGTTTCATTAGGTCCCAATTGTTTATTTTTGTTTTTATTTCCATTACTCTAGGAGGTAGGCCAAAAAAGATCTTGCTGTGATTTATGTCAAAGAGTGTTCTTCCTATGTTTTCCTCCAAGAGTTTTATAGTGTCCTGTCTTACATTTAGGTCTTTAATCCATTTTCAGCTTATTTTTGTGTATAGTGTTAGGGAGTGTTCTAATTTCATTCTTTTACATGTAGCTGTCCAGTTTTCACAGCACCACTTATTGAAGAGACTGTCTTTTCTCCATTGTATATTTTTGCCTCCTCTGTCATAGATTAGTTGACCATAGGTGCATGGGTTTATCTCTGGGCTTTCTATCCTGTTCCATTGATCTATATTTCTGTTTTTCTGCCAGTACCATATTGTCTGGATTACTGTAGCTTTGTAGTATAGTCTGAAGTCAGGGAGTCTGATTCCTCCAGTTCTGCTTTCTTCCCTCAGTACTGCTTTGGCTATTCAGGGTCTTTTGTGTCTCCATAGAAATTTGAAGATTTTTTTTGTTCTAGCTCTGTAAAAAATGCCACTGGTAATTTGATAGGGATTGCATTCAATCTGTAGATTGCTTTGGGTAGTATAGTCATTTTCACAATATTGATTCTTCCAGTCCAAGAACATGGTGTATCTCTCCATCTGTTTGTGTCATCTTTGATTTCTTTCATTAGTGTCTTATTATAGTTTTCTGAGTACAGGTCTTTTACCTCCTTAGGTAAGTTTACTCCTAGGTATTTTATTCTTTTTGTTGCAATGGTGAATGGGATTGTTTCCTTAATTTCTCTTTCTGATGTTTTGTTGTTAGTGTATAGGAATGCAAGAGATTTCTGTGCATTAATTTTGTATCCTGCAACTTTACCAAATTCATTGATTAGCTCTAGTAGTTTTCTGGTGGCATCTTTAGGATTTTCTGTTTATAGTGTTATGTCAGCTGCAAACAGTGAAAGTTTTACTTCTTCTTTTCCAGTTTGTATTCCTTTTATTTCTTTTCCTTCTCTGATTGCCGTGGCTAGGACTTCCAAAACTATGTTGAATAATAGTGGTGAGAGTGGACATCCTTGTCTTCTTCCTGATCTTAGAGGAAATGCTTTCAGTTCTTCACCATTGAGAATGATGTTTGCCGTGGGTTTGTCATACATGGCCTTTATTATGTTGAGGTAGGTTCCCTCTATGCCCACTTTCTGGAGAGTTTTTTTAATCATAAATGGGTGTTGAATTTTGTCAGAAGCTTTTTCTGCATCTATTGAGAGGATCATATGGTTTTTATTCTTCAGTTTGTTAATATGGTGTATCACATTGATTGATTTGTGTATACTGAAGAATCCTTGCATCCCTGGGATAAATCCCACTTGATCATGGTGTATGATCCTTTTAATGTGTTGTTGGATTCCGTTTGCTAGTATACTGTTGAGGATTTTTGCATCTATATTCATCAGTAATACTGGTCTGTAATTTTCTTTTTTTGTAGTATCTTTGTCTGGTTTTGGTATCAGGGTGATGGTGGCCTGGTAGAAGGAGTTTGGAGTGTTTCTTCCTCTGCAATTTTCTGGAAGAGTTTGAGAAGCATGGGTGTTAGCTCTTCTCTAAATGTTTGATAGAATTCACCTGTGAAGCCATCTGGTCCTGGACTTTTGTTTGTTGGAAGATTTTTAATCACAGTTTCAATTTCATTACTTGTGATTGGTCTGTTCATGTTTTCTATTTCTTCCTGGTTCAGGCTTGGAAGGTTATACCTTTCTAAGAATTTGTCCATTTCTTCCAGGTTGTCCATTTTATTGGCATAGAGTTGCCTGTAGTAGTCTCTTATGATGCTTTGTATTTCTGCAGTGTCCGTTGTAACTTCTCCTTTTTCATTTCTAATTTTATTGATTTGAGTCCTCTAACTCTTTTTTGTGATGAGTCTGGCTAAAGGTATATCAGTTTTGCTTATCCTCTCAAAGAACCAGCTTTTAGTTTTATTGATCTTTGCTATTGTTTTCTTTGTTTCTATTTCATTTATTTCTGCTCTGATTTTTATGATTTCTTTCCTTCTACTAACTTCGGGTTTTGTTTGTCCTTCTTTCTCTGGTTCCTTTAGGTGTAAGGTTAGAGTTTTTATTTGAGACTTATTTTGTTCCTTGAGGTAGGATTTTATTGCTATAAACTTCCCTCTTAGAACTGCTTTTGCTGCATCCCGTAGGTTTTGGATCGTTGGGTTTTTGGTTGTCATTTGTCTCTAGGTATTTTTTGATTTCCTCTTTGATTTCTTCAGTGATCTCTTGGTTATTTAGTAACATATGGTTTAGCTTCCATGTGTTTGTGTTTTTTACATTTTTTTCTCTGTAATTTATTTCTAATCTCATAGCGTTGTGGTCAGAAAAGATACTTGATATGATTTCAAATTTCTTACATTTACCGAGGCTTGATTTGTAACCCAAGATGTGATCTATCCTGGAGAATGTTCCGTGTGCACTTGAGAAGAAAGTGTAACCTGCTGTTTTCAGATGGACTGTCCTATAAATATCAATTAAATCCATCTGGTCTATTGTGTCATTTAAAGCGGTGTTTCCTTATTAATTTTCTGCCTGGATGATCTGTCCATTGGTGTAAGCGAGGTGTTGAAGTCCCCCACTATTATTGTGTTACTGTCAATTTTCTCTTTTATAGCTGTTAGCATTTGTGCTATGTATTGAGGTGCTCCTATGTTGGATGCATAAATATATACAATTGTTATATCTTCTTGGATTGATCCCTTGATCATTATGTAGTGTCCTTCTTTGTCTCTTGTAATAGTCTTTATGTTAAAGTCTCTTTTGTCTGATATGAGAATTGCTACTCCAGCTTTCTTTTGATTTCCATTTTCATGGATTATCTTTTTCCATCCCCTCACTTTCAGTCTGTATGTGTCCCTAGGTCTGAAGTGGGTCTCTTGTAGACAGCATATAGGTGGGTCTTGCTTTTGTATCCATTCAACAAGCCTGTGTCTTTTGGTTGGAGCATTTAATCCATTCACGTTTAAGGTAATTATCGATATGTATGTTCCTATTACCATTTTCTTAATTGTTATGGGTTTGTTTTTGTACGTCCTTTTCTTCTCTTGTGTTTCTCACTTAGAGAAGTTCCTTTAGCATTTGTTGTAGAGCTGGTTTGGTGGTGCTGAATTCTCTTAGGTTTTGCTTGTCTGCAAAGCTTGTGATTTCTCCATTAAATCTGAATGAGATCCTTGCTGGGTAGAAAATCTTGGTTGTAAGTTCTTCCCTTTCATCAGTTTAAATATATCATGCCTCTCCCTTTTGGTATGTAGAATTTCGGCTGAGAAATCAGTGGTTAACCTTATGTGAGTTCCCTTGTATGTTACTTGTCATTTTTCCCTTGTTACTTTTAATAATTTTTCTTAGTCTTTAATTTTTGTCAATTTGATTACTATGTATCTCAGCGTGTTTCTCCTTGGGTTTATCCTGCCTGGGACTCTCTGAGCTTCCTGGACTTGGGTGGCTATTTCCTTTCCCATGTTAGGGAAGTTTTGTACTATAATCTCTTCAAATATTTTCTCGGGTCCTTTCTCTCTGTCTTCTCCTTCTGGGACCCTTATAATGTGAATGTTGTTGCATTTAATGTTGTCCCAGAGGTCTTTCAGGCTGTCTTCATTTATTTTCATTCTTTTTTCTTTATTCTGTTCCATGACAGTGAATTCCACCATTCTGTTTTCCAGGTCACTTATCCGTTCTTCTGCCTCAGTCACTCTGCTTTTGATTCCTTCTAGTGTATTTTTCATTTCAGTTATTGTATTGTTCATCTCTGCTTGTTTGTTTTTTAATTCTTCTAGGTGTTTGTTCTTTAATTCTTCTAGGTCTTTGTTAAACACTTCTTGCATCTTCTCAATCTTTGCCTCCATTCTTTTTCTGAGGTCCTGGATCATCTTCACTATCATTACTCTGAATTCTTTTTCTGGAAGGTTGCCTACATCCACGTCATTTAGTTGTTTTTCTGGGGTTTTATTTTTTCCTTTATGTGGTACATAATCCTCTGCCTTTTCATTTTGTCTGTCTTTCTGTGAATGTGGTTTTCCTTCCACAGGCTCCAGGATTGTAGTTCTTCTTGCTTCCTGTCAATTTTAGGTAAAACTAGCTTGAAGTTGTTTTCTTTTCTTTGCCTAAACCTAACCTTATTAAGTTTTCTTCTCTTAATCCTTATTCATTAACTGTTGGTAACTGACATTGATCGTCATCATGAAATTTCCCATCAGTAATTATATAAGCTAATTTCTGCAATAAGCATAGTTGAAATTATTTTTCTAAGTTCTAAAATAATATTTCATCATAAACGATTCCTTAGAGTCTGCCTTTTGGAATCCCTCTTCTCATCTAGTTTGTAGATTAGTTTCTAAAATAGGGATCATGAGTTATTTGTAGTGAGGTGGATGGACCTAGAAACTGTCATACAGAGTGAAGTCAGAAAGAGAAAAATAAATACCGTATGCTAACACGTATATATGGAATCTAAAAAAAAATGTTTCTGAAGAACCTAGGGGCAGGACAGGTATAAAGACGCAGACGTAGAGAATGGACTTGAGGACATGGGGAGGGGGAAGGGTAAGTTGGGACGAAGTGAGTGAGTGGCATGGACATATATACACTACCAAATGTAAAATAGATAGCTAGTGGGAAGCAGCCACATAGCACAGGGAGATCAGCTCAGTGTTTTGTGACCACCTAGAGGGGTGGGATAGGGAGGGTGCGAGGGAGACGCAAGAAGGAGGAGATATGGGGATATATGTATATGTATAGCTGATTCACTTTGTTATAAAGCAGAAACTAACACACCATTGTAAAGCAATCATATTCCAATAAAGATGTTAAAAAAATAAAAATTAAACCATGCCCACAGTTGCTTGAGAAAAAAAATAAATAAATAAAATAAAATAGGGATCAGCACATCAGATAATACAGTTACTATACATTTCATCCAAGCTTTAAAAATGCATTGAATAGGATAGAGAAGATGTGATACATATATACAATGGAATATTACTCAACCATAAAAAGGAACACAATTGGATCATTTGTAGAGACGTGGATGGACCTAGAGACTGTCATACAGAGTGAAGTAAGTCAGAAAGAGAAAAACAAATATTGTATATTAACGCATATATGTGGGATCTAGAAAAATGACAGATGATCTTATTTGCAAAGCAGAAATAGAGACACAAACATAGAGAACAAACATGTGGATACCAAGGGGGAAAGGGGGGGTGGTGGTGGGATGAATTGGGAGATTGGGATTGACATATATACACTACTGATACTATGTATAAAATAGATAACTAATGAGAACCTACTGTATAGCTCAGAGAACTCTACTCAGTGCTCTGTGGTGACCTAAATGGGAAGGAAATCCAAAAAAAGAGGGGCTATATCTATACATATAGCTGATTCACTTTGCTGTACAGTCAAAATTAACACAACAGTGTAAAGCAACTATACTCCCAATAAAAATTAATTTGAAAAAATTCATTGAATATTTTACTGTTTAAATCCTCTAGGTAATATAGAAATCTTTGGGGAATTTTTATATTGTATTAATTGAAGCATATCAAGGTCGACTGATTCTAAAGACCATGAATTCTACCTACATAACAGGAGACAAAAGTAAAAATTAGTAATTGCAATTTCTATTCCACTTCATTAATTCTAGTTTAAGCTACTTTTGGTGTGTTCTATGGAGGAAAAGGGTTATTTGAAGAGTTGTCGCTGTATTTGTCTCTAGCAAAACTAAAGTTTGTTCGTTTGTTTTTTTTTATTCTAGTTGCTCACCAATTGGAAGACAGAGTTTTCCAGGAATTCTTCAAAGTATAATTTTCAGGACTCTGGCTACCAAAGGCTAATTCTTATTGTTCTCTAAGTTATAATACATTCATGGGTTCTTCAGACATTAAAATAAAGGTCAACCCTTTAGGGTGAAGGGAGTAGAAAATAAAAGAGGCCATTTATAGCTTTAAGTTCTTTCTTTATAAAAAGAACTGCTCTGTGTGCCTGGTTTGTGAGGTGATGCTGACGGCCCATGTCTCAGCGGGCAGGTGGGGCCACCTTTGTCACCGTGTCTGGCTTCAGCTAGGACGTGGATTCAATAACATTATGCTGACTCGCAGGCTACAAAGCCTCTGACGCAGGGTCATCACATCTAAAGCTTGATTTTATGTCAGTAGCTGACCTTCTTTTCACCTTCTTCCCCATGGACTTCTTAACTTAGTATTTCTAAAGATATTATACAGTGCCACCTTGCTGACTTAGACGAGGCAGTGACAAATTTAATGTTACTTCACCTCTGCGAGAGAGAATTTAAGACCCATCACTGTGTCCAGAACCCAAGTAGCATATTTGAATATTCTGAACTGCAAAACTGGTTGCATTAACTAGACTGGAATGGAAATGATGAAAAAAGACAAGCTGTGCAAGGAATTATCAGTTTATCTTCTGGAGAAGGTTATCTCAGAGGTCAAACATTTCTTTTGTCTAACAATGCTTGGAATAAAGAAACATCCTTACTTATAGTCAAGGCTAAGGGATGAATAATCTCTTAAACTGTGCCCCATATCCAAGATGCTGTTATTTACAGGGTGTGAGCACAAGACAGAAAACACAGGTCTAATGCCTTTTCCTGATCTCAATGTTTTTAAAAAGCAATTTGCATTTTGGTTCACTTTTCACTGAAGCAAAATGACAATTTACATTTCAATTGTGGTTTTCCCTAGGCACGGTGTAGTTCACTGAACATGTCAGTCTATCAGCATTTTCTACAGCTAATGTTTCAGTGTCTAAAATGGTGTGACGATACCACTTTCATGATACTATTTTTCTCCTGTGTTAAGAGTGCATAATGAGTTATATACCCCTAATAATATGTTTGCCCCCTGAATGTAAAAGCAGGCAAGGTCAGAAGTTACATTAATCATTTGGCGATGGGCTCATTTGGTCAAATGTCATCAAGTAATTTTCTGAGAGCGAAAAATTAGTCAAATTATTGGCTTAACTAAAATGCCTAGTGGGTTAAAGTAAATGATTATTCAGTTCAGTCACAGACAGTTGATCTGGTAGGCCTAGTTGATGATGTTCTAATTAATGCATTATAATATCAATCAAAAATTACTTACTGGGCACCGATCAGGTACATTACACTGATATTCAGTAGGGAGCCACGAGGAAATAACCCACTAAGACATTAGCTAAATGAAGACATATACTGAGCAACCATAAACTGCAAGCTAATGGGCTAGACATGTGTCATTATGAAGTATCAACCTGTAACTATGGGATTGAATGACCTGAAAGCACAGATGTGCTCTGGATCACCCAACCAAGCAGGGATCCAAAGGATCCAAAACTTAACCCTCTTTAAATCACAGTTGTCTCTGCCTGGGAGAATAGAGAAGATACAGAAGTTAAGGCTGGCAGTAAAATGACCACAGAGCCTGCAAATTCTCAAAGGGAGGAACTCCATTAATAACTATTAGAATCATCTGGGGTTCGGGGTGTTTGTACAAAGTCAGACTGCTAGAAGCCACCTGAGACCTAATTAATGCAAACCCAGCATGCACATTTTAAATAAGTTCTTTAGTTAATTGTAAAGTAGGTGGTGTATAGTTCACATATTGACAAATACACTTTATGGTTTCACATAGAACCCTAGGTCTATACCATCGTTCCCGTTTGTTTTGGGAAGGTACAACTTAAGTGTATTTTTAATGTATATAAAGTCTAGTGTACGGGTATAAGAATTCAGAACCATGATAACATTTTCAGGTATTATTTCTATTACTATTTGTCTTATTTCCTTAAATCTGAATTTGCGAACCGGTAGCCTACTGGCCAGATGTGGTCCATAGGCAGTTTTTTAAATTGGCCCAAATAGCATTTTTAAAATTAATTTTCAACATTACAGATTAGAAGATGATACATCAAAATTTGAAATTCTAATTTCTCTTTAAAAATCAGACGATCTGAGAGCATTGGCCCTCGATTCCCAAATGGCCTCAGTCAGCCAAAACTGAAAAGCAGCTGCCCCTTTTGATGGCCAGTCTGCCATAATCCCATGGCTCCAGATCATCTCCCTGACACCATGGCCAAGTGTCAGGTGCCATTTGTCACCACGATATTTCAGATGCTGTCTTCCACCCCGCCCACCTGACTCATTTATATCACCTGCCTACCTCCTCAAGGCACTGGAGTTTGTGACCCTGTCTTAAGGGTACTTCAAAACCAATTGCTTTTCAACAGTATTTGATGATGAAGACAGATATTCCATGTTCAGACTTGTTCGACTGTATCCCCCTGGGATGCCCGTACTATGCTCCTAGACAGAATCTGGGCTAATTCATTTAAAGAATGCCCATTAATCAAAAGAAGGTCCAATCTAACTCAAGCCTTTCTAAGAGGCTACACAATTTGCCATGTCTAATTGATGTGCATATTTTATTTTGTGAGTTTTCTTTTTTTTTTTACAGCAAAAGGAAAGATACTGCTATAGAGACTGTTGTTTTACAGAAAACACAGTTGGTTACAGTATTTTACCAAAAATAAAAATAAATAATGTTTTTTAAAAAACACTCTAAAAACTCACCTTAAATCAATCACATGTGATTAATAGGCCAAGAATATTCAATGGGCAATTCACGTCCTAAATTTCCTTCATTCCATAAAAAAATATAGTTAAAATATTTTATATTATTTCTCAGCAGGACCTTGAAAATCAAACATGTTGCCTTTTCCCAAGACCAAATATAACCTGGCAATGGAAAAATAAGCATTTTCCTTCATTATTTTTACTCCCTTGATTATGTTCACTGAAAATAACTCTCAAGAAAATTCAAGGTAAAAATCTGTTAATGAAATATTGCCTGGGTTTAAGTTTGAAAACTACATGTCATGATATTATTTCTCTCCTGCAGTTCAGGTCTCCCTTTTACCTAGGGCAGCAGAAGCTCTGTGGATTAATTCATGGTGATTTAGGTTTGGGTTCCAAGTCTCTCATTTTTTGTCTCTGTGAACTTAATACTAGTTATTTTGCTTCTGTAAAATGCGATAATAATCCTACTTCATAGACTCATTAGGAGGATAAATGTACTTTGATTAATAAAATACATGGCATAGGTTCAATAAGTGATAGCCTTATTTTAATCAGTGAGGGTGACTCTTTTTCTGATACTGACTAAAGAATATTTTATAGGACCTAAGAAAAACTCATGAAAAAGTAAGTAGTAAACCCTTGTTTCAATTTTCCTTTTAAAGAGATTTGTTCACCCAACAAAAGAAAAGGCAAATGAATATGTTATTCATGACAAAGCACTGTTTAGGCTAATAGCTAGTCATCACTCCTACCTAAGACTCTTTCTCAGTCTCTCAAAATTAAAGTCTACAGAAAAGTAAATGTTTCTTTTAAAAATTAACTTTTATTTTTGAAAATAAGATCAGAAGAGCTATTAACACAGATCCAAAAGGGAGTTACCAGCAAGTCAGCTGGTCTTCCAAAGAATCGCGCTGAAGAAATGGGGCCTCTTAACTGGTCCAGGAAGGTGGGCAAGCAGCACCCCCAGAGCATCAGTCAGACCTTTTCTGCTCTTCCTCTAGATCTCTGGTACCCCCATCCTCTTTTATCCCTGCTACTCAAGCTCTTGTTTTTCCTCCTCAAACCGGAAGATCGAATATGAATGATGGAAAGGTTGATATGACAGTTAACATCTTTTTGAACCCTTACTACGCGTCATTCACTAAGATATACATTTTGTATGTATATATCAATCAATCCTGACAAGAAGCCACAGAGGAAGGAATTATTACTCCATTTAAGAGGTTGGCCAGATCACACAGTCTCTGGGTTGGCCTGGGACCCAAGCCTGGTTTGCCTGAATTCAAGCCAGTTATAAATGCAATAATGATTAGTAGTGTTTTCTATATATTTTTTAAAAGCAGTGAATTAATATTTATGTTTTTCTATTAAATTTAAAATAAGCAACTTATTCTTCGCTTGAGTTTGTTCCAGATTTGCTGACTTTGTTGAGTTATATTTTTTCTTTATTTTTTTCCTATGACTTACTGGCTCTCAGTAGGTAGAAAGTTTTAAACTTAAATTGTTTTTTGAGTCATGCATTATTTTATAATTTAGGAATTTTTTTTGTATAAAGCTGTAATTGCCTCTCATGGACATCACAGCACAAGACATATTTATTAAGTAATTGTCAGCTATATTTAGTTTATTGACTACTTCTTGATTCTATTTTCTTCATTCCGAAATATAACAAAACTGTATATTCTCTCCATTTTTCTATACCATCAAAGTTGTACTTCAACTTAAGTGAATTTTTAAATGTTAAAAATTATGGTGATTCTTTATATCTCAAAACTTTGTCTCCCCTTTGGCTCAGCAACTCTTCTAGTCACATTTTAATATCTTATTGTCTTCAGTGTTTTTCTAATGTGCCATTTATTTTCTTCTTCTAGATCTTGGAATCTTAAAATGCTTAAGCTGAAGGAGACCTTGGAAATAATTTCATGTGATTCTCTCATCTTACATTTGAGAAAATTAAGTTTCGGAGGGTTTGAATGGCTTACTCAAGACCACATAGCTAGTGCTACAGCTGAAAATCACATTCTGTGCACTTTCCAAGTCTCCTATGCTTTCCTGCTCATTGTAAGTAAAAAACATTAGAAACGAAAACCTCTCTTAGCCTCCACAAATAGCTTGAAAGTTCTGTGTAACAATAATTTCTACCATAGCCTATTAGACCCATACTCCCATCCTGACCTTGCCTCTTTGGTATCTTCTTCTTTTATAGCTTACATTATTTTATTCAATCAATTAATTTTAAGGTTCTGGGCTATTATTTAGTCAAATGAATTTAATTTCGTTGGGATGCTTGTTCTTTGGTGCACATGAAGAGAGAAATATTTAAGAGTCATGTTAGCAGTTCAGCTCAATGGGTCATTTGCATTTTATTTTTTTAAAACAAGTTTGTGCTCTACTTAATATTTGGATGTATGGTCTTGAATAGATGTCAACATTTTCTCACAGCTGAGCCCAATGGCACTTGGATGTCAGCAACTTAAAATGGGTAGAATAGTGTACTAGATTTACCCTGGAAATTGTGAAATAAAATTCATATTTTATGGCAAGACAAAAAAACTTAAACATAAACAATTTTCTCTGCCCTTTGGCCTCCTCTCTCCCCTCTACTGTGTATTATATATCTGCATTATGCGCCAACCAAACCTCCCCTATTGGGAGAAATACCTGCTCAACCATAAGGAGCAACATTCTCCTAGCACCAAGACAACTCCTTAAAAGATAACATTCCTTCTTGACTTTGTAAGGGGTCACAATGGCCCATCACCTTGCACTTACAGATGTGGATTGTGCAAACTATGTCACTTAATGTACAGCTCTCTGTCTCAAAAACCTATGTAACTATGCTTTGATCTCTAACAGGCAGAATAGTTCTTGGAGCTTTCTGAGAGGCTATTCCTGAGCTATAATCCGCAATTTGGCATGAATACAATTTTCCATTTCTTTTTTAGATTGACTGATTAATTTTTTGTGGACAAAATTTAAGGTTAATAACCCTTTTCTTAAAAAACATTTTTTTGTTCTTTTAGGAAATGCATACTGAAGCTCAACACCCATCAAGAGGCGACCCCAGTTTTTAGGTAACAACACCATCCTGTTACCTCACCACTGACCAATCAGAGGAAGGTCACACACCCTACAGACCGTCCCCCCCTCCCCCTGAAATTTTGCCTATAAAAACGTTTCCCTGAAAACCATCAGGGAGTTGGAGTCTTTCGAGCATGAGCCACCTATTCTCTTTGCATGGCCCTTGCAATAAACTTTTCTCTGCTCCAAACTCTGATGTTTTGGTTTGTTTGGCCTCACTGTGCATCAGGCACACAAACTTGGGTTTGACAACAATATGATTCAGAAAAATGGTGTGTGTATACATATAATATATATCAATTAATATATTAATATTAATATAACATACATATATAGAGAAAGGGAGAGAGAAAGAGAAACAAATGTTAACATTTAGGATATTTTGTGAATATGCAGAAATTCTCTGTACTATTTTTGCAACTTTTCAATAAAGTCTACAATTATTTCAAAATAAATTAAAAACATAATTGGCAGCATGAAAACTTATATGATATGCCATTCACTTAAGACTGGCATGCTGATAACTTAAGAAAAATAAACAGTGAACTGTAAAAAAGCTCTTTCACTTATATATACTTAACATTCTCAGATAAATGGCAGCCTTTACTTATATAGTTAGCGCTTGGATAACAAATCCCCTGGGAAAGGGATGCTGTTGTTAGAAGTCAGGTGTGTTAAATTAAAACAGAAAAAGAAAAATCTAAATTATGTGAAGTGGAGCTATCTGTGATTATAGTTGATGTCAAAAATTCCCACCTCTTCTGCTCTGCCCATAGCTTCTACTTTTCCTAGTCCTATTGTAGTAAACCGGGCAAAACCTTAGCAATAATTCTGCAAATTTGTCTACTGTGTCTTTTGTCCCAGTTTCTCTCCCTCCACTCAAGATCCCTCTGCCTCTGGTCCCCTCTAGTCAGGACTGCCACATGCTGGGAGACAGGTGGATTCATTGACCTTTAATAAATTCAGTCTCTCCTAAGTGTTCCCTCAACAGCCCTACATTTTAAACATGTTATGTCTAATTGTGGATGGAAGGGCATTTTTGAAGAGATTTTAACTATTAGCAAACAGTGGTGGAGATACAGCTGTGTGTATGCGTGTGTGGATATGCTCCCATGAGTCCAAAGAAGGTCTTAAAATCACCGTGGACCACCTGCAGACAGGAAAGGTAGCCAGAATGCCTGCAGCATCTACTGCTACTGTCATCGCAGCCTCATTTCCCATATTTTGATGCAAGTTCCTTTTTGATTATTTTTTCCTAGCAAGAACATCCACAGATCTTCCTTTGCTAAGCATTCATGATCTGAATTGTTTTTTCATAAAGGACACATACAGTCTTCATGATATATTCTGCCAGATGTGAGGAGATGTGGTTTAGGAAGGCTCCTATGAGGTCTCATACGGCACATAGAAAATGTGACGTGGCAGTTTGGAGTGAAATTATTCATTGTAGTCATAGAAGCATTAGAATTTTAGTTGATATGAAAACAGAAGTGGCAGTCACAGATGTAAAAGAAAAATGCTGTTAAAGGATGATTATTAAAATAAGCTGCTTATTTAGGATTTATTATTTGAAAGAAAAAGGAACTCTCACACAATATTCTACTATTATCCTGTAAACATAAGGACAATGGGATATCTGTAAACCCAATTTAATTTTTAGATCATAATCATGATGAGTCAAAATAAGATTAAGGAAGATTTATCCAAAACACTCAATAGGAAAAAATACTTCCTAAAATAGAAAAATGTAGAAAATTGAAAGACACACAATCATTCAAAATAATTCTGAAATGGATAGTAAGTTGTCATTTTCACTTTTTATAGTTTAATTAATGAAACAATGAAAACTTTATGTAAACATGTACGTGAATAAAAACAAAATTACCTCTTATGTGGACAGTGATGCATCCAGTGCCAAGCAGTACTAGACATTTAACATTCAGAAGCAGAAATAGTGGGGACTTCCCTGGTGGTCCAGTTGCTGAGACTCTGTGCTTCTGATGCAGGGGGGCCATCAGAAGGGGGGATTTGATCCCTGGCCAGGGAACTAGGATCCCACATGCTGTGAGGCCAAAAACGAAACAAAACAAAACCAAGAAGTAGAAATAGTGTATTAGAAAGTTTGAACCATTAATCCCTCTGTCCACTAGCTTTGTGAGCTTTGGTAAATTACTTAGACTCTCTGACCCCGTTTCCTCATTTACAAAATGGAGGTGAAGTGCCTGGCACATAGTAGACACTCAACAAATGGTGGCTAATAGTAGTTATAGAAACAGTTGATTTGTACTGAGTGTTTATTGAGTGCCAGGCACTTTGATAAGAGGTCTCAATGCGTTACCTTACTTATCAAGTAGAGGTCACAGTAGTGGTAATAGTGAGATCTTACAGGATGTTAGAGGACTGAGACAACAATTTTAAAATTTACTAAAATGATACTGAGTTGTTAGAAAATAAAATCTGTATCTGAAGGTCTTAGCAGTAGAGAGTCAAGGGTTGTGTTAAAGTTCAGGGAATCCTAAGGTGGTCAAGCTAACACCCTTCCCTTCTATGAGAGCTTTGAGGGGTACTCAGCCTCCAGCTCTCCCACTGAAGCACCGTCATTTCTGATGCTGAGATGACTATGGCCTCACCTTCTCCAGATCCTCCCAAGAATCCAAGTCCCAAGAGAGAGCCTTTGACTGACAGCTTCCTACTTATATTTCTGCTCCATTAGACTGACTGAGAGTTGATTAGTGACAATTGATATGCAATTATAATAATGGCCATAATAATGTCAGGATAATTAACCATCACAGGTCTACTGCAAGTGCATTGCTCCTATTTGTAGTTTTAGTAATACCTTATTATTTCCAGGACTTCTATTGGCTGTAGAAGGAACTCAATCATGATAGATTCTTAATTCTATATTCTTCATTTAAACCAATGAAAAGCCACTGAAGTTCTAAAGTACACATTTCCATATAAAGACTCAAAGACAAGATCATTGGAAGAATTTCTAAAACATGTTAATTGATTGCATTTTTATTATTAATTTTTTTCAAGTGGTATTTAGTATTCTCTGTATTTTACATCCATAATCTATGGCTAAGCTTACCCACTATTCTTCTAAAACTTTTTCCCATTCCTTTTAGTCCAGTATCTACATTATAATGCTCATACACCAAAAATATTGGACATAATGGCATACCCTTTTCACTCCTTATTCTTGATCAAAATAATAACTGTTCACATGCTACACAAAACACAAATCACCCTAATGATTGATTCCTCATAATACTGTTCTCACTTCCCTATTTTTTTGGTTTTTGGTTTTTTTGGTCTGGAATTCTCTTCCATTCACCTCAGTAGGTCCAATCCCACTTACTCCTCAAGGAAACTATCCAAATTTCAACTCCACAAAGCATTCACTCATGTCTCCAGTTCCGGTCAATATTATCTTCCTTTAAAGTCTCAAGTTAATTTAACTAAAACTCATTAGAGCAGTTAGTTCTTTCTATCTGGTTTCACTGAAATTTATGTATATCTCTCCACTCCAAGACTAGAAGTTCCTAGAGTATGGCATCCATAAACAACTTTGAGGTAGAATTTACATACCATAAAGTTCACCCAATGTCTGTGTATAGTGTGTCTTTGTGATTTTTAGTAAATTTATAGAGTTGGGTAACCATCTTCACAAACCAGTTTTAAACATTTCTATCAGCCCCAAAAGTTTTCTCATGTCCATTTACAGTTAACTCGGCTTTCACCCCCAGTTCCAAGCAAACACTGATCTGTTTTCTGCCTCTATAGATCTGCGTTTCCTGGACGCTTCATATGATTGGAATTATGCAACATGAAGTCTTTTGGGTCTGGTTTCTCTCAATTAGCATACTGTTTTTGAGGTTCATCCATGTCGTAGGACTAATCAGTAGTTTGTGTCTTTCTTATTGATTTATCTATTCAACACTTGATAAGCATTTGGATTGTTTGCAGTTTGGGGCTATTATAAATAATACTGCTTTGAAATTGGCACACAAGTCTTTTATGGACATGTGTTTTATTTTTCTTGGGTAGATTCCTAAGAGTGGAATTGCTGGGTTGTATCGTATGTTTAACTTTTTTAAAAAGCCACCTATTTTCCAAAGTGGCCACACCATTTTACATCTCCACCAGTAATTCCAGTTTCTCCACATTCTTGCCATTACTCAGTGTTTTTTTTATTATAGTCACTGGGCGGGGGAGGGGTGTTGTGTATCTCATTTTGGTTTTAATTGGCACCTTCCTAGTGACTAATGATGTTGGTGATATTTTAAATATGTTTATTAGTTATTCATGTATCTTCTTTGGTGAAGTTTCTATTCAACTCTTTTGCCCACTTTTTAATTGAATAGTTTATCTTTTTCTTGAGTTGTAAGAGTACTTTAAATATCCCAGATACAAATCCTATATCAAATATAAAATTTGCAAATATTTTCTTCCAATCTGTGGCTTGATTTTCATTTCCTTAGTGATGTTTTTAAAAAAGCAAATGTTGTTTTAATTTTGAGAAGGTCCAATTTATCATTTTTCTTTTGTGCCAGAGCTAAGAAGCCTTTGCCTAATCTGACAAAGATTTTCTCTTGTGTCTTCTAGAAGTTTTATAGCTTTAGCTGTTATATTTAGGCCTATGTTCCATTTGGAGTTAATTTTTGTGTATTGTGTGAAGTATGAGTCCAAATTAATAGTCTTTTTTCATATAGATGTCCAATTTTCCCAGCATTATTTGTTGAAAAGACTATTTTGCCTTGGCAATTTTGTTGAAAATCAACTGACCATATATAGGTTTATTTAAATTCCATTCCATTGATCTCTATGCCTACTCTCACACCAATAATTACCTGTCTTGATTTTTGTAACTTTATAGTACTTTTGAAATTGAGTAGTGTCATTCCTCCAATTTTATTCTTTTTCAAAATTGTTTTGGCTATTATAGACCTTTTATTCTAAGTTACAAAAATCAGCTTGTCAATTTCTATCAAAAAAACTCCTGCTGAGATTTTGAGAGAGACTGTGTTGAATCCATAGATCAACTTAGGAGAACTGCCGTCTTAGCAACATTGAGCCTTCCAGTCCATGAACATGGAGGGTCAGTTTCTCTCGGCCATTTTAAATAGTTTTCAGTGTATGAGTCTTGCACCTCTTTTATTACATTTATTTCCAGGCATTTTACTCTTTGTGATGCTATTTGGAATGAAATTATATTCTTAATGCTATTTTTGGAGTTTTAATTTGTAGTATATAGAGATACATTTTTAAAATTTGGATCTTGTACTCAAAGACTGTGCTACCTCATTTATTAATTCTGGTAGTGTTTGTGTGTGTGTTTTCTTCAAGATTTTTACACACAGCATCAGGTCATCTGTGAATAAAAACCATCTTACTTCTTCATATTCAATTTGATGCCTTTTATTTCTTTTGTTTCCTTTACTGCACTGGCTAAAACTTTGAGTAACATTTTTTTTTTTTTTGTCTGAGTTGGGTCTTCATTGCTGTGCATGGGCTTTCTCTAGTTGTGGCGAGCGGGGGCTACTCCTCATTCCGGTGCACAGGCTTCTCATTGCTGTGGCTTCTCTTGTTGCAGAGCACAGGCTCTAGGCGTGCAGGCTTCAGCAGTCATGGCTCACGGGCTTAGTTGCTCCACGGCACGTGGGATCCTCCCAGACCAGGGCTCGAACCCATGTCCCCTGCATTGGCAGGTGGACTCAACCATGGCGCCACCAGGGAAGTCCCACTTCTATAGTTTTTAGTATATTCACAGAGTTGTGCAACCATCACCACAATAAATTTTAGAATATAAGTGGTGAGAACAGACATCCTTCTCTTGCTCTTGATCTTAAGGGGAAAGCATTCACTGTTTTACCACTAAGTATGATGTCAGCTGTAGGTTTTTTACAGATGCCCTTTATTAGGAAGGAAGTTCTTTTTTAATCCTACTTTTTTGAGAGTTTTTAATCATAAATGTATTTCATTTCATCAAATGCTTTTCTGTATCTACAGAGCTGATATATGATTTTTGTCCTTTAATCCAGAGGTCCCCAACCCCCGGGCCGGTACCAGTCCGCGGCCTGTCAGGAAGCGGGCCGCACAGCAGGAGGTGAGTGGCCGGTGAGTGAGTGAAGCTTCATCTGCTGCTCCCCATCGCTTGCATTACCGCCTGAACTATCCTCACCCCCTGCCCCCCGATGCCGTCTGTGGAAAAATTTGTCTTCCACAAAACCGGTCCCTGATGCCCAAAAGGCTGGGGATTGCTGCTCTAGTCTATTAATATGGTGTTTTACTTTTTTTCCCCCATGTTAAACCAACCTTGCATTCATGTTATATAGTCCTTCTTATGCACTGCTAGATTTGGTTTGCTAACCCTTTTTAGGAAATTTTTTTTACGCTCAAAATACTAATCTTTAGCTTTCTTTTCTTGTAATGTTATCTGATTTAATATCTTCAGTGAATGAGTTGAGAAGTGTTCTCTATTTTATAAAGAGTTTGAGAATGATTTTATCATTTCTTCTTTAAATATTTGATTGAATTCACCAGTGAATCCATCTGGGCCTGGGTTTTTCTTTGTGGGAATATTTGAAAGTATTAACTTAATTTCTTTACTTGTTATAGGACTGTTATGGGTTGAATAGTACCACACAAAAAGATATGTTGAAGTCCTAACCCCCAGTACCTCAGACTGTGTTCTTTAGCAATAGGGTCATTGCAGATGTAATTAGTCTAGATGAGGTCATATTGGATTAGGCTGGGCTCTTAGTCCCCTATGACTGGTGTCCTAAGAAGAAGAGGCAGACACATGACGGGAGAAGACCATGTCATGACAAAGGCAGAGACTGAAGTTGATGCAGCTGCAAGCCAAAGGATTGCTGACAAACCACCAGAAGTTAGAAAAGGTTAAGGAAGGATCCTCTAGGTCCTGCCAACACCTTGATCTTGTACTTCTAGCCTCCAGAACTGTGAGATACAAATTTCTATTGTTTTAAGCCACTCAGTTTGTGGTACTTTGTTATGGTTGCCCTAGGAAATGAATACAAACTCTTCAGATTTTCTGTTGTGTTGATTCAGTTTTGGCAATTTGTGTCTTTCTAGGAATTTGTCCAACTCATCTACATTGCCTAATCTGTTGGCATAAAGTTATTCATAGCCCCTGTTAATTTTGGTAGGGTGGGTAGTGATATCCTGCTTTCCTGATTTTAGTAATTTGTGTCTTTTTTTTTGGTCAGCCTAATAAAGGCTCATCAACTTTACTGGCCTTTTCAAAGAACCAACTTTTATTTTCATTGACTTTATTTTTCCTCTTATGTACTTCATTAGTTTCCAGTATGACTGCTATTTCCTCCCTTTTGCTTGCTTAGTTTTAAGTTGCTATTATTTTTCTAGTTTTTAAAAGTGGAAGCCTAGAATATTACAACCCTTTTTCTTTTCTAATGTAAGTGTTTAAAGCAGCAAATACCCTTCAGATCACTCTTTTAGTTGCAACCTATAATTTTCAGTGTTTTCACTTTCATGCAGTTCAAAATATTTTGATTTCCTTTGTTACTTCCTTCAGACCATGAGTAATTTAATTTGCAAATATTTGGGTGATTTCCCAAATTTCTATTATCTATTCCTAATGTAATTCCATTGTAACCAGAGAACATAATTTGCATGGTGCCAATACTCTTAACATTTATTGAGGCTTGTTTTACGGCCTAGCATACAAACTATCCTGGAGAATGTACTTCTTAAAAAGAATATAAATTCTGCTGTCACTAAGGACAGTGGTCTATACATATCTGTCAGGTTGATAGTGTTGTTCAAGGCATCTATAGCCTTAGTGGTTTTCTGTCTAGTTGTTCTACCCATTATTGAGAATGTGATATTAAAATATCAAATTATTGTCTATTTCTACACTCACATCTATCAATTTTTGCTTCATGTATTTAGGACTGTTTTGGGTGCACGTACATTTCTAATTATTATAGCTCCTTGATGTATTGACCTTTTTATTACAAAATGTCTGTTTCTAGAAATATGTCTTAAAGTCCGTTTTGTCTGACATCATTATTGCCACTGCAAATCTCTTACGTTTGCCATTTGCATGGTCTATCACTGTTAAGTACTATTAGTGTTTTCATCATCATAATACAAAATGCAACTTTGTACTTACTTTTATAGTCGTTCTTGTATTAATTTTCAAGTTTTTTCGTAACAATAAAGCTATAAATTCTTTGATGAGTTTCACACATCTTTCTGTACAGTGTTGGGTATAATAAATACTTGCTCCATTACAAGGAATTAGATACCAAACAAGCTCCTCTTTAAAATAATAATCCAGTTGTGTTATTTGCTCATGGTGTTGTTGACTCATGTTTTCCCACCTTCAGTCCAGGTTTTGAAAGCTGCGAATGATACTCACCTGCCTTTCTGCCAGTTCCAATCCTAGATTTATGAAATGTACAAAGATTTTTACCACAACTCCTCTGTACTCAAGAATCACATTTTAGAAACACTCACTTAAATCAGATGGCTTAATCTCAGGTATTTTTGCTCTCCTGCAAAACTTTGATAAAAATAGAAAATTGTCCAGACCATTACACAGGTCTCAAATATCATACATCATGGGCATAATCCTGCTTTTTCTCACAATAAAGATATGAGTACTTTTGAGCTTTTAGGAATCATTATCTTACAAGATAATTTAAGAATTGCATAACTTTTGTGTTAAAGGACTTCTTCAGGCATTGTTTTTTTTTTTGGTATTTTGAAGCCTTGCCTCAGTAAAAGGATCTTGCTGATTGCCACATATGTTAATGTTTAAGATACACAATTATTATCTAAGTGATCTGTTTGTCAATTTAAATGGGGATTGAGTATGATACATGTTGATTTCAATAGGCTTAAAAAAATTCTTGTCTGATCAATGAATCATATAGGACAAAAAAGGTCATTTTTTAAAACCTAGACTTTTTCTTTCCTCTTAGATGGCTATGAAATTTTTCACTGATGTCTGAAATTGAACAAAATTGCTTAAGTATCATCTTAATCCCCATATATAGACATTTTTATGAGATTACTGTACTGAGACTTGATTTGTGGCTCCCTTAAAATCACGTCTGTATTTGATATATTCATATAAGGACAAGAAAAATGATGCAGTTATAGAAAGGTGTAAATGGTGTTAGAGAATGGAAGATAAAGATTAGCATTAATTAAACTGATGCATAATATCATGGATCAGGATAAAAGGGAATCCCTTCTTTTTGAAAAATTACTTTTATTTTTTCTAGAGAAATACACAAAATACTTCTATTGGCAATTCACCTCCACCCTTCAGTTGAATTTCTGTTTCCAGAAATGCAGTTTCTCATTGTCAGCCAAACTTTCGTATCAGCATATTGTTTTTAGAAGAAAGGGATAACTTGTAAGGCTCAAGGAACATAGTTGCAAATTGCTAAAATTCTTCTTTATCACTTGAACGTCTGTTACATACCCTGCACGTGAGCCAAATCTTCATTTAAATTCCAAACTCCAAAATAAACATTTCCATGAAGAATTCTTGCAATACACAATAACAAAAGATAGTCAAAACTCTTCTGATTTAGGCAGTTTTTGTTTAAGTAGACTATCTAAACACACCTGCCACAACTTCCAATAAATACAGAGCAGAATAAAACCACCTGCACTTGGTTTCGTCCTCGGAAAAGACGCATCTTCCCCCTAGTTATTAGAAAATTCCGTACCAAATAAGATAGTTTTCTCATATTGTATGAAATACAGCATTTAACTTAACCTGACTCCTACAACCCAACATAAAACCTGTTCCAGAGCAGAAACAGACCCATAATTAAAATTGCATCAAATGATACGTTAACAAAAAAACTTTAACACCTAAAGCCTTACATGGACAAACAGACACAGAAATGCAGCCTCAGACTGAGGCTTTAGGTTGTGAAATGTACACCCACGACCTTGTTTTGCTGGTCTGCTTTGTAACCGCGGGTTCCGCCCTGAGATAGGTGATGGGCCGCTCTCCAGCCGTCTGATAACTCATGAAGATTTCTGTCTCTTCCGCCATCCACTTCACAGGTAGTATGTGACTCCTCCACGCAGCAGGTCCTGAGCCTGCGGCAGGGCTGGGGCCCGGTAGGGCAGCTTCTCAGTCGCCACATCTCCATCCCGCGTCCGGTCCCTCGAAGGTAGGCCAGGCCGTTCGGTTGCTTTACCCGTGGTGGGCAGCCAATAGTTACTTATGGCATAAAGAATATTATTATCTACATGTCACTCGGAGGCTGGAGGACGAGTAGAAAGTACAAGCCCTCCACACCGCGCTCGGCCACGGTCCTTTCCCCGTCGAGCCTCCTCCAAGCCACCGCCACCGCACGCGGTCCTGAGGGCCAGCCCACGGGGAAAAAAGAGCGCGGACGTGCGCAACTGAGCATGCGCCGCTGCCCGCCCGCCCCGCTTTACGGCCCTCCCCACCCCCCCACGGGGGCCGTGGGAGCTGCGTCGCGAAATCAACCACGCTCTCTCCCCGCCCCTCAGGCCGCTGGGACCAGGAGCTTCCGGGAGCGGGCGCCCGTGCGTGATGACGCACGTGGTCGCGAAGACGTGGGGACGCAGGCGGGCCGTAGAGAGCGTGAGTTACCGCGTCTGTTCGGCGCTGCTCCCGTCGTCCGTTGTGCGCCGCGTCTCTCGCCTTTTCCCAGGGCCGCGGGCGCTGGCGGCGGCGGCGGCGGGGGCGGCGGGGGCGGCGGAGGCGGCGGGGGCAGCGGGGGCTGCTGGAGGCCGGGGGCTTCCCTGGGGCCCGGCGGGGGCGGGGTTGAAGGCGCAGCCTCCGCTTCGTGGGAGCTCTCAACAGGTCCGAGAACGGGGAGGGAGTTTCCCGGAGCGAGTCTAGCGGGGGTCCCTTCATCTTCACTCCCGTCTCTGCTGGAGGCTGATCGCACAGGGAATGACGTGCCCAGGCCCTGGGTGGATGGCGTTGGCTCTGGGGGGCGCGGGGGGTGGTTTAAAGGGACGTTGCATCAGCGACAGCTTGCACTTTCAGTTTCTCTTGGAAGAGTAACTCTGTTCCTCAGAACAAGTGTGTGGCAAACACAATCCTAATCCTAATCTAAGTAGTGGTATTTCTCCTAATACGGGACAGAAGATACACTAAGTGTATTTAATCCTTTTCTGTCCAGGCTTTAAAAACCTTTTCAAAAACGGATCACATGCTTATATGATTTTCCAAACCGAGCATAAACTCAGTGTTACTGTCAAAATAAATTATTGCATAGTCATGATTGAGTCATCGAGGTGGGTTGGTCCCTTTGCAGTGACAGCTGGACTTTGCTGTTTTCTTCTTTTTTTCTTTGGAATTGCTCCTTAAAAATCTGTCTTATGTCTCACATTTATATGCCACTTTTTGCTGTTCTAATAACCTTTAAATCTAAAAACTTCTAATTTGCTGCTGGTGTGGCAGGGGTTGGGAAAGCAAATGATCTTAGAAGAAGGCAGTGCATTGGGTTCCCAAATTGTTCCAGGACTACCAGTATCAATGTCAGCGGGGAACTTGTTGGAAATGCAAATTTAGGAGTCTTACCCCAGATTTAGTGAATCAGATCTATTTTAACAAGACTTCGAATTGATCCCAAGGCACCTGTGTGCTAAAGCTTGGGAATTACTGGCCATAGTGATAAAGAACAGCCATTGTGAAGTCACAGAATGGAATTTGAATCCAGGTGAAGCCTTTCTTAGGTGTAGGACCTGGGACAAGTGAGTTAAAGGTTACTTCATAGGGCTGAAAGTATTAAGTGTAAAAATGCAGGAAAAGAGTTTAATACAGGCGGAAAACACTCAAAGATGACATGTTATTAAGGAACGTGTTAGAACTGTCTAAAATAAGTACATAGATTGTGCTGAAAGGATTCTTCCTTGATTTAGATATGAGTTGTGCACAAATATTGTGCCTCTTCTGCTGCTTAGAGGGCAGTTTATTTTTATGGATTCTCATTATATTGTATACGATTGAGGTTGTCGAATGTAGGATATTCAGTTAATACCAATGCTGTAGTATTTTTAAGAACCACATTAGTAATTGTGTTAAAGAGCAGTTTTTAATTCTTTGGCCTTTTGGTTTTTTCAGCTTCATTGTACCTTCTTCTGACCCAGAATTTGGTAAAGAAAGTAGAGTGGTTAACTGATCAGAGATCAGCCTTAGCCTTAGAGTTGAGAAGTATTATAGAGCAGTGACTTGGAAACGAGAGACAAGACTGAAGATGTTTCCGTCCTTTTTTCCCCATGTGTCGTACAGCTCCACGATAGCAAAGAAGTTCTCATCATATCCACTTACCTCTGTTTTCTGGAAGCATCACAGGAATTAAGTTAGATGTGCCCTCCGTCTGCTGTTTTTACAGAATGTCAGCTGCAGTGTTACAGCATTTTCCTTCCCCTTTTCAAGGGGTCGGTGTTGGGGGGATAAAGAGAAATATTCGGGATTTGAAGCAGCTGACCTAAAGCCTAGGCTCATTGTGATGTTGAGAAGAGTCTGTAGCCCCGTGGCTGAAACAGCAGGTCACTTTGATTAGAGCCCACTGCTCCCGAGGCCACACCGTGGCTTCTGGGTATTGTGGGTGAGTTTTCAGATGACTATGAGTCAGTTTGGATATCAGCCCCTATAAATAATTTTGTTAATGCTAAATTAACACTGTCCCATCATGAAGTATTCACTTTTCAAAGTCCCCATTTTTCTTGTTCTCTGTGTCAGAGAAGCTGATCTTTAGCGGTGGTTTTGGGTCAGGCAGACCCTGCTTTGAACCCCACCTCTGCTACATACTGATCGTGTCCAGTAGACAAGTTCACATCCTCCCAGCCTGAATTTCCTCTCCTATAGAGTAGGACTCGTGGTGTGTGACTACCTCAGGACAGTGAATAAAATGAAATCAAGTGGAAAGCATGTCTGTTACACCGAGAGGCTCAGTAACTGGTACATGTTGGACAGGGGAGAAAAGGTAGTTATTACCTCAAACCTAGCTTGATCTCATTCATTTCCTCATAATATTTTTATAAATGAGGTAATTTTATTAATTACTTGACTGCGCTGCTTTTCTTTTTAAACAAAATGCTGAAGAGCTTTCACAGTATTGTGAATGAGAGAAAGCAAACACTTCGGAGAAAGTTAAAACTCTAAACCTGGTAGCAAGACAGAATTTTCCGTTCTATCACCATAACAGAGCAACTTTCATAAATTGTTTTGAGTGTTTACTGGAAGGTCAAGGTCAGCGGGTGATTACTATTTAAGTATCTACAGTTAGTTAATGGGGACAGTCAGCCACAGAAAGGGGCACTTTGTTACAGGAGATGAGACTTCCCTGAAGACATGCACCAAAGACTAAGAAAATGCTATTATAGCTCTGAAATCATTATTTTTCAATATGGATGCTTAATGATAGGAAAGTGAAGTGTTTTATGTTCCATTTTAAAAAATGATCAAAAAATCTCATGGATTTCTGTATATAATGCATATGAATATGTGAGCATGGAAACTACTTGAAAGGTGTCATACTAGGTCATAATTTCGTTCACTTGGCAATGTATTATACTAGGTCATAATTTCGTTCACTTGGCAATGTATTATAATATGGAGGTAGGGACAAATAATCTGTACGTTTAAGTAAAATTAGGTAAGTGCATGTGTATGTAAAAATTCTTCTAAAAAACCATTACAAAGATAGAAATGCCTTAGAAAGATAGATTGCCTTCTATGCTGTAGCTCTAGTCATCTAAGCAGGGGCCCTCAGATTTTTTAGCAGGGGACCCTCTTTAGCAGCATCTTACCTGTAAAGCTCAGGAGCTGAGAGGTTTTAAGAGAAGAGGGGTTGAAGGGCATAGGCCCCGCCTGCTGGTGCTCATCCTGGGCCTCCTGCAGTGACACTCCAAGGAGTCCGTGTGACGGGGTGTGAAACCCTTCATCTGGGGGGTAGAAATCCTCAGGAGATGAGCGGTACCGAAAAAGTCAGGGCGTTGAGAGTTCCTGAGCAGGAGCCATGAACTTGTTCTGAAGACAACTCCCAGGGTTATCAGCAATGTCAGACATATGTATGTATAGCTTCTCATGTAGAGAAGTGAGAGATTATTTAAAAAAAAAAAAATCCAACCTTCAATCCAACCCATATTATATAAAAATAGGGAGGAATCTATGCACATTTTTTTGAGAAATCATCTAAGTTTTTTTTTTTTAAAATCCCTCTAAGCTGTGACAGCTGTTACCACGGTGGTTAAAACTTTAATATTTTAACTGGCTGTTGTTCAGCATTACAAATGACTCAAGGAAAAAGAAACAAGGAGTCAATGGAAATATATTACTTGTGTTTACTGTCCTTTAGTATTTTGTTGTATGAAAGCAGCTGGTTTGCATTTATATGGTAAAGGGTTTTTCTTAAAGAGTTAATTTTTAGTTAATAGTGAGCTTTCATAAGAAAAACAATTTCAGATGCTAAGTATTTGTTAGATCGTTTTTAATAGCGATAGTAGTAATATCACATTGTCCTTTTTCACACATTGAGGAGGGTTTCCTGGTGACAGCTGGAGCGTGGGGGAGGGGGAGTCACTTTCAATCAACCAGCTGCTCTGTGCAACATCATGATGGTGATATTTCAAAGCCTGTGGATAATCCTGGCTGCATTCAGAAGAGAAAATGTATCAGATTTCTGGGAAGCAATAGATAGTATGCAAGAGCCCTTTGGGATCTAGCTGGTAGCCAACTAACAATGTGTACATTCAGGTTTGCATGTTGGTATTATTTACCATCTCGTTTCTTGGACATTGTTACATGCGCATCATAATTATAAAGCAGTAAAGTCTAGTTCCCTGGGGGCAAAAGGCTCATTAGTTTATGGAGAGGAAGGGAGAATGGAAAACAAACTTTGGGGATGTGCTGTGTGCTTTTACATAATATGCTATTTCATTTCTTCTTCCCGATGACTCCAGGAAGTAAGTGGAGTTCTCATCATCCATGGATAAGGAAACCGAAGCTCAGCAGGATTGATTATGTGATTTGCCCAAGGCCACGTGCTAGTAAGCGATGGCATCTAGACTTGACCCCGTATCTAGCTTCAGATCCAGGAATGTTGTCATTACACCAACAGCTGTTTCTCCACAGTGTTCACTTGCTTATGCATTTTTAATCCAAAGTCACAATATCAGGATAGTATGAATGAAATTTAGATACATATTACAATGACTTCAGTTTTATACAAATAATATATAAGGGTGTGTGTGTGTGTGTGTGTGTTGGCAGCCACTTCTAATTTTGGAATTTTTTCCCTTGAGGAAAGTCCCTTGGGCAACACTATTAAAGAAATTTTGCTATGTTTTTTTATATTACAGATACCAGACATTTTCAGGGATGTGTATTTTAATGAGTCAGTTGTGATGCTGAGTTTGAACAGATGTAGGAATAAATATTGTGCATGCTGCCCATGTAGTAGAAGTTCCTTCACACGGAAGTATTCAGGGCTTCCTCTTTCTCATTCCAAGGAATGTTAATTTTGTATTGATAAGGGACCTTTATGCTTTCTAGATGTTCAGCCTGTGGCAGACCTTTGAGATGCTGTTTGTATACCCTCCACATTTTGGTTCTCGTATCAGCTAGAGTGTTGCATGAAAAATGAGAGTTGATGATGCTTGAAATACACTAGGATCTGCTGCCAGCCCTTGGCAAATTCCCTAGTATCTGTGTAGGGTTCTTTGACTACAAACAACAGAGATTAAGTTAACTAAGTTATCCAGATAACTTATTCAAGAACAAGAGGTTTATTGGAAGTATATGGATAAGCTCAGAAAATCTACAGAAAAACCAAACCACAGGACTGCAGCTAGATGAGCTCTTGAGGCTTAGGTAGATTTTGATAGATCTGGAAAATTCTTTAAGTTAATGTTCTGAGTATCAGATCCAGAAGTTGTTGGTCTTAGTGTCTTAGTGTCTTAGTGTCAAAAAGTGTTAGATTCCAGGAAGAGAGTTATTATTCCAGTCTTGGTCACTGTTACCCTTGAATCAGTGTAGGAAAGGCATCCTGGATTTCTGGTCCCCCCCAGGACTACATCCAATGGGGGTGAGAGGCATCTCTTACCTGTTACTGAAAGAATGAGGTGTTAATGCTGGGCAGAGAAAAAGAAGGAAAACAAACCCGAAGCTGTCCCCACCACCTGGTAATTAGTGGACGTCCTGTGTGCTTGTGGAATGTGAACATCTCTGAAGTCTGGCATGCTTCTCCCCTCTTGGCTAGTTCTTGTGTTGGGAGGATTTCAGTTACATAAATAATTCACTAACATTTCTCACATGAGTTAATTTAAATGGGGTTATGGCTATCACTTTTTCATTGACTTTAGGTAGACAAACAAAGAAATCTGGTGTGGAGCGAACCTGAGGATAGAATTACTTAAATCCTCTTGAAGGGGGTGATGGTGGGATGCTGGCATTGCTGCTCCCTATGTGCCTCCTGGTTTAAGGACCTACGTCTGCAGGGCTGTCAGTCGGAGAACTTTAATGAGCCCTCATTAAACTAAAACTTGTAGTCCGTGAGAGAAGGAACCAGCTTATGATTGATATTGGAAATCATAAGCGGTGATGGATCAGAATTGGAGTTGGCACTAATTCACCTCACTGTGGAGCAAAACTCAAGATTATATACAAAATCCAGTATTTCATTTTTCACGTATAAAGATAATCTAATCATTTCTGTTAGGACTATAACCCTTTAAAAAGGAGGGAAAAATAAAAATTTTGCCATCTGACATATAGAGTTTTTTTTAATCCTAAAATAGAGGCTCATTAAATTCTCAAATGTAATGGTAATTTAAAGATAATGTTGACAAAAACTCTGGTTTGAGATTTTATTACAAAATTTATCTTAGTTGAAAAAATCGTTTCTATTTTCATATGCCTTCCACACACTCCATCATACTGTTTTTTATTTTTTTTAAATATATGTGTAATTGAATCACATGATGCAGTTTAAAAATGTAGGATCATAGCCCAGAAAAATGCTAATTGGTTACTAAGTTATAAAGACACTTTAAAGCTATTTAAAATTTTTAATCTTAAGCCTTATTTTAATTTATGTGTTGATGTGCATTAAAAACAGTATCATTTCCCAATTTATGATTTTATATATATAATCTCATTTAATCCTCACAACACCAAATATGGCTGCATTATCGCCTTGTACAGGTGAGGAACCAGTAGTTAAATAAATTTCCTAAGGTTACATGGCTGGCGTATTGTGGAGCTCTTACCAAAGTCCATGACCTTAACTACCGTCCTCTACCGCAAACGTTAATATTGCTACTAGCCCTGTGTATCATTTTGACAAAAAGCACTGTGATGTTTCTTTTTCCAGAATCTGTCTGTTTACCCCAAGTTCCCTGACAACTTCTTTATGTTTGGAAACTGTTCAAATGTGTTGTGTTATCCATCATCTTGTGCTTCTGTTTGCTGTGAGTATGGCAATAGCTCTTATATTGCACAGTGTGCCCTGTGAAGCCTTTTGTCCTTTATGTCTTAGAGCAGTCTGACAGCCTCTCATGTTGAATTCAGCCAGGTTGCTTTTCATTTAACAAAGCTAAGTGTTGCTTTCTAGGTGAAAAATAATTAAACGCTTTTAAAGATGTATTTGATTAACAGGAGGCTGATCTGCGTAAATTAATTATAGCTGTAATGATGTCATAGCCTTGTCTTTTGTTATAAACCAGGTAATTGACGAGAAGTTTGGAAGCTTATTGTAACTGACAGCGGTTTGACCTTGT
This sequence comes from Balaenoptera acutorostrata, assembly GCF_949987535.1. Lineage (NCBI taxonomy): Eukaryota > Metazoa > Chordata > Mammalia > Artiodactyla > Balaenopteridae > Balaenoptera > Balaenoptera acutorostrata. The sequence goes on from NC_080071.1 coordinate 83,062,438, forward strand.
ATGCTGTCTAGAAGTGAAACATGCACAATGCATGTAAATGCAGTTGGTTCACTGAGCTTCATGTGTTGTCAGAGCATGTGATCTTGGGTTCTTACTTCACTCTTCCCTGACTTCTTTGCTGAAATTGTTACACTCGAACTGAATATTGTACTGATATCTCTTACTAAAAGCATCTGGCCAAACACAGATGTTGTCTGTGTCCTTGAATAACTATAATCAGACACGAAACCTTGGCACATTTAGGACATACAGTCAAGTAAACAAATGCCAAAATTAAATGAACCTTGGTTTTAAATTCCACGTGAAGGAAAGTAAAACAACTTTTGGTAGAGAAGACATAAAGGGAAAAATAGTGGGCCTATTTGCTAGGTTGAAAGAGAATTTTTCCCTTTTATTCTAATTTACCCAAGAAAGTTCAGAGTATGTGGTGTTTAAATACTTGAGTGATGAGAGCCTCTAACTTGGGTGATCTTGGTTAAAGGATGGGATGGTAGGAATAAAGCACAAAGTGGATGTGGGATAACAATGGCTAACGAGCAGCAGTCCCCGGGTGCAGGCTGTCCTCCCTCCCATGTGCTTTAGACTAGGGAAGCGTCAGCTCTGCCAGAAGTGACGTAGGCATTCCTAAAACCACCATACTATGCGAAATCACGCAATAAAAGCCATAGAGCTTATGGTGCAAAGGGTGTTAGGAGCAAAACACTCAAAAACGTTGTCAGTGGCACATTACAAAAAAAAAAGATAGGAACCTAATAAAATGGCAGCACGATTTTACACCTGTTAAATGATTAAGAAATGCAGAAGTACATAAGAAATATGGCACTGTTCCTTCAAAAAGTCCTGAACTTTGCTTTCAGAAGTGATTGTCAAAAGGATTGCAGCTTGTGAATTATTGTCAAGTGGTGGAAGAAGGGTTATCTGGATTGGATGTCAAGTCATAATTGCAGATGTGGTTGGGTGTAGCTCATAAAATACTCAGCGAACTGAGGTAGCTGGTAGATGTTTGAGGTGTGCAAATGTGTACATTTGGTGAATTTCTATGCAGCTGACTTTAGTTGGGTGCAGTTTCCTGCCTTCACCTAGGGCTTCTTGCTGATGAAATTGTGTACAATCAGATGCAAAATTTGCATTGTGCTCAAATTGTTCCTTGATATATATTGATTGCATTTGAACAAATTTGCTTGTTTCAAAACAAGCACTATAGCAGAACTGGCCGGCCTAATGAACTTAAACTTCCCTAAGCATATTTCACATATTTCCTGTCTCTTGTGCTAGCAGCACATGCATGCTATTTCCTCTCTTTAAAATACGTTTCCTCCTTTTATTTACTTTCTTTCAAAGTCTGGTGCAGGTGAGGAAGCTTCTCTGAGGTATTCTGTGAATTGAATTAACTTAACACTTTTTATATTGGCACATATTTGTACATTATTTGCCCATTTCCAGGTAGTGTCGGTTCTAGAAATGACTTAAGACAGAAGTTAGTAGTAAAGGGGGAAAAAGTAGCAACCAAATGGCTGAGTAGCTCTCAGAAGAAGAAAGCATACGTGTTTATTAGGTGAAATTAAGTTTTTCTAGCACTGATGGGATTTTGCACAAGGAACAGTAAGTCGGAACAGTGTTTTACAACAATGTGAAAATGATTACTCTGTGGCAGTCCCTTGGGTGAGTGAGACCTATGTCAAGGCCTCGAATAATATGAAGGTGCATTTCTGCAAAAGTCATTCTTCAAAGGCAAAGTGACATGATCTGACCATGCAGCATTTGGAGATTTGGCAAAACACAGGGCTAAAAGTTGGGAAAGTGTTCCTTTATACCAGTAGTTCTTAAAAGGTAGAAAAGATGTTTTTGCGTCTCTGTGGCTTCCTTCTCAGATTAAACCTTACTTTGCAGGATAGGGCCTGGGGGTGAAAGCATGCCAAGCAGGGCACACTTCACATCCCCCCGCCCCATCCCTTTCTTTCCAGAGTTCTTGCCAGGCAGATGCCTGGTCCTGGTGGGAAAAAGTCAGAGAAGGCACAGGGGCTTTTGTTCCTCAGCTTCTCTATTTGTATAGAGTATATCCCCAAATGAGAAAAGTGATGTTTGGATTATTTTTACTTTTTTTGTTTTTAATTTGATTTTAAAAACAGATTTTTGTTGTTGTTTTTTAAGCTATGACTGTGATAACAATTACCAAAAGAAGCTGGGTATTTGAACATTACTTTGTACTACTCTCTTAAATATAGATCTACAAGTTAAGTTGTATCAAGAAACAGTTACATTTGGTAGAATAAAAGTTTTATGTTCTGAGATTTTCTACATTTGAAATATTTCAAAATGCATATACATTTTGATGTGTTTAATGGAAGTCACCAACTACACTTTCTTAGGAAAGACAATTCTTTATGCTCAAATAATGTCTTTCCTAATTCTTCTGGTGGTTGAAGTGTCATATCTCTTGTTAAAAGACCGTAGGAGTGACTTCCTGTTTCACCTCTGACATGTAAAGAACTTGGAGGTCATCACCCCTGTCCTCACAACAAGAAGAACCCTGAACAAACTGAAAAATCAGTGACTTTTCTTAGATCCATCAGAGAATTGAGGTCACAGGGCAAACTGTCACGCCCAAATCTGGAGATACAGGCTCATTTTGAGAATCACAGCCCAAAATTGTGCACACAGTGGCAGTGCCCAGTGATGAGTAACTCAAAGAGATGGTTAGAACTTGGGCTTATATAGCATCTTAACAAAAGAACAATACTTTTTTTTTTTTTTTCTGGCTATGTTGGGTCTTCGTTGCTGCACGCAGGCTTTCTCTAGTTGTGGTGAGCAGGGGCTGCTCTTCATTGCAGTGCGTGGGCTTCTCATTGCGGTGGCTTCTCTTGTTTCGGAGCACGGGCTCTAGAGCACGGGCTCTAGAGCGCAGGCTCAGTAGTTGTGGCGCATGGGCTTAGCTGCTCCATGGCATGTGGGATATTCCTGGACCAGGGCTCGAACCCGTGTCCCCTGCATTGGCAGGCAGATTCTTAGCCACTGCGCCACCAGGGAAGCCCAAACAATACATTTTTAGAGAAGTGACACGGCAAAGGAAAAGGACTTTGAGTTTCTAAGGCAGCAAATGGTAGGAAGGCAAATAGGAGGGGGAACTAATGGAAGATTAGGGCTAGTTAGTAAAGTTTGTTGTGTAGATTTTTTTTGGAGCCAGTTGTAAGGTTGTCTCTGGTGATTAACTTTGGTCATACCTGGTAGAGAGGGGGAGGGGGGAACACCTTCACAAATTCATGTCCTGCTTTTAAGCAGATGGGGGGAAGCAGAGAGCTTTAGTTGTATCTGCTTTTTCATAATTGCATTCAGCTCAAGATAATCCTTATGCCAAGTGGCATATTTGGTGTTGCGCATTCTGCTACTCTACAGTCAGCTTAGCTGGAACTGAACCACTCACTGCAGTTACTCTTTGGAACACTTTAACAGTAGTTTTGACAAACTGCTGGAGTATGCGTGTAGGCTATCTTGAGAGTTGAAAACTCACAGCTTTTCTGCAGACAGACCTGATTCACAACTTCATTTTAAGGAACAAGGACTCTGGAGCCAGATTATCTTGGTTAAAATCCCCTCTCATCTGTAAAATGAGGAAATAATACCTGCCTCATAAAGTCCAGAGGATTGAATGGGATATGCCAGATGACAAAACTAAAGCGATTTAGTAATGAGTTTGATATCCTTTATTCAAAGGAAAGCAGTCCATAGATTGGGGGAGTAGAGCACCTCACAGGCAGTGGAGCATTCTTCCCAGGGGGTTCTGGGCCAGAGTGAGTTTTATAGAATGTTAGAAAAGGCAACGAAAAAAACAGGGTGTGGTTGGCTAGGGGGTGGGGGGGTTTCCTTTCGAGGCCAGCAGGTCCTGCTTTCCAGGGTAAGGTGAGCTGGCTGAAGCTGCGCTGGAGGATGGTGATTGGCGTTAGCTTTTCTGGACAGTGAGACGGTTCCCGTAAAGGCAGGCTGACTTAGGTTTAGACTTGCGACATGGGCTGGACCACTGGGACGGCCTTCATTCTGTGGGTCCCAGTATATGCATTAACTTTGTCAGGTAATGGCACACGTGTAAAGTTTGAGAACAGTACTACCAAAGATGAACTAGTACTATATACGTGTGTAACTTTAGCCAATGATTTGACGTTTTTATTTCACCTGTATTGAGGAAAACTTTAAATCAGTAGTGAATGAGTATTTCTGTTTCATTAAAACAATAGCTGAGATTTAATGTGTTTACTGTGTGCTTGGCATTATTCTAAGCACTTGGTGTTTTTTGTTTGTTTTTTTAAATTTTATTTATTTATTTTTTGGCTGTGTTGGGTCTTCGTTACTGTGTGTGGGCTTTCTCTAGTTGCAGCGAGTAGGGGCTACTCTTTGTTGTGGTGCACGGACTTCTCATTGCCGTGACTTCTCTTGTTGCGGAGCATGGGCTCTAGGCACGCGGGCTTCAGTAGTTGTGACTTGCAGGCTCTAGAGCACAGGCTCAGTAGTTGTGGCGCACAGGCTTAGTTGCTCCATGACGTGTGGGATCTTCCCAGACCAGGGCTCGAACCCGTGTCCCCTGCATTGGCAGGTTGATTCTTAACCACTGCGCCACCAGGGAAGCCCCTCACTTGGTGTTTTAAGTCGTTTAATCCTTACAAGAGTTCTAGGATCAGATTAGCTATTATTACTATTCCATTTTCATAGCAGGAAACTGAGGCTTAGGTTAAGTGACTTGCACAAGTTAACACAGCTCTTAACGCTAAAGCCAGTCATTGGGACCAGTTTAGACTCCAGAGTATGTGCTCTCAAACCCCAAGGTACCCTGAAAACACAGTTTGGTAGAGATGATAAAAGGCCTCTGGTGATGTTCTGTTGGCACTGGTGGACAGTACATGTGGAAGGCACTGTGGAGGTTGGTGAGCAGTGACGTGGTCAGGGAACCCGACATTAAGGATGCAAGTCAGGAGCTGGGCTTTGAAGGTTGGGGAGAAATTGAATGGGTTGGGAGGACTAGGAGGGAGTGTGTCTCGGGTCAGGGAGTGATGCTGGCAATGCTGTCAGGACCCTGCCCACATCCGCATGCCCTTAATGTACGCTGATGGACTCCCAGCCTCCAGCCCCTGCAGTTCTTCACCTGAGTGTTTTCTCTGACCCCCTGAGGCCCACTTTTCCTGCTGTGGCAAGTCACAGGTGACAGGGAGTTAAGGCAGACCCCTAGCCCTTTGGCAGTTAATACTGAGGCATATCTAGGCTAGCTCCCAGAGTTCCCAGTGAGATTAAGCCTGTCTCCCACAGAGATAGCTCACTTGATAATGCATGCATTTTAGTGGCTCTCATTATTGCCAAAAGCAATACCTAACTTAAAATGTGTGGCTCTACCTTATCTCTTTGGTAAGATCTTATTTTTCATAAAAGGAAGCCTTTCTAAATGAAAAGTGTTGAAATCATCACGATTTTAATCACTTTTTTTCTCATGTTATTACTTAAAATAGTTCTAATTAAATTTTACACCATATAAGTAGAAGTTGAACTAAAAATGAAACATTGTTTCAGTCTTTTTAGCACTAAAAAAAATTCTCTTAAACTTGAGTTTACCCACCAAGAAGCAGTTTTGTGAAAGAAAACTAGCTGACATCTTGTTTAAGGGTTTCTACTGAGTTAAAAAGGATTGGCTGTGAAGCAGAAGTTTGAACTATTTCCTGGTCTGCCTCTAGATCACAGCCTAGAATTTCAAAAGATTTTTATTTAACCCCTTATAGACAATCAAGGAATTTGTTATGTGCTGTGGAAGTGTGGACGTTCGCTTCCTGAGTGATGGGCAGGCAGGGCCATGGAGGCCTCTCAAAGGTATAGACAGTAGCAGCAAGGCTTGCATTTGTGAGAGGCAGAAGGTTGAAGGGCTTGCTAGAGAAGCAGCACCGTCTGGTGAGAAGAGCTGGCTTGAGTCCTGATAGTCCAGTTTAAGAGCATTGTCATCTTGGGTTCTTTTTTTAATAAATTTATTTATTTATTTATTTATTTGTCTTTGGCTGTGTTGGGTCTTCGTTTCTGTATGAGGGCTTTCTCTAGTTGCGGCAAGCGGGGGCCACTCTTCATCACGGTGCGCGGGCCTCTCACTGTCGCAGCCTCTCTTGTTGCGGAGCACAGGCTCCAGACGCGCAGGCTCAGTAGCTGTGGCTCACGGGCCTAGTTGCTCCGCGGCATGTGGGATCTTCCCAGACCAGGGCTCAAACCCTTGTGCCCTGCATTGGCAGGCAGATTCTCAACCACTGCGCCACCAGGGAAGCCCGTCTTGGGTTCTTTATATCAGAAAGAAATGGAATTTCTATCTCTCTTTGATGGTTTTACACCAAAATTGCTGAAAGGATTTCCATTAAATTGGGCAGTTACGTTTGGAATGGTCAGACTTAAAATAAAAGCTATGGGATGCATGTGAAATTCACTTTGGTGACCTCTGGTGGTGAGAGAGCCCCATGGGACTGCCCATCTGTGGAGATAGCCACACTTATCTAGCACCTTGGACAGAGAAGTTTAACATCCCCAGAAAGTCTCAGGTCTTCACTGAGCTCCTTCTTATCCAGACAGCTCTACAGAACAGGCTTCAGAATGGCTAAAAGGACAGTAAAGTGATTTTTTTGGTAAGTGCTGGTTAGACCAGCTAGTAGGTAACATGGAACTAACTTTGTCTTCACCAGATTGTGAGAATTAAGTGAAGTGAAGCAAGTATACTTAACTACTTTGTAAACTATAAATAATTGTATAAATATTAGTTATTATTGGGAAAGGCATATAAATATTACAAGACTAAAGTATAGGCTGAAATGCTTGAAGTTGATCAGATGATGATTTTATTTCAGCTAATACCTATGAAGTCCTTATTATGTTTTAGGCATTCTTCTATGTGTTTTACATACACTAACTCATCAACAACTCTATGAGGCAGGTCTTATTATTGTTAGTGTCTGTTTTATAAGTGGGGAAACTTAGGTAAGCTTATATTGATTAAGAAATTGCCCAAGGTCATACAATTCCAAGCAGTTGAGCCAGGATTTGAACTCAAGCCATTAGGCTTCGAAGTCCGTTCTGGTAACTGTGATACAATTCAGTCTTACAATGATGAAGTACAGAAGGCTGATCTAGGTAAGAAAGCATGGTGGATTGGGGGTGGGGATAACATGATGAGATTGGATTTTAAGCAAACCAAGTCAGGCATTATATAAGTAAGACTGGGGGAAATGTGTCAGGTGATAAGGGTCTGACCTTTGGTTAGGTCTGCCACCACATAACATATGACCTTATTGATGGCTGCTTACTTGTCTGGAACATTCTTCAACTTCTTAGGTTGTTTTAGTGGTCTTAAATCCTAACTCCCTAGAGGTCAGGTATTTTGCCTTCCACGTGGATGGCATTGATACTTAAGACAGGCCTTGTAAAAGACAGTCGGATATTGTTCCACTAAGATATGGGAAATTTTGTATTTGTTTTCATTTTGAGAGATGGTATATGAGGGGAAAAAAGGAAGGAGGAGCTCTTGTGTGTTAAAAGCTAGGTCTTGTGTGTTTAAGCTAGGTCTGGTAGCTGAAAATCAGAAAGATTTAGCCCATTGGTATTTGAGAGAGAATTTAATGGTTGTCTCTAGCTGGGTAAGACGATTTCTTATATGGTTATGATGATGATGTCTATGAGGTTGGAGAACCGTCATATAAATGGAGATCTCAGCAGCCTTCAAAAGGGGGAAGTGCTCTCAATTCCCAATTTCTTCTGGAACAGAGTCCAAGTTGTAGATATTTCCATGAATAGATACTGGAATGTAATTACTGAGTGTCACAATATTCATGAGGACTAGATTCCCATTAGCTTCTTAATATAATTTGATTCCAGTTTTCATTTTTTATTCATGGAGTCAGTTTTCATTCGATTGACCTCATTTCTTTGTATCTCTCTGTCTTTAATGTGAAATAAGAAAACAGAATCCTACGCTGATTCTCTTTGATTTTTATCATTAATGTAGCTCATGAAGCCATGTAACAGATTTCAATGGCCAGAAAAAATTTGTCATTTATGTGCTACTTGTCATTAAATGATGATGGTGCTCTGACACAGATTTCATACTGAACCCCCAGAGCTCCCCATTTACTAATCAACTCAGGTAGATGATGCATTCTGGTGAATTGAACAGAGTGCAGTGGTGTGAAGCCAGACCATCTGCTATTACATTTAATATTTAAATACTAAGTTTTAAAAGTATAATTCATGTTATTGATATAACTGTGTATTGCATTTAACAACTGTGATCACATTGAAGCTATGTAAGCTTTTTGAAATGCATTCATATATTTGAAAAGAGGAACAAATTACTTCACAAGCATTCAGTTAGTAAATTCTTGTTTTCCACTAAATGCAAATACATATTATACTGTACCATTTTCTTATTTTCAAAAATATCTTGAAAATCTGCATTTTGTAATTGGGTTTTCTTGGGGCCTAAGGAAGCTAATACCTTTTAGGAAAAATAAAATTATGCTAAGATATGTTATTGGAAGAACAAAGGATTTTATTACTGTGCTAGACTAAAGCGTTCTCATCTATTGGCCCTATAGTAACAGGTGGTGAAAACAGTCTCTTATGTTTGGATTAGAAGAGCCATGAATGAAAAGATTCCTGAGAGAGTTATGGGAGTGAGAAGAAATGATCCAGTTCATTTCATTCCTAAAGAAGGTAGACTGTACTAAAACAGTAAGAGAGAGAAAAAAATGCATCTAGTTGTTTTGTGAATATTTTGCCCAAGTCAATGTGGTATTTATTATGCTCTAATTTGTTGTTCAGCTCTTGTAATTTAAAAAGCAGAGGAAGTTTTCATGTTTAGCATATCCAATCTGCTTTTTCCATAGCTTTTTTGCTTTGTTTGAAGCGATAAATCATATTAACCCTCTGCGTCTTTCAAAAAGATTTTACAGGGTTTAGAGTCAAATGTGTTGGCCTAAGCCCTGCCCCTGCTACTGAAGTACATTCACATTCACTTTTAACCCATCACACTGCAGGGGGATGGTAGTGCTAAAATCCTGGCAGTTTAACCTGGGTGATTTCTTCATGGTTTCATCTTTCTTTCTGAAGCTTTCTTCTGAAGAGCTTGTTAAACTATTTCTTGGAAGGGGATGGCATGGGGGGAGGTTGGGAGAAGGGACATGTTTGTCTTTATGGTTACGTGTACCTATGAACATGCATATTTATATTTTAAGCACTGAAAATTTAAGCATTTGCTCAACATCATTAGTCACTAGGGAAATGCAAATCAGTACCGCTTCACACCCATTAAGATGTTTATAATAAAAAAGATGGATAAAAGCAAGTATTGTTGAGTATATATGAGTATGGAGAAATTGAAACCCTCATATACTGCTGGAGGGAATGAAAAATGGACAAAAATTTGGAAAACAGTTTAGTAGTTCCTCACAAAGTTAAGCATAGAGTTACCGTATGACCCAGCAGTTCTATTCCTAGGTATATGTCCAAGAGAACTGAAAACATATGCTTCTACAAAGAAATTGTACATGAATGTTCATAGCAGCATTATTCATTATAGCCAAAAAAGTGGGAACAACGCAAGTGTCCATCAACTGATAAATGGATAAAAACACAGTGTGGTGTATCTATATAATAAAATATTATTGGACCATAAAAAGGAACTAAGTACGGATACTTCCTACGATGTGGATGAACCTTGAAAAACAGTATTAAGTGAATGAAGCCAGACACAAAAGCCACATATTGTATGATTCCATTTAGATGAAATGTTCAGAATAGGCAAATTCGTTGAGATGAAAAGTAGATTGGTGGTTGCCAGGCATTGGGTGGGATGGGGAGATAAGTGGGGAGAGTTTCATTTGGGGGTAATGAAAATGTTCTGGAATTAGATGGTGGTGCTGATTGTGCAGCCTTGTGAATATACAAAAACCACCGAATTGTGACGTTTAAGACAGTGAGTTTTATGGTGTGTGAATTATATCTCAATTTTAAAAAATCAATGCTTAAGCATCTGGAAAGTCAGGCATTAGCAAAATATTCAACCTGAGTGATAGCAGGCCTCTGATAAATACTTGCCAAGTGACTTGAACAAACCTACATTCTCCTCTATGATTCTTTTTTTAAGAGAATATGCTTAAAATATATGGAACCTAAATGAAATTTTCCAAAGGCATGAAAATAGTAATAATGACATATCATTAATCTACCTCATGTAAGTATTGATAAACCTTTTCTTGATTCTTAACTAAAAATCTCACACAATTTTAAAAGATCTCAATGAATAATTTTAAGATTTGTTGCACTTTTAGTGACCTGGAAGGCTGTTTTCAGAAAAGCGTTCGATTACTCCTATTAAGACTGTAGTTTCTTTCTTTCATGTGAAATTAATTTGGTTACTGTCAGATGCCGGACTGGGAATATAATTTATAACTGGTACATATTCTTGAAGTTTAATGGCCTGAGTTCTTCTTGAACATTTAAACTGAAAATTGATATATAATGTCACCATGGTAAATGATAATGATGAAATATTTCCTGCTTTGTAAGTAGAACTGAGAATCATCATAGTAAGTTTCTTTTCCCTTTTGGTAAAATTCCTTTCTTTACCCCGTGAGACACGTTGATTTCCCAAGTTATGAATTCAGTTTCTTTTGTTTGTTCTAGCGACTTAGTTTTTCTTATTACAACCTGTTTAATTTTTAATTTCTCATTAAAAGTAAATATGGCTAATTTTCCTATCCATATTTCAGGAGGTCTTCCATTTCTCTCTGTCACAACCTTGATATAGCACTGTCTGGTGTGTATTACTACATAATTAAAATGCCATGTTGTTTTTGTTTTGTTTTGTTTTTTTTCCTCATAAACAGAGCACTTCCAGGACAAGGTAACTGTTTAACAAACCACTACAGTACGAATTTAAAGAAGTTTGGTTTCTTACTTTTTCTCATCACCCTGCCCCTCCCTCTGTTTTACTTGCTCTCTCCACGTTTTCAGAAGAGCAGTCTTTGGTAAAGATTTTAACCGACAGCAGATCTTCTAGGTAGTTTTAATCCTTGTGGCTCGCACTGGAGGTAGCACTGAAACTTGTAAATTGTCGTGAACCTTGTAATGTTCATGGAACCTACTGACACCAGAGTGACAACGCCGTTGAAGCTCTTATCAACAGAGCCCTTGCGGAAGTAGAAGTCAAAACAGCTGTCTGGTCAGGGTTAAAATGCCATGTTTTTTTAATCAAATAGTTCTGGCAAAGCAACCTATTAATACGTTTTAAATGGATCAGAGGTTTATTCCTGTAAAGTTGAGATAAATGTCACAACACTCTTCTGGAACTAACTGATAAGTGGAATAATATGTACAGTGCTATGGGGAAGGTTGCAGCAATTGTAGGAAAAATGCTTAGGGATAAATGTATCATAGACCTTTTAAGTCAGTCTTGTTTATTTTATAATATAGATACATTTAACATGCTCATCTTGAGTCATTGGACAAACACTTATTAAGCACTGACTGTATACCAGTCACTATGCTAGGCCTCTGGGTATTCAGTGGTGATCAAAATAGATAGTTCTGCCCTCAGCACTTATGCTATAATCGTGGAGCTCCCGGTGTGGGAGCACCCGGGTGGTTGGATCATAGTGATCAAAGGCAGAGACCAGTGTGAGGTGAGTCCAGAGGGGTAGGCAAGACAGTGGTAATCACGAGTGTGTAGTTACGGTCAAGAGTTTGGACTTCATTCCAACTGTAACGATAAGCCATTGAAGGCTTACTGCAGGGGAATCCAACTTTAGTTTTATAAAAATTACCCAGAGCAGTAGTGAATAATGGTTGTTGGGTATAAGAGGAGAAGCAGAGTTTGTTGTAATCCAGGCAAGTTACAATGGTGGCTTAGACTAGAGTAGTGGCTCTAGAGCTAGAAAGAGGTAGATGATACAGATAGTTTGGAAGAGTTAGCAAAGTGTGGTGGATGGGATTTGGGGGAAGCAGAGTGAAGAGGGAGAAGGATGTGTCGAGGATGTTGTCTGTATCTCCAACCTGAACAACTGGGTAGCTGGAGATTCTGTGTCCTGAGATCTGGCACATGGGAGGAGGGGTAGACTTGGAAGGGACTGTCCAGTGTTCAGTTTGGGGCATGTTGAGTGTGAGGGGGAGGATATGTTTATAAGGCGGGGGGGTGGGGATGGAGTGCAAGGACCAGCCTGCTCTTCCTTGCGCTGGTGTAACTGGTTATGGTCTGAGTACAGGTTAGAATAAACAAGTCACTTTCAAAACCAAACACATTGCACTGGTTTCCAGCTTATGAATCATGCCTCTATGTTCTCTGCTACAGCTCAGCTCTCTAAAAATATCTATGTGATTATGGGCAGGATGAAACAATATTCATCTTACAGTGAGACGTGTGCCTGCCTGGCCCACGAAGTCAGGTTACAGATTTGATCTCCACATGAACCAGTTAGATTTTCTGTTATCTTGCTACAAACAGGCTACATCCCTCACCTTGGATGGCTGACTTGATTACTTATTAGGAAGGAAACTGGGCCATAGAGCTGGTTTGAAATAGTGTCGATTTATCTTCGCTACTTAAAACTACGGTCTAGTGGCCCTTTGGAAAACAGAGCCCAACATATATTATGCACTTCTCACGTTGGTTATGGCTCCATCGGCCTTTACATTAAGCATACCACATCATTTTATTCATCTTGTGATTTTCTGCAGCAAGTATTTTTATTTCCTTCAACAAACAGAAATGATAGAAATGGGCCATTTAGGGGCCGGGATTGCAAGTGTTTGGGTCTTTGCTGTACCTCTAATGCCTGGCACAGGGACTGGCCTGCATTTGGCACTTGATATTTATTTTAAAAACTGAGTGATTGAGGAATGGCTGAATAGTCATTCTGTAAGAAGGAGGGGTAATTCAGTTTTGGGAAATCAAGAGATTAGGTGGACTATATTCTTCCTACAAGGTTATGTCCCTGAAATCTGAGAAGTCAAAGCTGTAAAATATAAATTTGGGAACCATCCTGATAAAAAGAATTATAGAGAAACCATGAGAGTGGAATTCCATAAGTGTATGAGAAATAGTGTAGAATAAGAATAGAGCGAAACTGAAAAGCAGAGGAAGGGGAGTTGGGAGGAGGCAGGAACCTGCGGGAGAGCACAGCGTCCCAGGGAAGAAGGAGCAGTCAGCAGTGGGGAGATAGAGCCGAGAGGTGAGAAGGGATGCGAACAAAAAGGGGCCTTTGGGTTTGGGCAGAAGTCAAGCAAGTTAATGTGAGCCTGGGTGCACAGTGTGAGACAAGCTTGGGGAAATTCCACTGTCCTTTTGTTTATACTCTCCACCACTAATGATTCCAATCGAGAGGGGACTTTTTCTTAAGCAAAGACATAATTATTTTTGATTTTCTGCTGTGCATAGCCTGGCATCATAGGACACTGTACTGATATTGAAGGGTTTATTTTGTGATTTCTTATAAGCTGGTTACTTAATGATCAGGACCATATTTTTCCATTGCTCCTGTTACAGGTAATGATGTTTGATATATATAATTATTTAGGGGAATTGAAAACATGTCACCGTAGTTGAAGATTTGAAAATCAACCTGAACATCAATGTGAAAAATATAGACTATTTCTCCAAAATTATCTGGGAGCTTTTCAGTTGAAATTTTATTAAATTCTCTAGTTCATGAGAATGCTACAAAGTTCTAATAATAAGCCCTGGCAATAAAGAAACTTGGGGTTGTGCTAATAATGGGGGTACACCCATAACACATACGTATATATAATTTTTTCTTGGGCATTTCTTTTGGGTGTGAAGTTGGTAAGAATCCCTGTGTGAAGAGGGATGGGGAGTACATTTGAGTCTCATTATTAGGATGCTACCATTGCAAAGACTTTCTCCTAAGTGAGATTACTTTATAGTAATGAAAAAAGTAGCTACCATTTATTCAGTACCTACTTTGTTCCAGACATGGAACAGTAATCCTGAGAAGGAGGTATTATTTCTAATTTAAAGTGAAGAAATTGAAGTTTAAGTAATTTACCATAGATCTCAGGGCTAGTAAGTAGGAATCTAGCCGTTTTTTACTCTAAAGCCCATGCACTTTCCAATGTGCTGTCTGAATGAGAACCTTTAGGGTATCAGAGTGCGTTAAATATTTGATTGGAGCCAAGATAGCTCCACAGGGAAATCAGAAAACCATTAGATGAGAACTCTTTCAGCATCCTGTCCCCTCATCTGCCTATTTACCCATATCTGCACCTGAAATTCTTCTTCTTCCTTCCTGTTATGATGGACAAGGCTATTCCCTCTAAGGACTTGATTCTTTTTATCTTTTGCATCTTTAGTCTGTGTCTCTTTCTTTACTAGCTTCTTCCCATAAGCATAACCTAGACCTTTTCTGAAGCAGATACCTTCTGTATTGGTTAGTAATTGCTGTATAACAAACCACTCCAAAATTTGGTGAAGTTCATTTAAAATATCATTTATTTAGCTCACTGTTCTGTGGGTCAACAAATCAGTCTGGGCTCAGCTGGATTTACTTATGCATCTGTGGTCAGCTGCTGGTCAGCTAGACCGCTTTGCTTCTGAGGCATTAGCTGGTCAGTGGCCAGGGCCATCTGGGTGACTAGAGCATGTGTCTTCCATCATCCAGTAGGCCAGCCCGGACTTGTCCACATGGTTGCCTGGGAGGGTTTCAAGAGAGAGCAGAAGCCTGCAAATCATCTTGAGGCCTAGATTCGGAACTAGTGTCGCGTGCTTTTCATTCTGTCAACCAAAGCAGGTCACAGGGCCAGCGCAAGGCATGGAGAAGTAGACCCGTGAACATGGGCACTCTTCCTCGTGGGTAAATCCAGTCTACCCTTCAAGACCACCTCAGCCTGAGTTGTGTGCCTTGGGTCTGGGCTTCCTCTGTCCCTGCATTTAGAACACTGTGTGGCAGTTGTTGGTTTACTTCTTAGTAGAAAATGAGCTCCTTAAAGACAGCGACTGTGTTTTAATCCAGGGTTTGGCTCATAGTAGGTAACTTTTAAAAGTGGAAATTTTTCTGAAAATAAAGCAGTCTAGCAGTTGACATCTGGCAATATGGAACAGAAGATAATATATGCTTGCATTTTAAGACTTGCTTGCTAATGTTGAAGAACTTTGGAGCAGACTCTATCTAATATATCAAAATCAAATTTTTTTAAATTAATTAATTAATTTAATTAATTTATTTTTGGCTGCACTGGGTCTTCGTTGCTGTGCGCAGGCTTTCTCTAGTTGCAGAGAGCGGGGGCTACTCTTCGTTGTGGTGCGCGGGCTTCTCATTGCGGTGGCTTCTCTTGTTGTGGAGCATGGGCTCTTGGCACGCGGTCTCAGTAGTTGTGGCGCACGGGCTTAGTTGCTCCGTGGCATGTGGGATCTTCCCACGCCAGGGATCGAACCCGTGTCCCCTGCATTGGCAGGCGGATTCTTAACCACTGCACCACCAGGGAAGCCCAAATATTTCTTTAAAAAAGTGAAGGGGGTGAAGAATTCTCTCCAGCATTCTGAGAAGGAATAATTATTAAATATTTGTGCACTATCTTTGTATGTTTTTTTGTTAGGTTATAAGTTTGTTTATAAGGAAGACAAGTTACATTTTCCTGGCATATTTGTCAGAAAAAGCATACCCATCCATTAAGTGGTCCACTGGGATCTGGGATGACATTTCTCCTTTAGGATGTAAAATGAGGAGGGACATTAGCCAGTGTCCTGGGCGTTACTCTGGAAGACATAGAAAATAATGCTTCTGTTAGATGGGAGATGAGATATACATAATGTAAGCCCATCTTTAAGTGAGGACGTCTTGTCACTGTCCTAATTCTTAACTGATGGATTTTCATGTACATTTTATTTTACATCTTAGGCTCAGCTGCCTCTGTACCTTCCCAGATTCCTCGCGTCTGACCACATTTTCCCGTCACAGGCTTGATATCTAACCATGCAGCGGAGGTCAAGAGGAATTAATATTGGACTGCTTCTGCTCCTTTCTCAAATCTTCCACGTTGGGATCAGCAATATTCCACCTGTCACCCTAGCAACTTTGGCTCTCAACATCTGGTTCTTCTTGAATCCTCTGAAGCCGCTGCTTAGCTCCTGCCTTAGCGTGGAGAAGTGTTACCAGCAAAAAGACTGGCAGCGCTTACTGCTTTCCCCTCTTCACCATGTGGATGATTGGCACTTGTATTTCAATATGGCATCCATGCTCTGGAAAGGAATTCATCTGGAAGGAAGACTAGGAAGTAGATGGTTTGCCTACGTCATCACCACGTTCTCCCTACTCACTGGGGTGGTGTACCTCTTCTTGGAATTTGCTCTGGCAGAACTTATGGATGAACCTGACTTCAGAAGGAACTGTGCTGTAGGTTTCTCAGGTAAGGCAGATGCATTTCTAAGGTAGCCTGCATGAAAACAGTAAGGGAGGTGCAGCTGTTTGTCATTTTTTGAAGCAGGGGTCCCAGTTGGTGAGGGAACTGAATTCTGAGTGGCTAAGCGCTGCTGGGGCTTGGATTTTGGTGAATAGGCTGATTGGAGCACAGGAGAGACATAGATTTTGCTATTTCCCATTATGCCGCATCATTCACTCTTGGACAGTTGAGACTAGGGTCTGCCCAAAGGTCGTTTTGTAGGAGATGTGGTCCTGGAAATATGCACTGGCTCCATTATGGTGGGACGAGGGAGAGAGGCATTGGTGTACTTGTGGGAGTTCTCTAAAAAGACGGGTATGCATCTCAATAACGCCATTAAAATAAATGCACCACACCCTACAATGGCATGCTCACTGTGTTTTCAGAGCCATGATAGTCTTTATACATAATTCATGCTGTTTAATTAATGTAACAGGTCCTTAGGGAGGTGGCCTTGTCTTGATTTTGTAGATGAGGAAGCTAAGGCCCAGAGAAGTCAGGTAACTTGCTCAAGGTTACACACCTCATAAGTGATGGAGCTGGGATTTGAACCCAGTCTTCATGACTTTAAACACGTATTACGTTGCCTCTCACTGTCCCCCTCACTAGTTCTTTTTTTACATTTTTCTCATAGGACTAAATTGCCATCAGGACTTAAAATAGGTATTCTAAAAATTATCATGTGAAGGGTAGGAGGGAAATCGTCCTGAAACCGAAGGAGATCAAACCCTTCCCTCTATTTTCCCTGCCGTCCTTACCCCTTCCCTCTAAGATGCATCCTCATGCATCTGATTGTGTGAGAAGAAAGGAAATAAGCCCTGCCTTCAATATGTCTTTCCATAGGCGTTAGAAAAATGCACATTAATAATATTTTTTTAATTGAGTTAAAAATCACATAAAATGAACGATTTTGAAGTTTACAGTTCAGTGGCATTTAGTATTGCACCATTGCGGGTGTCTTATTCCCATTTTATGTGTTATATATTTAGTAGCATACTCAAAGTCAGTATGAACTTCCGTGTTAAGAAACATCAAAGGAATGATTGCCTTGAAGACTGTCTTTCTACCGAATGTTGGGTTGACTTGTTGTAAGGAATAGAGTATGTTTCGAAGCAAAAAGTTGGATGTAATGGAATAATAATTTTCACTTTCAGTTAGTTTTCTTTGTAAATGTTGATCATCTCCACATTTGGATTGTTGATATTTGTATGCTCTTTATCCTCTTTTAGGAGTTTTGTTTGCTTTGAAAGTTCTTAACAACCATTATTGCCCTGGAGGCTTTGTCAACGTTTTGGGCTTTCCTGTACCCAACAAATTTGCTTGTTGGGCAGAACTTTTGGCTATTCATTTCATCTCGCCAGGGTAAGTGTTTGCTCTTAGAGAATACAAATGAAGAACCTGGTATTCCATAGAGAAAGAATTATAGTCATAATGAGGTAATCAATTGTCTTTTACAGTGAAATTTGTTCTTTAACTATAAGGACAGAATCCAGCTTAATGGTTTTAATGTCAGATATTCCTGTGTTTGAATCTCGTCAGCTACTGAGCTGAGTGATTTTGATGTATTTGTCTTATCTGAGTTTCCATTTCCTCACCTTTTAAGTTGAACCTGATACACAGATTTGGGGATTTATATTAACCAGCTTGTCAATTAATTAATTCTAATAACAATAATCCAAAGAGGCACACAGAAACCACATAATTAGAAAGATACAAAATCAAAAGGTATGTTGGTCCAACGCTTTTAAGCCATTTTAGTTGTGAATTTTCTTGGTGGTAGACTCTTTAAACAAAAGACTTTCCTCACAATTTTGATATAGAAAATGGATCAACTCTGAACTGTTTTGGGTGGAGAGGAAGCATAGGGCTCCACTCCCTTTGCCTTACCCCTGTGTCACTGGCTGCCTTAGAGGCACCTCCGCAGAACCCTAGAGCTCCAGGGAACACAGTTTGGGAATCACTGATGTCTGCGAATTTCCTTTACAGACGAGGACAAGGAAATTCAGAAGGTTTAGGGACTCATCAAGCAGTGTCGTGGTAGACACTAGACTAGTTAGGATTCAGGCCTCTGGACTCCTGGCCTGGGTGTTCTCGGGGGGGATGGGGGTGAGGTGGGGCGTGCTTTTCCGCTTTGGGTTCTTTTCTCTACTTTCTGTTCAGAAAAAAAGAGAGTGAATTGTGTTATTTTCCCACCTCTTCCACCAGCTGCACTTCTCTTAATCTGTATAATGCACCTGGAAGCCCATGGTTTGCTCATTTATTTTTACTTCGGGGACCTGGACGCTGTTTGGAGAAGGGGGAGATTCAGGAAGATTCAGAAAGAAGTAAGGAGGGTATTTTTTTGCTGCTGTTCTTTTCAGACAGGAGGTTTTTTTCTCAGCTTTCGATTTGTGTGACCGCGTTGGGTGTCGTACTTTATTTGAGAGTATTCTCCTTGGGCTGCGTGTCAGCCCAGTAACCTTGAGGCCTTCTTTAATGCTAATTTCCCCTCGTGGGCAGCCATTGCCAGCTGGTCTGTAAAAGGCAGTGATGTGGCCACTGAAGGCCACTCATCTGCAGCTGTATTGTTATCTTGTGACAGTTCCACGAAGAAAGCCTAACAAAATCTTCAAAGTTTTCTTTGAAAAAGGGTCCAGTAATGTCTGTCCCTTATCTGAACAGCCCTCTCTATACCTTGTCACTCACAGCTCCCTGACTTGCTTGATGTGACTTGGTTTTCTGTGTAGACCAGGGACTCTTGTGTGTGAGGGCAACACCCAACATTCATATGAAAATCACTCTCTCTGGTACTTGAACTTTTATTCTATAATGAATCCATTGAACAGCAGTGCCTTTAATAGTCTCATGCAACTATTTCTGAAGACTCCATCGTGCATTTTATTTTTTTAGGGCCCCCGCCCCCTTTACATAGAAAAAGGATGGTTGCATTTTTATGTAATATGCTTATTCTGCGTGGAGGGACCTGATATTCTGAGCTTGGGAATTAAATGGAATTTCCTTTGAAGTTTGAAAGACTCAATCTTTTGGTTTTTAAGATTTGACTACTTTGAATGATAAACTTCTGATAATCCAGGCATCTACTTATGCATGTGTCCGTTAAAGACAGAGCTGAACACTGGTGCAGGAAACCTAAGAGGGGCGCGCTTTTTGAGATGGATCTTGGAAGAATGGGGGGAACCAGAGCTCTCTCTGCTCTGCATTGTTATCCTCCTGGTGGTTGTCAATTAGAGTTTTCATTGGGAAAACACTGTAAATCTTTACAACAAAGCCTGCTTTATCGACGGACTTAATGAGCTGCCCTTTGGGAGAAAAAAAAACCTGCCAAGCAAACATTTGGTGGACCTCTGTGTTTTATGAAAGCCACAGAATTAGTAATTTCCCCAGTTAGGGAGTTTTATGGAGGGAAGCCACTCCAAACAGCCAGCCGTTCGTTCAGCACTGTGAAAGGTATGGACTTGACCAGCAGAGTGAAGTAATCGCACTCCTTTGCTGGGGCTTTTGCTTTCACAGTTCTCGTGTGTCCCTTGTTTCAGTGACGTCTTTGCCTCACATGGTCTTTTACTTTCCCTGCATGTCCTGGGGCCCTGGTAGGTGGTTGTGTTTAAAGAAGTGACCCTGCTCCCGAGGTGGCACAGTGGGGAGGTGATTCCGAAATTCTTTTTCACCTTAAAGCTCAGATTTTATCATTGACAATAAATATCACTAGGTGTTTTTTTTGAAGGCTCACATTGTTCATTTTTGAGAAAACGTGTGCCATTTTCCATTTATTTAACCATGGTCTGTCAGTTTTTCTTTCAAGCAGGCATGGCGGGGGAGGGTCCACGAAAAGTGGCTAGTTCATCTCACAGCTCAAACGAGCACACTAGTGCTTCGTCTGGAGACAAGCATCTCACTTGGATATGGAGTTGAGGTGCTTTATGCAAATTTCCCATTTTGTATACAGCATATGAAAAAGATGTATACTACTATTGATATTTTAAACATTAAAATTTTACTGTTTATCAAGATATTCTTAAGTAGAACTTTCTTTTTTCTTTTTAAATGTGAATGTGTGGCTGTGAAAAATACAGCGACTACTGGTACTGTTTGGAGTCACCGCCTTGATTCATTTGATTCGAGCAGCCAAGGCACAAGCAGTTGGACCCACCGTTGCTTTTATACCACTAGTGCAATCGTCAACACGTGGAAAAGGGCACATGATACCTCAGTATTATTATGAAAATAGTTCTGACTTCATGAACTGCTGGAAGGGCCTCTGGGACCTCCAGTGGCCCATGGAACACACTTTGAGAATCGCTGCTCCCAGCTCTCATGCTGCCTCTCTAGCACTACTCTTGACCGTTTCTTAGCTTGTATGCAAGGAAAGATGGGGAGCTTCATGCAGTCAGGGATGGCAGAGAAAGGGAAGCAGTGAAGTATGTGAGAACATATATTGTATAACCACTGAAATTGCTAATTAACAGTTGCTAATTAGCATGAACTGTTAACACTTTGTCTGAAGGAGAATGGCCACTTGTCACTCTCATTACAGGGACTGACTATAAGATCTGCCTGTGTTCCACGCAGGACAGAATTCCTTAGATGCAGGGAACTCCCGTCCTACTTTCAGTTCTCTCCTTGCGTCTGCTTACATTTTGTGCTAAGGTGCTTCTGGCATATTCATCTAAAATGCAACATACAGTTCTTTCTTCCCCAGTAGTACTGAGATAGGGAATATAAAAGGAAAGTACATTTGGCTGGCATACACTGTGTTTGAGTGTCAGTTGACACCCCTATGGATCTAGCTACGTAGTAGTCTACTGGATTTTTGCCTTGGGAATTAGAACTGAGGTTGGGGAATAACAATTTGGAAGATGACGGTAACACCATCTCCTGTCCCACATGTTCTTTTGGAACTTTGCCACTCTACCTAGAGGTGGGGTCCGGTGCATCTCCCCCTGAATTGGGTGGATTTGTGACTCAGTGTAATCAGGAGATGGCAGCAAAAGTGCCATGTTAATTCTGAGGCAAGAAGTTTCTTGCCTTGTGAGCTGAAACACTTGCCCGTGGAGCCCACGTTCCCTGATTCCACCATGCTACGAGGAAGTGGCGCGTGACAGGTGAGTGAGTGGCCATTAGATACAGCCATGAGTCCCCTCAGCCTCAACATTGTGGAGCAGAGACCCGTCACCCCTGTGCTTTCTGAATTCCTGACCCACAGAATCTGTGAGTGGAAGAAAACAAGTGTTGTTTTATGTCACTACGTTCATTTGGGGAGATTTGTTCTACGTAATGTCAACGAGTTGAATGAAGAAAAAGGGAGGGAAACTAGAATGAAAAGCAGAGTTTGTGCAAAGTTTGTGCAAAGGGCAGTGTTTGTGCAGTGGGGGGAGAGCGGAGGGAAAGCGGAAGGGAGCCGAGGATGGAGGCCTGGGGAGGAATCCATGCTGAGATGCTGTGGTACTGCGAGTCATAACGTCACCACCCATCGAGTAGCAGGGCTTTAAAGCAGTGGTTGGCAACTGTGGGTTCTAATCCTTTAAAACGTTCTGAAATCAATGTAGTGGGTCACAACCGGCGTTTGAAAGAAAGAGAGAGAGGGAGGGAGGGAGGGAGGGGAGGAGGGAGGGAGGGAGGAAGGAAGGAAGGAAGGAAGGAAGGAAGGAAGGAAGAGAGGGGAGTGGGAGGGAGGGAAGGAAAGAGAAAGATGGATTAGTGTTGAATGTGGTAAGGATATTATTTCAAGGAACTTTTGTTTTAGCTATATGTGTGTGTGTGCTATATTTCTAAAAATGTATTTTTATTGTGGGACACAGTACAAAAATTTTGGGAGGTGCTGCTTTAAAGCAGCTACTAGTTGCTTAAACTAGAGTTAAACACATTTATGGGATCAGAGACATTTATTGCCTTTAGCGAAAGAGGGTTAGATTGCCAGGTCTTTGGTGGCAATGAGACGAACAGGCTGTGACTCCAGATTTCTACTAATTCATTGTCTTTCATTAGAATAAGTGTTAGTTTACAAGGCTTATCAATGACCGAGTGAGCTCTCGAGATAGCTGTCTGTATATTGGAGATGTATGCTAACAGATTTAGACTTCACCTAAACCAGAAATGCTAGTAACGGTTGTTCAGTTATAAACAAAGTTATTCGTAAAAATCCTTTGAGAATTCAAGAGAAAGGGGTTATCTAGAGCAAAGGAGACAATGAAGTGTAAAAGTTAACGCATTTTCGCAAAAAGTATAGTATTCCTCTCCAAGCCTTTTAAATGTAGACCTATTCAATAACTTAGTAGAAAATAGAACAAAACCTGAATGGATATAGGGTTAAAATATACATTGGCAGTTTGTGTAAGCAAGCAAGTGGCAAATAGATAAATCCAATGATGCTTAATTGTGCTTTGGAGAGAATGCTCCTTTGACAAAAATGGCCTGATGGATGAGAGCTAAGCAGGAGCTGTGGTCTTCTCAGGGCTGGGGCCGTGTTATGGCAGCCCATGGACAGGAGAGAGGGCTGCTGTCTGAGATTCCTGTTTTCAAGGGCAGGTTAAGTTGTTTTTCAAGAAGTTATATTACACAATTACATCTTTTGTTTTGTATCTACTGGGACAGTTGCATTTTTCTACTAAACTTGGATGACAAATGTTGCATATGTAGAATTGATACTCACCTCTGTTTTCTTTCACGGAAACATGTTTTCACAGCCTGTTAAAGACTTCAGTTTGAATCAACATCCCAGGACTCTCCTGAGCAGATTTTTCTTCTGCATTCCTTGGATGTCCATTGATATATTTCCTCCCTTTTCCCTTTACCGACTCCTGTAAAGAAAGGTTATACGAGTTATATAAAAGAGTTAGTTAATTTGTCTGTCTCCAGGAGGGCTTCCAGTTGAACAGAACTCAGGGTGAGAGCAGTACTTAACCAAAGCAATGATTCCCTTGAGTTAGGTTTTACGAGATGAGAATGAGAAATTTCGAGGCAGAGAACTTTCCCTCCCACTAGAATTGGAACTCTTCGAGGGAAAGGGAGTGTGTAAATCATCCCTGTAGCTCTGGAGTCCAAGTTTGTGGCAAGAGAGAAGACCCAGCCTTGTCCTGAGCAGCTGGCCCATCCCTGACCACCGTAGGAAGAGCTTCAAGCTAAATAGGAGGTGCATTAAGAACAGAAAAGAATTGTACCTGACTACTAAGTTTTCTTCTTTCTTTTATAAGAGGTTTAGTGTAACAGTTTCTTTTAACAACTGGTTATATGACGTAAAGAATTAAACTGAAAAGAAAGCAGTAGCTAAATGAGAGTGTAACCTAATTTCTCAGCTCCTAATTGAGAGAACAATATATTCATTGTAGAAAAGTTGAAAATATATAAAGTATGATAAGGAAAACAAATTGACCATCTTCTCCTTTCCAGAGAAAACTACTTTTAGCATTCTGCCATCACACACCCCTTCCCTTATACGCGATTATATTTCCTATTTTCTCATTTAATGTGTTATAAGCAACGGCTCTTCCAAAGCCTCAGTTTTAATGGCTATATAATGATTCCTGTTGCGGTTCCTTTATTTTCCTATTCACTAATTTTACATGCTAATGTTATTACCTAATCGTCCAAATTATAAGTGAGGATGTCTCTCAAAGCATTATCTGCTAGTCTTGGCTCCCAGATCTGAATATGTCCTCAGAGTAGATTTCCAGAATTAGAATAATGGATTTGAAGTATTTTCATGGCACTTTTATACATTTTACCAACTTGCTTTCTATAAGTTTGTTCTAGTTTATAGCCTACCAACAGCATATGAAAGTGTCTGCTTCCCCACTTTCTTGGCCAGCCTGAATATTTGCTGTAAGGTTTTTGGAAATATGATATGTAACAAAAATTATTCTCTTGCTGTTATTTACACATCTTTTGTTAGTGAAATGGGACAACTTTTTATTTCCTTTTTAGTAAGTTATATTTCCTTGTCTGTGATTTGTCTTTGTGTCCTCTGCATATTTTCAGGATGCTGTAATTGTTCATTGTTAGAGTGACGATACTGAATTTCAAGGGGTTCTTATTAGATTACATATACTAAGAAACCTTAAGTACACAGTACAATTTTAAGTTCTATAAATAATAACTTAGACAATGTCTATGGGGTTTTTTTTTGGCTGATATGAATGGATAAAGATTTATTCTAAACTATAGGTAAGAACAGAAACTCTTTTACACTGAAAATAAAGAAATGATCTGATAGGTTGTTTTGGGAGTAGACTGAAGACAGGTTTTATTTATTTATATGTTTTAAATAAATTTTATTTTTTAGAATGGCTTTAGATTTACAGAAAAATTATTGATGAGATACAGAAAGCTCCCACATAACCTGCACCCAGTTTCACCTAATTTTGACATCTTAACATTAGTATGGTATATTTGTTACAGTTGATAAGCCAATATGACACATTATTGTTAACTAAACTCCATACTTTATTCAGATTTCCCTAGTTTTTATGTGATGTCCTTTTTCTGTTCTAGATTCTTACCTGGAATACCACATGACATTTCATGTATCCTTAGGCTCCTGTGTTAGTCAGCTTGGGCTGCCATAACAAAATACCATAGATTGGGTGGCTGAAACAACAGAATTTTATTTTCTCACAGTTCTAGAGGCTAGAAGTCCAAGATTAAGGTGCCAACATGGTTGGAGTCTGGCAAGGACTCTCTTCCTGGCTTGTAGATGGATGCCTTCTTACTGTGTCTTCACATGACAGGGGGAGAGACAGAGAGAGACAGAGAGAGACCGAGAGAGAGAGAGAGAGAGAGAGAGAGAGAGAGAGTGCATGAGAGGATGCCGTCATGAGAATCCCACCCTCATGACCTCATCTAAACCTGATTATCTCCCAAAGGCCCCATCTCCAAATATCATCACATTGGGAGTTAGGGCTGCAACATATGAATTTGGGTGGAGACAAAATTCAGTCCATAGCAGCTCCTCTTGGCGGTGACAATTGGTCTTATTTTTAATGAAGAGTTGTAAGATATCACTCCTGAATGTCCATGTGTATAAGCATTAACTTCCTTTTACTTGCCCTCTTGTAACCCAGAAGCAGTGTTCAGTTAGCTGTGCAGCATGGTTTCTAAGCAAGTTTTAATTTAGGTGTATGAACACATCTTGTCTTCCCTGAAATGGAACTGCTCTGGCCCCACTGTAAAATGTGCGCGTCATACGCCGAGGAAGATACGAGACATTTCCGTCCCAACCAGAGCACACCAGCCTGGAGGACTCCTGCTGTCTGTAAATTACTCAGACCTTGTTTCAGGCCTGCTTCACCCAATGGGCTGGCTCAGAACAGCAGAGAAGAACAGTAGGTAGAAATAAGGAAGCAGCTGTTTTTCCAGTTGAACACAGAGTTGTCTGGAATAAGGTTCACTACTCAGGTTGAAACTAATTGGCCATCATGCTGTGATGTAATTGTGGGTGTGTGGATGATAGCACTTAGCCAATCTGTACTCAACTAACTAGGCTTGTTAATGATCAATTCTGGTGACTTAGTGACAGGTGCAAGACTTGAATTTACCGTACTGGATGTCTCAGGTAATGACGACTGGAGGTTATTTTTAAAAGATAGAATTTTTTAAAAATCAAAAAAAAAGTCATATGCTCTAAGTTAAAAGGTGATATCAGTAAGTACATCTTATTAAATTAAAGAGCTCTGTATAATGTGTGTTACAGGAAAAGGGTGTTTTTTCATCTGAGAAGTTAATTACCAATTGTAGCAATTATTTTGAGTTGACTTTTTTTCTTACTAATATTTTTTTTAATTAAAGAAAAAGAACCCTGTGAAGCACATTTATTTCCCTTTGGAGTGTTTAGAATATGCACTTTGGTCTGTTTGGAATTTTTTTTTTTTCAGGAGACACTATTGGAGATAAATGTTACACAACTTTCACTCTCAATAAGATGATAAATCACACCTCTGGAACTTTCTGATGTATTTTCTTAATTCTTCCCATTTCAGTGTAAGGAGGAATGTTTTTAAATAGAAAGTTCTTTATATTTGCTAATTTCCCCCTTCCTCTTCTGCAGTATTAAGTGATTTTTAGTTAAAAGTCTTGGGAGTTAAATAGTCAAGAGGACTGTTTTCCATTTACATTCAGGTTTGGTTCAAATTATACAAAATGAAGACAGTCGGTGCTATGAATTGAAATCATTAGTACATCAATTATCCTGTGATAACCAGCTGAGAACAGGCTGTAGACTACTTGAATGCTCCTTCCATTTAAAGTTGGCTTCTCATTAGCTTATATGAGAGATGAAATAATTTGATTCTAATTTATCTCTCTTTAAATGAACATTGTTCCCCTCTGAATTCAAGAGGAGAACATTTTAATTTTGTAGTCATTTATAACACACAGGTCAAATAATAACAAGTTTTATTTCTAGCAATATATCTCTTCTATTATTTTTATTACTACAGTTCCTTGATTCTAAGACACACTTTTTTCCCCTACATCTTTTTAGCGCAAAATAGGCCACAAACAAAATAAAGATAACATCATAAATCAGTGGGGGAAAATAAGGGTTATTTAGCAAATGGTACTTGAAGAATAGTTTAACCATTTGGAAGAAATTAAACTTATAGATTTAACTCACTCACTGTACTCCAAAACAAATTTCATATAGATTATGTTTAGAAGATTTAAAAAACAGCATCTGAAAAATGTCTAGGAGTGTGTGAGGGTAATTTTTCAGTTCTTGAGTTGGGAGGACATTTCTAAACCTAAAAACAATGAATATAACCTCAAATGAAGTCAAAAGCAACACCTTTTTTCCAGGTCCAAATACATTATACATTAAAATGAAAGGCAAAAAAGTTAGCAATATAGGTGGAAAAAGAGGATCATATCTTTGTGATGAACAGTACTAACTGCAAGAAAGAAGTCCATCAATAGACAATGTACAGAAAAAAATTAATCGGTGACTAATAAATGTAAAACATAAAAATTCATTGTTGACCAAATACAGAAAATTAAAATAGTAAGCTATTTTACTTATTATACCAACAAGATTAGAAAATTATTACTGTTGTTAAGAGTTTGGTGAAATGGGAGTTTACATAAACTTCTGATGGGACTGTATCTTGGTACAGACTTTCTGAAAAGTAATTTGATGATCTGTATGAAGAGCTGTAAAAAGTTTATACCCTTTAGTTTGGTAATTACCTTTCTAGGAAATTGTCCAAATTATAACTGTAAATACAAAAAAAATTTTTTTGACGCAAGTATATTTATTGTCATGAAGTATTGGAAAATTGGAAAATTGGAAACCACTTAAATATCTAGTAGTAGGTAAGTGGTTTAATAAATCATGTTGTAATAGAATATTATATAGCCATTAAAATGCTATTTTCAGAGATTATTTTAATGGAATTGGAAGATCATCAAGATAAGGATAGAGGGAGTTCCCTGGCAGTCCAGTGGTTAGGACTCCATGCTTTCACTGCCGTGGGCCTGAGTTCAATCCCTGGTCAAGGAACTAAGATCCTGCAAGCTGAGCACAGCAAGCCAAAAAACAAAAAACAAAAAAAGCAAAAGATAAGGGTAGAAAGTAGAATACAGAGTATTACATATGATATGGTTTCCGTTTTTTTCCAAAGTAAGAATAGTCACCAAAAGGACTAAGAAAAGCACATAAAAATATTATTAGTTGTTAACGTTATGGAATTATTTATTGTTTTTATTTAACTTTTTTTGGCCAAATCCTCTATGGTGAGCATGCATTATTTACAGTGGAAAAATTGAGTTATTAAAATATTAACAGTAGCATATTTTCGTGAGTCTTAACTTACCTGTGCCTCCCAAGTTCCAGGAGGGCAGAGCTATAGTCTCTTCTGTTTGCTGTGTATTCCCAGTGTCTGAAACAGTGCTTGGCCCATCACACTTACTCAAAAGTGTATGTTTGTTGAATAAGGACAGTTTGGGGTGGCTGGCCCAACTAAAGATAATAGGCAAAGTGTAAATTGTTGAGTTACTGACCCGAGTTCAGAAGTCTAGAGAGGAAAGAAGTCAGATGCAAAACCTGAGTGCTGAGTTAGAAGGCAAAGTCAATTCAAATGGGTAAAAAAGAAAACAACATTCAGGAGGCCTGAGAGGCAGCTCAACAAGGGGGCTAGAATGGTTGAAGTGCCCCTCGGTGCCCAGCAGTGCCTGGCCCCGTCGGCCCAGCCTCATCCTACACAGAGACCACACATTCCTACATGAGGTAATATAAATAGGGACTGTGTACCAGGCTACAAAGGCAGCTTCAATCACCTCTAAAAATAGAGATTTTATAGGCCATATTCTCTGATCACAAAGTAATAATAAAGACTTTAAAAACTGAATATGAGTAAAACGAAAAAAAAAACCAATTCCAATAATCATTCATAATCACTTGGAAATTTAAATAACTCCATGATTAAGAGGAAATTAAAAATAAAACCTTTAGAAATGAACAATGAGAGCACTCCATGTCAAACTCTTTAGTGCTTTTTATAATATAACAAGGAATTTAAAAAGTAAATAGATGAAGTCCTCAATTTAAGAAGCTAGAAAAGGAATAAATACAAGATTAGAGGATGAAGAGATTGATAATGATAAAAGCAAAATTTAATAAAAAGGAAAAAAATGATAGATAATTGGAGGGCCATACCTTTAAAAAGACGAATCAAATGGGCAAGTCTATGGCAGGTTTAATTAAGAAAACTAGAAGGAAAACTTGAAACAGTAGATATGAAAAAGCAGATGTAAGTAGGTATGGAGGAAGCTAAATCAACTTCTAAAAGGATGTATATTTTCATAAAGAATTTTTTTCTGGGGCTTCCCTGGTGGCGCAGTGGTTAAGAATCCACCTGCCAATGCAGGGGACACGGGTTCGAGCCCTGGTCTGGGAAGATCCCACATGCCGCGGAGCAACTGGGCCCGTGAGCCACAACTACTGAGACTGCACTCTAGAGCCCGTGAGCCACAACTACTGAGCCCGCGCTCCACAACTACTGAAGCCCGTGTGCCTAGAGCCCGTGCGCCGCAACAAGAGAAGCCACTGCAATGAGAAGTTTGTGCCCCGCAGCAGAGTAGCCCCCGCTCGCCGCAACTAGAGAAACCCCGCACACAGCAACAAAGACCCAACGCAGCCAAAAGTAAATAAATAAATTTATTAAAAAAAAATTTTTTTTCTGTTTTAAGAGATCACTCTTTTTTTTATAATTAAAGTTTTGGACTAATATTGTTAAACCCCAAAATTCTTTTTAAAAGAAAACATTATAGAGATTTTATGATCCAAACAATATTGATATATAATCTTTAAAAGGTCTTTGAGTTTCTAAGGTGTATTCCAACATCAGTATTGCATCCAAAGTTGTAGAATTTATTTGATGAGATCTTACTGAGTCAGTTTGTGAGGGCTTAGATCCTGTAACTTTTGAGGGAAGATGTCCCAGTGTAACTGACATTGTGCAGATTTTGATGAAGCAGTTAATTTTACTTTGAGGGTGATATAAATTAATTGTATGATATAAACCAAGTAACTTGAACTCTGAACAAAGGCTCACATTACTTCCTATTCCTCTGAAGTGATTTTGTGAAGTGTGATGCACCAGTGGGTAAAAATACTTCAGGACTTGCTAATGAAAGACAGAGTGTACAGAATCTGCTTTTCTAGCACATATTTTTATAGATGTTGAAAACGGTGTTGTCAAATGATATTTTAAAAACTGTCAGGTGTGTGTGTTTTTCAAATGAGTTTTAAATAATTCAGTACCATGCAGGCGGCAGAAAAATGGCCTTATAAACTTGCAATGCTCTTTTGTGCTGAATATACAAGTAGAGTCTATGAATTAGAAATGAACACTATCCGATACGTCTTTTTACTAATAACCAGTATGGTGTTGATGGAAATTTTCTGTTACTAATGTTTCTTTTTTTGTTTGTTTTTTTTGCATTTTCCCATTAGAGAATTGCCTTAAAGTCATTTCAACACAGGTACCACATGTGTACTTATGGTAGGTTTCTAATAGGAGCCGTGTCTGGTTTATCTAACCTGATGACTGACTTATGGCAGCCTCCTCCCCTTTTCTTCCCTCTTGTGTGCTGCTGAGTGAGGGATGAGGGGAGAGTCCACGTGGAAGACAGTTCACTTTGAATAAGTGTGAGATTCCTAAGAGCTTGCCTACCCGGATAGGTGGTGGCCAAGTGACCTTGTGGAATATTAAGTCTCCTCCTTAATTCAGGAGTCTAATTGGGAGTGAAAAAGTAAGGATCATAGGTTATTATGAGTCTTCGCCACATTTCTCATTGACTCATTGCTCCTCTCGTATTTCTCCTGATCTTATCCAGGAAAACTTATTTATGGGGAAAAGCTAAGTGGCATGTGTGGTCCTCTGTACAGTTCTTCCTCCTGCCAATAAAGAATTGTGGTTTTTCTGAAAGCGGAAGAATTTTTTCCTTCATCATGGTCATTATTATGGTTCGTATTTGGTTTTGTTTTCCCCAGGTATTTTACACTAATAACAGCGGTCTTAGTCATGTTCTGGAGTTATCAGATCTCTAATCTGAGAATTTCAGAGTTAGGCATTAAATGGCTTTCATGGCAAAAGATTTAAGGTGTGTTTGCAGGGATTGAGAAATGGCTCAAGTCACAACCACTGTGATTGGAGGGTTATACCTAGACACAGGAAGGGTGAAAACACCTGTCTTTAAGCTTTTTGCACTGTAGCAGTAATTTTAAAGATCTGCCCTAAGAAACAGTAAAAGTTCATTTAAAATTCATAAATTCCACTCCCGTGTCTCTCTGAGTACACCACATATGATTGCTATCAGTGTCTTGAGCATACTGATTATACACTATTTAACGCACATTGTTTGTAACGATGTTTCAAATGATACAGGATTGACTCATTCTGAGTACCGTAGGCCCCCCTTCTCCTCCGAGGATACGTTCCAAGACCCCCAGTGGATGCCTGAAATCATGGATAGTGCTGAACCCTATATGTATGTTTTTCCTCTATATGTATACCTATGATAAAACTTAATTTATAAATTAGGTACAGAAAAAATGAACAACAACAATAATAAGATAGAACAATTATAGCAATATACTGTAATAAAAGTTACGTGAATGTGGTCTCTTTCTCAAAATATCTTATTGTACAAATTTAATACCTTTTTCATTCTAACTAAGCGCTTATCATACGTTATGATAGCTGAACTTTTGCAGTTTGAGGTGTGACAGCAATACTAGCACAAATTTCTTTTTCCTTCTTCACAATTTCATGGATAGAAGATTCATTCTTATCGTAGATTTTAGCAACCTCATCGTACAGTTTTTCCTCTTTATTAAGTTGAGAACTGTCACCTTTTCACTTAAAGGAAGCACTTAATGGCTTCCCTTTGGCAGATCCAAATTGCCAGCATCACTACCCTTGTACTTTGGGGCCATTATTAAGTAAAATAAGGGTGACTTGAACACAAGCCCTGTGATACCGTGACAGTCGATCTGAACCCAGATGGCTACTCAGTGTCTAACAGGCATATATGCTGGACAAAGGGATGATTCACATCCCGGGCATGACAGAGCAGGACAGTGACAGGTTTCATCGTGCTACTCAGAACAGCACACAATTTAAAACTTATGAATTGTTTATTTCTGGAATTTTCCATTTAACAATTTTGGACCACGGTTGACCTTGGGTAACTGAAACCTTGGAATGCAAAATCATGGACCAGGGGGCACTGCTGTATTCAGTCTGAAAAGACTCATGAGAGCTGTTGTTCCCTGTCCGGTAGAGGTGGACTGCCCAACAAATGAGAGAGGTGTTCTTCCTGTGGTCCATGTTATTCTAAGATCCTCCTCAGAGGTCTTCGTTGTTTTTTTTTTTTTTTTTTTTTTTAAATTGGGATTGGCTTAGGGCTACCAAGTTTTTTATTTTGCCAAGGAAGGATTTTTTGTTTGTTTGTTTGTTTGTTTGTTTTCATTTATTTATTTATGGCTGTGTTGGTTCTTCGTTTCTGTGCGCGGGCTTTCTCCAGTTGCGGCGAGTGGGGGCCACTCTTCATCACGGTGCGCAGGCCTCTCACTGTCGCGGGCTCTCTTGTTGCGGAGCACAGGCTCCAGACGCGCAGGCTCAGTAGTTGTGGCTCATGGGCTCAGCCGCTCCGCGGCATGTGGGATCCTCCCGGACCAGGGCTCGAACCCGCGCCCCCTGCACTGGCAGGCAGACTCTCAACCACTGCGCCACCAGGGAAGCCCCAGAGGTCTTCGTTTTTAATGATGGCTTGAGGTCCCCTTTTGATCTGGATTTCATAGATTTTTGCATGTCAGTTTCAGTTGAGTTTTCTTAAGGTTCAGTGCAGAATTGACAGTAAAAAAAAAAAAAAGATTGGATGGGGAACAGGCGGCAGAAGTTCTTAGAAAATAGTAAAGAAGATTAAAACCACCTGGTGAAACAAATCTTTCAGTAGATTTGAAAAAGGCACACATTGTTTCTTGAAAAAGTTTGTTGAGAGGTGCAAATTAGAAATCAGAGTAGATTAATTCATTTTTTCAAAGTGTTTTGTGGGTAAAACATGATCCATTATATTGTTAGACTTGTGTTACGTGAACAATTATATGGCTCCTGGTTATATATGTGGAGTCTTGTTCTCATGTTCCTCATTGCAGATCATACGTCCTACTTATGCTGTCCTAGACTCACAGAAGCTGAGCAAAGGCAGGCAGAAGGTGTATCCATCAGTGAGGGGGTACTGGGGATGGATCCATTACTCAATTCTCCTTTCAACACACACTTATTGAGTGCCGCTTCTACTGTTCCTCATCAGTTAAGTGGGGCCAGTCACAGTACCCGTCTCATGGGTTTGTTGGGAGGACTAAAAATACAACACAGGAAGGTCCTGAAATCAGTGTCTGGCTCCTTGGAAGAGCTGCCACCACTTCAGTGCCCCTGAGCTGTCTTCTGTGGGTACGAGAAGAAGGGTTGATGAAGCTCACACAAGTCTGAGCGCATCAGAGTCCCTGAGAATAACACCTTACTGGATAAAAGTATCTATGGATTTCAAAGAGCTCTTGAGTAGAGATAGTAAATGAGTAATTACAAATAGTGTTTTTCAGTTTAAAAAAGTGAGGTGGGTGATTTTGACTCACAATTTTGTTTAATACGTACAATGTATTAGACATTATATGGGACACTTTTATCTGTATTTTCTCCTTTAATTCTTGCAATATTATTTTTATTTCTCCCACACATGACGAATGGAGCTGTATCTAGTTCAAGGGTGTAGGTTCTGGAAATTCATAGTGACTTGAACATCTGGGTTAATATTTCTTTAGTGTGGTAACATCCTTTCTGACAGTTTTATTGAATATTCAAGCCCTCCATTCCACCTGGAGTCTTGGCCAGCACGGGAACTGAAATAGTGTAGAGCAGAATTCTCTTTGAGACTTTGAGATCTGTTGGTTCTACATTGCCTCTGTCATCTTTGGACACCTTCATCGAGGTTCTTTTAGTTACAGTTTAAAGAAACCCAGCTCAAACTAACTTGATCAAAGAAAAGGACCTCTATTGACTTACATAGTTAAAATTTCCAATGGTGCATTTCAGGGTTTCAGAGACATCAGATGTGCTGGGATTCAGCTCAAGCAATGTCGTCAGGATTCTATCTCTATCTTCTGGCTCTGTTTTTTGTTTTTTCCTGTGTTGGCTTCTGTATTAGTTATCTATTGCCATGTAACAAGTTATAGTAAACGTAGTGGCTTAAAACACACATTTATTATCTCATGGTGTGTGTGGGTCAGGAGGCTGGGCATGGCTTATCTGGGTCTTTCGCTCCAGGTTTTCTCACAAGACTGCAACAGAGGTGTCAGTCAGCACTGAGGTCTCATCTGAAGGCTTGACTGAGGAAGGATCTGCTTCCAAGCTTATGTAGATTTTGAAAGAACTCAGTTCCTTGTGGGTTGTTGGACTGAGAGGCTTGCTGTCTGCTGTCAGCCAGAGTCTCAGTTCCTTGACACTTGAATCTCTCCATAGGGCAGCTTCCTTCATCAAAGCCAGCAAGGAAGAGTCTGCTAGCAAGGCAGAAATTACAGTCTTATGTAACATAATCATGGAAGTGGCACGCTCTGTTCTATTGGTTAGAAACAAGTTGTAGTCCCATCCATGCTCAGGGAGAAAGGATTTATGAAGGGCGAGAATACTAGGAATCAGGGATCACCAGGCCCATCTTAGAATTTGTACACCACAGCTTCATTCTCAGGAAAGCTCTCTCCACATGGTGACGGAGTTGACCAACAGCTCCTGTCTTACATCAACGTAAGGCTAGCAATTCTGGAGAAGATAGAGCCACATATCTCCTCGGCATCCATATATGTACCTGTTCCTTACCAGTCAGGATTCTTGATTGAAAACAGAAATTAACTTGCATATTTAACCACAAAAGGACTTATTAGAAGGATACCAAGCAAATTCTAGAATTGTTGAGAATTCTGAAGTTTTGGGCTGGAAAAAAACCTGTGAGAACTGGATGGACACTTGTGCCATTGCCACTGCTTCCTTGGACTCTCATCACCATATTCTCAAGATTAGGAACGAGGTGTATCTCATTGGCCAAGTATCAGTCCCACGGTTGTGCTCTAGCTGACAGGAAAGGAGATGAGGGAACACCTGCCCTGCTTGGGCCTCCATCAGAGGTGGAACTGTGTATTGTTAACTGTGACAGTGTTCCTCAGATGAGCCCATATGGGTCTTGTGGCTTCACCGGGGTTACTTTGTCTATAGATGTTCAGCATAGCATGTTGTCTTGCATAAACAAATTCTACTCTGGTACGGGTGGTTTTCAGAACTTTGCAGCTGGTGGTTCTGTGCTCTTGTTCAACATTAACTGTGCCTTACAGGCACACCAATAAAGCTGCTACAGGAGCAGTATGTGATATGCATGGCATGCCCAGGTCTCTTGAGTCATATAATAGGTGGGGCATTCATAGTTAGAATTTTGATTCAGACCAGATTTAACCACAAGTAGTATTTACCTTTTCTGAAATTGTAGGCTAGCTTTATGATCCAGTTTTGTTTCTCAGTCTTTCTGTTGGATTTAGGGATTGAGGGGTTACCTTAGCTCTTTACTGTCTTCATCTTTGACTGTGTGTATATGACTGTCTTGAATATGTGGGTACATTAGCTAAATTATCATGTTTTTATAAGAACAAAGAACTTGTAAATCCTTTGAAGTAAGTTCATATGTTTCCTTGCATGCATTTTCAAAGCTATACCTACTTCTCTTGCAGCATTTCAGAATATATTAAGACCAACTTCCCAAGGAGGGAAACAGATGTCACTTCTGTGGGGTACTTTGTAGGGTGAAGAGTCTTGCCAATACTCAAAATGTTTTTCTTATTGGCCTACTATGCCAGCCGAAATCTCATTAGAATTTGAATTTTGGCTTAGGATCAATGGTCCTCAACCTCAACACATTAAAATCACCTGGGGAATTAAAAACAGCATAATCAAAAAGTAACCCAACCAACACAGCAGTGTCAGGGTCCCACTCGAGAGCAGTTCTGCAGAACTTCTGGGAGTGGAGTCCAAGGAGCTGTTACTTTGAGCATCTCTCTAAGAGATTCTGTTGTGTAGCCAGGACTGAGAGCCAGTGGATTAAGATCACCGCCTGCAAGGGCATCCCATCCATTTGTGGTCTGGTGTGTACTACCACAGTGTAGTAGTTACTGCCACAGCTCACAGTCGAGACTGTTCCTTGCCATCCTCTCTTCCTTGTGTACCCCATGATGAACTCGCATTAATCGGGGTCACCTAAGCCAGTCTCTCCCTGCAGCCTCAAAGAGCCCAGCTACCATAGGGCCATAGGATTTCCAGTTATGACACGGCTTCTGAAAATACCTCCAAAAGGCCGATTTGTGTCATAACAGTAGCATATGTTAAAATCAGGCTATAAACAATCCAACTTCTCTTTCATTTTACATTTACTTTCTGGAGGTGATGTGCACATAATCATTCATGTGGTATCCAGAAATATTTTCGTCTGTAGTAATAGCAGATGGCAGAGTGGTTTCACGTGCCAAGCTGCATTTATTCTGCCACAGCGCAGTGTGGAAGTGATCACGGCCTCTTCCAAACAGTCTCGCTCCCCACGTGCGTGTCAGTTGTGGTGGGAAGTTTTCTTGCGTATCAGTTCAATATGTTGTAAATTTACTTGGAATCCTTGGAATTTGTGCATGATGTGGTCACATGAGACGTACTTCGAAAAGAAATATTTTTGGGGCCTAATGATTAAAGGTCATCAATTCCACAAACATTTAATAAGCATTTGCTGTGTGCTAAGCTAGTGGTTTTCCACTGGGATAGGTCACATGGTCCCCAGGAAGGATCTTGGACATTTACAGGGCTGTTTGTAGGTGTCACGATGATTAGTGGAGGTGCTACTGGCACTTGGTGTGTGAGGACCAGAGGTTCTAGCTGCCCTGCAGCACGCGGGACCGTCCCCTTCAACAACAATGTCCTGCACACCGCACACCCCAGTCTGTTGAAAGGACTTTTCTGTAGGTAAAAAACCTGTTCATGATTATCCGAGCCTAAAACCTGATTGTGTTTTTCATATAAACACAAAGATTTTTTTTA
Source organism: Balaenoptera acutorostrata (assembly GCF_949987535.1). NCBI lineage: Eukaryota > Metazoa > Chordata > Mammalia > Artiodactyla > Balaenopteridae > Balaenoptera > Balaenoptera acutorostrata. Next base: position 83,099,499 of record NC_080071.1, read on the forward strand.
TTTGGCATAGATGTAATAATATACAGTGACTTTTCCAGGAAAATTGTAAATTGAATTGTAAATGTAACTGAAGGGAAAATTGTGTTATACTTTGCTTTATTTGGAGTCAAAAGTTAGTTACCCTCACGTAAGATCACGTGACCAGTGGAACCCTGCCTGTGGTGTTTGAGTCACAGAAAGCCCATCTGTACCTCCCTGCATTTCTTAACCTCACCTTCGTGCAGATTCCGTACATAGGGGCAAGCAAAGGACGACTTTATATGTCTTCTGATGGTGTTCTGCCTCAACGTTTATAAATCATAGTATTTTACTATGTGAATTAAAATTTTCTTTCTTAATTTTTACAACTGGGGCATTGTGTTGAGTTGAGAGTGCACGTGTTTGTTTTGTCTGTGTTTTTAAAAGTATGTGTGTAGGTAAGTTATTTATAAATTCCATTACAAGAAAATAGAAAGAGCATTAAAGAATATTTGGGTTTAAGGGGGCATTGGGTGTGATAGGGTTGGTAGCCAGTAGCTTAAGCAGCAGGGCAACGGCAGAAAAATCAGCAGACAGGGAAGGTCCTTAAATGCTAGAGGAACTCAGACAATACTGCAGGAGCCCAGAAGCAGCCCCTGCCTTGTCCTGAGGGAAGGCGGACCAGGAAGGCTGTTTTGCTAGGGCTTAGCTGGGCAAAGGGAATAGTGCATACAAAGTTGCGAAGAGTGGAAGCATGGCTTTTGCAAATGGCTCAAGCTTGTGGTGGGGCAGGACTGGGGGGGGCGGTGCAGAGCTGATGGAGAGATTTTGGGCAATTGGAGTCTACTCAGCAGTGATATGGAAGATACATGAAAGGGGACTCTAGGAGGTGTCTAGTTATGGGAAGAGTTTGGTGAGGAAAAGAACACCGGCCTCACGTACGGAATTACACTGACTCTTTAACATCTGACCTCCAATTAAGTGTACTGGGTTATTCCTTTATTTTGCATGTAATTTCACTTACTTGTTTCTTTCATTTAATTGGGCACAACTTCTCATTTTGCTTTGAAGGAGATTGGAATAACAACACAGTTTCTAAAGAAACTTATTAATACCACAAAGCTAGTGATCATGATTTTCATCTGGAGTTCGGTTTAAAAGCACTAGCACGTGCCACATGGGGGAGAGCTTTCTTGACGATTTACCCCAACAGCAACGAAAATGTTTAGATTTATCCGCCACAACGATGAGAGAAATATTGTTTTTCAAATGGGAGCCTTGCTCAGTTACTGTTTCCTTTATATTTCAAAAAAAAAATAATGAAATCACTAAAGCACTATTATAAGAAATTAGGAACAAAAAAAGGGGGATGTATTTTCCCTGTATTATCTGTTGCTGTTTTTATGTATTTCCTTTAAATCTTGTTTTTAGATATTATACATATAATTGCGTGTGTATAATGCATTATATGTCATATACTTAAAGATACAATATCATGGTCCTATTGTATACAAATGGTCTAGGAGTCGAATAAAATGAAATATGTGAGCAATATTTTGAATCATTCTTCCTCTCAGTTTCTAACTTGGTATCCAGCTACCTGCTGAACACTCCCCTAGATATTGCCATTTAATTGTCCTGCAGGCATCTCGGAGTAAACACAACAAAACTGAGCACTTGGGCTCTCCCCGCACCCTCCCCCTTTTCTCCCATCTTCCCCATCTCAGTAAGTGGTTCCCTCGTGCATCTCCTTGCACAAGCCAAAAGCCTAGCTTTCTCCCTTTCCCTCAACCCAACACTGAATCCGTCAACAAGTCCTTTTATCTCTGCCACCAAAACAGACCCCAAGCCGTTCACTGCTCCCCACTCTTACTGCTGCCACCCTCTCCCAAACCGCCACCGTTTCTCACCTGAGCTACACCAGCCTCCTTACTGATCTGCTTACACTGGCCATTCTTGCCTCTCTAGAGTCTGCTCTCTCAGCAGACAGGATAGATCACTCTTAAGAATTCTCCTGTTTTAAGCTTCTGCAGTGGCCTCCCAATGTGCTTATCAAACCACCCAGATTCCTCCGCATGGCACATAAGGCCTATAGGACCTGACTTTTCCCTGTTTTTCTAAATTCATCGCATGCTGTACCCCATGTCCTTACACCACCTCGCTATACTCAGCCGCCTCATAGCCATCTCAGTGTTTTTAAAACACCAAGTTCTTCCCTGCCTCACAGCTCTTCCATATGTGCTTTTCCCTGCCAGAAGCACCCATCCTCACCTTGTGACCTGCCAGCTCCAAATCCTGTGGGTGTCACTTTAAGTGCCACTTACGGAGCCATCCCAGACCACTCTAGGGAAAGTAGACCCACTTTCCTACACTTCCCACAATTTGCAGTTATTGTGTGTGTGTCTGTCTGTGTCTGTTACTCCCGCAAATCGTAAGATCTGTGAGGCAGTGACTGTGTTTGTCTTATTTATGTAGTAGTCAGTCAGTAAATATTGGATGGATGGATGGATGGATGAATGAATGAATGAATGCTACTTCCTTGAACCAGCTTATGGAATTCTCTTCCTGCCCGGCTGAGAGACATGGGCTTGAGAGCCAAGGAATTGCTGGGCATCATCTATTATATTGGAAGCTCTTTGGTAAAAGAGGCTTCTCCCACCTTTGTAATGCTTGTTTTTGTCCAGGTCATGTTTGTCTGGGACTGAAGTAAATGTCAGCAGTCAGCTCCCAGCCCTATGTCTGAGGTTGGAGCCATGTTTATTAAACCAGCAAGAGTAGTAGAGGTTGCATTGCCTTTGGGAAGATGTAATATTGGAAGGTGACTAGTTTTTACTTCTGAAGCCAAAGGTGGCTGGGTGGGGTGGGACAGGGGCGGAATGAGGGAGGTATGGTAAGAGAAACAAAGAGGACATACAGACCAAGTCTCTCCCAGATTGCCATTGCCAAAGACACAGGCTGGTGTGGTTGAAGACAGCATCACGGATAGAAACAGATGGCTTAAGAATAGTTTATCTTGGGAAGAAACAATACGATCAAGATTTTTTGTAGTGGCATTCATTAAACCTGAAAAAATTCTTGCTACATCTTGTTGCTCGAATGCCAATCTGGGACCTTTTATTAAGATCCCCAAACCCCAGAGCTTCTGATCAGCTCAGTCCCTATCTGGTAATAGTAACTGCTTTTACAGGAGGAAATTCTGGAACGTACAGTACAAGAGGCCACTTCTAGCTGACTGCCTTTTACCTTGCCTTACTATCTTACCTTGTCCAACCCTGTGTCTCCATGAAGTTACGTCCTCAATGAGGTCATTTGCTCTGCATACACGGGAGATTATGTCTTAGAGTAATTCATTTTCTGCTTTCTGAGCTGTGCCTGAGAGGGCAGCCTCTTCAACTGTGGGAAGAAGTTGCCATTTAACAGAGGACCTGTATAGCTTATCCCAGATTTCAATCATAGCTTTAGTTTTTGAGTCTTCAGCAGTGCACATGACAGCAGGAACATTTGCATAAGCACATAAGGTAGCTCAGCCTTACAAATAGCCTGTTTAAGGAGTGAGGATCGCCCAATGCTGGCATTGTAGGAAAGAACACTGTGTGCTGTTGTTAATAATATCCGCATATAGTTTGTGTAACTAAAATCCACAATAATATCTTTTTTTCAGCTTTATTGAGATATAACTGACATGTAATCCACAAGAGTAACTTAATCTTACTTTTGCTCCCAAATTATCTTTCCACCGTCACTGTCCCTTATAAGTAATATGTAGCAACATTGATTTGATATTTGCTTTTTTTTTTTTTTTTTTTTAAAGATTACTGGCGACCTTTTTTGGTGTTTTGTTTTTTTTTTTTAATTTTATTTATTTATTTATTTATGGCTGTGTTGAGTCTTCATTTCTGTGCGAGGGCTTTCTCTAGTTGTGGCAAGCGGGGGCCACTCTTTATCGCGGTGCACGGGCCTCACTATCGCGGCCTCTCTTGTTGCGGAGCACAGGCTCCAGACGCGCAGGCTCAGTAATTGTGGCTCACGGGCCCAGCTGCTCCGCGGTATGTGGGATCTTCCCATACCAGGGCTCGAACCCGTGTCCCCTGCATTGGCAGGCAGATTCTTAACCACTGTGCCACCAGGGAAGCCCCCTGATACTTGCTTTTCATCTTTTTTTCTTTTTTCTTTATAGTTTTTTCTATAAACATGTATTGAGCTCCCACTCTGAGTCAGGAAATACACAAGTGCTGCATATCTAGAGGTCCATAGGGCAAAAAACAATGGCTGAAGATTTTTCAGAATTACAGAAAGACACGAGACCTCAGATTGAAAAAACACAGCAAATCTCAAGGAGGGTAAATTAAACAAATCTACACCTGGAATGATTGTTCTATAATGATAGTAAATCCAACACAAAGGGAAAATCTCAAAGGCTGAGAGAAAAGACATTACCTGCAGAAGAATGACTGTCCAACTGACAGTGCATTTCATAGCAGCAGTAGTAGATCACTACACGTATCAACAAAAAAGGATGCAGAAATAAGGACCTTCTCGAACATACAAAGACTAGCAGAATTTTTTAGTCTCAGACTTTAACTGAAAGAATTACTTAAAGTTGGATTTTAGAAAGAAATAAATTGAACCCAGATGTAGGTTCCACCATTAGAGAGCAATGGGCCAATAAAGAAATTGGACATGTTCATAAACTTAAGTAATCTAAGTAAATGGCTGCCTCTGTGTTAGGATTTGAGTATAAACAAAATGTTTTTCCAATTGAGTATATAACTGCTTAGACTTGGTGCTGATGTTCGAAATTCTTCTGTTTGTGATGAAATGTTTTTAGGCAAGGATTTTTATTGAGAGGTCCATGGATAGGACGCAAGCTATCTATGAACTTCTTAAAATTATAAGTGACATATTTTGTGTATGTGTAGTCTTTCTGCAGACAGGATTCATGGCTTTTATCAGATATTTAAAGGGGTTTAGAACCTGGACAAGTTTAAGAACTACTGGATTATGGTATTGTCCCCTATTAAGGTGAAATTACATCAGTACTTAACTTGCTCTGATGTTGAGATAGAATGATATGAATTTGAATACTGGATCTGTCAGTTACTTTGTGGAACTGTTGAGACCCTGGACAGATGATTTGCCTTCTCACAGTAGTGTGTGCAGTGTACGACCTGTGTAACCACACACAGAAGCAGTGTATCTGACTCTTGTGACCTCTTCGCACCATCACAATCAGTGTTTGATTATAGCTCTTACGATTTTCTAAAGAGAGTCACTATTGAGCTATCAGAAGAAGTAAAGCTTCTAAGGGATCAATTTTAAGCTATAATAATAGGCTTAGTGCTGTTGTTCTGTTAATCGAGCACATGTTTTGTGTAATACCTTGTCCAAGTGTGCACAGGGGAGGGAGGGGAGGGTGTGTTGTGTTCAATCGTTAGCTCTCCCAGTGAAATTTGATACAAAAACAGCTATTAACTGGTGACCGGTGTGACTTGTGTTTTTAGAATACAGTTGTAATGTACGTTAGATATGTGCGTTTTATGTGTTATTTTAATTCCACTTCTCCACTCATTCAGTAGTTGTTTACTGAGTGTCAGTGTCAGGCCATTTACTGTACCAGGTGTGATCATGGATGTAGCATTGAATATGGTGGTTCTGTTCCTGAGGAATTACCTTAAATTAGGATGTGGGGAGGCAGGTCATCACCAAATCCTCAGTCCCAGCCTAAGACCTGCTTCAGTCAAGAATAAGCTGTTCCTAAGAGCAGGGTTTTCCCAGCCTGCCCCTTGGGGTGTCAGCCTGAAGGTATAACTAAGAACAGAGGAGAGCGCATGCCTTCCAGGAGGGCTTCTGTAGAGCCGCGGGCATGCTCAGACACCACGAATGTGGAAACGTGTTTAGCATGTATAATTATGATCATAATAACACAGTGTGTTTCTAAAGCTGTTACATTTGAAGGTAGTTCCCAGCCACTGATCAGCACCCAGATGTGTCTTCTTCCCCCGAAGCCCAGGGCCTCCTTGTGGCTTCACAGCACCCCCCAGGGGTGGGGATAAAGTGCCCTAATCCTAGGACTGGGGTGCCCCATCCTGCTGGGGAGAAGGTAGTTCCCAGCTCCATTTCCTGTCTGCAGGTCTGTTTCCTCTCTCAGGACATGGGTATCTCTTAGAGGGCCAAGAGAGGTAGTTGGTTGCATGGTTACCTACGGCGTGGAGCAAGTTAACATACCTCTTGAAACAAGCATATGATTCCTTTTTTCATTGATGGTATCCTCCCCTTTGTGTGTGTAATGTTGAGAGGTTCTCAGTTTTGACTGAATAAGATCATTATCTCTTCTTGTTTTTTATTTTTATTTTTATTTATTTATTTTTTTAAAATTTATTTCTTTATTTATTTTTGGGTGTGTTGGGTCTTCGTTTCTGTGCGAGGGCTTTCTCCAGTTGTGGTAAGCGGGGGCCACTCTTCATCGCGGTGCGCGGGCCTCTCACTGTCGCGGCCTCTCTTCCTCCAGTTGCGGCAAGCGGGGGCCACTCTTCATCGCGGTGCGCGGGCCTCTCACTATCGCGGCCTCTCTTGTTGCGGAGCACAGGCTCCAGACGCTCAGGCTCAGCAATTGTGGCTCACGGGCCCAGTTGCTCCGCGGCATGTGGGATCTTCCCAGACCAGGGCTCGAACCAGTGTCCCCTGCCTTGGCAGGCGGACTCTCAACCACTGCGCCACCAGGGAAGCCCTTGTTTTTTATTTTAAAAGAAGCACACTAATACAGAGCTTGAAGAAAATGGTAAGGACAGCAAGAGTGTCGAGTTGGGACTTTTGTGGAAAATGCTGAATGTTGGCAGATAATGCTGTGTGGTCTCTGGTCTGCCAGCCTCCCTTTCCTAGTTATTTGCAGTTAGATTATAACTCAGACTTCTACAGACCCATTTAGAGAGAGAAAAAATTCATTTAACTAACTAGACTCTAACTTGTAAATGAGATTCAAGGTTGATTGTTTAATAGGTTGGGATTTAAAATTGAAAATTTTCTTCCTTGTCATTTTATATCTATATGATTCACCATAAAGATTGGCTTAATAAGTTTCAAAAATATTGATGTATTTTATTCTTTTCAGTTAAATTGAGGTTACTGTTTTTAAAAAACTGATTCTGGCCTCTTCTTTGTTTCCCTCAAACTACCACTTTCTTTGCCATTCCTAGAACTAGTTGGAGAGTTTATTTAGCCTAAAAATAGAATAAAATAAGTACAATTTTGGTTTTTTTTGGAAAAGCTAAAGGAAAGCACAGTTGATACTATTCTTCCCTGAAAATGGGAAAACTGAGTATCTGATCCCATGTTTTTATTATCAGGTTAAACATACTGTGAGGTAGATACATTTGATGAAAATAATAGCTGTCCTGAAGGGATAATTGTGTGTGTGTGTGTGCACGCACGCACAAATGGTGTGACTTTCGGTGTGTGTAGATGTACGCAGGACCTTATTTGGGCAATAGTGTGATCGACTTGGCTGTTGGGAGCAAGAGGCAGTGCCGTCCTGTCTACAGAAAGCTTCCTTTAGTCTTTTTCTCTGAAGTGTTCCCTTGCCTGTTTCTTTCCTGAGAACCAGCAAGTCTTTCCCTGGCTCTGAGATAATGACAGTCACTTGTGGCTGCCTTGCTTGTGGCATTTAGGGCCTCTTTCCCCTGTCCCCTGTGGCCATGGTCACAAGGTGTATTGCATTTGATTCTAGGTTTTGCGTGGGTGACAACGTCAGCGCCACGGTTCGGTCACTGCCATGGCACAGCCAGCGCTCTGAGGTTCAAGATGCAGCGGTTTTAACTTGCCTCCTGGTGCTCTTGGTGAAACCATCCTGGGACACTGGAATCATGCATTCAACACATATTTGAGTGTCTGTCCTGTGCCAGGCACAGTCCTCGGTATATGAAATACATATGTGAAAACCACGGAAGTCAGTGTTCTCTTGGAGTTCACATCCGGCTCCTTGGTAACTTTCAGTTGCCAGGCAGCAGAAGGAAAGAGCAACTCTTCAACTGGGACGTGATTTTTTACGAGAGGGGTGCTGTTCCTCCTAGCCTTGTGGTCACCAGTGAGCACGTGGGGGGCTCTGGCAGTGGGCTGTGGGGATGGGTTTAGCAGGAGGTGAGGGTGGAAGGAGGAGTTGGGCAAGGCCAGGTGTTGGGAGGCCTTGACTGCAGGCTAGAGCGTTCTGTCAACAGAGAAGACGGTGATCCCCACAGGATGGCAGTGACATACATGACCTCACCTCTGTTCTGGGAGAATAACTGATGGGAGGGTGTGGGCTGCATTGAGAGGAAGAGCTGGGGGGCGGCAGAGAACCCTGTTGGATGATCTTCTTTCATTTACTGTTTTACTCATTCAGCATATACTTAGCTGAGGCTTGCCTTGTATTTATATTTAGAAGTGATTGCCGATCTTAGATGCTATTTTAAGAAGAGTGGAACCAACTTAATGCTCTATCTCATCTTTCAAGCTTGGAGTTTACATTTTTGGGTTTTCTTGGCTGAGCGACTGAAAGATGCATATTTGTAGTGGGGCTAGGGGGGCCCAGTGTGGACATCTCTTCTGCCGAGTTTCTCTTGCTCTCCGCCTCACTAGTCAGGGGTGGGTAAAAACGTAGCGGTCTGCTCTGCGGTGAACACAGATAGCTCCTGTCCCTCACAGTGGCTAGCTAATTCAAGATTTAATTCAGAGAAAATGCGTTTCGTTTATGTTTTGTGATAAGAGCTACAGAGAAAAAACTGGAAGAAGTGTAATGGGTTGTCTTAACAAAATGCCTCTGCTACTCTGAAGGAGCCAGCCCACTTTTCTTGGTCAAGGAGGGATATTGCCTTTTAAACATGTCACGGTTGTTATTCACTGTACTTTTTTTTTTTGGTAAGATAGGAAATGTTGTTCTTGGGAGTAAGTTAAATGACGCTCAGCGTGAAACACGTGATGTAGAAGAGAGCCTGCAGGCTGTGACTAATTGACGCGCCCCGGGCTGATGAGAAGACGGTCTCTAGTACGCAGCAGAGCAAACACTCACGAAGGCTTTCCTTCTCCCCTAGGACTTCCTTCGCCGGGCATCTGGCCGGGATCCTTGTTGGACTAATGTACGTCTGCGGACCTCTGAGGAAGATCATGGAAACGTGCTCAGGTACAGAACAAAACACTTCTGGCCTGACAGGTTGGAAGTTCATCTTCATTTTAACGGGAACAGAAGCATCTTCATTTTAACGGGAATCTTCATTTAACGGGACCAGTTCCCTGTGGTTCAACTTAGGAGCTCCCTAATAGGCTCTTTCTAAGCCAAGAGGTGAATCAGCTGGTGCTGGTCCTCACACTGCTCCGAGGAAGAGGCTGCAAACCCCAATTTTAAACCTGAGGCTTTCTTAGGGGACAAATAGCGGTGCACACGTATACCCACAGCATTATTGCTACTCACCAAAAACCATGATTTCCTTGAAATTTGGAGACTTAAAGCAGGTTTAAAATATGCTTTCTTCTGTAATACTCCATGAATTCAAAGTACAAGGAAAAGTTAAAAAAAGAAAGACAAATCTGTACTGAAGTGCAAGGCCAGTATTTTAAAGAATTCAGAATGACCACTAGGTCCTTGGCGGGTGAGACATATATTCATGCATGGCCAAACCAAGTCTGTTATTGCTTGAAGCGTGGCTCCTGCTTTTTAATTAAAAGATTTTTTTTTCATCTAATTGATGCTCAATGAAAATACTTTATTTTATTTAGAAACCTATGAATGTTTTGGATCTCTTAATTGAAAATGCTATACTGGTCTTGACTTAGAAGGAAACTATTGATATTTTGCAAACACTTGTTCTATAGACCATATGAATTCCAATATTTCATCTTTTTTTTTTTAATAAATAAATTTATTTATTTATTTACTTATTGCTGTGTTGGCTCTTCGTTGCTGCGCGCGGGCTTACTCTAGTTGCAGAGAGCAGGGACTACTCTTCGTTGTGGTGCGCAGGCTTCTCATTGCGGTGGCTTCTCTTGTTTTGGAGCACAGGCTCTAGGCGCACGGGCTCTGTAGTTGTGGCTTGCGGGCTCAGTAGTTGTGGCACGTGGGCTTCAGTAGTTGTGGCACAGAGGCTCAGTAGTTGTGGCTCACAGGCTCTAGAGTGCAGGCTCAGTAGTTGTGGCAAACAGGCTTAGTTGCTTCGCAACATGTGGGATCTTCCCGGACCAGGGCTCGAACCTGTGTCCCCTTCATTGGCAGGCAGATCCTTAACCACTGCGCCACCAGGGAAGTCCCCAGTATTTCATCTTTTATTCATGGGAAATCTTCTGAGACTATTTTACCTTTTCTTGAGCCATAAATAATTTGTTTTCACAGTTTGTGCCAGTGACTGGTATTCTTGAGAACCATATGATATTCATGATATTAGAAAGCTTTCCAAGCATTGTGCTGTTGCCTTTATTAGCTGGTTTTACTCACTTTCTGGTGATTTTTACAGATTGTGTTGCATCTACGCAGATTTTTATTTTCCTATGTTTGCCTATTACTGTGTTTCTAGTGTGTGTGCTTGGAAGAGGCAGCAGGAGCTTCCTTTATTGAAAATGTCCAGTTTTATTATATTTTTGATACAACTTAATTATGGAAATCTAGTAATGAGCTTTGTTGCCCAAATGCTCTCAGTGCTGACAAAGGAAAAGAAATGATTCTCAGGAGTCTAATGTTTTGTTTCCTTTTTCTTTGTGTGTCTGAGGATTAAGTGGTTAGTAAAGCTTTCTACAGACATATTATGAAATTTAGGCAAGTATTTTGGTTTTAAAGAGGATTTTCCCCCACAGTTATAACATTTAAACTCTTAGTTTCCTTCTTAAAACCTTGTCTATTTTCTAAGGAGACTTACTTTTATATCATTCTATTTTCAGTGTAATACAGTAGAAAATTAAATGCTAAAAGTTGAAACATTCAGTGCTATTTACAAATGGCCTGCAATCTCTCTGCCGTTATTTCTGGTGAAGCCGGAGAAAGATCTAGAGTGATCTGAGAATTGAGGTGACACGGGAGCCCTGTGGAAAATAATCAAGTATGTGAAGGCTGCTGTCTGATAACTCCTGGGAGAGGAGCATCACACTGAAGGTGTCCCCTGTTACTCCTCCCTCTCTCCTTTCCTTCAGCAGTACTGAGTCGTCTGTCCTGCTGCTTTCTTAGGGATAAGGAACGGGAAGGTCCCTTAGGAGGAGTGAGAACGTGGCTCACCTAGCACCTTTGTTGTGAGGCAGCTTCTCTCAATACCAGAGCATCTCTACTTGTACAGAGGCCTCAAAGACCAAGCTTGGTCCCTTGGAAGGCAAAGACCATCTTTTGTCGTCAGGAACCTTAAGGAACTTCAGAGAGTGTAAGTTAGGGTTTCATTGTCCCCACCACATTCTGTTCCCTGTAGGGCTAACCCCAAACAAAAGAGAGCTTATTTTAACAGTTATTTAGAAATCATTTATAATGGCTTTGAGCTTTGTTACAAAGAATATCTTAATTGTTGGAAAGGTTAGTAGTTACAGCCTTATGGCTGTTGTGTTCTATCAGACGTGTCTGTTTTTATGCTACTACCATACTGTTTTGTTTACTATAGCTTTATAATATAGATGGCAGTCAGGAGATGTTAAGATGGCTATTATCAAAAAGACAAGAGATAACAAGTGTTGGTGGGAATGTAAATTGGTGCAGCCACTATGGAAAACAGCGTGGAAGTTCCTCAAAAAATAAAAAATAGAACTACCATATGATCTAGCAATCCCACTTCTGTGTGTATATCCAAAGAAAATGAAATCATTATCTCGAAGAGATATCTGCACCCCCATGTTCATTACAGCATTATTCACAATAGCCAAGATAGGGAAACAACCCAATGGATGCAGAAAATGTGGTATTTATATGTATATAATGGAATATTATCAGCCATAAAAAAGAAAGAAATCCTGTTATTTTTGACAAAATGGGTGAACCTGAAGGACATTATGCTAAGTGAAATAAGCCAGAGAAAGGTAAATACTGTATGATCTCACTTATTTGTGAAATCTAAAAAAGTTAAACTCATAGAACCAGAGAGTAGAACAGTGGTTTCCAGGGGTTGGCAGGTGGGGTAAATGCAAAGATGTTGGTAAAAGGGTACAAACTTTAAGTTGTAAGATGAGTAAGTTCTGGGGATGTAATATACAGCATGGTGACTATTGTTAATAATACTGTAGTATATACTTGAAATTTACTAAAAGAATAGATCTTACGTGTTCTCACGTATATACCCACACAATGGTAAGTATATAAAGTGATGGGTGTGTTAATGAACTTGATTCTGGAAATCATTTCATAACATATATGTATATTAAATCATCACATTGTACACCTTTTAAAAAATCACGTTGCCCAACTTAAACATGTACAATTTTTATTTGTCAGTCACACCTCAGTAAAGCTGGCAGGGGTGGTGGGGGAAGCCTACCCCCGCAATTAAAATGTTTGTTTCCTTCATATTTAGGCATTTTTCCCTCCAATATTGATTACCCAGGACAGCAGTACTACTTTAATAGTTCAGGTAAGTACTTTGTTTCATTTAATACATTTAAACTTATTTTTTTAAATGATGGTGTTTGCTACTGTAGAGCTACTTTAAGATAATACTTTATGCTTTTGGAGAGTACTTCACACATTATATACTTGTGCCTCTAACATGCATGGAAGCTAGATGGAGGGGTCACCCGGGGAGCATATGTGGGCACGTTGTTAGGGAAGGCTAGGGAAGGAGGGAACTCTGGTGTGAAAATACTGTATGATTGGTTTGAGGTCTCTCAGACATGGTTAGAGTCATACTAGACCCAGGTCCCTTGATTCTCAGCCTAAGAGACCATTCTGCTGGCTAAGTGTTAGAAGTTAGTTTCAGATATACAGTTCTCCACGGTCCACGCCACCTACATATTCAGAAAGAATCATGCTTGCCCTAAGAGGCTAATATAGGCATTCCTCTAATAGTTAATACCACGTGACTTAAAGAGGAGAATGTATTTTTTCTAGATATCTTTGTAAATAGGTAGAAAGGACTTCCTGTTGAAGCATATGACCTGTTTTAGGCTAAAGTTCTTACATTCCAGCCTGGGGAAGCTGCATTGCAATATCCTGGATCAATACCAGCAGATAGGTGTCAAAGAAGCCATAGGCTCTGGAAGCAGTGGGTGGCTTTATTGTCCTGCCCATGGAGAACTGCTGCAGCTTAAATCTGGGGTCAGCAACCTTTCCTGTAAAGGGCCAGATAGCTACTGTTTGAGATTCTAAAGGCTTTGTTGACCATATGGTCTCTGTTGCAACTAGTCAACCTGTGTCGTAGCATGAAAGCAACCATAGACTATTCATAAGCAAATGTGCATATTTGTGTTCCAATAAGACCTTATTTACAAAAACAGGCAGTGGGTTGTATTTGGACTATAAGTTGTAGCTTTTTGACCCCTGGCTTAAATCATATAAGTACAAAGAATTATATAATATATATATATATATATATATATATATATATATATATATATATATATATATATATATATATATATATATAGTGCTTTTGCTTTATTTTTCCGTACAGGTTCTTAGCCTCAGTCTGGCTTACGCAGTAGCACTTTGTAAGTGGTCCGTTGTGCACGTGTCAGGCTAACCACTGTGGGAGAGAAAGAAAGAGATACAGTCCCTGTCTCAGTATTTAACCAGGAGTGAGAATGTAGGTGCCACACATTTAAAAAGGTGAAACAGTAGAAATGAAAAGGACTGACTAGGGTATGGAAAGTGGAATGGTGAACTGTGGAGTGGGGTGGTGCACAATAAGGCGACGATAGCTAATAATGACATTTGTTGACTTTTTACTAACATGTCTCCTTCCAGTGACTACCCCCTGCACTGTTCTGGTTTCATTTCTGTCACCATAGATTAATTTGCCTGAGCCTGAACTTCATATAAATCTACTCATTTGCTAAGTACTCTTTTGTATCTGGCTTTTGTTATTCAACCTCATTTTTTATGACCCATATATGTTGTTGTATGTATCAGTAGTTATTCTTTTTTACTGCTGAATGGTATTTTATTGTTCCAATATGACACAGATTTTCTGGATACCATTTTGTTAATAATTTCTAATTTATTTCTATTGTTGTTAGGGAACACACTCAGTGTAGTTTAATCCTTTTAATTTAATGAGACTTTCTTTTGGCCCTGTGTGTGGTCTATCCTGGTGAATGTACCATGTGCCCTTGAAAAGAATGTGCGTTCTGCCATTGTTGAAAGTAGTACTCTACACATATCAATTAAGTTGAGGTGGTTTACAGTCTTGTTTATATCTTCTGGGTCTTTACTGGGTTTTGTATCTAATTTTTTATCATGTACTTTGTCTTTCACTAAGGTTGGAAGGGTTTCAGATACAATTTCTATAAGTATTTTTTTCTCCACCAATCTGCTTCTCCTCTCAAGATTTTAATGACGTGAATTTTAGACATTTTAATAATGTCCCTCAAGCTCCTCAGGCTCTTATTTATTTCTTTCGATCTTTTTCCCTCTATGTTCTTCATACTGGATAGCTTTTATTGATTTATCTTCAGGTTCACTGACTCCTTTCTCTGTCATCTCCATTCTGCTGTTGAACCTAGCGAACCTATCCAGTGACTTTTTTTTTTTTTTTTTTTTTTTTTATTTATTTTTGGCTGTGTTGGGTCTTCGTTTCTGTGCGAGGGCTTTCTCTAGTTGCGGCAAGCGGGGGCCACTCCTCATCGCGGTGCACGGGCCTCTCACTGTCACGGCCTCTCTTGTTGCGGAGCATGGGCTCCAGACGCGCAGGCTCAGCAGTTGTGGCTCACGGGCCCAGTTGCCCCGCGGCATGTGGGATCTTCCCAGACCAGGGCTCGAACCCGTGTCCCCTGCATTGGCAGGCAGATTCTCAACCACTGCGCCACCAGGGAAGCCCGACTTTTTTTTTTAATAATGTAATTTTAGTTCTAAAATTTCCATTTGGTTCTTTTTTTAGTTTCTGTGTCTCTGATGAAAACTCTGTCTCTCCGTTTCAGGGGTGCACCTTTATCTCGTAGAGCACAGTTATTGTATATCTTTAAAATCTGTCTAATAATTCCAACATCTGAGTCCTATTTTGTGGCTGGCACCTGCTGATTGTCTTTTTCTCCTGAGAATTGGTCACATTCTTCTGTTTTGTTTTGGTTTTGTATGTCTGGTAATTTTCTCTTATATCTGAACGTTTTGACCTTTATTGTGAGATTTTAGATTCTGTTCAAATCCTCTGCAGAATGTTGATTTTTGTTTGTTTGACCAAGCAGTCAGCCTGGTTAGGTTTAGAGCACAAATTCTGTTTTTCTTTCTGTGGGTGGTGGGTTCCAATGTCAGTTCAGTTTTCAAATCCTTTA